>NW_024881867.1:0-601997 GCF_019059575.1 Amphibalanus amphitrite
CGGTCCAGCTGAGACGGACTGCGTTAGTTGTACTGCAGTGAGCGGTGTTCATCAGAGGAACGGATGGCCAGCGGGCGCGGCAGGGAACGGGAACAGACGCCGCCGCACGGGCACGGGCGATACACTTGCAGCCCGCAGAACACCACGGCAGGGCACTGTCGCAGTGCGGCAGGTCCGACTGGTCTGGCATACGAAACAATCACTCATGTTGGTGAGATGGCCACTCATACAGACAGCTCACCAGCTATTCAGGCAGTGGTTTGTCACTGATTCGTTCAGGTCACTTCAAGCTTTCCGGGTCACATGCCGAGTCCCATCCGGCCACCTAGAGCAAAGTCAGAGAGAAAACACGCTAAACTCATCTGGAACTGGACGAAAACCAGTGTAGCGGCCGAGCTGATGGTGGTGGACTGTGGCGTAGCCTGTGCCAAGTGAGAATCAAACTAACCGCTAATGAATCAGCGATCAGGTTGATATCCAATAGCACTGCTATGCCATTGTCCTCTATTGGGTGGCCACAGGCGGCTCGTTGGGGCGGCTGATGCGGTCCGTTGCAGGTAGCGCGCATTTCCGCCCCGTTCTGCCTCGCCGGCCCGTGTTGGGCGCAGCGGCACGGAATCTCTGCTCATTACTGCGAGACGTCGACCGCGGCAACAGACGAACCGGCACTGGGTCTGGGCCTGTCCCACAGACCGGCACTGGGTCTGGGCCTGTCCCACAGACCGCCGCTGGGTCTGGTTACGGGCCCTACAGACCGGCACTGGGTCTGGCTACGGGCCTACCCCACAGATCAGCTCCAGCTAGGTGCTGTCTGGTAGAGCGTGCAACAATGGATGTCGTCACCGCCCAGGTGCGCCGTCTCGGAACGCTGAGCAAACCCACTGCACCGCTCTGAAATCGCGCCCACGCAGTTCAAACCAAGGTCAGTGATATTTCGAGCAAAAAACAGCGCGACGTAGCGGTGTCAACGCACCGCGTAACCTCAGCACGGATATCAGAGCTCGCCTATGTGATAAGGACAGAGATGAGCACAGCGCACCCAACTTCTGCACTAAGTTCCAGCTGCCTCAGAACTTTCTGGGGCCGCTCCGCCAAGTAATTCCCCGACCTCGGACCATTTTCGCAGAAGCGGCGATGGCTAAATCCTCTCAGCGTTCAGGCAGTGTGTACCCCATCAGAGCCATTATCTGGGCTGCTCAGAATCCTCGGCAGAACGGCGCCATATATTCAGCCCCGACAGCCCACTGACGCCATTTCGCGGCCGATCCGAACTCGGCCCGGTATCGCTCCTACCATAAATTCCGACAATCCCCGCCGCCGACGCCGGGCGATCATCCCCGCATTGGCACGGGCCGCAAGACGTATTTGGGCCGTGATAACGACCTATCTGTGGCTGAGTATGTGAGCAAACAGGCGAGGCAGGTAGTGCTGCGCAGCCCTTATTCGGTGAGATACCATGATATAGTCTCTTATTTTGGAGGTGCCATCGGATGGTTCTTAGGTTAATCATTTCACGTGAGCTTCTTGGGATTGACCGTCAGGCGTTGGGTGATTCATGGTCACGGCCAGAGGCCTGCCTTTCAAAAGAAACTGTCTCAAAGAGACAAAACGCACAGAGGATTGCCTAGTAGGGTACGGTGTAATCCATGCACTGGCATGTCGCTGTATCAAAACCTTTAGCTCATCTCGTCACCAATTCCGTTCAGCCGGTGCCCGTTTGGTTCCATTTGCCGCCCCCTCAGCCGGTATCCGTTTAGCACCATTAGCCGATCTCCACTTAGTACCAGCAGCCACCCGCTCACAGGAGCTCCGTCTAGCGCCATCAGCCACCGGTTCCCAGCGCTGCGGCCGCGTCCGATTGACATGCCGCGCCGCCGCTGCATTCCGGGACGGTCTGACGCGGCCACCGCCGGCAGACAGGGCCCGGGAGTCGACAATATGCCTCCGCTGAGAGTTCACCGGGGAGGGACAGCCGCACCGCCCAGCCGCGCCACTGCAGTCAACGATAGTCTATCGGCGGCTCGGCGCCGTCTGTTTGTCAGACACTTGGACAGGGATACGAGACGTTAGGGCGTGCTTACATCAGCAATGTCCGGCGTTCTGATCACATAGAGCGACGGGCTGAAGTTTATCACGACATGGACAGCGGTAGACAATACAGCACAATGGTGTGCCAATCGAATACATCCAACCGATTCTTCCTTGCACCTGGGCATTCCAACCAATACGGAAAGAAGACAGAAAAGACTGGCCGACATTGCGTTCCACAATCATTAACCACTTCTCCGAATAGCGAACGCTACCAAGCCAAATCCACACCGCTTTCCATCAACCATAGACCTCTGTATACAGAGGTCTATGCATCAATCAAATTTCTTTTCTTCATGCCCTAACCCCGCATTTTGCTTGCAACTCGCTCCGGCCTCTCTGACGTCACCCATCTCCCCCGACCTCACACAATCTCCATCACAGGCGCACAATGACCGCTGTGTAGCCGTGTCGAGCGGGGTACCCGGCCGGCAAACCGCGTCTCGCGCGCGGCCGCGCACCGGACGCACCACAGTTCGTCATGAGAGCCGCCATCCGGCGTCCCGGCGGAGGTGGCGAACATCAGTGCCGCCAGACGGGTCGTCAGCACCAGTTAGCCGCCGGTTCCGGCCGTACAGCGGTCACAGACAGGAAGCCCCAGCCGCCTCATGGGCACTCAGAGCCCGGATTAGAGAGAGGAGCTTACTGAAGGTCGCCACGAGTGAGCGACATGAACCGACCGCAATCCACTCAGTTTATCGCCGCATTGCAGCTCACTTTCATAACGTACTTTTACCTGAGCGCGGTCCATTCCAGGACATTCCAGTTCCATTGAAGCGGCGGCGGCGACGACTCATCGTTTCAGTCACGCCTGGTTGGATTCCTGGGAGTGGAATCAGTGGCGCGCCGGCCGCCCGGGCGGCCCGCTACCTCCGTATTTGGCGCGGGTCCGGCCCGGCGCGCCCGTCCAAGCCGTGGCGTGACCGAGACAGGGCTGACAGCCGCACGCAACAGGAAAATGCATGGATAATGAACGTGTAGCCAAAGCAAATGTCCATCACTCGGGCCTGAAAGCATGGCCTGATGCTGTGGCCATTGTTCGTTGGCAGGGGACAAAAATCGCGCGCGATATGCGAAAAGCACCGGTACATTGTCCGTAAAAAGGCCGACGGTATAGAAGGAGTGACACAGGCCGCCGGGGGCAACTGCCAGGAAAAGACGGCCATAGCGGCCAGGACAATACAGGGCGAAACAGATTAACACGCTGCACACTGCCTGCCCTTTTTCCTAGCACTGGAGGCATAACGTTCGCTGTATCTGCTCATGTTGCCTTGGTCATCACTATCAGTGCCAGTCGTACCGTTAGTAATGCATGACTCAGCTTATTAGTGCTTACGCAGTTGATGTGCGTGTGCAAGTAATTCAATATACGAGAAGTGTAGGCAAATAAATACATACACATGAGTAAAGTTGCATTTCAAGCCGCGGCGGCTATGTGCCTAATACCGATGCAGGTACTCACGTATGAATGCGGCGGCGGCCAGGACGCAGCCGACTGCCACGGCGCTAATTTCCGCCGTGCTGAGCTGACGCTGCTGGTCGGGTGCTGAGCCGCGCGCCTCCCGCCGCACCGTCTCGGCAGCCAGGGTGCTGCCGGAGGGCGCCCGTACCCCGGGGACCGGCCGGCTGGGCCCGCCGCTGCCCGACCACTCGGGGTCCGACCCAGAGGACCCCGAGTCGGGTACAGAGGCGGCCGGCAGGGCGGCGCCCGCCACCACCGCCGCCAGGCTGGCGTCCGGGCCATCGTCACCGTCACCGTCACCGTCGGCGTCACTGCCGTCGCCGGTGTTGGTCTGGTCTCCGTTGGACCCTGCGCCGGCCGGCTGTGAACTGCCAGTGTCCGGCGCTGACCCAGAGGCGACCCCAGCCTCGGGGTCGGACGGAGCCGGACGGCCCGGCGCCGGGTCCACTGCGACTGGCTCTGCGACTGGTTCTGCCACAGGCTCTTCAACAGGCTCCTCAACATGTTCAGCGACAGGCTCAGCCACTGGTTCAGGCACTGGTTCCGCCCCTGCTTCTGCGGCCGGTTCTTCTACAGGCACTGTCGCCGTTTCATCATGTTCCTCGTCCAGAGGCATCAGCGGCAGTGTGGCTGGGGTGGCCGCGTCGCTCTCCTCGGCAGACCCGCTGCCCTCGACATCGCCAGCGTCCGTCCGCTGCTCTCCCTCCGCTCTCTGCTCCTCCTCCCTCCTCCCCACCTCCTCCTCCTCCTCCTCGCTCTCCTGTCCTCCGCGCTCCCTGCCCTCCTTCACGGCCGAGGCGACCGCCTTTTCGAGCAGCTCCTCCTGGACGGCGCGCACGTTCGAGCGCCGCGCCATGATCTGCTCCTCCTCCTCCTCCTCCTGACTGTCGTCAGCGGTGACGCGCCGCTCGGGCAGCTCGGCCGTCAGCGCCGCGCTGCTCACCGCCACCAGCAGCCGCTGGCCGCCGGGCTGGGGCTGGGGCCAGCGCTGGTGCGGCGCCACCAGCCGCCGGAACTGCAGCAGGTCGGCAGGTCGCAGCACGGCCACCCGCCGGCCGTCCCGGGAGCGCACGTAGCCGTCCGACGGCGCCGCCGGCCTGGGGGCGAAAGGGCGACAGCGGTCAGATGGGGAAAGGTTGACACGGGGCGGAGCAATACGAAGTGGCGGAGGAGAGTAACATCTACTTCGGGACCATCTATGGAACCCTTCCCTTGGTAGTTTCCCAGTTCGCAGTCTGTTGTCGATCGTTCAGAAACTGGCAGTCGATCGTTTGAGGTCATAAGTTTACACTAACGAAACCCTTCGAACCAAACAGTTGGGTCGACCAAGCCCATACCCTCCACTGCCGACCGGCAAACGAGCTCCAGCCCCTGCATTGTTAGCGCTGGCAATATGGCTCCCCTGGGGCAGCAGGTCTGCAAAACCCACCCGAACTTCAATATTTATCCGGTGTAATTTCACATTCTGTTGCCGTTTGCTATCGCGTTCCCGGAGCCTATGTGGGCGGGAAATGCGCAGTTCCTGTGCACACCAGTCAATGCTGCCCCCTGTCGGATGGCGTCCCCGAAGGAACGACCACTGGGGATGGGGAGGAAGACGGTATTTCCGTCGTTTGTTGTCCCTGCAGGAGTCCACGAGGCTCCCGGGAAGGGGAGACAACGGGGCACTAGTGGGAACCATGAACCGTTATCTGTCGGAGCTGTGAATGGGGCGGCGCAGTACCGGGTAGGACAGCAGGGGGAACCATGGGTCCGGCCGAGGGTCACAGTATAGGTATATGGAGGGTCGATGCATGCTGCAATCGGCAGAAGCTTGGAAACGTGAACTTAGGCAGACATGCTGATCTTCCACTGATATAGGCACTTTGTTATCTCATCATGTGTGCAGAAACATGACATCTATGGTATGGCAGGCATCTATCGCTGTCAAGTCCAGGAATCTTAAATGATTGGACCGGCGAAAAGACCGCTGACGTGAATTGAAAGACGACAGATAGACGTCTATCCATCATCGGCTGGGCCAAATCAACGTCGACACTCTAACGGCCGCGGAATTTAATTCAAACGGACCCGGTAATTGACCGCAATCATTACACGCTCCGAGTCCATACTCACGGTAAACCCACTCCCAGGCTACTGAGTCCAGCGTACCAGCGTATCTGCGTATGAAGCCAGTACGCACAACGCTGAGACAGCCCCATGGGCTGTCTTAGCACTAAGCGGAAGTGAGCAGTTCCGGTGCCGGCTGCTCTGGACAGAGAACAGACACCTCTCTGTGCACATTTGTTATGGCCTTGCCGGTCTCCCAGCGCTCCGTGCTGCATCTCTGGCGCAGTCCTGCAGCCCACAGGCATCAGCTCCGCATCTCCGCCCGCGTCACCGGCGCGGACAGCCGGGGGCACATCCTGCGGATCCCGTCGGCACACGCACGGCACAGACGCCCATTGTGAGCCGGTGAGGCGGGAGCGGCCAAATAGCCGGCGGCGGATAAAGGCGCCGTGTGCCAGCCGACCCAAAGTGCCGCCTCCCAGATCTGGCGATGGGCCTCGAGATGGCCATTAGCGACGTGCTCGGAAAATTCTCGCCTCGTCGGCCGACGAACGCAGAGCGGAGGCCATCTCGGCGGCGTGCTCATCTTGTGGGACGGTGGAAGAGCGGAAGGCCGTAGGCAGATAGAAAATGCATGAATAGGGACGGCACAGTGCGGCGCTGAACACGCGCTCTATGGTGATAACTTCTGAATATTTCAGGACAGGCTCCGAGTGCTTCAGTGTAAATAGTAGCATTACACACACTGCGTTGAATTTTGTAAGTTCATTCGCTATGAGCGAGGTGCGTAGGCATGTGACAAAGTGCAACCCCTCAGTCGAACAGCCGGCCGTATGATGTCACCTCCAGATAGGTTTTCATTCCAGTCAGCATCCGCACACTTCACTGGTTTTCCCAGTTCTCCCACTTCTGAGACGCTGACGGCAGCACAGCCTCCCTGGCCCCTCCACTACAGCCCTTCCACACCTCGCGCCCCTGCCAGACACCAATGTAAACTTGGGCACGGCCGACCCCGCTGCCGATCACCCCCTCCCCGCCCCTCCCTGTGACCTCCTGACCCGCCGGCGGGGGGTGTTTACGGCTCCGCGGGAGGACACAGGTGCCGACTGAGCTCCCATCCGGCGCCTCGGGGTGTGGCTGACAGCCGGCGGTCACAGAGCGCTCAGCAGGGCGCCGCGGGGACAGACCCGAGATCTCCAGACGGGCACGGGCGCAGAGACCCACTGTGGCACGATCCGGAGAGAAACGAGACGATCTGGCGGCGCACCCCCGGCGGGTCAGGTGTCGGCCGGATGCCGGGAGTGGCGCAAAGGTGTGTCTGAGGTCAGACAGATGGTCCGGGTGGCAGCCTGAGAGGCGGACTAGTAGTGTGAAAGTGGCTGAGTGTTTACATTGAAGTATTTAGACTGCATGGATATAGGGGAAGGTGGGGTAAGACGGACCAGCTAAGATTTGAGGCCGCATATCTTGCTACACTGCTCTCGTAATTCATATTATCTATAGTCTTCGGAATGCTCAATCCTTCCTCTGTTGATACGTGTAAAGACTAAATTTCAAATTAAAGACATCTAGGTGGTGGATGCTCTTAAAGAGGGACATGTCAAAAACTCAGACAAGAAAAAACGTGGGGTAAGACGGACCACCCAGCAGTGCCTGCTATCCGTTCATGTGTGTTACACTTCTGCTCTGTACTCTTGTAAGAAAATGTAACCAGAATGGTAAAATAACAAAATGAGCCTTTATTCTTTACTCATGTGTGATGGAAGTGCAGCTAAAAGCTGGGAACATGTGTATTGATTGTCGTTTGGCATGAATGCATGCTAACTGAGCACTTGCATGCATGGCTCACATGCAACAAAGACTCCTTCCTGAAAAATTAGCTTACTTAAACTTGTGTCAATGTTTTGGAAAAGAACTTTCCATATGCAGGGTACAATGGACCACTACAGGGTAAGATGGACCACAGTGGTCCGTCTTGCCCCAAATCTAAATTCTGTCATTATCATGACGTATATGTCAAATAGCCCAACATTGCAAAACCTTCCCTTTCCTAAAGTGTGACTATAACTAAGTTTATAACTTTGTTCTTCACAGTTAAGTGCAAAATAAAAACTAATCATGCAAGAAAGGCGCCGTAATTGAATCACCCGTAGACCTCTTATATTAGATCGGTTTGACGAAAAACAACATTTTTCTCAATAACTCAAAAGCTATGCATCCTAGCAGCATGAGCTCAATGTGGCCATTGTAGCGAAGGAAAACAAACATAGTGAGTGCATAAAGCAGTAGATACCAGCAGCGGTTCAGCCGGGAGGGCTGGTGGTCCGTCTTGCCCCGCTGGGCCGTCTTACCCCACCTTCCCCTAAGATATGGGGCATGGCCTTTTCAACCAATTCTGGTGCTATCAGACAGCTGTTTGTTTTGTTTAGTTAGGAAGTGAGCAAATTGGCGTGCAAAAGACAGACAGCTGTTCCATATATTGAGATTGTCCTTTCAACACATAATTAGCTAAGTCAAAGACCAACTACTATTGACGCAGGTGGTGTCACCGCTTAGCTGAAAATGCTCAACGGCAACAAGTAAGACCTAAAAGCGCGGGTCCTATGTGCGGGCGTGTCAGGTGTGTCGGCTGCCATGTGTCTTTTGTGCCGGTTTTGTCCGGTATCTGGTGTGTCAGATGTGTCGGTTTTGTCCGGTATCACGTGTCGGGCAGGTGTCATAGCGCGGCGCGCACACCGGTCCGGCGGCGGCCGCTGCAGTGACACCGTCCCAGCACGCGGCCGGGCCGTGACTGCGCGCTCGGATTTCCTCCAGAGGACGCGGACGGACACGGCGCCCGAGCCATAGCGTGACAGGGAAAGGTCAGACAGCGGTTACAAGGCGGACGGCCGGGTCAGAAACGGGCGAAACCAGTTAGCAGAAGGCCGCCGACTCGAGCCCAAGTTCTGTAACAAGTCGCACGGCCCCGTTTAAGTATTCTGACAGGCGCTGAAAGTAGACTGAAATGTTCATGTGCTGCTCGTTACCAGAAACAGGGTGTCTTAAGCCAATCTTTGACACTGAATAAAACAGCATTACAGTGAAGTTAGAAGCATGCAGACAGCCTAGCCTTTGCAAGGTCGCAGGTCGTGTGAGGCGCCTCTATTGTTCAGGGAAGTATTCAGATTCGGAAAGAATGTTCCACTTTCAGCAACGATATTCATTCTGATTTCACTTCAGAACACAACAGTGCCCGTGATTAGGCCATCACCGAAATAAAGGAATTCACTCATTAGTAAATAAAAACGAGACACGAAAGGAACAAACAGGTTGCCCAAAGCGAAAACACCTTTGCGAACTTCTTCGGAGTGTTAATGCGTTGAAACAAGGACAACCATGCGGCTTTTCAGAATTTCTCTCTTCTCGCCGACACACCTTCCGAGAAAGATCATATCATCTCAGACGATGGCTCGGAGGGTGTTATTTCCATACCGGAGTAGGACAATCGACTGCTTTGATTAATTCGCAAAGGTGTGGCATCACCACATCAAGGCCGAAGGTAGCGGTGACCACAGCACCATCGGGTGCGAGGGTGAGGCGTGGTGAGAGGGAATCCTCCAACAGCGGAGAAATAAAATCCACAGAGAGCGGAGCACAAGCGACAGAATTAACCGCACATGCTGTGATTGTGGATTTGTCGTCACCAAAAAGTGGCAGGCCACACATCGAGCATTAACGGGACGTTGAATCGTGATTAGCGGGCCGAGGTGACACGACGCGACACCGAGCCAGTGGGGTCCAGGGAAGGGGCGTAGGGGGAGGGGAGGGGGGGGGGCGATAACGAGAAGGGTGGAGAAGAACAAACAGGCCGGCGGCGGCCCCGCCGTGGCCGGCCGATAACACGCGCAGTGTGAGCCGAGCCGCGGTGCACAAGGGGTGCGCGGAGTGTTTGCCCACCCACCATCCCCATCAACACCGTCCTGTCCTTTGTTCCCAAACGACCTTCGTCGTCCACCCGGGTTTGACGAAGCGGTGGCTCGCACAGAGCTGGAGGCGAAGATAAACCCGGGTGTTGACGGCCTTTCACAGCCAAACGGGGAGGGGAGTTGATCGGAGGACACGCGAAGTAGCATCACTGTCGCCGATGCGATAGACAATGACATGTTCCGTACTACATGAGCTGTTGAGCGATTTACAGCACAATCCATAATTCCAAGCAGCTATGCCTGTATTTCAGTCTCTCGTTACCTATGAGAAAAAGGTTTCATGCTATCCACGAGCCAGTGGTAAACGTTTCACCTCTGATACAGCGTGACACACATCACACCTAGCGTCACAAAAATGCAGTGGCGACTGTGTGTCGGAAAGTGGGCGGCATTAACTGTACCGGGGCTGATCTCGCTGTAAAGACCAACGGCAGCAGGCCGTTACAAATAACACAGACACAAGCAGTTACGGGTGAGCGCGCTCCAGAATTAAATGGTGTCTGGGATACTGCCGCCATGGATTGCTGGGCACTGGGGGAGATTATAGCAGTAAAACGGAAATGAAACGCCTACCAGAGACCGGATAAAAGACATCGACCGACAAATTAGGGGATTAACTTTATGCGAGTCTGTCAAGTATGCACGTGCGCTCTGGTTCGTTCAATGTTGTTATATAAAATGAAAACTTCTAACAATGTAATTGGTTCTTTTTCTCGTGTCCCTTTCCAAGTGTCGGTATTTCATCAGTACACTCGGGCCATTTGCAGTCCAATTCATCCCGCCGAATCTTCCTACCTGCCTGTTACGCCCCACCACTCTCCTATCTCATGCAGTCTTACCGCGGTGGTCCTGGTGGCGGGGCTGCCGGCGCGGGGGCCGGCCCGGTCCCCTCCACCGGGCGCAGGGAGTCATCAGCGGACGGCACGAGCTCCCTGGGCGCCGCGGCCGTCAGGGAGGTCAGCGTCAGCGTCAGCAGCGCCAGCAACAGCGGCAGCGAGGTCCGACCATGGTCTGAAATGGTACGCGGCCTCGGTCAGTTCAGGGGCCAGTACGGCAGGGGTGGACCGACCAGGGTGGAGCAATGGTTACCAGGGGCACGGACGATAGGCGCCCACCGCCAGCCCACCCGGCGACGTCAGTCAACACGCATATCACTCAGCAGAACGGTCCCTCAATACACACATCAATCAGCGTATACGTCAGTCGCCGCCTCATCATATACCCCAGCCGCGCATCACTTGCTAGTCGGTAACACACATCGCTCACCGCTCGCCGCTAATATAAGCTGCTAGAACCCACACACGACACCGTATCGCTCACCGGCGACCATTGCAGCGTGTTACGTAAGCAAAGGTGCGTAATTGATAACGTGCTGGAGCTATAAACCGTCTACCAGGGCCAAAAAGGTGGCAGGATAAAAAGCTGAAGCTCAGTCTTGAAACGGGATTTCGTATAGAAAATAACCGAAAAGCACCAAGAAGCACTGGAGATCGAAATGAAACGATTCAGCGGAACAATGCACAGTAAAGGCCAAGCCACGAGTGAAGAAACTGAAACAATAACACCGCTAAATGCAAACCTTCACCAACACACAGCCCTTGCGCTACCGTGCGCCAGGGAGGCGCCCCGGAGTGTCACCTACGCGGCGTGCGCCACTCACGTCGCACGTGCGCCATTAGTGCTGTCACTGGTGCCACTGGCTGCGGCGGGTCGGCCGCAGAGGCTTCCCCCGAGGTCGGTCAGGTCAGCCGTGTCAATACCTAGGGCTTCCGTGTCGTGTGAGCGGTGTGCTCACGACATCCGCTGACCCCGCGCCCCGCCCGCGGTCACAGAAGGACGGCACACGCACCCCGACCGACAGAATAGTGGATAGGTAGGTACTGCGATAAGTAATGGCACTCGGACCCCCGGAACCATGTCACAGGACACCGCAAAGAGCGGCCAGCCGGCTGTGATCGCCAAGCCGGCGATCAAAAGACAGAACTCGGACTGCGGTGTCTACAGGCCAGTGGCAGCGCGAATCAGTGCTGGCCTTCGCTAACGAGAGTTTGGCATTTCATCCTGTCGACTAACAGAGATAATCCGTGCCGACAGCCGGATATAGCCCATCAAACGCCGATTGAAGTCACGCCTCTATGCGATGCCAATTGGTGCTGGTTGGGTACAGTCGGTTGTATGGTGGCGTAAAGATAGAATATGACGCGCGGTTCGTGCCAAACAGGGCCCATGAAAGACACTAACGCCTGTGTGATTGATGCAACTCAGAATAGCCGATGGCGGGCGGAGCTTGAGCCGACCCCAGGAATAGACGATACGTGACCTGAGCCAAATTGGGTTACGTGAGGTCCGGTGAAGTCGGAGGCGGTGGGTACTACCCTGGAGGAGGTGTGCCGTGCGGCAGACCTGCACTGTGTCCGGTCGGGGCCACAGTTCAGGGTCTGGACCGGTCTGTCTGACCTCTCCCCCGGAGCTGGGCGTGTCAGACCGCCGTCTGGTCGGGTCGCCGCCCCAGTCTGGATCGTTGTCTGGACCGACCGGGGGGCTCTGCCGGGCCGACAGTTTGCCATCGATCGCGACGGGCGGTCGTCGGCAGCGGCGGCGGCTGTGGCGCAGGTCCGCGCCGGCCGACCGGCCGGCCGACGCCCCGAAATAGCCGTCGACCGACCGACCGAGCGGCTCTCCGTGCCGCCCGGGCGGCGGCGCCGTCCGTCCATCAGCCGGCCAGGTCATGACCCGGCGTCCTCAGCTGAGGTGCAGTCCGCGGGGAACAGGCACACACTACGGGCGAGCTCGTCCCGGCACTGCTGGTCCCTCGGAGACAGGCCGTCCAACGGGTATGTGGAGGGGAGAAGAAAGGAAACGGACACGACAGGCACTTTGTAGAGGCGAAAGGTCAGCGGCGGCTGCGAACGAATGGGTTTTTAATTTCCACAAAAAGTGGACAAACTGGTCTCCGTAAGGGAAGGGGCGTGATCAAGGCCATTCGTGGATGGAGCTGAACAAAACTTGAGGTAGAGAGGAAGAGAGATAGAGAGGTAGAGAGGTAGAGAGAGAGAGAGAGAGAGAGAGAGAGAGAGAGAGAGAGAGAGAGAGAGAGAGAGAGAGAGAGAGAGAGAGAGAGAGAGAGAGAGAGAGAGAGAGAGAGAGAGAGAGAGAGAGAGAGAGAGAGAGACCATCTACAGGCCACAGTCCGATGATAGTTTGGCGAACCATTACTGTTCCGTTCCAACTTTCTGTCCTAATGCTGTCACTTAGAGCTTTTTATTGGCCGTTTCCACATAAATGTGGGATAAATGGGTGCCTTTCAGCAAACTAAAAACTAAGAAAAAGGCTACGTTTCGTGCTTTCTTGCTGTGAATACCAATCCCTTGTTCCCCTGTTTCATATCATAAAAGAAAGGCAAACTGATTCTATCAGCAGTAGGGCACTGAGCCTCTCAAAAGCAATTGGAACTTCCCTGGATTTTTTTTTCTAAGATAGTCCGTTACCCATGATCAGGTAACCAGGAGTGCCCCCTCCCACAGTCCCGGCGACGCACAGAGACCTTACTTTAACACCAGGTAACATAATAACATAACGGATGGTAACATAATGGATGCCATACGTTTGTTACCTACATAGGTGCGGCAGATACAATAAAAATAACACATTAAAGTGAGTCAATAACTACACAATATAAATGACTTTTTCAGGTAATGGAGTGTTTACTTACATATTACAGCCTAATATCAAAATATTTAATTTCAAAATGCGATTGGTGGCGCAAATTAGGGTACACACAGTGAACTGTGACTAACATACCACATATATCAGCCATATCAGGGCTTATGGTGATCCCCTGCGCGGATCCGGAATTCAGGGTTATCTCTGACTCAGGACAAACTTCTGAGTGACGTCAACTGCTATCATGAGGAGACGTCGCGCATTAATTTTAAAGCATGGCAAAGATTGCCTATCCATAGATTGTTATATATCACAAAAGCACTCGATAATCGTTCGTCGACGCAATGAACCTGTCGTGAGAGATTAAGTAAATGGCGATCTGCGCATTTGAGGCCCGAAGTCCCTCACCTGTATAACATATTTGGATAAAGTGACCCAAAGGTCAACGATGCACTGTTGGCCGCTGGGCAAAAAGACTTCCCCTATTAATCACATTTTTAGAATGGCATTGCAAATAATATCCAATGTTTACGAATCTCCTATCAAAATGTAGTTTATTTACACCTGATCTCGCCGCAGTGGGTTTCGATAGGCGAACATACCGTGTTGGTCAGGAACGGTGGCCAGAGTCCGGGACATGTCTCATTTCAGGGCAGCCCGGCCGGTTGGTGGCCCACGCCCTGTAACAGAGAACACGGCACATGTCAGACTTAGGTCAGACACAGCACAGGCACAGGTCGCCACGGTGCAGAGCTAACGGAGAACATGGCACAGGTCAGACTCATGACGGTATCGAGCGCACATAACTGGTGATACACACAACTAGAGGTGGCAAAATGTGGACCCGAGGACCCGGTCCAAAGAACCAGTCTGGACCCATATGGGTCCAGATTGGTTCCTGGAAATTTTCTGACGAGTCCAACCGGGTCCTACCAAAAACTGTACAACTTGCACACTACACATTATTGCAAAATATGAAGTCAATGAAGTGAATGTTTCTTGGCACACAGTAGCTCATGAGTATTCCCAGTGAGAAATAGGCTGCTTTACATGATGCAACTAATGATACCTACAAATAGTTTGTATTAATCGACTTTTGGGGAGCCGGGTCCATTTGGGTCCGATTCCAACTAAGGCCGGGTCCGACTGGTTCCAGAAATGTCCAGCCGGGTCTGGTTCGAGTCTGGTTCCCAAAATTTTTATCTTTTGCCACCTCTACACACAACACACTAGAAAATGTCAGACTTGAACGGTCTTGTGCACAGAACAAACGGAGCACATCGTAATCGTTTTAGACCAGTGGCGTACCCAGGAATTTGCGAAGGACCAGGGCATCGACTGGAGGGGCGCCAACACTGGACAGAGGGGCGCCACCCACCATCATCTAGGAGCGCGACGCTATCGATTGGAGGGGCGCCAATACTGGACAAAGGGGCGCCACCGGCAGGCACGTACCCAGGATTTCGCCCAGGAGGGGGCCACCTGCTTTCGAAGGGGCCCCCACAGTGTATAGGGCCCCCGGGTTCCCCGGGGGCCCCCGGGAGTCATGAAGAACCTTTCGATGGTGGGGGGGGGGGGGCATAGTGGATCTGGTCTCTCCTGCAGACGTAGGTGAGAAAACGCCACGTGTGTGGGAAAACGCAATTCAGTTCTTTACAACCTAATGCAGCATTTGGTTGTGATTTCTCGCGTTCAACTTCATCAAAGTCAATTAAAACGGTCTCTGTAACGGTCTAAGCCTTGAGAAAATGTGGAAAATTGGAAAGTAAAAATATTTTTGCTTGAGGAGTGTGCATGAAACGCACGGCATTTTATGAGCGAGCGCCTCAATTACTGAACATCCTCCAATTCCGGATATGTAGGTATATAATATAATAGTGGGGAATAAATGTCTCGTTATCGGAATTCCACTATCTGGCAACTAGCCCTATGTAAACGCGGCTATTATATGTTTCACTAGCCCGCGCCCGGCTGGGGGTCCTGGATTTCCACGCCCTGCTGCCCCCCCCCCTTGCAACTCGGCTCCTGGGCCACGTAGCGATACGCGGAAGGCGGCGTTCGAAAGAGCGTAAAAAATAATGACGAAATCACTTCGGTCAATTTTTTGGTCAGGTCAAAGATGAGGTCACCAGAGGTCATTGAAGGCAAAATTTCGCCGATTTCCAGGTCGAATGTCGAAAATTTCCAAGAAGCCAACGCATAACTCGGGAACCAATAGAGCTACAGCGCCGCGGAAAAGTGCATTCGATAGCCCTATTAACACCCTTTCTGAGTAATTCTATCAGATTTGACCTAACGTCAACGGTTTTGCCTGCAGGGGGCAAAAACTGCAAAAATAGCCGATTTTTTTCGGAAACAGTTTTTCTGCAATAACTTTTGACCCAAGCCTTGTACGAGCTTACTTTCACCGGCATCGTGTTCCTCTCGTCAAGACGCATCGAATGAACTATAACTTGACCTTGAAAGGTCAACTTGAAAATTTGACCTCAGGTCAAGGTCATGACCTGACCGGAAAGGGTCATGTTGCATATCAGTCGATCCGTATCGTCGAGCTGAACACATATAACGCGTTTTCATCGCTCTAGCATGCCTCTATCAAAAGTTATTTGCGAAAAACTGTTAAATACCATTCGTGACCTAAGATGACCTCAAGGCACAAACAAGGGTCACGGACACCATTCTCATGTTCAGTGTGTCTAAACCACTTGTAATTCGGTGTTTGGGAGTGTTTATAATGTCCTTCGTCCAAAAGAGGCGCATTTCAATTTTCTCCCAGACTTATAATGGGGAGGTCGCAAAGTTGACCTGGCCTTAGGTCATCAATATCAAAATTCTGAGATATACATTTTGTACATGCTATTGCTCCTAGCAATCGCTGAAAGTTTCAAAGCGATCGGTCACTCGGTGTAGCTATGACAGACATTGAAACTTTTTATGAGGTGAGGTCACTTCAAGTGACCTGGTGACCTGACCTTGAATGACCTTGGTCTGAAATTTTCACAACATGTGTATAATTGATGTATGATAAGGTGTACCAAAAACGGCTCCTTCAGATGAGTGCCTACTCCAGTCACTACTTATATCCAGTAGCCAGTAGCCACTCAGATGATTTGGGATCAATCAGGTGATAAGCGTACTTTCAGACGACCAGGGGCCCCCAGTCGACCAGGGGTTCCCAGGCGACCAGGTCCTCCAGATGACTAGGGGCCCCACTGCCCCAGGCGACCAGGGCCCTCCAGGCGACCAAGGGCCAATGCGATCAGGTCCCCAAAGCGATCAGGGGCCCCCAGGCGACCAGGGGGCCCCATGCGACCAGGGGGCCCCATGCGACCAGGCCCCCGGCTACCAGGGGCCCCCAGGCGACCAGGGGCCCTTTAGGTGACCAGCGGCCCTCAGGCGATCAGGGGCCCCCAGGCGACCAGGGGATCCCAGGCTACCAGGGGCCCAAGGCGACCAGGGTCCCCCAGGCGACTAGGGGCGACCGGGGGCCCCAGGCAACCAGGGTCCCCATGCGGCCAGGCCCCCCGGCTACCAGGGGCCCCCTGGGCGACTAGGTACCCCCAGGCGATCAGGGGCCTCAATATCATGCAACCAGAGGCCCCCCATGCGACTAGGGCCCCCTAGGCGACTAGGGGCCACAGACTATCAGGGGCCCATACGACCAGGCCCCGGGCTATCAGGCCCCCTAGGCAACTAGGGGCCCCAGTCGATCAGGGGCCTCATGCGACCAGAGGCCCCCCATGCGACCAGGGCCCCCTAGGCGACTAGGGGCCACGCCGCCACAGGCTATCAGGGGCCCCATGAGACCAGGCCCCCGGCTACCAGAGGCCCCCTAGGCGACCAGGGGCCCAGGAAACTGGGGGCCCTTGGATGACTGCAGGGGCCCCTCGGGTACCCAGGGCACATAAATGAAACTTTAATATCAATTTTTCTTCCGAGTAAAAGACATTTTATCCAGTGTTTAAAAAAATATCCTGGGGCCTGAGGGGCCCCCTGAGCGCCCCCCTTGGGTACGTCACTGGCCACCGGCCCACCATATCGTCTAGGAGGGCGCCACTATCACCAGAGGAGCGCCAATACTGGACAGAGGGGCTTCGCCATCAACTAGAAGCGCGCCGCTATCGACTGGAGGAGCGCCAACACTGGACAGAGGGGCGCCAGTCACTGAGGGCGCCGGGGACGATGAGCCAAAGGGACAGGGCATGCACGGAATGTCCTGTATGTGCGTACGCCACTGTTTTAGACCAAGGATGTTACCAGAACTCCGCACGAGACACAAAACTGCACTAGACACATGCAAGTGACAGAGACCGACATCAAAAACTCACTCAATACACTCCAGCAAGCATTCCGTGATCAAAGCACAAATCAGATCAAAGCGCGTATGCCCTCGGCAGTAATAACTTCAACACTGAGCCCTCTCAGTCCGTTGCCATCGCTGCGATTTCCTTCAATATTGAAAATTCACAAATATAATGGATATCACGTCCTTCCGCCAACGTCACGGTGCAGGCGGTCCGGACAGGTTGAGGTGAGCCGAACCGAGAACAATGGACGAGCCGATCGATGTTTATAGGAGTGCACAACACACGGCACCGTCCAGCAGGGTACGGCACGGCGCAGTACAGCACGGCACGAACAGTACGTCCCCCAGCCATTCTGGAGCGTTCGTCAGGGGCAGACGGCCCCAATTCACCAGCCAGCAGCGGCAGGAAGCATGCAAGGCGGCCCACCGCGCACCGCTGCCCCCGGCGAGGTCACGGCGCCAGCCACCCGGCTAATCCCGATTCAGCGGGGCTCGGCTAATCACACAGCCCCTTACCTCACGCTCATATTTCCGCCACACGGAGCGTAAGGTGGAGGGACACCCAGGGGAGGGGGCTGCAGGCACGTGTCCCCGCAGACCCACCGGAGCCAAGGACACGGGTCTACACTCCCCAGAGCGGCCCGCGCCGGCGCTACCTGGTAATTCAGAGGAGCGCCGCCGCTGGAGCTCAGCCGGCAGAGAGCCTTTTACGAGCGCGCCAGAGTGCAGACATGCCTGTGGCCCGATAATGCGGCACTTTGGGCGGTAATGGACGCATTCCTGCATGGTGAGGAACCCGGAGGGACACACGTGGCTGGCAGAGCCGCCATTACCGTGAAATCACCAGCCTGAGAGCGAGGATGGTGCAGACTTCACTATCCGTCCACCTGGTGCTGTTTTACAGTTCCATCAAACCGAGAGCTGGCTCACAGACCACGGCGTAAGCTGGAACAACAGCCTTGGCTTAACTAAAGACAGGGCACCGCCTTATCAGCATCCATTTGTTTGTGTGCCATCCATATGTTTATATTTCCGATCATACACACAGCCCCCGCCCGGGCTGCAGCGCGGACCGAGCCGCCCCACTCCGGCTGGTCCCGCCGACCTGTGGCGGCCACGTGGGCGTCAGCCGGCGCTAGGCCAGGGGCCTCCGTCCGCCCCATGGCCCGCCGCATTGCGACACCGCACCCGGGCCGGCCGGCCGGCCGGGGCATTCGGTCGAAATATGCTGATCAGTGAGCCGGGCCCGGCGCGGCGCGGCGAGGCCGTCCGGTCGGACGGGGCGGGGCTGTCGCCGGGTCCGCCGCGCTGCTCGGCCCACGTCTGTCCGCCCGGTGACCGAGACGGCAGGCCGGAGCCGCCTGGTAACTGCAGCCGTGGCGACGCACCCGGAGACGGCCTTACTGCGCGGCGCACGGCCTCACTGCACGGCCAGCCCGCTGACAGAACTGGCTGGCCAGGCGGGAAGTCAACAGCACGCTACTGACTCATGTTAGCGGCGGAGTGGAGGTGACACAACATCAGCCGGTCAGAGAAACAGGACGACTGAGGGCGAATGTACGTTTGAAAATAAAATTCGTATAATCATGCAAACTATTTATAATCGAAACTCCTGACGTCAAATTTATTAATGATCACTCTTTCCGCGACGTAAGCCCTCAGCGCTCCGTTTGTGACCCCACGCCCGGTGCCCCCCACACCCAACAGCGAGCCGGCGCTCCCCGCCAGTCCGGCGGGCGGTGGCGTCCGCTCCCTTCCCGCCCGTTCGACGATGGAATGCGGCCAGTCGGGTCGTCCGCCGCCGAGCCGTCCGAGCGCGCGGTCCGCGGCCACTGACAAGGTCGTCCGAGTACACGGTGAATGTGCCGGCATGGCGTTCGAAGGCACGCCGGTCTCGCACACCTGTCTGTTAGGTGCGTAAAGGCTCACACCTGCTAATGAAGACTCCTCCTTCCACACGGAGCTCGGAAACGTTCGGCGGTAGCTCAAAGAGAGAAGAGTATCGGGCGCCTCTCAGTGATAGTTACTGTACCCGGTACTAGCTACAGAGTTGGGTACTCACAGAAGCGCAGACACTTGTTGAAGTCTGGGCGTGTTGTTCACTCTACGTCCGTCTCTGGTTGAGAGCGATAGAGCGGAGCTGGATGGAACACTCAATCACCCCACTCGTCGCTCGCTTGGCTACAGAGATAACGACGAAATGAAAAACGGCCAATTCTCTCTACTGATGTGCGGGGCGCCGAGCAATCGACGGGCCCTCTCGCGTTCAGACGCACACAGATCTATCAAAGGACGAGCACTGGGCCGCGTTTGTCGGGTCAGCCGCCTCTCCGTCTCGACTGGAGACCGCTTAGTCACCGCTGTAAGGACGTGATCGTACGTAATACGTATATCCGCCGAGTCGACCTCGATGACTGTTAGTCACGTCTTGAGGTGTGACCTCACATCCGCTACATTAGCTCAGAACAGAGGATCTGAGGCCCCCAGAGTTCACCAGCCCGCGCACGAGCTGCGTGTCCTCAATGTTGGCGGCACGGGAAGTGACACGTGTCTGTGACAGGCCTCCGTCACGCGCGTCACGGGACCCACACGCGTGACGAATTTGTGTCACCATGCGTGTGGCGAACCGTCACCGCTGTGTTCCGATTGGTGTGGTTGGCGAATGGAGCAGCGCTGTTCTGACAAACAATAGTGAATCGATGATTGATCACGCCAAGGCTATATATATAAGGTAGGCCGCTCCGCCCTCAAAAGTGGGCATGCGTGGGCGCCGCCATCTTGGAACTTGGCTCGGCAACCGACGAAGCAGCAGTGACGTCACGATACCCTAGCGTACCGCCCGCTGGGCTGTGCATAGGCATGAACGCCCGACGGATTTTGCGGATAATCGATGTTTTGCGCTTGTGGTTCGGCCGGTTCACACAATTTATGTTTTTTTAATGTCCTGCATTCCCTATCAAGTAACTAATCCCGCTCAAATTTATTCAGGATATCCACCAAAATAATCCAGAAAGTGCAGCTATTGGTGACGATGGCTGTACAAGACTGGATAATTTCACGCGACATTCTGCATTCCAGTAACGGATCCAGGGGGGGGGGGGGCACTAGACCATGGTCCGTTCCAAATGTCTAGTTTGCCCTAAAAAAGGACAAGATATTACGCCAATAATGGAAGTGGTAGTGCATGAAAAGAAATGAATCTCCGTTAATCTTTGGGCCTCTCCAAAACTCCGTACAGCCCGTGATGCATTCCCAGAGAGCAACGGTGGTTGAAATCTGACTGGGGTATCTGGCTCTGACGGCACCTAACTGTTTAAGCCCCCTCTGCTCCACAAATTGCAATACCCCCAACATTATCTCAAAACACTTTGAGATATTCCGCATGGTCCACACTACGTCTTGGCGTTAAGCATGTTGTCACGTCTGTTTCCGCGATGGATAGATATCATTTTGAACAAAACACCAGAAACGGGAGCGAGTATTTTATATGTTGAAAGATCGTCGCCGAGATAAATACAGATGAGGATTTCGAGAGCTATACACATGAGGAATAACAACGTTCACACTACATGTCCGCATATTTCCCGGCAGTCATTGACATTTAGAACGGTAGCATAACGGTGGCATGGAATATAGCAGAGTTCATTCTTAAATTATTCCCACGGTACCTTTCAGAACACAAGAAATATCACCCAATGATCTGCCCCGTTCACCATGTGATACGCACATGTTTCCAGTTCACTGGGCATGTTGCCGCAACTGCTTCAAAGCTCGACGACGAGCCACCTCCGCTGCGCGATTCTCGTTTAACAAACGAATTCGGATCCACATGCGCGTGCTCACGAACTTCTTGAGGACAACGTCGGCTCGTCCAACTCCTTTCATTTTGAGCTGTTCAAGGAGGTGGCGTTTCACACCCGAGTGCGGGTAATATCGCCTTCCCATAGCTGCGCAAAAGGCAACTTCCAGCTCGCGGCAGTCCTGCAGCCACTGCTCACTCGGCACAGTGAGGCTGCCACGGCTGAGTGCCCGGATCCACGAGGCAGGCACTGATGCGCACTGAGCGCCGGCGTCCCCGCTGTCCGTCGGCAGGCCCAGCGTTGCGTCCACGGAGCGACACTTAGACGCCACGTATCCGGCAACAAAAGAAAACGCCTCTTCCGCCTGACTCCGCAACTCCTCTCCCACACTGCCCAACTCGACCTCGTCTCGCTCGTCCTCATCCAGCACTATCGGCGGTGGCGGGCCTCTACCCACTGCCTCCGAGAAGGTGGCAGTGAGGAGCTCTTCCTCCTCCTCGGCCGCCTCCTCATCAGCGTCCCTTGTGTTGTCCGGACCGACGGCTTGGCGAGTGGCTGGGATGGTGGCCGTGCTTGCAGTATCAGGACGGGTGGCCGGATTCGCTACGGCCGCGCCGGAGGCCGGAGGCACCACGGCCGCGCTGGAGCCCGGAGGCACCACGGCCGCGCCGGAGGCCGGAGGCACCACGGCCGCGCCGGAGGCCGGAGGCACCACGGCCGCGCCGGAGCCCGAGGAAGGCGTGGTCGGGCACGCCGACGGAGCGCAGCGGTGTAGCGCACGTCCTGTCAGGTACTGGGTACTGTCCGGCTGTGCAGTCCGCAGCATTCTTACTGGGATCGCAGGCGACCGACTTGATGCCGCCATCAGCGGCTGCGCAGAGATCAGCAGCATCCTCAGTCGCATTTGAGCGCCAACAGCCGTCGGGTGATTTTCGGCGCCGCACATGGCCCTGATTTGGGAAAACAAGTTTTCCACCAGGTCCTGATTTAGATGCGACGTAAGGACATACTTGAGGCCAAACTTGCGCACGTCCTCAAGCACGCCAACCACCGACTGGATGTTCCGGAGGAACCCTTGCTGAAACGGCAGCTTGCGCGGTGGTCCCGTTCGGCGCCGCTTGAAAGGGGGCTGGGCAGATGACCGTTCGGGCGTCACCTTCACTGCGCCGCGGATCAGCTCGGCTCCTTCGGCGAGCGCCTGCCGCTGCACTGCTTCTGCCTCCGGAGTCGCTCCGAACCCTCTCCGCTCCACTTTTGCGTCGAAGGCAGAGCTGCTGTTCAGCACGTCGAAAAGCCTGTCCATTTTTTCGATTGCTGCAGCTTCCGCTGCGAACTGTGGCAGGAACAGACGGACGAAGGCCGCCACTCTCGCGGAGAACAGCTGGGTGGCGAGGTACACCCGCTGGCTGGTTTGTCCTCGAGCCTGCGGATGGAAAGACACATATTGGCTGGTCAAGCATAGTAAAAAATAAATAAATAAACTGTAACGATATTCGATGGTATGCGAACATTGAACGAAGATAAAAAATGTGGCAGTGCTTGATTTGGAAATTGGCAAGAGTATTTGGAAAACAGGTCGGAATAAAATAATAAGTAGCAAACAACACATAGGTATATAGTTACAGTTGGCAAATCTATATTTTACATCAAATTCTATCTTCATGGCTCCAGTTTAAATGTATGCCTCGCCCCGCCGCCCTCAGCGCCGCAGCGCCCCAGGCGGGGGGGGGGGCAGCTCGCCGCAGCGCCTAAGCCCCCGCCCAACTAAAAATAAAAAAAAAAATGCAAAGGAAAAGTGAGTGCAAATATCATCTCACCGTTACGTGGAGTGGCGTTAGCTTGTGACAGGCCTTCATCTCTGATGTTGCTTGCAGCTGCAGAACGGCGTTGAAGACGGCCGCGTTGAGAACTGTGCCGTCCTCCAGACGCATGCCTGATTCTAGCACGTGATGGCGTAGCAGCTTCATGAGATGAGGCGTATCAGAAAACACCCAGACACGCCTGAAGAGGAAGAGCACACGATAATGGTTATTAATAAAGTGCAGCACCAGCAGCAGCTTCTATTATACAGTTTTTTTTTCTTCAAAAGGAATGTAAGCGTTAAGAAAAAAAATTGATTACGAGTTGGTTAGCTTATTGAGAACCGTAATGATTATGGACGAATTTGTGAAATTTTGGGCCAGATCTATAATAAAAATATGAATTAAATCGGTTGAAATACTCGAACTCTTCTATCAAGATCCTCGGTATATGTATATCTATCATCCAATACATAGGTATTAGACATATCTTGCGCGGAGAGACAATCGAAATTCCAAAAGGTGATTCCAAATCCACGCATAAACAAACATTGTGAAAATATAGCGAAAGGTCTCGAAGTTCTCTACGAAATCAAAACTGGTGTTACCAGTACCAAACTCCATAGCGTAGAATACTGCTAACTTTTCAGCCTTATTCTATATAGGAACCAGGTCATAATTTCACAAATGAAAAACACTTACATTATGGTTTTTCATTTTGTGCTCAAAACTGTTCTTGCTTAAGAAATCGGAAAACGCTTATATTCCTTTTAAGTCGATGAAGATACCCTTGTAAGCGTCATAAGAGCGATACGTGGCTACTGGCTATGCGTGGATACATCAGTTCCAATGATATATTCAATATTCATCATGTTAATATTGCCAATGGAAGCAAACCGATCACGCTCATTTATATTCTGTAATTGCTAACTTCTCAGGTGACAAATTCTAACTCAAAATGTTTACTTAGTTGTATTACATAATTTAATCAAGTATTTCTTATCATGTATCATTGATACAAAGGAACGCTTATAACATCAGTAGTTTTAGTCATAGAGTTTTAGTAGCATACCTGTTAGGGTCCGCAGGGTTGGCGAAGCACGTCTGGTGGGGCGCTGGCGAGAAGGCGCTCGTCACGCCCAGATCAGCCCAAACACGCTGGTTGGGCTGCGCCATGTCGCTCACGGCAGCGATGACCTTCAGACCGATGGACTCAAGGCGGGCGATGATGGACAGCAGCGTGTCGGCTGTCATGGCTTCGTCGAAACCGTAGTAGACTGGCTGTTTCCACGAAGCAGCCAATCCGCGAACCATCACCACTTGCATCTTTGAGGCGCTGATTATTTGATCGTGTGCTTGATCGTAGCTGATGCGACTGTCCAGGCCGATCTCATCAAAGGACACAACACAAAGACGATCAGCATCAGAGAAGTCGCACGCAGAGTACTCGAGGACCCTCATTGCGGCCTCGATCACACCCGGAGTCATCTGGAAGTGCCGCATCCAGTCTGACAGGGTGGAGAAGGCGGGCAGCGGCACTTTCA
This sequence comes from Amphibalanus amphitrite, assembly GCF_019059575.1. Taxonomy (NCBI): domain Eukaryota; kingdom Metazoa; phylum Arthropoda; class Thecostraca; order Balanomorpha; family Balanidae; genus Amphibalanus; species Amphibalanus amphitrite. The sequence continues at coordinate 24,677 of NW_024881867.1, forward strand.
TGACGTCCTTAACGTACAAGTACGCACGACGTGAGAGTACTCGAAGCCCGAGAGCCATTCCAACGTCTTGTTCGGACCAGGTGACGCGCTTGCCAGTAACCAGAGCTCGCTGCTGAGCAGACGAGAGGCAGCTGTGAGCCTGGAGGGCACGGGTTCTCTCGAGTTCGGCTCGGAGACGGTCGTTCTCGCGGCGAAGGTTCCGGCACTTGGTCCGGTACTTACTCAGCTTCGTCTTCGTTTTCGATTTCAGCGCAGCCAACTTATCGCTCGGCCTCCTCCAGCCAGCGGACTGCGCGGTGCCATTTTCTGCCCGTAGAAAGTAGAGGTGGTCACTGACACCGCCTCCGGCTTGGCGAACGCTCCCAAACCGAGCAGAAGGGGTGCCGCTTCCCCGAACACGTCTGCCTCGAGAGCACGCAGGGTCGTTACCGCCGGCTCCTCCAGACCGAGCGGACGAACAGCCGTCGTCTCCTCCCGCGCAGGCGAGCGCGGTGCCGCCGTCTCCCTCCGGGCAGGCGAGCGCGGTGCCGCCGTCTCCCTCCGCGCAGGCGAGCGCGGTGCCGCCGTCTCCCTCCGCGCAGGCGAGCGCGGTGCCGCCGTCTCTCTCCGGGCAAGCGAGCGCGGTGCCGCCGTCCCCCTCCGGGCAGGCGAGCGCGGTGCCGCCGTCTCCCTCCGCGCAGGCGAGCGTGGTGCCGCCGTCTCCCTCCGGGCAGGCGAGCGCGGTGCCGCCGTCTTCCTCCGCGCAGGCGAGCGCGGTGCCGCCGTCTTCCTCCGGGCAGGCGAGCGCGGTGCCGCCGTCTTCCTCCGGGCAGGCGAGCGCGGTGCCGCCGTCTCCCTGCGCGCAGGCGAGCGTGGTACCGCCGTTTCCCTCCGCGCAGGCGAGCGCGGTGCCGCCGTCTCCCTCCGCGCAGGCAAGCGCGGTGCCGCCGTCTCCCTCCGCGCAGGCGAGCGCGGTGCCGCCGTCTTCCTCCGGGCAGGCGAGCGCGGTGCCGCCGTCTTCCTCCGGGCAGGCGAGCGCGGTGCCGCCGTCTTCCTCCGGGCAGGCGAGCGCGGTGCCGCCGTCTTCCTCCGGGCAGGCGAGCGCGGTGCCGCCGTCTCCACCGCGAGGAGCTGGCTTAAGGATCGGTGGTCTGGAAATGAAACAAAGGATTGTGCGAAGGAACAGGCAGTATGAAAAGGGTGATAATGCGGATGAGGAACATGTTGATTGAGGACAAAGGCAGCAATTTATGATACATAACCTTTTGTTTTTATATGTTGTACCAGTTGTACATTTGTGAAAAGTCTACAATCTTATCAATTATTTCAACGTTATATAGAAGGTTTGTACTTAAGATTGCGTATCATTGCTGGAACACGTTTGCATGTCGACAGACAGCTGCGGTGAAGGCACCGGCCGACCAATTAGGTATCTGGGCCCAGAAGGCTCAGGACTAGACGGGGATAACTCGATCGAGAGAACATATTTACTGGGCCTGGCCGGGACCAGAAGGCACGGATAAGGTACCTGCACCGTGCCGCTGCTCCAGTCCGAACGTCTCATGCCGCGGGAGCGGGGTGGGGGGTGGGACGTTTTTACGCTCCCCCTCCAACTCGCCTCCTGGGCATCGTTAGGCAAAAACGAAAAATGCTCGAAAGCTCGTCCAAAAGCATTACGAAGCTACTTTTATTTTTCGCTCAGGTCGATATTGAGGTCACCAGAATTCATGAAACAAAAAATGCCCCCTTTTTGTAAATTTCGACATTTTCTGACAAATGCCGCCGTTGAAGGTGAATTAAAGGAGCTAGGACGACGTTGAAAATGTAATCGATAGCTCTTTTACAGAGCTTTCGCTAATGTGGCCTCAGATTTGAGCTAAGGTCAACGGTTTGGACTCCAGAGGCCAAGCATGTTTAAAGAAACCTTTGTTACAGAAAATAGCGTTCACTTACGACTTTTCTTTCATATTATTTATATTTTATATTTTATATTACATTTTTCCAGTTATACAGCGAGAACTCGCTTTGTTTCACGTTCGCTCGCAACAAGGTAGTGTAGGTAGAAAAAGGCAGGTTTGTGTTTGATTCATGGAAAATAAGGTGCTCAATATTCAACACTGGACATCTGCTCATTTTATCGCCATTTCTATTCGGATGGAGCCATGTGTATCGGCGTTTAACCTGAGGAAAAAGCAACATGATTAAAAACTGAAATGTCATAATGTTTAGAAAAAAAAAATGTGCTGTATACCACTTTCACGTGAATGCTAAATGTTGCTCATGTTCATTTCCAGAACATTTCTATCCTTATGTCCTACAGCAGGCAACATATTAGGTTGTTGACAATGTTAATGATCATTACTAGAATACTAAAAATACACTTCAGGACACTTTGTGAGCCACTGAGCCACTTATGTGGATTGAAGGTGGGTAGGTACTTACTGTGAATAGTTGGCAGGCAGCTTCAAACTTGGCACCGCATCCTTCTTCAGTACCTTATTAAACTTCCCTGGCATGAACTGTGCCCTAAAGCTATTCTGAAAGTCTTCAGGATTGAAATGCTCAGAACATACTACAGCTGTGTCTGGGTTCAAGTACGAGTCTTTGCGAGAACATTTTTGCTTCCAGAGTGATTTCAACCTTTTGTCTTTTGGAAATTTATGAAATGATATCTCACTTTTCTTGCCTTGTAGATTCGGACATAACCCTATGGCACATATCTTTGGCATATTTGTAGCAACAACTAACAACAGCCTGAAAAAGAACAAAACCGAAACATAGTAAGCATATCAACACAAAAAGGCCATAAATTCATGCCTATTTCAAATGCAAGATGTTGATCCGCAACAGTTAACAGCATTGTGAAGTGGTGCCTTCTTAGTCTTGTACCCTACTTATTTACCTGTGAAATACTAGACCTGCACAGGTTGTCCATTGTTTTGGTCATGACATCATGAATGTGACTAGCTAGCATTATGTATGTACATTAGGTACTTGTTTATTTCCAGGCCCTCTGTTTGTGTCAAACTTACTTTTATTGTGATAAAGCCATGTAACTGGCAATCAAGTCTGTTTATGCGACACAGCCACACCTGATGATAAAAATTTACAAGCATTGCTGATTGCTAGCCCAAGAATGAATGTCCATAGCTGCAGGGATCTTGATCTCATTAGGCGACATTTTGACAGAGTGACACTGTTAGTCAGAGTTTGTTTGCTTAGACAGAATGGTCACGTCACCCACTTGAAGTTCTAGGATATTTTAAGAGTTCAATGTGTAGTGTTTGCATTTCTATCAGGGTAGTATATGATCATGGTGTGTGTGTCAAGATAGCTGTTTCTGTGGACTTCAAAGCAGTTGGGGAAACTTATGAGGCAGAAATCCAAATATGGATCGATCAATAAAGGATTTTGTATGACCATATATGGGCGTAAATGCAGCCCTCGCTTATCGCTATGACGGGGTACGTTCGGGGTAACAGGACAATACTTGCGGCATTGGGTCCACCCACTGGAGGAAAAAGCTTCCATTTACCATTAAGAATGAGAGTTAAGAGTGAATACTTGACAAAAGCCAGGGAATTCCCTTGAATATGTCGATCAAAAAATGATTTTTTTCTGCAGGTTCTGGTCGTCTGCTTTGGTAGGCAATCAGCTGGCCATTCCATAAATAGATTGGCGCTATTAAAGAAAATTGTTTTAACATTAAATTTTAACACGATAAATACAAAACAGCAACTTTTGAATAATAATTTTGTCATAATTGACAATAGGTAAAGTAATACAAATAATAACAATTTAACATCCCTAAATTACTCACTTTTGCTGGCGTGTCACGTAAGTAAGTAAGTAAGTAAGTGTCTGTTTCCAGTCTTCAAAGCATGGCAATTGCCAATTTAGACGAGATCTCGACAGTGCGGGCTTGTTCGGCTGGTGCGGATTTAGTGTATCACAGTGCGGATTTGGCTCGGTGATGGACATGACAGACCAGACGAGATAGATGAGGACAATTGAAAAACATTGCTGGAGCTTTTCCATGTAATTCAATGCGCTCTCGGGTCTAAATGAGTGTGCAGCAGTCAGTCATTTTTGGGTTAAGTGCGGATTTTTTTCTTTTAATCTCAGCCTATTTTGGTGCAGATGAGCACCAAACAGACATTGTCTACTCCTAGCTCATAACCTGAACCTGAACCTGAACCTGGATTTCTGGCTCTGTTTGAAGGGTTGGTGCGAATTTTGAACTTTGGCAGGTGCGCCTCGTCGACATGCAAGCCATACTTTGCAGCATGGGTCTGTTTTGATCACGATCAGCAATTGCCTCCAAATGCCAGTTGACCCTGACTCGCAACGTTCATCGTTAGGACTGCCAGTTAATTGTGCGCTGAGTGAGTGCAGGCCATGTGTCGTATCACAACTTCCTTATGTCTTTTTTTTCATTTGAAAGATAGGATGCACGAAATCCCATCCATTTTTCCTTTTATGGGCATGGCCCCGCCCACTCCAAATTGTTCTATCAATATTTGGATTTGCACCTCGAAGTTTCCCAAACTGAAAGCGTTAAGACAAGAGGCATGCTCACTTGACTTTATACACATTATAAATTGATTTTCAAATTACTAGATATCAAGCACAACTGGACCTTATACGCCCAATAGGCATACCAAATCTAATCTAAGGGCCATAGCCTAACAAGTAACAACACCTTGACCTGGGACATGTATGGAAAACGATATTGCATTTAAACATAATTTGATTTCATTTTGCTTGCTAAATGCTGCCTGGCGATGGCGAGGTACTTTAAACATAATAAGGACCGTATAAAGACATACAGTTAATAAGGATACACTTTGTTTTGAGTTACATACAGAAAAGACAACTAACACTCCAACTCAAATGCAAAAAAAGGCAATTGTCAATAAATTTATCCGCCAGTTGTACCACACGGCGGCGACTCCGTTAATCTGCGCAAGAATTGTCTTGAAATCAGGAACACTGTTTTCAATGTAACGTAGGGCAATTACATAAGTGACGTCAAAGGGGGTACAACCGTGAAATAGACATAAATAGTGGCATTATAAGCATTTCATGCAATCAGATCGAAAGAGCTGAAATCTATTTTTATTTTATGGAAGGTAAAACAAAAATATTTGCTCAAAATTTCTGCAAAAGTGGTGTTCTCTTTCCCCTGTTGAGGGCACAGGTGCTTAGCATGAGAGGAACTCGTGACGTAACATGACTCTCAGCCAATGGGCGATCCAGAACGCGAGGTCCACTTTTTTCAGTGGTAAATGTTCCGGACCGGACCCCCCTGGATCACGCTTCTACTAAACTGGGCTTGCAGTAGGCTGCTGAGAACCCATCTGTAACCAGAGATACAGGATTTCACTTCATTTCCATTGTAGTGAGTAGGGGAACCCCTCATCGCACCACAAGCATGACTCAATCAAAGTTCGCATCCTAATTTGCACTCGAACGGCTGTATGATCATGTCCCCACATCCAGCTAGCCTCGGTCCCATTGACCCCATCCCATCGGTCCGGCACGCCTCCTCCAAAGGTGCCCGTCGCCGGTCGGATCAGCGACACGGACGGCGTCAGGGTCGACCCGCCTGATCCTTTCACCAGCGACCGGCGACCGGCGAGCGGCGCGGCGCGGCCCCTGGCGCCGGGCGCGGCACGTGGAGGCGGTGACCCGGCCAGACAAACGGCTTCAGACGCCAGACACCTTCACCGGGCGGGCCAGGGTGCGGCAGACTGGGACTGTCCCCAGACTAACGGCTTCAGACGCCAGACACCTTCACCGGGCGGGCCAGGGTGCGGCCGACTGTCTGAGACTGGCTAGGACGGAAACCTCTCACCCACAGTGCCGCAGTGCGACCCGTTTGGAAAGAATAGACAGGGCAGAATAGCCAGGACTGAGGACATCAACCTCTACCCCAGCGCGGCCGTCAGGAGAGGCGTGAGGACAGTCTACCACGCCGCGCCCGCTTCAAAGACTCGGCAGCTGTCGACAGGCCATCGTTAACCCAGCCCAGCGCCTGTGGAAGTCTGGGCCGCTGGGCACCGACCATAGGTCAGCTGTCCAACTAATGGACTTTCCAGAGAACGAGCTGCTTCACTGAATTTTGAACTCCGTCGATCAATTCTTTTCAGGCAGAAAACGAGCATGGCAGAAATGACAAGATAAGAATAGACCTAACTAAAAGCTGCGAAAGGAGCTGTTCCCAGGATAATCACCTTACAGCCGTAACTGATGAGCGACTTAACAGCGACTATATAGCTGCCACTCCGTCATCTTCCCAACAAGAGTGTTACTTTGCCATAATCGCCTGGGACGTGTCTGAACTCATCCCCATTTATCACTGGACAGCCCTGGGAGGAATCCATCTCCCGCGTCCAATCCCCGTGCAAATTGATTGGAGACGCCGCGCCCCGCCCAATGCGTCCAAGGGCCGACATTAGCATATATTTCCACAAATTTGCCTGCGCTGCCGCCCGGACGGCGCCTGGGAGCGGGGTTTGCGGGGACGGCCGGTTTGTCGGCGTCTCCTGGCCGGTCATCCATCAGCGGGTGTGGCGAGCGGAACCGACACGGGCCCGGGCGCGCCGAGCGGCTCAGAGGAGACCGCAGAACGGCTCAGCGACCGGCGCGACGGCAGCGGCGGACGGACTGCGGCGGCACGTCCACTGGTGTAGGTATGTACGGACAACTGTGAACTCATCGAATGGTGATGACGTGCACTTAGTGAAAACATCGAGGTACAGGCAGCAAGCCTCTAAAACATTTTAATCAGGTCTCAGTCATAGAAAGTCTGAGCATATGACAGGAAGACAAATTGTAGGTTGTTTGAGCCTTTGGTGCTTATTAGAGCGGTATGTTCGACTTGTTTACAATGACGTGCCGGTTAGTAAGCTCATTTTCCCTGGCATGTTTTACAATGCCAAGAAAAGTGCATATTCTTCCCATGAAAGTCTACCAATCTGAAAGCTCGAGTTTCAGCGAACGATCAGATGTATGCTGTTTAAGACTGTAGCTTCCCAATCCACTGGGACTCTGGAGGCCCTCAGATGGCCATGGCTACCTTCCACGTCACACAGGCCAGAGTCGCAGTATCCGGCTTCAGCCAATCACGGCGCAGAACAGAGCCGATCGGCTGACGTCACTGGCGGCAATAGACCAGTCGATGAGTGATTGATTGGTGGACGAAATGCGTCCGGCCGCCCGCCCGTCCCTCGTCAGGGCCTGCTCCGTGCCGACCCGCCGGTCGTCAAGAGATTGTCGTCGCTAACAACCCGCCACCCCTGCGCGCTGTCAGTTACAAAAAAAAAAAACAGCTTACATAACTGTCCATAGAAGGTACGGCCGTCACCTTGACTACCGTGTCGCTGTCCTAGCTGGTCGGCCGGCCCAGACCTTCCCGGTACGCGTGTGCGCGCGTCGCCCTGCCCTCGGGCCTGCGGCACAGGGCGGCGCGCGCCCCCGGGGCTGTGACCGTAATCTGCGGACTTACGGGGCTGTCGGGAGGGCGGCGGCCGTAACTGCGCAGTGCCGTCCGTACAGCGGTGCGCCCGTCGTCGGAAGGTGGAGGCATCTGCATAGCGCGGCGGTACGGGCGGCGATCAATACCTGCTGACCGCCGCTCGGCGGGCCGCACCGGACCGGCCTGCAGCAACACAAAGCGCACCGGCGCTGCCGGCGGCTTCTGCGTACCTCGCGGCGGGCACGGCTCTTCAAACGAGCCCAGCTGCAACGCTATGAAGTCAGATCCGTCCTCAAACAACGGGGCTGCGCTGCTTACGCAAGACACAGTAGGTACAGGTTAAAAAAAGACATGGAAGGGTTTCACCGTAAAAGATGAAGCACTTATGGCCAAACTCTGAGATTCTGTTTCATGAACCATAAATACACAGCTAAAATCAACAACACCTATTTCACATGAACCCGTTTAAATTAAGAAATTGGTCAGCCAATATAGCATCAGAATCCCATACCTACCAGAACTGTAACTTCCTCAGTTCACAAACACCGCCCGTGACGTCACCTGAGAGCCCCACCAAACCACCTGAGAACCGATCGGCTCGGTTTTTCACACGAGCGGACGCGCCTAATCTAATATGGCTTGGAAGTTCGCCCCACACGTTGTCATCAATGACTGCGATCGAGCGTGGCACCTGCGGAAACACACCTCGCGGGCAGAGAACCACCCCAAAACGGAAACGGACACCGACCCCGCCAGCGGAACCGAACCGCGGTTCCCTAAGCGGACTAAGCGCGGTACCGGTGTGGGCTAGAGGAACCGTAACGAGGGAGGCTCCGAGAACTCACAGAGCCGCCGCCCCAGGGCAGCGCCGGGTACTCAGGTCGACAGCCTCCCTGGGGTTTTTGGCATTCATAGGACAAATTCTAATTTGCAGTTGGTTACTTGAAATGGAATTCATATAGCATATAAATCAAAATTCAACATACATGCCCGCCTAGAACAAATGCAGAAATGCATACCAATAGCGCAGCTGAGTACGACCACGATAGCTAGAGCTGATGGAATTCCCAAATCACACCCACATTGCTACATGTCATGCACGGGGCGTTACACACCCATCGACCTACGCTCTGCCGGAGGCGTCACTCAGAGCACCAGGTCACGGTGACGGGGCGGGCAAAAAGAGCCCACAAAAACCGTCACACGCTCTCCCGGTCGTGCCACGCTATTCCAGCCGTATCAGCAATGCCTGTGGAAGGCGTCGTCATTGATAAACGGCAACAATGGCCGTGCCAAGGCCCAAACGGATTGGGAGAGTTTATTCGGAGATCATAGTGGGGTGGAGAATGAAAGTATTCGAACTCTTCGGTCGTTTCGCCAACGTATGAAAACCGACGAAAAAATATCGATCGTCTCCAGTCATAGCGAAATGAATTCTTCTCTTCTTCTTGAAATTTCTATCGTCAGATGACACCTCCAGAATCATATCTAGCCAATACAACTCTTAATGGTACTGTGTAACAATCGGTGGAGGAAATTCCCCTGTACCTAGAGGTGACAGAGCACCACCTTTATGAAGTCCCACCGGGAACAGAGTCCAATAGTGACCGCTCAGCGGTGACCTAATCAGTGCCAGCGACCGGCGTGGGCCGATCCCGGCACCATCAAACGGATGGGTCTGCACCGAGCTCCGATGGGTCTGATTGGTGATACGCTTCGACTTGACACACCATCGGTTGATGCCCGAGCAAAGGTCAGCTGGCACCCCGACACCGGCACAGAGCGCCGTGGGCCGACACAGATGAAGATCAAACGCTCTGACGCCAAAACTCTGCCGGATCAAGATCTCACCAGTCACCATGCGAGCGCTCGTACAAAAACTAGCATTGAAACTTGAAAGAGCGCAAACTTGGGGGGGGGGGGGATTAGTTGATTATCTAGGGAAGCTGGACGACTAAAAACATCAGAGAAGTTATGCCACGTTGTGTGACTAAAAAATATCATAGAAAAGTTATGCCGATGATAAGGGAAGTTGGACGAGTCTCAAACAAAAATATGAAATGAAAAGCGCAACAAAAACTTAAAGAACACAGTGTTCCGTACCTTAGTGTTTCCGAGAAACACCGAAACTCCAAAGAACAGTTCCCGGACGGCGGGATCCTATATGAAAAACGTTGCACACACGCCCTGCACAGTGCACGCGGCTGGAACGGGTCCAGAGTCGCCGTCAGCGGCGGGCCAGCAGTCGGCGGTTCTGCCACGGCACCAATCTAATCAGGGCCGGCGATACGGCAACTGACGCACGCTGCACGACGGACGAGATAACGATATAAAATCAGCACCGGAGACGGCGAAACCGGCGCAGCGGCGGCGGCATGCACGGAGGGGTGTGGGCGTAAAGTCAGCACGACGAGGGATGTAAACGGGCCACTCGACGGAACCTTTACGTCACGTCCGCCCGGGCTGGGGTCTGGGCGGACGGGCGACAGGTCCACGGTGGGATGAGGGTTGAGGCGTGGTAGGGGTGCTAAGGAAGGAAGCACGCCTGAGCACGAGGCTCATTAAATCACGGCGAAAAAGGAAGCATTCGTTTCCTGCACGCCAAAGACTGCCAGCAGTTGAAATAGCACTTCATTAGCAAGGCTGATCTGCCCGGGAATAAATTTCCTGAGGGTGATCAGAACTGCTGGATATGAGGAGGCGGTCACTAGTCACTCACTACTGACCAATAGTCAAATACCCATCGTCTCTAGTCCAGCGGCCATCAGCGGCCAGGCAGAGGAGAGGACCAGCGCCCCGGTCGCTGTGGGGCTCCCTGGCCCCCGCCAGCACTACCATCAACATACACTTACGGCCTCACTGAATATTGTACCATCGACCAAACAGGCTCAGCAGAGCAATGACCATTAATAAGACAGACACATGCTGAATACATGATAGGTGAGTGCATTTTGATGTAATGACAGCGCCCAGGGGTATAGGTACAACCGTGCCATTAGCTGTATGTCCTCAGCATTGTTTGTTTATCTGAGCAAACACCCCTATATGTGTTACTCATTAAATGTAAGGAATTGTTACAATAGAATAGAGCGTATAATGGAGTGCATTCAACCATGCATTTGTCAGACTCTTCGTGCACAAAGATAAAATAGATATAATGTATGTTCATTACTGAAATACCGCATGCAAATCGAAGCGTCGGCAATATCCACGAAAATGAAACAAGAAGCATGTGCTAAATCCATATCATTCATAAAAGCTTCGAACATAGCGATTCCACCTCCAAAGTCGTGCAGATTAGGGTCAAGTTCAAACGTAAAGCCCGTTCAATGTCATCCCGTGCGCCATCTCACACGCACATATGTTCTGCCCCATCTCCACCGACCCATCCCCCAAATCCCTGACCCCTGCGCAGAGCACCAGGGACTGCAGCACCCTGTGACTGCGACTGTGGCCGGGGGAGGTCACGAGGTCACCCAGGTCACCGAGGGGCTACCGCCGCCCCTGCCACCGCGACCAACGGGTGTTTGACCTTGGCCGGCCGCTGTCAGTCATCCCCCAAATAATGACAGGTGTGAGACGCGTCACTGGGTCAGAGTCAGAGCTCCGAGGTGCCGGCCGGAGGTCACCGCCAGACCGCGGGGTCACGGCCCAAGGGCGCGACGCGCGTCAAACGGCGCCATCGTTTGTCTCGTTTGTTTCGTTTGACCCCGTCAGCGCCGCAGTGGGAGCGTTTGGCCCGGCCGGATCGCATTACTTTTGTGGCACTGTTATACGGCTGGGAGCGAGACAAGGTCAGAGGGGAGGGGGGGGGGGTCGGCACCGTTCCAGGTCATGCGAGACGTTCAGACTCATCGCGATGATACATGCTGCAGCTCTGGTCAGAGCCGAGCCGATAGCAGCAGATGAACCACAGTTTGATTTGACAGACTGAGATATGATAACTAAAAAGGTGGACACTGGACAGTGACATCACGTTCGGATAAACCGAATTGGTGCGCAGCGTCAACTGTTCAATGTTCAGCATAATTGAAATGATAGCAATGACATATTTGACATTCCCCTGCAACTAAGCTCAAAGCATCATCGTCGTCATGACGATGCCATTGCGATAGCAAATAACTGCATTGCCGACTTCTATGCGTTGTAGCACGAGAACACAGCACCACAATGCAGCAAGCAATCAACTTACATACTATTCGACTAATCAGCGGCCAAAACATTGCGTTAACAAATCAGCCACACCACGATCAATGCCATCCACGTGTTCCAGTGGAAATGGCGTTATAAATCAGCCTGTATCGTCAGTTCATCAGTCCCTGACATGAACCTCATGGACCACGGTATGTGACCATCAGCCGTGGAATAGCACGGGAAGAAATATGGGTGGCCACCGCATGTTCCAGAGGCACGTGTCCGCAGTCAGCATGGTTGCCGGCGGCGAGTTCATGACGCCAGAACTAGCCAGAGATATGGCTGGAACATGACGGGTATGATATACTGCAACAGCTCTCATCTAGCTCACTCGCGGACCAGCATCACGGTATCATCCCGCGTCGGCGATTTCGTGTGACACCAGGCCACCCATGGGGGGGGGGGGGCGGACTGATCGACACCTCAGCTCGGACCCGGCAGCCGTGGGCCGCGCACCGCCCCCACGTGCGGCCGTTTTTGTCCGGCAGTTCGTGCCGACTCCCGACACACTCGCAGGCGGTCGGACCACCTTCTCTGTCTCACTCCGCGTGGGCTGGTCGCCACAAAAACCCACCCCGGGACACAGGGCGGACGGTGCGGCAGGTGCCGGGGAAGGAAGCCGGTCCCGCGTGGGAAGGGAGGGATGAGGCGGTGAGTCATACCTGGTGGATGGTTGGTGTGACCAGTGCGGCCCCTCGTGGGATATGTAGATGACCAGAAGGCCGTTGGAACTCTGCAGCGCCCCGAGTCAGTAGCACGCTCGAGGAACGTAAACAGCCGTCGGGGGCGATTTGGAGCACCCCGGAGATACCACACAGGTGTCACTGGCACTTTTTTCGGCGGCACTGGCGGCACAACCCGCCGACACAGGTACCCGGTCGAGCCGCGGCGGTACACTGTAGCCGGGCGGGGCGGGGGCGGGGGCGGGGGCGGGGGCGGCCTTGTGACGCCCGGCCGCGCTGCCGGGTTTCCCACCGTGACGAGCTGTGACGGAAGGATCAGCGGGCGGCGCGCCGGCCGCGGGCCGACAGGTGCGCCGTCTCGGGGTCTGCTCAGAGCGGGCCGAGAGCCGTCACGGAGCCGTGTCACGGAACGGCGACACCGTCACACCGACACCGCCGGGACGGCGTCACGTCACGCCCGCGTCCGACACCGCCGCCGTCACCCGTCACGGTAAACCGAGAGTGACTGGTGGCGGACAGTGAAATTTGATTGGCCCTGGCCACAACGACAGATTGGGACATGATTATACCAATAAGCTCAGCTTCGACAGAGGCGTGACCGGCCCCGGGTCATGACACATTCATAACTTGCACCATGCCACGCCGCGCCGAGTATAAATGGCCCCGCTACCCCTGCCAGATTGGGACACGCACATGCTCCCGCTATAATCGACATGACTCAGTCAGGTCCGCCCGCCCACAGCACGACTGCAGGCGCAAATCACGACCAGTAGCGATACGAGCCGTTTGCAGAGAAGTGAGTCATCAACGTCCGGACGTCGAGTCGTGCCCCGCCCGTGTCAGAGTCAGAGTCGGTGTCAGGTGTCATATTGTGCCTCTGCTAGAGTTTAGTTGACACAAGCTGGTCATGAACCAGCAACAGCGCGTGTCGAACGCTAATGAACACCGCTTGTCAGATCAGCGGGACAGTCTGCGTCCCTCCAAGGCGTCCCTCAGCACAATCACATGACTAAACGACGTCCGATTGCCGCCGACGTCTGCGCCTCAGCATTGGACAGCCGTAGGCGCCACAGCCGCCTGACTAAAACCAGGAACACTCGGCGCCTAAGTGAGCCAGCGATAGCAGTTACAACTGCACCGCTATTTCATGTTTATGATGCACCAACACTGGGTGCAGACGAATCAAACAAGTCAGCTATAAATCAGCTGTTGTCACGACTCTGCAGTATCCATCTGTTGATAATAAGCTCGTCTTATCAGAGCCGCCGCTGCCGCGGACAGCGGTGCCCGGCGCAGCGACAGATTCTGTGCCGACCGCAGCACTGCACAGATTGCATTGTCTGCCGCACACGCCCTCAGATCTTGGGACGAAGGCGGGCGCCGACTCAGACCACTGTCCGACACACTCGAGAGCCACTTCGGCGCGTGGCGACCGCCGGAGGTCCGAGGCAGATGAGCCCCTGTCGCCAGGGGCGGGGAGAGGGAGAGGGGGCTCAGAGCACGGGTCACACGGGTCGCACGGGTCAGCAGGATCTGACCGATAGTTGTCAGGGCGATAACTGAGCCGGTAGCAATACTTTCAACGCACATGTGTCAAAGCGAGCATCAAAAGTGTGATACGTCAAACGTCAGAATGATTTTTTTTCTGTCGTAGACTCTGAACACTATTTTCTCCATTATGATAGAGGTCATAACACCTAACCCTCACCCTTTACTCTTGCAGAGCGCGTCCGGAATATCTCCCCGACAAATGAGCTGCCCACCGAGTCAACTAAACGCCTCAGCTGAGCGAGTCGCCCGCCGAGCCAGCCCCACAGCTCAGCTGCTCTCAGCGGGCAGTAACCGGGCGCCGGACTGTCGCCTGCAGCCGTGTAACCCAGTACGGACAACCCTGTCCGGCTGTGGCACCTGACACCACCCTGTGACCGCCGGACGAGGGTCACCCCTCCAGCCAGCAGGCCGCAGCGTCGGTGACCGGCGGGCTGACGTGAGAGGCAGAGCCCAACCCTTGACTTCAGAGTCGTGGGCGGCACCGCAGCTGCAGTGGCGCGGGCGGGGGCGGGGGCGGCAGCGGACGTGACGGCATGCGACCCGCCCGGCCCGCCCGGAAGTGGGCGGCGGCAGCGGTGGCGCGACACGGCCCGTCGAGCCGGAACCCACGCCGGCGTCGGTCCCGCGGCTTTATGTACCGCTGTTCGCGACCAGCGACTGAGCGTACCACTGTACCCATGAGTCGTGTAACGCTGACGGTGCGCGGTACTGTACTCTGGTGGGTGACAGCCCGTACGGGGACCCGCAGTTGCTACTGTACAGCGACCCTGAGTAAATTGTCCCAGCACCCTCACAGGGAACAACGATAAGCTGTCAGAGGGCACGCACAGAAAACCTCAGCTGCTCTTGTACAGGGACCGGCAGTCGATATCAATGTTATCGGTTGTTTCTGGACAGGACAGACGGCTAGAGTTGGGGTTCGTGTACAGTAGCAACTGCGGGTCCCCGTACCAACCGACAGCAGCGACCAACGTAGTGAGAACGCGCCCTCTAGGCCGGGCAGCCCTACTGATAACTCGGTCCAAACTACATATCGAGTACGGACTGATGATCTGATGATGCATACAAGATTGTCGACAGCCATTACTAGTGGCGGAGGACATGGGAAAGAGAGGGGAGGAGAGAGGAAGAGAGAGAGAGAGAGAGAGAGAGAGAGAGAGAGAGAGAGAGAGAGAGAGAGAGAGAGAGAGAGAGAGAGAGAGAGAGAGAGCGCTACCAGTGCCGTATCACTCGATCAGCACCACTCGATGAGTATTCTGCTGCCTGTCTACGTAGTTCTTTAGAGGGAGAACGGAAAACCGTGCGTGGTCGATGCTGCGCGATGACTCATGCTCGTGCGGTCGGCGGTCAGCTGACTGTGCGAGGATGACGTCAGTGAGGACTGATGACGTCAGCGGTGCGCCGGCGTTTGACGCACAGCCAGGGCTGGTAATCTGGCACGGGGACCGAAGTGCCGGAGATGGCGAGCTGCCACGGCGCGAGGTCAGCGCGGGGAGAAAAACGGCGCCTGGCCGCCGACACCAGCCCGGCACGACAGGTGCCAAGCAGCGGGATGGAGCTGTGCGGCCGTCAGCGCCGACAGCACAGCTGCAGCTGCGTGCGTGAAGCTCTGCAGCGTGGGTCTCGAAAATCAACTCGAAAGTGACCATCACTTTTCGAAGGAACAGGGATTTCGATTTTCGGCGGTGCGGATTGACAATGTAGTGCATCACCACATCATTGCGTCCGTTGTGCAATATTTACTCAAGTAATTGGCACACTGGTAGGCATCAAATATACAACCACAGCAACAGCTCCTGTCGCATCTCAATCATAAATTCCTGCCCTCCACCACATCACATCCCTCCCACGTCTTTCCGATAAGGTTTCTCCACTGAAAATTTGCCCGCCGAGCGTATCTGACCCCCCGTGCAGAGTCCACCATCGCGGAGCTGCGCGGTGCACAGAAGCTCGATAGCACGCTCGGTTTGACGAAGCCTCTGCAGCAGTCTGATACGGTCACCGCTGCGGGGGCAGCGCCGGTGGCTCCGCCGGCTCGGGTGCGATAAAGACGAACAGTTCCACGGACCGCAGCTATCGGCGGCGTCCACTGGCGATAATGACATTTGGGAAATGCTATTCCAAAAATGAAGGCAATTCTTCTCTACAGCTGATGTGTGTCGCATATGGCAGACAATTAGGTAGGTAGGTTTAGTCGAGGGTTAGAAAGGCGAACAGCTCCAACTATGACTCGGCTAGGGTGAGTCAATTGTAAATATTCGAGCCTCCATTGTTGGGCGACATAATAGCGTCCACATAAACAGCTGCCGATGACAAGCCTGACAGCGGGGCCGTAATTTACATTGTTGATGGAAGCATAACTGCATGCGAAAACACCGAGCGGCTGGAGCTTCGCCCCGTCTTCATATATGGACGAGCATTATGACCGAACAATGAGCAATAACTCAGGACACACAGATCCCCAGATTTGTCAACTCGCTTGCTTCTTTGAAACAAGAGCAATTACAGAAGCTATAAGCCAATAGAGCACTTCATGGGCCGGATAAATCCGTTATCCACGGATAAATCCGCGGACCGGATAGGATTGGATTCTAAATTTGTTAAAAAAGAACGGATATGGGCGGGCCGGTTTGGGAATTGAAGGTTGAACCCGGATCAAAACGGATCAAAATTTTAACATTCAACATTGAAGTTAAAAATTAACCTAATGTGTTAAGCGGCAGCAGAGGTTTGATTAAAGTAATAGGCATCATTTTATGACACTCACTTGTCACAAGACTTGTCTTCAAGTGGATAATGTATGCAATGTATGCATGGTTTTTGGAACCATGATGGTCTATGAGATGTATGGCTGTCTGGTCCCTTAGATTGAATTTGTTAGTCCAGTTTTGGGTGAAACCAGTTATTGGTGAAACGGATTATTACGGATATTTTTTGGAAGTTTGGCTGCAATACGGGCCATGGGTGGGCCGGATTCTGATATTCAAAGAAAGGCGGATAATGGGCGGATCTGGATATGACTTGCCGGATATGGGCCGGGCCGGATCCTAAAAAGCCTATCCGTGAAGTGCTCTATAAGCCAACACATTTTCAATTTTGGTCTGCGCATGGCCTGCTGCGAGTATATATTGCCACGGCTGACCAATTTCATCCCGTTATAGATCAGTTCGGCGGGCGGGCGCTATTCTGAGACTCCACTATGCGGCTTCCGAACCTCCTCTGTCCCATATGAGCAGGATTCGGCCTCATAGGGGCGTCTCCGGGGCGTCGGTATCGATCCCAATAGAGCACGGTCCGAGCCGGGGCGCAATCAGCGGCCTGCGCCGCGGCCCGGCCGGCCGTGCTCATTAGATGACAGGAGCGGCGGCCGACGCTGTCCGGGACTGGAGAGAGAGAGCCATGGACGCATGAGAAAGAGGCAAAGACGCTGTTCGGCGGGTCACGCTGCCAAAAACCACGGAAGCATTGATCAAGACGTCAGTCTTTCATCCTCCCACCTGTCATTTTTTTTCCGGATAATCCTCACATACCCTTGAGCACTGCGCAAAACGTCGCTGGGTAATCTGTGAAGGCACGCGGGCAGGGCTTACATGCATTGTCAGGTCGGGTGATCGAGGATCAAAGTCCTTTGACAATAGACAATGGCACTCGGCGGTGAGTCAGAGTCCCGATCTGGGACCGAGCTGTTCAGAGGGAGACCCAGGCCGGATACGGGTCGGGTTCTGCAGCGGAGCAACTCCTTATGCTCCCTCACGCTCAGAGTGACGCCACCAATGAGGGTATCGGTACCGGGAGCAGCGACACGGAGCCATACCGGCACGATTCATAGTGAGAGAGCGGTTGAGAAATATGAGACGTCGTGCTGCTTCCAATCCAGCACCCTAAGCATTCCCTTCATCATTATAAATTATGCTGGTCAGAACTCAAGATAACTCAGTCCTCATCAGACGAACCCAGTCTCCTTTAGGCCGACCCAGTCAGTCTCACGTCAGACATGAGACAGCCCTGTCAGATGGACCCAGTTCCCGTCAGATGGCCTCAGTGCACCCAGATCTTCCTCACCCCGGAAGCGGGCCCGACTGCCAACCACCGAGCCGGTGTCTGGCAGCGACGGACAGAGCCCGGGACCGTGCCAGACCCGACCTGGGGGCTCGGCCGACGGCCCGCTGAGAGCGACGGGGTGAGAATAGCTCACCTGCCGGGGTGAGAATAGCTCACCTACTGCCGAGGTGAGAATATCTTACTGAGAAGAGCACGCTCGGCGCCGGCGGAGGCGTGCCGTCAGCGGACAGCCGGCTCTCAGACTGCGTCACTTCAGAAGTTCAGAGTTGAGGGAATTAGGGAAAGTGAAATCTTCATTGCCTTTAACCTACATGCATTTCTCAACTTAGATAATCTGGTCAGGCGATGGTCTGGTCAAACGATGCACTTTAACCAGAATCACCAATCCATGTTTGAGGGAAAGTAAATTGGCTGTTTGCCAACATCAAACGAGCATATCTATTGGAATGAGTTTTGATGGGAATGCGCCAACTACCTGCCGGTAACCATCAAAGTAGCAATGCCCAAAGAACCACTAGCCTGATG
Source organism: Amphibalanus amphitrite (assembly GCF_019059575.1). Lineage (NCBI taxonomy): Eukaryota > Metazoa > Arthropoda > Thecostraca > Balanomorpha > Balanidae > Amphibalanus > Amphibalanus amphitrite. The sequence continues at coordinate 43,151 of NW_024881867.1, forward strand.
ATGACAGCATTCGAAGGAATGTGTTTCCCGGAACCGCCTTCCTTTAGGACCAGCCCTGCGCCTGAGGCGAAGTCAGTCGCGCCTGACAGCGACACTGCAGGCGGCCGGACCACCGCCATTCGCCGGCCGTCAGCGGCACCAGTCGGAACCCTCAGAGGTCACCGCAAGGGCCCGCCAAAGGTCAGGGGTCGCCCCTCCCAGACGTCTGACCCGGCGTCCCCAGCCGCGCCGATCTCGACACAGACCGTCGGGCCGCGGCGATAAGGGCCGCTCCGAGATTGGCGGCCGGCGCGGCGTTCGGAGAAGCTCTGCGCTGCGCCACTGCCTGTCCGAGCCGGAAGGCAGGACGCCGCCGACAGATCGGGGTCGTGGGGACCGTCTCCGCGCCACATAAAGGGAGATATGAGAGCCACGGAGCCGTTCCTAATGGCCGACGGATGGACGAGAACTCCTGGGTAGTGGGGAATCGCCTGAGAGCCTGGAAGCTGAGTGCCTCCAGCGGATTCCCCGGACTACTCAGAATCCAAACAGCCGGGACAAAGCAGCTCAGCTCTTACCCGCGAAGTTGAGAAACTTTATAAGGCTCAGGACAGAATAACAAGAAAATGCGGACGCAAAAGATCGCGAAACGTCACAATGACCTGTGACACACAGGTATGAGTCACCTCCGGTGTTGGCGAGTGCGCTGTTGGACCGACACCAAGCATCCCCTGGAACAGTCTTCTGTTGCGCCCGCCAGCCGCCTCCATCAGCCCGCTTCCGGTGGATCCAGGAGGCCTTACCCCCGGATGGACATCAGACGGGGCACGACAGGACGCCGAGGGCGCAGCGTCACAGCCCGCAGAGCTCGGCGTCACAGCCCACAGACCTCGGCGTCACAGGGCCGCGCCAGCTCAGTGACATGACCGCTTCCCGCAGCAGTGTGCCGCGGAGACTGACTCACAGGCACGCCCGACCGACTCATGAGTCATCAGCCGACTCTCCATTGTGTGAGATGAGGCAAACTGACGGAGACCCTAAGACAGGGCGGACTGTGACTCAGTCCCCCACGTCGCATCAGAGGCAGATGTGAGTCAGGGTTAGCACCAATTCCAGTAGCAGCAAAGCTGGGCATGTGTGCTCAGGATATCTTGCAGACCTATGAGGTAAGTCTGGTAAACCGTGTTTGCCAGGGTCCCGATAGCACCCTATCGGGCGGCTGATGAGTCATATCTGAGCACACAGAGTCAGAGTCAGTCGCTGCAGGGCCGGTTATTGACTCAGGGCAGGTCAGACGGTGTAAATTCACGGAATGCCAGCCGGGCGGGATTGGCTGCGACAGCCAGTCTGCCCAGATGCCGGCTGAATCAGTCTCAGAATCTCTTGGCACCTATCGCTGATAAAGAGCTCGCTGGTCCAGAAGGCGGTCTCAGACACGTCAGATCAGCACCACCAAGGACTGCGATTTTTTAACCCTAAAGCGTCCCCACTTCACCTCACCATCCCCGGCAACTCGTGCCTCGAGCAGATGTGGGCTCACCTTAGCGGTTTGTGCGACGCGGTCGTCCCTCGACTATCCGAGGCAAGCGCTATTATTTCGCGATAGAATTGCACTAGTTTCAGGCAGCCCTGTCTCACCCTTTCAGGGAGTCTTCCTGGCACAGCGTGGCGGAGCCTCCCCGAGCAGAAACTCTCCGCCACTCCCAAAACAGCCTGTTTCCCCCTCAACTGCGCGGCGACGGCGCGGGTGCGGCAGGTGCGGGCCCGCCGTGCCGACACCTGTGCGTGTCACCTGTCACGGTGTCACCGTGTCACTCTGTGTCAGACCGTTTCCGGCTGAGGGCGGCTGGCACAGAGGGAATGAGGGAGAGACAGATGGGGGCGATACTCGGCGCATGAACGGAACACGGGGTCACGACCTGACACGGCGGAGTGCCGCCAGCGTGCTGTGAACACGGCAGTGCCACGAGAACATGTGTGTCCTTTGACCCTCATATGCGTTTTGCTAAATTTAATTGGTGGTTTGCCTAGATGACAAGCATTTCCTTGAGACCAGGATCAAGGCATTGTCAATGTGCAGGCGGTCAGCTACTGGTAGCTAGCCATTCGTCATAATGTTGCAAAGTGAAGCTGCACTTCATTTGGCATTGATGTTACCTATTCAGTTTTCATGAGCATCAAATGTGCAGTGAAACGGCACGCTGTATTTCCAACAAAGTGTGATAACTGATAACTAGCGAGAACTTGGCCAGCTGGTAAAGCAACGGTTCAATGGTTCTTACAAATAGCAATACTCGGCAGCGCCGATCGCCATCGAGTGTTATCGACGATACGGCACAGGCGTGCCGTGCCTGGTCAACAGGTCGGTGGGACCGGGCCAGGTGTGCTGAGAGGGCCCCGGGTGCGCTGAGACGGCCCCAGGTGCGCTCAGACGGCTCCGGGTGTGCTCAGAGGGCCCAGGTGCGCAGAACCTGCGGTGGCACACCCGGAAGACGCCACGCTCGGCGCCCGTCCGTCCCACGGGGTGTAAAGGCGAGACAGGTGCAGAGGGATGGCCGGGCACGGCAGCAAAGTTGCCACGGCCGCCCACGGATGGGACAAAGTTCTGTCCGCGTCGCGGGCCGTCTTTCGGCACCTCCGCCTGCGGTCGACAGCGACGGACGGTCCCGGAACCCGCACAGGGCTGGCGCTGGCGGCCGTCCAGGAACAGTTCGCAGAAGCGCAGCGCCGTGACAGCCGAGCTGCGGCGGCTGCGGCGCAGCGGTGGCAAACACGCCGCACGCAGCAGGCCGATAATGAGTGGGCTATCGAGCGCCGGCCTGGGCGCGGCTGCCCCGGTCAGTACCACTGTCAGAGGACGATAATGGAGCCCTGATCGAGGGAGCATGCAGTGGTCCCACAGGTGGACCGGCATGTGTCCACAGGTGTTGGGTAAAAACGGCCGTGCGTGACTTCATTACTACAAGAGATAGGGAGGTCATGTTGACTCTACATAGGCGGTCGAGCTGATCGTGCATGTGCAGCGGCCGGATTCGTGCCGGATGCTTGGAGTTGGGTCAGCTGGGCGCCGAATCCACTGCTGACCGCTCAGCTCAGCTCAGCTGCGCTCAGCTGTTGTGAGCTGACTGGTCGTGGGAATTAGAACTAATGACACGACCACACGTTTGTGACCGTAAACACGATGCAGCAGACCACAGTGTAGTCTCGCCGCCAAGCGATTTGCATGGATGATTACGACTTTAAATACGTTTAATGCACTGTAACCATTTCGGAGATTTGGGGATCCAGTTCAATCGGGAAAAATGTTTGGCATCGAAAGTGAGCTGGAGCAGCTGAGGTAAAAACCGCTGTTCTCCACTGCAAGCTTATCACGCGCCACATCGTGTCAATCATCGGTGGACCGCGAACAACAACCCAACACGATCAACGCGAATACATACTGCCCCTCAAGCACCATACAAAGGTCCAGCTATATACGAGCAACAACCGTGCTCCCAAAAATGCATCCCTCGCATGAGCGAGCACCCGGGATGAGTGCAGTTCATTATAGCTGTATCCTGCCAAAATGGTAACTTTCTGCATCTCTGACCCGGCCGACCCGACCCGGCGTCACCTGATGTCACCGTTTGGCCCCTCAGACCTCAGGCCTCAGACCTCAGTGGACCACCTGCAGAGCGCCGCGTCACCGGCGAGGAAGCGGGCGGTGCAGTAACAGCCGCCGACCATCACGAAACTCCCATCCCGCTAAGTGGCGGTGTTAGGCGGCACGTGCCCAGTGCCGGAAGTCATCAGAGAGTAGGCGCCGCGGGTGCCAGAGAGATTTAGGAGTCAGGTCGACGATCAGAGTGTTTCCAAGAGGTTAACGGTTTCCCGGCGACGAGCATATGCAAAGCAGCGACGAAATGGTTATTGGGCGAGTAAAAGAGGATGGCATTTCACGTCACAATAGCGAAAATATACTATACACCAGAAGAAAAAAACATTGAAATCTAAAATGCCTGGAAGGAAGCCAATAACAGCGTTCCCAATGTGGCATCAGCTACCAACTTGAATGCGACTAATCGTTAAGTAAATGTGCCAAGATATCACGTTGCAAAGGATTAAGAAGCTGGCTTTGAGGTAGGCTAGGGCTAATATGACGAACGATGTTATCAACAATGTCACAACAAATATCATCCCAACGTCCTAATTTCACGCTAACTCATAAAACGCTGCCGCTGAGAACAATAGAATGCGACAAGTTGGACATGCGATAAAATACCGAGATAAGACAAACAAACAAAAGACGAGCCTCGCACCAGTCTATGTATGTACAATCTCTGAATGCATGCAAACCATCACTTTTACTGCTGCGGAGTGATAAGAAATGGATTAAGAGTCGATGCAGTAAGTGGGAGGGAAGGGAAGGGTGCAACCGATAAAGAGTGAGGGGAGGGAGGGTTACCGATACTGAGCGAAAGGGAGGGGGCGTCACCGGTCAGCGGGAGGGAGGGGAGGGGCGTTACAGGTCAGCATGAGACAGGGCAGGGGAGGGGGCGGCGTCGAAACAGAGTGAGGGGGTGGGGGACGGGCGAGGGAAAGGGGCGTTACCGGTCAGCGGAGTGAGGAGAGGGGGACGTTACCGATCAGCAAGAGAAAGGGGAAGGGGAGGGGCGTTACCGGTCAGCAGGGGAGGGAGGGAGGGAGGGAGGGAGACTTTACCGGTGAGCAGCTGCCAGGAGACGCGGCCGGTTCACCCACGCGGGATGACTCACTCGGACGCTCCACCTCAGGCGAGGACGACCCGCGGCGGTCAGTATTCACCGGTCGGCACACCCCTGTACCGGACAGCCTGTGTCACGGCCAGCCGCCTCTCTGCACTCGGCCGCAGTACCAACCTGGCGGCGGCGGGCGCTCACGGCTGCCCGACAGTGGTGCACGAACACCCCCTCCCCCTGCGACAAAGGCAGGAAAACCGAGCGAGTCGCCAGCGGCCGGGCCGGCAAAGGAGAGCCCCCGACGGCCAATGACACGGCCGCGGTGACTTTCCACGGCCGGGTGGACAGTTGGCGTGAGTGAAAGCCTCGAGGGCATGGGAGAGAGGGAGGGAGGAAGGTCGCGACACGGAGCAGAGCGGAGGGATAATCATCGGCATCATGTCGGACATGACCGCCCCTCCGCTAACGAAGTTCCGCTGGCAGTCGCAGTCGTGACAATAGAATGACTACCGAGACAGCTCGGCCGGCAGCCGGGTCACGTGACCCGAGCAGAGGTCACGTGTCAGGGGGTCACATGACCGGCTTCTCCGTATCGGTGCTGACAAAGACAATGTGGCCTCAAGGGTTAGACGAACCAGGCTACTTGATGGTTTAGTCTAAATCTAAAACCGTCGTGCTCCGTGGAGCTCACAGATCCGCCAGCTATCTTTTCGGAGCACAGTTGGCAGTGCAAAGGGAGTGAGGTCACCGTTCAGCCCATATTGGCGGCCCGAGAACGCTGATAGAGCTGCCTCAGTCGAGGGCATAGCCGTCAGAGGCATATAGCTCGACTCGTCGGAGAGCGAAATGAATGATCATGAATGAACAAAACGAATCAACCGTGACCAGTATCAATACACAAATCGCCTGCAGATTTTCGAACTTAATCTCTTCCGCTGGAATCGTCCGTGGTGCGGTGAATATTATGTACTAAGTGTTTCACATAAGACGAAAATGTCAGACCTCGACAGCCACAGGGTGTTACGTGGTGTTACGCAAATGTAGGAAAACTCTTTTATAACGAGATTGCTTCATGCTTCTTAGTTAGCAGGCACATACTTGATCAAATATAAATTATCTGGTAAAACCTTCGAGGAAACAGCGCGTTAACAGTTAACAGTCGCAAGGAAACTACTCTCAGTTTGGATCACGCTTAGGAAGGCTATCAACGGATCTTTAACTCATTAAACTATAACTTGTCTGCATAATGTACAGAAAGCGACGCTAGAAACTTCCGGTTCGTATTGCTAGACAATCGACCCGTGCCACAAAGAGAAGGACAATACCATGTTTTCCGGTAGAGAAATATCCACCTCACCAAATCAATCAACTTCTTACTGCCGAGCTGAAGGACAGGCTGGGGGTGGACCACCGACGGGGCCGCGACGTACCGGCATTCATACCTCGCCGAGCCCAGACAAAGCGGAGCACGGCGACCGCCTGCCACAGACCAATCATGGCGATACAGAGGCGTGAAACGGCACCGCAGTGTCGCACCCAGACATGGAGCCGCCGCATTAGACCGCCACATCGCGCGGAGACATGGTCCGACTGCGCACATACATCGGCACACGGCGAACAACACCCAGCCACAGCCACCTACGGAAATCGAACAAAGATACCAACCACTGCGAACAAAGAGGCCCGACGCTTCCACCTTGTCGGCAGCTGACCAGGTCTGAGCAAAAACAGCTATCGATACAAGTGTCCCCGACAGCCGCGTCCACCGGCCGTTCTCCTTGGTCCGGAGACAGCAGTGCATGGCCTTGGCGGGTCGGCGCCGGCCCTGACAGGTCATCTGTCGTCGGTAGCGAGTCAGCGTCGGCCCTGCCAGGTCAGACGCCGGTCAGGTTGTCTGCTGTCCCTGGCACTGCAGGGCTGCGGAGTCGATGGATTTTCAGTGACTCCCACTCTGACTCCGGATTAAAAAAAAAAAAACAATTCCGACTTAGACTCTCCGAGTCCGAACAAAACTATTTAGTGTTTACTCCGACCGACTCCAACTCCGACTCCCAAGCTCTGCCAGATCTGCGGAGTCGATGGGGATTTTCGGTGACTCCGACTCCAGTTTCCGAAATAGACTCCGATTCCGAGCCCGGTCAGAACTGTCGACTCCGACCGACTCTGACTCCGACTCCGCAGCCCTGCCTGGCAGGTCGGTTGCCATCGCTGTGAAGTCGGGGCCAGGTCGGCGCCGTTCCTGGTGGGGGTCAGTGGAGAGTGACGTGCGGTAGCCCCGCCCGGCCGGGCAGCTGTTCCGGGCGGAAGCCACGAGCCGTTCTGGGCACTGGCCGCCCAGCAGTTTCACTGGTGATGAAACGCACGGAACGCGCTGACCCGCATGGGTTGCGTAGGGATGAACGGAGCAACTCGGTATCTCTGGATCTTGCGCAACTGGCATGAAGTCTGCCCCAGCAAACAGCATTGAAATGGGAACAGAGAAAATCAACTCTGCCAACTGTCCAGCAAATGGCGTGTGTTGACGCCGTTATCGTAGTAAATATCCTTGTTAGAAGCACCAAGGATGAGTGTTTTGTTCGAGAAGTACGAGTAAACGAACTCGAGAGGCGCCGGGCCCGTACAACACCGAGTGGGAGACAAGAAAAGATAAACAGTATGTAAACGACCTCTGATCCCGAGAAAAACTCACTCCAAAAACATGCATGAAAAACACGAGCCAACAAATAAACCAGACGGCGATAGATTCGTCAGCCCACCATCGCAGTCGCAATCGGACAGCACCTGTTATCAGGGTGGCCTCAGCCGGATTAGCCCCGATTCGCGTGTAATCCGGTGCGCAGCCGCTGTATCGGCGGAGTTGGATTCGCCGGAGACGGGCCCATCCCGCCTGCAGCTCCACCCGGATAGCGGCGGCGCGTCCTCCGCCAACACCGATGACGTCCTCACCGCCCTCTGTCCTATGCCGAGTGCCGGCGATACCGACACGATATCCTCCTCCCTCCCAGCACGACCCCCTCTCACCTGAGACGGCCCCACTGGCGGCGGCCGAGGCTCCGGCAGGGCGGCTCTCACAACGCTGCGCCACCAGCCACTCAGGTGTGACTCAGAGGTCCCGATTGAGCCCTCGGCGGGCGGCAGCCGATACGCTATCGTACCACCGTCATCGGCGGACAACAGCCGCGCGCGGACCGACCACCGTGGCTGGACGTCGGTCCTCGGTTCTTGCTCTGGGGTCCTTTGTCCACGGGTAAGTCCGGTCCACAACCCACGACCGTCGTACTCTTGCAGCTGCCACACTACGGCAGGCGTCTTCACACACAAACACAAACACGCGACACAGAGGCGCGGGTGTGGCGGGCGGCGGGGGCGCGTTGCCGGCGGCGGCGCGCTGAGAACCGTCTGCGGCGGCAGCTGGAGGCGAGAGCGGCCGGCCGGCCGGCTGGACCGGGAACAATGCACCTGCGGCCGCCACCGGAGCAGAAAGGTCCGCCGCGCTGAGCCGTGACACCCGCCGACACCGGAAGGCGGCCAGCGGCACGGCGCCGAGCGCGCCCGCCGGGGTCGCGCCGCCCGCTGCCGCCGCCGGCACTGGGCCGGGGCGCGGAGGGTACTCTCCACAGGGCAGCGCTGCTTCTCACACCGGGGAACAGCCCATCATCCAGTCTCAATGAATTGTGGGAGATGCCGCGGCAGCAATGCGCCCCATTACGTGTCTTCGCTGCGGGGACTAAGCCAGCAGACTGAAATGTTTTGAAAAACAAATAGTTACGAATGGAAACAATGGTCCATGGGACCTCCGGGTTTCAGAGAGGGCTACCGGAGAGCAATAGGGCACGCGGAATAGGCTCCTCAATCGCCCGGTTCCGAACAGCTAACTCATGCTTGTCTGTACTTACAAGACAGGCGAGCAGGAATGCGTTTGATGTTCGGCCACTACAGTCTCTCAGGCTGGATCCGCCATCATTGGAGGGCTGTCCGTAGGCATGTTCCCAAATAAGACACCAATTTAAAGGCTAAGGTAATAACAACAACATTAGCGACCTTCGGTACCACCGTTCGCGGCCACTGAAGCCTAGCACCAATGAAAGCTGCTGATAGCAGTGGCCAGCAGCAGGTAGAAAGTAGATAGTCCATTCACAGCCCAGCAGGTAGGATTCAGCCACATTGACCACCAGCTCATGGGGACGATCAAACACTCCAGGGCCGTCGGACAGAGACCGGTGGTTATCAGCACAGACCAGTCGCCAGACCATGGTCTGGTTGTGTACAATCATATAGCATCGCTTATCGCAGCCATTAACACAGACTAGCAGCCAGAACAAAATGCGAGTCACAACCAAAGAGCGCCAACTGCTGTTAATGCGGAAAACATCCCCCAGCACCAGGAGCTAACCACGACTATAACTCACCATCGCCGCATCTCGTTCCATCGCTATAGTCTGTTCCATATCAAGCTTGCAGTCGGAGTTTCTTAAGCAGATCGCTCCTCCGCTCAAGAATTTGCGTCTTAAAATGTAAGAGCTGTATATACAGAAACCACGCACTGCTTTCAGCAAAGCACTTCGGCTGCAAGCTTGAAACGGAACAGAGTATAGCCGATACAGTAGTGTGTCATCCCTCACCGATCCCGGCCAGACATCCGGAGCACCACTGCCCACCATAGGGCGGTATGGGTCGACGGGACGCTGGGAGCGGGGTTCAAGGCGCGAGCCCGGTAACGGCGCATCCCTCTGACGACCCTCCCCAGGCTCCAGCCGGTCTCTACATGGATCCAGCTGTTGCCGCCTCTCCCAGCCATCCAGAAAGCGAATAGGGCGCCACACGACGGCGTAAAAATGGCACCCGAAGGCCTCAAAATGCTGGTAGATGGGTTGAGATCAGTTGACAGCTCTCAGCTACTTCCTTACCCCTAAGTCCTTGCATCTAACTGTAAAATCATTTAGTAGTTCCTCCTCATGCATTGTGATGCTTGAAAAATGCACCATGAAATGAAATACAACACAACCTGAATATGAGCCTAATGAATAAGTATCTAATCATAATGAACATGCAACATTGCTATTAACAAACTCAAAAAGCAAAATTGAGTAGACAAGATGACACTGACACATAAATGTTTGTTTCCAACTGTTGCAAGGATACATTCTGCTCTGTTTAGCATGGTTTTCAATTAAGTACCTACGCATTTTTGCAGCCAAATACTATCTGCAGAGTCAATAGAAAAATAAATTTGCTGATGTCATGCCTGCCAATAAACTGCTACACAAGCAATCACTAATTATTTACAAAGTGGCATACAGGGTGAAAAACAATCAAGCCAACTTTAAAAATATATGCACCAGGTTTGGATTCAAATAAACCCTATAATAACCATTTGGTTGCACAGTCAATCTATTTACTACAAGGTGAAGGGCACATGACAGTGGCAAAATTTCTCACCTGAAGTTTAGGCAGCAGGACATTCATTTCCAAATTGGCCAGGTTTTCCTGGAAACATGAGTGGTTTGTTTGTCCATTAAGGCTGAAGCAGACTCTTCCCATATTCAGTAAATCACATGCGAGAGCCTATTCAAATACATCATTGCATCAATCACATGCGGGAGGTGCGTGCAATTGATGCGAGTGTGCTTCCATGTATTTGAATAGGCTCTCGCATGCGCATGCGATTTCCTGAATGCAGAAGTCAGTTTCATTCTTAGATATAAGAGAAGGCATTCATCATTTATGATGGTCTGATTGACAGTCATATCATAGGCATATCCCATATGAATTAAATTCAGGTGGCTAAAAATTAGCGAAATGGTGATGCCTTCATTTGCAGTAAGCCTCACAACTACCATAAAAGTGACACATTGACATGTCATAGCATTGAATCGAGGTACAAACTAAACCATAAAATACAACAGCAAGACATTGATATCAGTGGCCAATGATCAATTGGAATCAGAATAGATGACGCCCTGTTGCTGTAGACTGCAATTTCAATGCTGGTGCAGGTGACCTTAACCTCTTCCTCTTCTCAACCTACCTTCGACAATGTTGATGTGCTCAGACCGGCTAAAAAATAGCTACAAACTAAAAGCGCGTAAATGCATCAATCGGAACCTACCACGACGGGATATAGTTTGAGCATCGCAACCAAATATACCATCTTGTTCTTGCCCTTGTTGGATTAGGGCGCGTACAAAATACACTACAATTAGCACCAACATTTCATAAAATCATCTTCGTCACATTTCATGTTGTTTGTTTTGGTAGTTCAGCAGCATTATAGAGTTCAGTGTTCAGCACACTGAACTCTATAATGGTTCAGCAGAAAGCATGTATTTGTAACAGATGCGCCATGAATGAATAAACTTATTTGTTTTTGAGAAAATACGACAGGAATGCATTCCATATGGCAAAGAAACATTTCCTTTGAAAAATTGAGTTGTATCAAGTGTTTTTATTCCAATGTTTGATATCTTTTTCACATTTTCATTCATGAAACACAAATATCGAAAAGCATAACTGAGGCACCTTGCTGGCGAAAAAGTAACAAACTATAAACCATTTCTTGGAAATAATTTGTACACGCAAAATTTGACAAAATACAAAATTTGTTGGTTTGAAAATTGATGAAAGATATAATTATTATCTTTCATGCAAAGTAAATGCCTATTTCTGAGATCTACTGCAAACCTTTTTAAAATGCGATAATTTTTCGGCCTGTTATTCCTGATCTAAAATATTATAAATATTTTTATAAGACTTATTTTAAAAAAATGTAGAAAGGAATGTGTAAAAAATAGCGAACCAATCATCTACTGAATCAAAATACAGTAAAGTTGCTCAGTTGAGTGAGCGCCTTCCGCTGAAGATCCTTCACGAACTTCTGTCGGCCCGGCAGTCTCGTTCAAGGCGCGCGTGGCTGTTGGGTGCATTTCCGGGACTCTCGTGCGTCAAAAAAGCGTTCCCTGGCCGTGCTTGGATTCAATAAACAGGTTGGTTGTTATTGCGAGTGTTTCATAAACCGGTGTACTCTAAACCGACTCCTCTTTGGCGGGTTATGCTGCTCATTTTGCGCCGGGCCGGGAATCTTCCCAGTCCCGTGAAGGTGTGGCACCGTTGAAGCAGTGCGGCTGTGGGTTATGCGTTGGTCCGCCTATTATTTCTTTGCAGCCACTGGAGATAAAGTCTTCGCGTCAGAACGTCCTGTGTGCATGCTTTATATTAAGAGTTATGTTAAAAGCTGTGAATGGCGCAAATTGTTTAGTTCATGACCCAAGTTTTTGTGTCAATATCCTTTGCTTTAGATTTTGTCAATTTCCATTGTCTAGCAGATGGTAATGATGAACTGGTGTTGTTTTTGTAGTGGATTTGAAGGCACTGCAATATTTTAGCAGAAAATAATGATCCATCAGGCGAACTTTAAATTACTAACTTGTGGTAATTACTTAGAGTGCAAAATTGCCATCAAAATTTGTACTCTACCGTTTAGTTCACTAGTTCTAAGGCTGAATACTTAGGTTTTGGATTGGCTTAAGCAGCAGATAAGTAATCTTCAAAATAGGGTTTAAATTGGTAACACCCACTTATGCTAGAAATCAAAATGTATTTTTCCCTTACAGGATGTATTAGTTATAGGAGGATTAGTGGTTTGGGTCCAATGATTTCTTGATTGACTGCTCTTATCTGACATTTGTGCTGGATGCAGTCTACAATTTATGGGTATGAAGTAGTAAGTGTTCCTCATCAGAAAAAGGGTTTCAGATTGCAGTTTATGTTGGAATTGTGTTATAGTTGCACAATGAAAAGTGGGGTCAGTATCATACAAAGAAGTTAACTATTAAACCCATGCTATAGGACAGGGAAGTTCAGTTTGTATTGGTTCATGGGATGATTGACATGAAATGCACAGCTTTGTGCCAATGTTTGAATGCATCCTGTTTTGTGCCAATGTTTGATGACTTAACTTCAGGATAAGCAGATAACATTGAGCTGTTGAACCCCATTTGTCTTGTTAGGCAATGCCTTGGTCCTGGGATGAAGAAGCTCCTCAGACATCAGCATGAAAGTAAAAGATAGTAAAATCAGTCTAGTCATTTACCAGACCAAGCACTAAAACACTGAGTAGCAGTGATGTTTAAAATTGGTTTTAAAAGCCAACCAATTCACATTTTTGGGCAGGGTTAGAACCCAATACTGTGAGTAAATAACACATTGCCAATATGTTTGAATGGAATACTTAGGATGGCATTTGTTTGCAATTGATTTGATGAGCCATAATTGCACCCACTGAGAGGCAAGTTAGAAAGCCTTTCTGTAAGCAGTGCCTGGATAGACACATGTTAATGTGATAGCTGGCAGTTCAGCGCCATCAGTTCAGCTCATTCTGGAATGCTGATGTTAACGATTAAATGAAATCCAAGATAAAGTAGTGCCACCCAATGCATTGAATTGAATTTTGGTCAGACATTCTGTAAGTTGTAACAGTTCTCAACCCTAGAGATGCTATGGGCCTGTTTCAGTGCCTCCAGAGAGCGTTCCAGCGCCTCCAGAAAGCTCGCCAAAGCTCCAGAAACTTCCAGTAGCCTCCAGAGAGTTGGGAGGCCCACATTTCTCTGGAGGCTCTGGTCTACAATTATGGCGCACATGTGACAATTACGAATGTAAACAAAGGACTTTCGACTGATATTTTACAACTTGAATGTAAAGAAAATTACATTGCTATAATTTTGTTAATCTTTCTTACTACTATTGAAAACAGATTTTGCGTTTCAAGGCCGGAGAACAATCGTCATTCTTTCGGTATTTGTGACGCCAATCTCCAGAAATCTCCAGTCAAGAGTTCCTACTGGAGGTGCTGGAACAGGCCCTATGTTCAGTCCCAGAACCAGAAGTCTGCAACAGATTCCTGTGACAGTCTTCAACCAAGAGATATCATGCTCAGTCCCACAAGTCAGTGGCAGATCCGACCCCCTGAAAAGTGTGCATCGGTTGGCCCGCGCTCATTGACCAGGTTTTCTGGTAACCGGCGATGAATGGTCTCCCTGTTCCTGGAGGACCGTGTCGCCATCTGTGAGCGGCACAGTAAACTTTGCTGCTGTATAACGGAACCGGGTCGCCGCGAGCGTAGTGTCCCCGGGTGGCCGGCCTGTGGGCGTGCTACGAGCTCCGTTAGCAGACGTTAGGGCCATGGTCTGATTACTAACTCGAACTTTATGTAGATAATGGAAAGTAAAGCAAGGAACCACCTGTCCTATCAATACATCGCTTATTCCAACCAACTGCTTGGCTGTACTGGGGGATATCCAACAGTGACCTTTCATGCGTCAACTGAGCTATACGGCTCAAATGGACTGGATGGATCGTGCGTTGTTGGTGTGACAGGTAACTGACGCCGCTCTCCCTCCCCGCAGAGATGGCCACCGACAAGGACGAGCTGGTGCAGCGGGCCAAGCTGGCCGAGCAGGCCGAGCGCTACGACGACATGGCCGCCGCCATGAAGAGCGTCACAGAAACAAGTGAGTAGGCCTTAGACAGGGTCGCATCTGTGCTGAGTGGTTACTGCCCACTAGCTCGGCTAGGTAGGTCGTGGACTCGTTGAGTCGCTCCGACGCACTATACAGGCATTTTCTGGAGATTGGTGACGGCTAGTGGGGACCGACTGAGGTGACTGCTGAATGAAAGCGCCGAATAGGCTCCTCGATTGTGTTCAGCCCGTGCGGCGGCATTATTTCATGATCGGATGGTGCAGGCCAGAGTCTGAGCGGAAAGGTTTGCGTAGCTCAGACTCGACTTGTAGAGGTTTCCCATGGGCAAGGTATTTAGCTATTCAAAATGTTTTGTATATGTAATGTAAAATGTATAGCTATTCAAAATATTTATAGCTATGTCCTTGTCGTCCTTGTCGGTGGCCATATGTATAGCTATTCAAAATGTAAATAGTCCACGTGGGTGTCCGTCTCCCGGGCTGACAGATGGTCAGGGCCCCGTTCGATCCGCTTCCATGCCGGTCATTTTCCCACAGCGGGGGTGGCCCGCGGTCAGTGGCAGTGGTCGCGTTACAAAGTCTGTTCGGGGTGAGCTATGCTGAGCTTATTTGAGCACGTCAAACATTCGGCGAAATCCCGCCGTGCACGTGTAACTTTCGGATACGGATATCGGCACACGGGATTTGTAAATGCGCTGCGCAGTTGGGGCTTGGAAGGCATTCCATACAAAACATATAAGCTGCTGCCCTTGATCACCTACTTGCGGAATGTTTGGACAATTCCACATGGGCGGTACCATAGAAGGACCTTGTTGAACCATTTATCGACTTTAAATCTTCAAGCAGGGCTGGCAAATGAACCAGGCTTATGGGATTGCCTATACACAGAACTTTTGTCGTAGAATATGTTCACCAGTTTGTGATTCCGCTCATCATCTTCAAAAGAAAATGTATGTCGCGTGATATGACTTAAAAAGGGTTGAATGCCGCCGTTTTCAATCTTCATTGGACGGAACGTGAAGCTGGCGGTGCAAAAGAAAAATAAATGTTTGGTTACTTGGATCCAGACATGTGCATGGATCCGAGAAAATAGATCTGGGATCTGATCTCGGATCCGAAAGGAGTAGATCTAGCTCTGTAATTTATCGAGGGATCCGTAGGGATCACAGATCCGAGTCTCATTTTTGCTTGTGATTCAGTGAGATCATAGATCCTCACTTATTTTTCGTCAACACAGAAATCCCCCAAAACACTTGTAACTCACAAACGTTCTCTTTTAGTGATCTTATGTGATTGCGCGTCATAATCCATAGTTTTGTAGCACTTGTTGACATAGCAACCCTTTTAAAATATGGTTCCAAATGTTGTGCATGGTGGGATCCACCCAGATCATAGACCCATGTTCTTGGTTTATCGTTAGATCGTTTGAGATCATAGATTCAAGGTTAATTTTTCACGCCGCATCCGACGGGATCATAGATATTTACCTGCAGTTTGCTTCGAGATCCACTGGGATCGTAGTCGCTCGGATCCATGCACATGTCTGCTTGGATCCCAGGCAGATCATTCTGGAATGTAATAAGCGTTTGGCCAGTTGAACGCTCTCACGGCTTCTGCTTGGCTTCAGCCTAGCTTCAGCTTCAGCGGCGGGCCCTTAAGCCCCATTAAACAAACAACAACGGGCAGCGTCCATTTTGTTATTGGTGAGCGGTGTTTACCTTCGCTGAGTGCAGTAGGTAGCTCGTGGGCTGTTCAGTGCGTCCCCACTCCGCTTACGCTTACCACTGCCAATGCCATGACGTCAGCATCTCTGCTTCTTGCAGCATTCGCTGATGTTTCCGAGATATCACGATAAATCTTTGCTTCTCTACCAGGACAAATTGTTTTGTACGTCTAAAAAGCATTCACTGGTTACCAACGTTGTGCCAACCGCTTTCTGCTTAGTTACGATACAAAATGCGTTGTCGGCTGCCGAAGGATCGGTAAATGCGAGTAGTGATGAACTTTTCCCGGTTCTACTCAATTTCGTCTAGTCTGATATGAGCGTTCTTGACATAACTGAGAAACAAAATTGGTAGCCGTTAGCGTGCTTCCTGATGGTCGGCGTTTTTGGCCTTGGGACGTGAAAGCCACGTGGTTCGTGCTGCCCACCGATGAGGCCGATAATCATCAGCCGATAGCTCACATATATATGGCAAAAGTGTTAGCAGCTTGGTGTCCTGTTACGGAAGGTTACTACCGAACCGTGATCAGGATCGGTCTAGTTATGGCAGCGGAGCGACATTAATTCACTCGAAATTCTTCCATCACTGAGCAGCCACCGTATGTGGGCTTATCTATGTACTGAGCAGCCGAAGTGTCGGCCGTGGAAGGATGAGTGATAGTGTCCGCGCAAATGTGCCGCGTGTTCGAACGGGCCAGAACTAACGGGGAGGCTCCATTCATTCAGTCGGTTTGACTCGTATATCGTATCTCTCATCTCGTAGCGTGTTATGGGCGTCGATGACCAATGTTGCTCGGCGTGCAGCATTGGTCATCCATCAGTTTCATCGGACTGATCCGAAATGTAACGGCCTGTGATATGTTGAATTGTTAGTCACAAAGTTTGGGAGGGCCGGTCCTGCCACTGTGGGTCTGTCTTGCTGTAGGTGGCTCACATTGTCGCACATTATGAAAGCTTCATATGGGGCATTCGGTCGAGATCAAGATCTGTTTACGATAAACTTGAACTCGTCATCCGGTCGGTGCAATTATGTGGATGGGTAGTCACATTGCTGCCTGAGATACAGTCATGCTCAAGTTGCTTGCACCCTATTCCTAACCTATTGACCTGCTTTTGTCGCGCCACCTCTGGCCAGCTCGGGTCATTCGATTGACGTGAGGCCTGTCCGATTTCAGACAACGAGCTCAGTAACGAGGAGAGGAACCTGCTCTCGGTGGCCTACAAGAACGTGGTCGGCGCCCGGCGGAGTTCCTGGAGGGTCATCTCCAGCATCGAACAGAAAACAGAGGGCAGCGAAAAGAAACAGCAGATGGCCAAGGAGTACCGCGAAAAGGTCGAAAAGGAGCTCCGCGAAATCTGCAACGATGTCCTGGTACGTACTTCTAGCAGGAAGTGGAGGTAGTTGGAAGAGTCTGCGTTGACGACTGCGCTAGTGCGTTTGTGTTTTGATTTCAATTTGGGTGATGCTGGGTTCTTGATGCGTCTGGTGATCGCCTGTGCAGTGCCGTTATGTTAAGTTAGTCGATCTCGGTGGCAGAATACCGTAGTGACCGGCCGCTTCCTGTTTTCAGCACCTGCTGGACAAGTTCCTCATCCCCAAGGCCTCTGTGGCGGAGTCCCAGGTCTTCTACCTGAAGATGAAGGGAGATTACTTCAGGTACCTCGCAGAGGTCGCGACGGGAGACGCCCGCACCGGTGAGTGCCAAATCATGAATCTGGTGTGGGCACACACTGGAGCACGCGACCAAGTGTCTTCTCGCGTTGTTTTGTTGACGGGACATCCGGGTTTTTGTATGTGATGTGTTGTAGAGTGTATAGACGCCGCTAGATTAGTTTTCTGGCGAAATGTTTTGATGACGAGTATCTGGTTATCTGTTAAATCCAACATGCTCTAAATGTAACTGGTAACTTGTTTGCAGCCATTGTTGACGACTCTCAGAAAGCCTACCAAGATGCTTTTGAGATCAGCAAGACCAAAATGCAGCCCACCCACCCCATCCGGCTCGGGTTGGCGCTCAACTTCTCAGTGTTCTACTATGAGATCCTCAACTCGCCCGAGAAGGCGTGTCAGTTGGCAAAACAGGTACTGACCCATGACTACCGTGTGCCCAGTGTAATTATGTTCTCTCTTCTCTCTCAGCCGTTGTGAGCGACAGCCAGAAGGCCTATCAGGATGCGTTTGACATTGCCAAGGCCAAGATGCCCTCAACCCACCCTATCCGGCTGGGACTCGCCCTCAACTTTTCCGTTTTCTACTACGAAATCATAAATTCTCCCGATAGGGCTTGTCACTTGGCAAAGCAGGTATGGGCCACGTCGGTGGCGGTTTGTGCAGTGCCTTTCTCTAATATCTAGTCCTCTAATTGTAGTCCGTAGCCTTCTGGACTAATGCTTCCCAAGCTTTAAAGACTTCCTTTTGTTCTAGAGTATTTTTGGGCGTTGCCCGGTTTCCCAAATGCAACGTTTATTGTGTGCTGAGTGCACATGTGTGTGTGTGTGTGTGGCCGATTTGTAGTGCAGTCTCAGGGCTGCAGCATTCAGCCAGAGTGTGTGGTGAACCTGCTGTGTTTTACGACTAACAACCTTGGCCGTGGCAGTCTGCTAACATTGGTTTTCGGTTTGTTTGTGCGTCCTGAGCGCAGGCTGCGCCTCTCATGTGGTCCCGCGTGCTGTTGTCTTCGACGATTTTTGTCTCTCTGTGGTCGGATTGTTCTCGTTGACCCGTGCTCTCGTCTGGCAGGCCTTCGATGACGCGATCGCAGAGCTTGACACGTTAAGTGAAGACAGCTACAAAGACTCCACCCTCATCATGCAGTTGTTGAGGGACAACCTCACGTTGTGGACGTCAGATGCTCAGGTCAGTAACTCGACGTCGCCCGCGGGAAGGGAATGGGTCAACTAGGAAAAACAAGGGGAAATACTAGTAAAATAATTGTCACGTCATGGCCTCTTCCATTTTTTTTTTTTGCCCCGTATGTTTACGCAGCCAATACCAACTTGTAATAGACAACCTGCGAATGGTTAGCTCGTTAAGAGTGCTTTAAAGTTGAATTAAATGTGTGGCTGGTATCGGGCGCATTATCCTCAGTGAATGTCGCTAACGGATGTGTTCTGTGTCGTTCGCAGGGTGAAGGTGACGAACAGCAAGAAGGTGGTGACAACTGATGAATTTAATTGAACTGTTGTGTGAACTATGTATTGAGCGTCCGGGCCGAGGCCCGCGCGCGCCCGAGCGTGAGCTTCTGGATCTACACGTCTGCTCCGCGCGCGCGCGCGTGTGTGCGCTTGGTACGACCTGATCAGGAATGCCCGCTTCGAGAGTGCTTTCTTTTGTAAAAGCTGGTTCAGCATGGGCAATGTGACACTGTTGGGTGGCGTGTCATGCGGCAGAATGTCGATTCAAAAGCATCCGAACCGGCCCAGTCCCGTGAGGCACGAGAGTACCTTCTGGCGCTGCCTCGTAGGTCATTCCAGTGCACCTATTATGTCAGTGTAAGTGATTGTGTTGCTAACATCTGCAAACTTTGCTCACAAGTTTTATAAGCCAGCAGAGATAGATAGTTGTTTTCTTACCAAAGTTTGCATGTTTTGTTCGTAACCTGCCGTTGATGTGTTTAGGAAGTCTTGCTTTACTGCGGGCTTTTTGAGGGCCAACGGCATGTGTCCAAATTGGGAAGCGTGACTATTCTTCGCCCAACTGTGAAAAGTACACTGGCACTGTGACCTCAAGCGAATGGTGTGAGCCATTCTGCGCAACTAGGGTTTTGCTGGGTCTCGCTGCAATCGATCAAACCGAGTCGGCTCTTGCTGCTGTTTGACCGAATCGAATGACTATCAGATGCCGTATATGTTATGTTGAATGTGAGGTGGTCGTCAAATATTTTGGCTCCAAATTAGCTGTTTCAATGCATCCTCTTGTTGGTTGTAATTCGTCCGATTCGACACTACTCTGGTACCGGTATACAATACAAAACGCAAAATTCGTTGACTTTCACACCATGTGTTGGATGTGGCGGGAGTCACTTGTAATGCGGGGTGTATGGCCGATGGTTTGTCGGGAACGGCACGGGGTGGCCGGAGTTGGTGCAGAATTACGCCGCCTCCTGCCCCCTCATCCAGCCCCGTAACGGACGTTTAGGGTGCAGGACAGGACAATGTAGGGTGAATGGCGGACGTGCACCGTGGCCGCTGGGGGGGGGGGGGGGGGCGGACGAGGTCTACGTGAGTGAGACTATCTGTAAGAATCTTGAGTGAGACTACCCTTGCTCGTCTGTTGATTGGTCCCAAAGGCTAGCAGACGCTGGATCCAAAGATCCAACGCTGCTGAATACAGCCCTTCCCTCGTGGTCGATCGGGTTAGTCTCGTGGGTTGTCATTTATTGCTTCATGCACAGAGCAAGGCAAGAACGTAAAACCGCCGCTGGTCGGATCTGGATGAATTCTCCCCAGATGCAAGTTATCAATCTGCATTTCAAATTAGAATCCGTGAGCACAATAGCGATAAATCACCAGGCTGCTCCTAGCTCCTGTGTCTGGCTTCTGGCTGTCTCGTGTCTTAATCACTGTCGAATCGCTGTAGTACTCAAGATGATGCTATCTGAATCGCTGATGTACTATTCCAGCTCCACCGCGCGTGGGGCGACCCTGGACGCGGGACCTGGCGTTTAGCCCCCGATGTCCAGTGCCGTCAGCGCCACCTGTGAGCTGCTTACCCACTTACGTTTAACCAGGCGATGGCTGCGACCTCTGGTCAGGTCCGCTTGGGCGTAGGTAGTGGTACTCTCGGGGGACTGCATTGCAACGGAAGGTTGTAAACACCGCTGCACTGTTCTTACGGATGCATCACAGGAACCCAGGAACCCTTAATATCATGAATGTCTCCATATGCTTGTCTGGGCTACAGTCTACGAATAAATCGCCATGCCTAGCTCGGCACCAGGTCGTTGAACTGGTTCTCGATAATCCACACGAGCGGAGCTTCCACGGCCTTCACGATGATCGTTTTCAGCATGCCGGGGAAGCTCTGCGCGCCCACGTTGAGCGCGTAGTCCATGCTGCCGAGCCCCTCTGCCCGGAAGGTCAGCTTGCCGAGGTCGACGTCCAGGTCGTCGATGCGCGGCCTCTCGCGGAGCGTCAGCACCTGCGCCAGCCGGGCGCGCAGCTTCAGACTGTCGACGCTGAACTTGACGAAGCCGCTGCGCTCGAGCAGGTTGAAGCCGCGCACGGTCCAGCGGTACTTGCCGGTGACGCGCTCGGTGCCGAGCGCCAGCGTGGCCTTGGCCGTCTGGTCGAGCACCCCGAGCGCCACGTCCCCGGAGCGCTTCAGGTTGCTGAGGCCGGTCAGCACGCCGTGGCTCAGCTCCACCTGACGGGGCGGCCGGGGTGCTAGTTAGGCTGAACTGCGACTCACAAGTGTGAGGCTAGGGCGTGGGTTACACTGGCCTTGAGTCGGTCACAGAGCTCCACGAATTCACAGCTGACAATGGAACAGCGCGGGATCGCATTTATTGAGCTAGCGTCATGTGTGCTGGAACAATGCTATATTCGGTCAGGTATAAAAATGGTAGATTGCAAATGCCAGCACACAACGTTCGTGAACATAACAGCAATAATCTCACGCCACTGCATTTCCGCGCACTTCCCACACTACTCTGACTATCCTGGAACTATCCCGACCAGCGTACAGCACCCGTTGTTTTATATGTGCTGACCTCCACGCCGGAGCTAGCCTGGCTGATGTCTGGCAGCGGCAGCGGGTCGTAGCCGGCCTGACGCACCCTCTTCCTGGCCTCGAGGACGGCCGAGTCGACCATGGCGAACGAGCCCGTCAGCATGCGCTCCTCATCCAGCTCCCTGGGCGGTGCGGAGAGGGGTCAGATGGGGCAGTGTTGGCAGCAGCGGCGCGGAGGGGTCGGTCACTGTCAGGGGACATCCATCATTAGGCGTTATTTGTAGGTACCCACATTTACGATTTATGCTATATTTCATATATGTAAATTATATCTTCTTTATTCTAAGTCATGCGGTTACTCGCGCTCTGAATGCATAATATGCAGTTTCCTGAGCAATGAGCATGCACAGCATCTGTATAAGTTCCGTCGCATTAGTGTTCCATTCACCTCCCCACTCTGCGAAGGCGGTGCGGTCGGAGGT
The DNA here is from genome assembly GCF_019059575.1 of Amphibalanus amphitrite. Taxonomy (NCBI): domain Eukaryota; kingdom Metazoa; phylum Arthropoda; class Thecostraca; order Balanomorpha; family Balanidae; genus Amphibalanus; species Amphibalanus amphitrite. Next base: position 65,178 of record NW_024881867.1, read on the forward strand.
TCTACATTGGCACACCAGCTCTGGTCCTGACAGCCCGCGAGTGGCGCTGCTAATCACAGAGGTAGCCATTTCCGCCTGCGTGTGCCTCGTCCCAGATGGGGGGGCACGCGACACGGTACCTACACTGAGCGAGGTCCCGGCCCCAGTCGCGTGCCAACATCGCTAATATATATCCGCTCTAGGAATGACCCAGAAGACTGCCGGTGGGCTTGTCACTGATTTTGGCTTGTGAGTGAGCTGGAAACAGCTGCGAACTCGCTGTTTGCCAGAAACTGACTGTAGCAAAATAATTAGACCCATGATGTAAATAACAAAGTCTTCGTGCATCTCTGATGCACCAACACGGAGGTAAGGGGTGCTGACTTGAGGTGCGGCCGGCAGCGGTTTATAAACTGACAGGTGGCGAGGGGTATGTAGTACCTAAGTACTGACTTGAGGTGCGGCCGGCGGCGGAGTTTTTCACTGACGCGGTAGCGTGGGGTAGGTAGCAGGTAGGTACTGACTTGACGTGCGGCTGACAGTGCCGCTGCAGGTAGCCGTTGACGCGGTCCAGGGTGCTCGGCTTGATGACGTCAAACAGGTACGGACCGAGCGCGCCAACGGCCGTCTGGACGGCGCCCTCCACCAGCAGCGGGCTGCCCAGGTCGGCGTGGATCCGCGCATACGTCACCTCCACGTGACTGTGGCCCGAGTTCAGCTGGCGAGAGGAGAGGGACGGGGTCAGCTGTGGCAGGGGAGGGGCGGGGGTCAGCTGTGGAGACGGGCGCAGATACTTATCTTTTATCTTGGTTAGGTGCAGGAGTTAGCTGGAGAGAGAGGGGGGCAGCGAGAGCAGAAATATTGAAACTAGGTTTTAGCTTTTTCGAGATATTGGCATTGCTGTACTTCGTGTGGTCTGTGAGTACCGTGACTGACCAGAGACGTGTTAAAATTCCCATCACGGCTCACTCACCCGAACGGTGCCGTTGCCGCAGACGTCCAGCAGGCCCCGCCCCCTGGCCGTGACGTCATACATGGAGATGGTAAAGTCGCCCTCCCAGGCGCGCCAGTAGTAATCGAGCACGTACTGGCCGAGGGTGGACAGCGCCGGAAACTGCAGCTCGTACGTGTACTGGGAACGGCGGTCGAGGGACGGTAAACGAACGGGACACCGGCTCACGGCGGTTCCAGGGCACGTCAGGACCTCTGTTCGCATCACACACTGTCTCCAATAACTAAAGCCTATGGCGCTAATCCAATGTGTCGATCGGACCCCGCTGCCATGCAGAACAGCCTACCGTCAGGCGCTCGCTCCTACCGCCATCTAGCGACAATTAATCCCCTCTACGTTGATGTGTGCTATGCGACACAGCCTACCTTCAGGCGCAGACTAGTACTGCCACCTAGCGGCGAATAATTCGTCACATGGATATGAGTTAAGCGGCACAGCCTACTTTCGGATGCTGACCCGTGCTGCCACCTAGCGGCAAACAATTCGCCAATACATCGTCAATATGTTATGCGATACAGCCTACCTTCAGGCGTTAACGCTAGTGACATCTAGTGACATAAACAGCACTCAAAGCTTATCTAGTATAGCATAGCGCAGATCCAAACAATGTGAGGCAGGTTCGGGCAGAGGACTCCAGTTTGGAGTAGCAATGCGACTGACCTCGTGCCCTTTCAGGTCGACCTGCACCAGTTTGACCTCGTAGTCGCGCATGCCCGTCAGGACGATGTTGTTGAGTCGAAAGGTGGAGCCGAGGATCTCCTGTTCCAGCGAGGCCGGGACGGGCAGAGGGTCCTCCATGATACCACCTGGTGAGGGAAACCAGAAACAGTAGTTGGTAGGTAGCACTGCGACAGATCCCTGTGCTAGTCGAGAGTGGACGGTGCTAACCACTAACTGCTAACCGAAGGCTCGGTGCTAATGAAGACGGGGATAGTTAGTGAGCATCTGTCAGCAAAGGCATTTTTTCAGGAACCCGAAATAAGAGGTGGCCATGATTACAATAATAAAACAGCAACAAACAATATTGCCGATCCGTTAGCACATGTTGTATTACATCAGGAGGAACCTCACGAATGGATGCTGGGTAGCGAAGGGTTTTTATAGTGACCTCCTTGCTGGCGAATGACATGTGTTACGCGTCGCAATCGATAAGAACATGCTAGAAGTAGCATTATTGCCCCATTCAATAAAAAAACACACCCGCACTGGCTTACTGAGCGCAGGACACTGAGGCTGCACATGGGAGGAAGATATTCGTATATGAAGAGGTACTCCACCCAGTGTATATTGGGACGATCAACCTTCGTTGACGAGTTTATCGGCGGTTGGACGCTGGCCTACGCTAAATAGTCTGGTCGATTCGGCTGACTATCCGTATCGTTGGGCGCACGCGATATATCAGCGATGTTGCCGTTTATCTTGGTATCAGATCGATCAGCAGATCAGCATGTTGACTAGGTGGAAGGTAAACAGAGGAGTTGTGTGCGCCGGCGCCGCAGCTGTCAATTTTCCAACCTCCCGATGCCTTCGGCTACCTATCTTCACATACTTAGTTATGCATATTTACTAGAGGTGGCAAAATGTGGACCCGAGGACCCGGTCCAAAGAACCAGTCTGGACCCATATGGGTCCAGACCGGTTCCTGGATATTTTCTGACGGGTCCAACCGGGTCCCACCATAAGCTATACATCTTGCACACTACACATTATTGCAAAATATGAAGTGAATGAAGTGAATGTTTCTTTGCACACAGTAGCTCATGAGTATTCCCAGTGGGAAATAGGCTGTTTTACATGATCAACTAATGATTCCTTCAAGTAGGTAGTTTGTATTAATTGACTTTTGGGGAACGGGTCCAACTGGTTCCGGTTCCAACTAAGACCGGGTCCGACTGGTTCCAGAAATGTCCAGCCGGGTCTGGTTCGAGTCTGGTTCCCAAAATTTTCATCTTTTGCCACCTCTAATATTTACCTGTACGTATTCGTAAATTACCTTCTGGGTAGGTATGTAGAAGAATACCTGTATACTAGTAAACATAAATTTTGCTGTCAGGGTACCGGTTCAGTTAAGTTCACTTTCAAGTCAGAGAATTCGTTTCAGCCGACCATCGCCGAGTCCATTATGTATGTATTGTCCATACCGGACCCACGTCCTATCGTTAGTATTACCGTGAGTCTGAGAGAGGCTCACAGCCGGGTCAGTGCTCGCCTCCACAGGCCTTTGTTCCGCCCGGCCGGCGGCCCGGCTCGGCGGCTGACGGCGGGCGGGGCGGGTCAGTTGTTTACAGCCCCAAGGTGTACAGTTAGCGCATTCTTACCTACCGGTGGAGCGGGGCCGCGGCCGGCTGACACCCACGCCAGAACGGGCCGCCCACCACCGCGCCGGTTACTCTTTGGACGGCCGGGACCGAGTCGGAATGGGAGCCGAGACGGTTCCGTGTGTGGTGAAATCGGTGTTTTATTCAACATAAACATCTATTTTTTAAATATAATTACCTCACCTATTCAAGTATAAATTAAGCGAACACAAAACTTCAAAGTTAGAAATAAACAATACCATCACGCTCAACGTGTGTAGATATACATTGAATGGTTACATACATACCATTGAAAATAGCTACACCTGCAGCAACTAACGTCCTACGTTTTTTTAGAGGTCAGTATGCATTTAGTTAGGTAGTGTCGTTTTCGCATTTATGAGGCCACTAGCCGATTATTTCCAATCACCATTACCCGCATAGCGATATGTTTACCCATTTCACAACCGGAACCTTTCCTTCCACCAAATAGTTCGAGGAAGGATATCCGAAAAAGGTTTTCCTCACCCGCGGCGTCGGCCATTTCACCGGCTCGGTCGTTAGCGAGGACGCGGGCCCGGTAACAGACGAGCCGGTTGAGCAGCGCCGGTAAAAGGTTATCGGATCGGTGGCGTTATTGGATCAGTGATGAGACACGCAGACGACTTGGCGTTTTCGCTTGGACTCGGAAGCGATGTCAAAAGTAAAATGTCATTGCGCAAGGATGCCACTTAGAGCAATCAAGTTGCAATTTAACAAACAGATTCACTTCCTAATACTGATAACGGGTGTGCACTTAGTTTCTGGAAAAAGTTTGTGCTGCCATAACTTTAGTGTTTGAACTTAGATTAAGATGATATTTGGCACACAAATAAATTGCAACAATAGTTAAGAGTTGTCAAAAGAATTAGGCGCTCTCTCCTCCCAGGCGGTCTACAGCCCACGTGCTATACAGACGCCCCCTGTTGAAATTGCGCGGCACCTCCGGGTCCAGGTGTGGCGATGGCTAGCGGGTTATGGACTTCAAATAGACGCTAATATGCACTTAACATCTTCCTTAGTACTATATTGTCTTCAAAAGTCCCCATTCGGTCGCCGTTGAGATATGCCAAGAAGATTCTCTTCGCGGCTCACAAACGGTACATGTGCGCCGTCCAGTAGATCCAGCGCTCCGCGCGCACAGTGACTGCATTGTAGTGTGATCATGACACCTATACTTTCCTAGGGCAGTTATGTTCCCAATGTGACAAAATTTCTTTATTTAAGCACTGCTGTCCAAAAGATATCGACGTCGGCATTGGCTACATAGGGCTAACATAATGATTGGATACCGCACGTGGGGATATGGCGGTCCACTGACCAGGAGATTGCGTCGAAAGTGGTCAACAGGTTAAGGTTCCACATTTTGTGAGCGCCTGCTTCTCGAGGTGGTGTTTTACCCCATCTTCATTCCATAAAATTTCCCTTTTAGGTGATCTAATTCCAGCATCCACAGGTGATTGCTTGATTCGTCTGTGCACTCAGCATTTATCGTGATAGCTTACAGATCCATGTCTCATTGCTCCTCTGTTGCTTTTATCGGCTGCCTAGTGCTGGATCATTGTATCTCTACCCTTTTTGGTCTACAATATCACAATTAAAAAATTTTCTTACAAATATGGAAAACGGGAGGACGGGAAGCGTATCGGGAACGCTCACAAGATGGCTAATACCTTTTACCAGAACGAGCCTCTTCTGCTGGGGCACTTTCGCCACGAATCAACACACCTGCACACTGTGCATGTGCCACACACTTCCCCGTACTTGTGCCGCTCCTCTAATGGCACAAGCTTTCTTTCTAGCAATACCTAGAAAGCGCCAGTGGGAAGAGAAGTTGTTTCTCTGGAATTTTTGTTATTTTTGTGAAAATTCCGCCACTCTTTTCGGCGTTCATGACTTAGTTGTAAGCTCCTTTCTGTATGAAAAAATAGTCGGTTTGGTCTGAATTTTGGCATGCTCATTCCCAAATGAATGATTATTCACTATATGAAAGTTTGTATTGATAGCTTTAATAGTTTTAAAGATACAGATGATCAATCTTTTTCCAGAAACTAAGTGCACACCCGTTAATTACGAGCGAGCGAGCGCAGCGAGCGAAGCGAAGTCTTTTCAATATAACGGAAAAATCTCAGAATGAGCGGCCCGGCCCGGCCCGGCCCGGCCCGGCCCGGCCCGGCCCGGCCTGTAACGCTTTTGAAAGGCTTATATCTCAGCAACCGCTGGACCGATTGGCCTGCGGTCTTTTTTGCTGGGTAGCCCATAGGCGCGGGAGCCGGGGGGGCAGTGGGGGCAGCTTGCCCCCCCAACTCTGGGGCCGTGGGGGCGGTGCCCCCACAGCTTTGAGACGGAATACCACACTTTTTTTGCAAATGTTTTCTTTTTTTGTTGAAAAAGCCGAGGGGTGAAAAATAAGTGGCCTAAAACCGGTGAGAAAACTAGATTTGGGGGTACCCTAGGTTGACCTCTATTATGGTGTGCCCCCCCCCCCCCCCAGTCGGAAAGTAGTTCCCGCGCCCCTGGGGTAGCCCCATCCCTTCTACCCCGTAATTGACTACTTTTGATACATCTCGGTGACCGTCATGGCACGTGCCACGTGAAAAGTCAAGGGTGTTCAAGCAGTTTTGCAAAAGTAGTGATTTTGAGAGGCTTATATCTCAGCAGCGGCTTGAGCGATTGTCGTGCGGTAATTTTTATAGGGTAGCTGCATCCCTTCTATCAAAGGTCGGATACTCTTGATCTATGTGAGTGACCCCCACTGCACGTGCAAAATACAAAAAGAAGAGGTGCCAAATTTGTTCCCATTTCAGTAACTCGGTAATTACTGGGGCGATTTCGCTGAAACTTGGCATACAGGTAGGCACCCACCAGGCAATGTATTCCCATGTGTTGCGGTTAGGGTGCTACTGCACGTGCGCACGTGCAGGGGGCGTTTCCAGATCTCGAGAACGGCTGGGCCGATTGCGCTCAAATTTGGTACACGGTTGGGGACTGGTTAGTAGGGTGCCGTGCAAAAGTCATTTTGGACCCCGTTTGCACGTGCGCACGTGCAGAATGCCGCTTCCAGATCTCAGGAACGGCTGGGCTGATTGCGTTCAAATTTGGCACACCGCTAGCGACCAGTTAGAAGGGTGCTTTGCACAAGCCCGTTGGAAGTACCCTCTCGCCCTTCCGCACGTGCAGGGCTCACTATCTCGCTTGCTCGTTCTTCGCCCAAAAGGCGTTTTACTGACGGTCGTCAAGTTAGATGTAAGTGAATCCTAATCTATAATCTAAGATTCGGAATCAGGTGAGCCCCTACGATTTGGACCAAACTTGGTCAGTGGATAGTACGTAACGTCCTGATTACGATGCACCCAAAATCTAAGCTCGGCCCGCCATATTTACGAAGTTACGGATGTTTGAATTTCAAGGTCATTCGGGAGAGCCCCTACGATTTCCGTCAAAATTTGTGTACGGACACTCTAGATGCTCCTCATTACGAATATCACAAAATTTAAGCTCGGCCCGCCATATTTACGAAGTTACGGAGGTTTGAATTTCAAGGTCATTTGGGTGAGCCCCTGCGATTTCCGTCAAAATTGGTATACGGACATATTCCATCCTCCTCATTACAAATATCATAAAAGTTAAGCTCGGCCCGCCATATTTTTCAAGTTACGTAGTCACAAAGTTACGGAATTTCAAGGTCATTCAGAGAGCCCCTCCGATTTTCGTCAAAATTTGTATGCGGACACATTACATGCTCCTCATTACGAATATCGTAAAAGCTCAGCTCGGCCCGCACTATTTCAAAAATTAGAGATGTTTGAATTTCAGTGAGTTTCAAACGTCAGTAACTTTTGAAATAGTGCGGGCCGAGCTTAGCTTTTACGATATTCGTAATGAGGAGCATGTAATGTGTCCGCATACAAATTTTGACGAAAATCGGAGGGGCTCTCCGAATGACCTTGAAATTCCGTAACTTTGTGACTCCGTAACTTGAAAAATATGGCGGGCCGAGCTTAACTTTTATGATATTTGTAATGAGGATGATGTAATATGCCCGTATACCAATTTTCACGGAAATCGCAGGGGCTTACCCAAATGACCTTGAAATTCAAACCTCCGTAACTTCGTAAATATGGCGGGCCGAGCTTAAATTTTGTGATATTCGTAATGAGGAGCATATAGAGTGTCCGTACACAAATTTTGACGGAAATCGTAGGGGCTCTCCCGAATGACCTTGAAATTCAAGCATCCGTAACTTCGTAAATATGGCGGGCCGAGCTTAGATTTTGGGTGCATCATAATCAGGACGTTACGTACTATCCACTGACCAAGTTTGGTCCAAATCGTAGGGGCTCACCTGATTCCGAATCTTAGATTATAGATTAGGATTCACTTACATCTAACTTGACGACCGTGTTTTACTGGTGATAAATAAAAATAATGTTCAGTTGTCACTGGTAAGTATACATACCAGATGAAATCACCTACATGTGGTACGTACGTTGTAAGCGATACGTGGCTCGAGTTGTACTCGTGTCGTGACTGTTCAAACGACAATCACGCACTACACACCACAACAAATCACCGAGCCATGAGTGATTTTCCCGCTCCGATCAGCGCTACTTTGTGTGAACTCCGTCCTGTGGTCGGTGGCGGAGGACCGGCGAAAGTGGGATTACATCTGGCGCGCCGGCGGCGCCGCGCTCTGCCGGGGGCTGTCGGCGGCTCGGTACCGCCGTGACAGTCGCCGACAGATGCCTGATCACCGTCCCCAGCGCCGCAGCTCTGCAGGCGACATGCCGTGCCACGCGCTCAGTCTTTTCTGTAGCTGTGACTCAGCAGCTTGATCAGAGTCGGGCTGTAGCGACAGGCTTTTTGTATGAGCGTGGTGGCGATATGTTTGGTCTCGACCGAACATAAGATCATTATAAGGCGGGCCGCACATAACACCGCGGACATTAATATCATGATTGACGTGTCCTGCTTGCTTTGTGTTGTGTGTTTGTGTCATCCGTTTATGATGTAATAAATATGATTTTTGAAAAAAAGATCATTATAAGGTCTACTTTTTATACATTCATAAGCCAGATTTGTTTAAGATAGCTGATTTGCTCCGACTCTGTGCTCCGAAGTGAGTTGAGTGGTAATGGTATTCTGTGAGACATATTGATTATGGTAGACGATAACGTTTGAGTTATCTGTATCCCGAAGTGAGGCACCCTCACCGGGCAAGTTGAGCGTTATCCGGTGCGATGGGTGAGCTCACGTAGATACCGTCCTGCTCACATGTTCGTTCACAAACGGTTCACAGGCCGGGTGCTCACCTGTGACTCGTTCCGTGGCGTCAGTGGCCATCCTCTTCAGCGTCTGGCGCATCGAGTCCTCCACTCGGAGTGCAGCGTCCTTCAGAGTCCACTCCTCCTCGCCGCCAGTGGGCACTGCACGAGCAAAACCAAACCCGTGAGCTACCAAGCCCGACACTGCCGGACCAAAACCCAACCCGTCAGATATACAGCAACTATACAACAGGCCATCCAGTGGGCACTGCACGAGCAAAACCGAGCCCGTGAGCTAACAAAGTGCCCGGGCGAAACCGAACACGTCGAATATAGTTACAACAGGCCACTCCTCCTTGCCGCAAGTGGGCACTGCCGGACCAAAACCCAACCCGTCAGACATACAGCAACTATACAACAGTCCACCAAGTGGGCAGTGCCGGACCAAAACAACGAGTGACATAAAAAATTATGCTGTTGTCGGAGATGACAATTGACACTATCCAAACACCAGTCGTGAAGCCTTATTAAACAAAATGGCGTGAAACACAGGCCTGCCATTATCAGCTACTGCATATTGTTATCTTATCAAACCAGTAACATCCAAACGTCCCGCTCGTTCCAGGTATCCCGAGTCCGTGTCAATTAGTAGTTCATCTTCAGCTGCGTCTCTGCCCTCTGGGTAGAAGATATCATCCCTCTGAAGGCGTCCTTCCCGCTCAGACCAGATCCGCCGACGGGCTGGCGCAGCCCGCAGCGGCAGACACCGTTTGTCGTCCCTGCCGTGTCCCCGCGCGACCCAGTCGATCCACCACGAGCCCGCCGCACCCCGCCGCCCGACCGACCCACGATAGAGAACCGGTCAGAGAAACATGCGACCTGCCGCCCACCTCCGACCTCAATTTACTGGGATTCTCTCACAGACGAAATAAAAAACTCGGATTACAGTGATTGCTAACGGTTACACGAACCAGCTAAGGATTGGTCGACGGGACCGAGTTCATGATAGCGGAAAAGGGTTTATGGTTCCGAAAGGCGCGTACCAAGTCGTACGCTCCAGTTGTTACGGCTTTGCCTGATATGCATTGATAATCTGGCACTCTGTTTCATAGGTTCACTGAGCTAGCATTCGATTATCCATTTATTCGCCCATTCATTATGTTCTGCTCTCTTTCCCTTTCGATCTGCCTTTCTCTATCCTTTCCACTCCGCGGGAGTGCTCTCCTCGGATAGGGATATGAAATTTCGCCAGAAGGCTCGTCCGACAGCTCTATTTCTCTGCCCACGCCGCCCTCGGCTGGTCAGCACCTCTTCCTCTCAGTCGCCGATTTTCTCCACGGTGGTATTCACTTACGGGATAGCTCGAGGTTTCCGAGCCAGTCTGAGACGAACGGCAGAGCGGTGCTGGGCGCCAGCAGCAGGCAGCAGGTCAGCAGCACGGCCTGCGACCTCATTGTGGCTGCGGCCGGGTGGCCCGGTCAACACGCCCGCCGCAACAGAGGTCACCACAGACGCTGGCTCACCGGGGAGCCGCAAACGGCCGCCCTAACAATCACTGACGGACAGTCTGTCGACAAGACCTTCTTCAGTGGTCAGAACTGAGCCTTCCCTCGGCCTACCACCGAGTTCAATGGTCGGCCAGCGAGCAGCACTTCACATTTCACACCGCCGATCCCAGGACTAAAACAGATCACTGCCAGCGGATGACTGTCCAACCCCGACCACTGGTCACTGTCCACCCCCCACCACTGGCCACTGCTCACCCCCCACCACTGGCCACTGTCCACCCCCGACCACTGGTCACTGTCCACCGCCGACCACTGGTCACTGTCCACCGCCGACCACTGGCCACTGTCCACCGCCGACCACTGGTCACTGTCCACCCCCGACCACTGGTCACTGTCCACCGCCGACCACTGGCCACTGTCCACCCCCGACCACTGGTCACTGTCCACCGCCGACCACTGGCCAATGTCCACCCCCGACCACTGGCCACTGTCCGCCGCCGACCACTGGCCAATGTCCACCCCCGATCACTGGTCACTGTCCGCCGCCGAACACTGGCCAATGTCCACCCCCGATCACTGGTCACTGTCCACCCCCGACCGCTGGTCACTGTCCACCCCCCACCACTGGTCACTGTCCACCGCCGATCACTGGTCACCACTGGTCACCGACACCGCGCCGTCACACGTCGTGTCTCGGCGAGCTCTGAGTCCATAATCTGCGCAGTGTGAGTCCGACCACTTGACCCCCGAGCCCCCGGCCTCGTCCGCGGCCGGGCAGAGCGGGACTTTGCCCGGGCCCGTCGTCCTCTGTTACCGCACATTGCGCCGAGCCTCGATATATGTGAGCGCACTGTGGATGCACCGAGGCACTTCTGCTTCTACCTCTGTGCGGCCCGTATCGGAGCGTTTTGCCGCACTGGAGCGGCGCGGTGGTCACACAAAGGTCAGGTCAAAGGTCACCAGTGACGCGCCGCCGCAGAGCGACGAATCAGCGCTCCAAGGACGGTGCTCCAGAGAGGCTATCTAAACAAACGTCACTGCGCGCGCGAGGGCACGTCCGATAGACTGAGGGTATGGAGTGTTTTGGAGATGTGGGACTGCGCTAGAGACCGTCGACATCCGTAAACAGACAAACGAATTCGATGGCCAGTAGCCATCGCTGTGGCAAATCCTGCTGAATATCTGCATTAAGACTCAATAAATGATTATGAACGAAACAGACGTAAAAAACGACCATATTGGAATGAATAAGCCATCACATTTGTATGGGTGATTATCATAAGATAATTAAAGGGATGAAACATCAAAGCATCATCATAGGCATGATCACTTATTGACAGGGCCATTAGCACCATATGCTACTAAGCTAGCCACAGAGGAGTGCTTATATTTTAATTGGATATTAACTGCTTCGGCCGCGTGCATTTTTGGAATAATAACGCTTATGAGTTAGTTGTCTGTTAATCGATAAAAATGTGACAGGCAGACTTGAGACAGCCAGCTTAACGGGAGAGATGTCGACTACAGAATGATGTTCCACTCCTCAGAAGCTATCAGTTGACCGGACGCTAACTTGTGCCGTTTATCACGCAATTAAGCGTGTCGATTGTGAGCATTGGGACACAGCTATAATTGTGAACTCAGCCCGTGTGATACGGCACAGCCTACCACTCCAGACAAATAATTGCCTGTGAAAAGTGGAACATCATTCTGTAGTCGACTATACCTATTGGAGTTCGTCGCACTCCGTTTTTGGCAGAGTCAAGCTGGGACCGGTTAATGTGATTATCCGGCGTACCTTTCCATTCAGATGGATCAGCAGTGCAGTTCCTACAGTTTAATCTGATTTCCAATCTGATTCCAAAGAAATTGCCTATATATCCCTGATAGGTATTGACATAATATATGCGCTGCTCTTTTATCCGACACAGAGCTGTACCTTTCATCATTCAGATTTGTATTCAAGAATAAATTCAAGGGCGGTATATAACCCTCGCCGGACCTATTTCTACATACGCGACGGCCGAGGAGGGAGGGGCGGGAGGACCCCCTCGCCGTTTCGCCCCTGGGGGAGCTAGCGCGTCGCGGAAAAAACAAGCATGTACGCCGTTACGAGACGCGGAGATTGATACCCGATTTTAAGGTCCTGGGTCAACCGGTGACCTCAGGTCAAGTGCTCCAAAGTACGGTTCCGTTTTTGGTGAATAACTTCGCAAAAAACGGCTGCAGAGTCGCGATTTTGGCAGCATCCTGTTCGTCTCCCTCAGGCGCGTCGAATGAAATACTTTTTGTTCGGGTTAGGTCAACTTAGGGTGTTGAACTCGGGTCACGGTCAGGTTCACGAAATTGGTCAAAAGAGGTCATATCGCATATCATTCGATTCAGCAGGTCTTCCTGAGTCCATTGGTGGCTTTCCCGACTCGCTAGCTCGATTTGATCGGGAGTATTGACGAAAAACTAATATGACCCTAATGACGTAATAAATGACGTCACACAAGGTCAACATTCCAAAAGTGAAGCATCAAACCTTGCAAGGAATGCATGAAATCGCGATCCTGTGTGCTTGAGATAGTTGGAGATCGTTCCCGGCGCCAAAATAGCAGTTTTATTTTCCCCATTGACTTATAATGGTGAGGTCACGAAAATAACCTGACCTCATATGCCCTTTAGGAAAAATCCGAGATATACAAACTTTGTGAGACTCCTAATGGATACAAATTCTGCAAGTCTCATTTCCCTGTAAAAGCTCCTCTGGCAGTGAGGGCGTTGCGAAGTTGCGACGTGTGGAGACCGTGCAGAGGTTCACTTATGACATCATAGGTCAGTGACCTGACCGGACCCGAAAATGTGGTTGTCAAAAGATCCTGCTTGAATCAAAGATCAGGTATGCCAGGTTTCAGCTCTCTATCGCCGGCGTGTTCGGAGTTATCGCGAAAAAAAAACTATGGGGAGCGGTACCCCCTCGGCCGGCGAGGGTTTTAAAGAGAAACACAAAAGGATGGTCCATTTTTGCAAGACACCATTTAACCCTAATGAAATTCATCAACAGTGAGTATGCATTAAATAGAGCATTTTGCAAAGTTGCGACGTGTGGAGACCGTGCAGAGGTTCACTTATGACATCATAGGTCAGTGACCTGACCGGACCCGAAAATGTGGTTGGTGTCAAAAGATCCTGCTTGAATCAAAGGTCAGGTATGCCAGGTTTCAGCTCTCTATCGCCGGCGTGTTCGGAGTTATCGCGAAAAAAAAACTATGGGGAGCGGTACCCCCTCGGCCGGCGAGGGTTTTAAAGAGAAACACAAAAGGATGGTCCATTTTGCAAGACACCATTTAACCCTAATGAAATTCATCAACAGTGAGTATGCATTAAATAGAGCATTTTGCGAAGCAGTAACAAACCTCTTTAGTCATGCACTAATTGATGCACTCTATCACGTCCAAATCACGATCTGGAAACTTTCGTGGCTGCGGCCGAAAACTCCGTGACTGAAAGTTACGGCGGCACCTCCGGCCGTGCCTGCTCGTTCAGCCGGGGAGGCTCCATGGCCCGGCGGTCACCCCGCACGGTCCGAGTCTCCCCACAGGAAATCCGGATCGACTCTGCCCTAGGCAATCCCGACCGACTCTGGAGGTCACGCCAACGCCAAGCAGTTCACGCCCATCTCACGCCCTGTCGGCCCGGGCCGCGCTCTCCCCAGGTATACCGCCCGACGTGGAGGCAGGGGTTATCCGCACTGTCGGCAGCGATCGTGACGTGGCGATGATTAATTAGTGACTGCTATCACACGCCGAATGGCCGCAGGTTGGGAGCGAAAGGTGGCCCGCGGGTGGCAGCTGATAAATGACGTGTAATTGGAGCTGTGCTTTAAAAGCAGTGTAGGTAGTGTGAAGATGGCAGGGATACAATATGTTAGGCAATATGTTTTACTGTATGCCTGGTCTATTCAAATACATTAGCCAGAGGGGTGTTAATAACTGGTGTAAGCAAATTGACCACGGTCAAAAATGCATTACCAGAATGCACTTAAGCCAACATTTTGGGATGTTCTCGTTCCTAAGTCGGCTAAGAGCTTCGGTCCAGAAAATAAATTTATCGTTGGCATCGTTGGCATACAGTAAAATACATACCAAACTCGGCCGGTGATAAATTTTCAAGACCTCAGTCCTTACTGATTTTTGAACTCGGCCTTCGGCCTCGTTCAAAAATCCAGTAAGGACCTCGGTCTTGAAAATTTATTTACACCGGCCTCGTTCAGTATATATAACACCTCGCAAGGCAATCTTGAGCCCAGTGATGAACATTATTTGATTACCCTACGGCAAGGCAAATTATGATAAAGAGTGTGCGGGCAAGAGCTGTAATGTCAAAAGCAAGCCAACCTTTTCACTGAAATATGAAGCCTATCATGGTACAGGTGCAGGCTAGGTATGTACTATTGAGCGCAGAATCCGCGCTCATACCGGGACCGTTGCGGGGCCACGGCGGGGCAGGCCTGGTGTGTCAGAGAGTGTACCGATTAGTGTGATGCGGCACAGTATCCTTTGAGGGTCACGGAATGACATGACCTGGCTGTTTCTGTTCCGAGTGGGGCGGAAAGCCGGGGAAGGAGAGCCATTCAGTATGCGGCCGCAGCCCGCGTGGAGTGTGTGCGGCTAGACGTGAGCGCGATGGCACACCTCAGTGATCTTGACAAGGGCAGGCTCATCTTGCTTTTCGATCAAGGTCACTCTGTCAAGCAGGCGGCAGAGATTCTCGGTGTAGCTCTAACTACTGCCAGACGGTGGAAACACCGTTATGAGCAGGAAGGGAAAGGGGTTTGAAAGCGCGCTATGATAAGTGTGGAAGAAAACGGAAGACGACGGAGGAGGAAACCCGCCGGGCCCGCTCCCCGCAAACAGCCACCGTGATCAGTGGACTTCAAGCAAACCCAAAACTTTGCTGGAGAAATAATTCCAATATACACAGTACACACTGCCGCACTAACTCCACGCGGGCTGCGACTGCATGAATCGCTCCCCTTCCCCGGCCTCCCTCCCCCACTCGGTACGGAAACAGCGGCACGGGTCATGTCATCCAGTGGCCCTCAAAACTCCCTGTGTGCGTCCCCGGGCTTTGAGCAATTATCGGGCTGGTTATACGTGGGTTATACCTTCGGTACGGCGACTGACCCAAGTTCACCAGAACAGCAGCCGCCTGGATGGGATACTGTTCCGCATCACACTATCGGTACACTCTCTGATACACCAGACCTGTCCCGCTTCGGTCCCGGGTATGAGCGCGGATTCTGCGCTCAATAGTACCTACGCCCCTTTCAGGTGAGAATTGACAGAGGTAGCTTCTAAAAGCGATGCCCCCTCTCGCAGCCCAGTGCTTCATATACCCTTACTTATGTAGAATATCCAAGACAGTTAGGAGAAATGATAGCGATAACAAATTTGACGAGTTGAATATACATTTGACGTGCTATTGTTATCATTTATCCTAATCTTACTTATACTCGGAGCAGCAAGAAGAGCAAGTAGCAAATTAGCAAATCTTCCAGTCAGCTAAAAGTGCACAAAATAAACACTTGCGCGGAAAGGGATGCCCGAAGGGTAGAATGCGGTGGGCATCAAAGTCACTTCCGTTCCCCTTCACTGCTTCTGAAATAGGTCAAAAGAGGCACCTCAGATTCCAGGTAGATGTTTTTCAGGCTGTCCCGTTTGTGCCCTGGAAATCCATTAACTGTAGCATCTGCCCTGTTGTGTATCGAGTGGTCAGTACTTTCCTTATTCTGCTACTTCCGATTGTACTTCCTGCTTTTGGCTGACTCCAAAGACTCCTTTTTACTCAGAACGTTTCTTCCATACTACACACGGCCAAGGACAACAACTTCCAAGGTTCTCCATATGAGGCACACTCTCTAAATCCAGGCAGAGTAAATGACGTCACAAGAGACATCATCCTAATACACAACACTCCTCCCCACTAAACAACACTTTACAGGTTCATGCGCACTACAGGTTTACGCTCACGCTGGGGATGAGTGCGCAGTTCTGGGGTCTTCCGGATGACGTCCGCTGGACGTGCCCTAGGACCTACAGTCTCTTGTTCAGTGTTCGCCTTCGCTGCTGACGCTGCTTCAGGTGACTGTGTTGCAGCGATCCCATCTTCCTCCAGCACGAGCCCGCGGTTACCGGTTGAAGTTACCGACTGTTCCACAGCGCTATGCAGTGGCGGTCCATGTTCCCGCTGCACCGCTGGTGCGTCTTGCGCTGGGAGATTGCAGTGCTCAGACGGATTGATCTCCTGCCGCAGATTAGTCACTGGAGGTCGGACACCTGGCAGACAGACAATCTGATCGATGTGTCGACGCCACACTTCGTCTTGCACTTGGACTAGGTAGTGTTTACTGCCTTGTCGTTCGATGACGTCTCCCTCCCCCATTTCTGTGCACCTCGGTAGTCGCGGACCAGGACTGATTCGCCGACTTCGAGCGTTCTGTCGGTTCCCTTCTGTGATCTTTCTACTTGTTCCTGTTGCTTCTCTCGAACTTCACTTGCGAGGTTGGGCTTCAGGAGGTCCAGGCGGTTTCGTAGCGGCCTGCCCAGCATCAACTCCGCCGGTGTACGTCCTGTTGACGCTTGTGGCGTACTGCGGTACGCCATCAGGAAGTTCGGGATGTTGACCTTCTTGCCTTTTGAGGCCTTCACAGGTTCTTCAGACAACCCACTGCTCTTTCCGCAGCTCCGTTAGTGGACGGCTTGTACGGCGCTGTGACACTGTGCTTGATTCCGTTCCTCTCCAAGAACCCTTCGAAGTCCTTGCTGACGAGTTGTGGACCATTATCCGTGACCAGTTGGTGAGGCAGTCCCCACCTAGCGAACAGGTTCAGCAGGTATTCAATCGTCTTCTCTGTTGTGATGGTCTTCATTGGAGCGATTTCCATCCACTTCGAGTAGCTGTCGATGACAACCACGTAGAATCTACCTTCCACAGGACCAGCGAAATCTAGATGTATCCGTTGCCAGGGTCCCTTGGCATACTCCCATGGGTGGAGATCTCCGCTTGGTGGCTCTGCTCGCTTTTGCCAGCAGCCTTCGCAGTTCCGGACTTCCGCCTCGATCTGCTTGTCCATGTTCGGCCACCAGACGTGCATCCTTCCGAGCTGCTTCATCTTCACCATTCCTTGATGTCCGGCATGCTCGCTCAGCACTCTGGATCTCAGGTTCGGCGGAACCACGACGCGACATCCCCACATTAGACATCCGCGCTCCACGGTCAGTTCGGTTTGCCTCATCTTGAATGGTTGTAGCTCTTCATTTACGGCTTCTGACCAGCCGTTGTGCACGAAGTGCATCACCTTCGCCAGGATTGGGCTTCTGGCCGTCTCTCGTTGAATCGCTGCGGCCGTCACCGGACTTAGCGACTCCAGTTGTCCGATCAGACAGACAGTGCACTCGTCTTCTGGTGCTTCTGACTTCAGCACTGAGCCTTCTCTCGGTAGACGTGAGAGCCAATCAGCTACTGGAATCTGTTCCGACTTCCTGACTTCCACAGAGAAATCGTACTCCGCCAACTTCATCGCCCATCTCTGGATCCGTGAGGCAGCCAGCGTCGGCAGCGGCGCCTTAGGTCCAAAGACGTGAGCTAGCGGCTTGTTGTCCGTTACGAGCTTGAAATGGCGCCCGTACAGGAACTGCTTCAGTCGCTGAAATGCCCAGACTACACAGAGTCCTTCCCTTTCTATCTGAGAGTATTTCCGCTCGTGTTCACTCAGCGATCTTGACACGTACATGATCGGCCGCTCATCCTTCCCTTGAACGAGTACGGCGCCTAGTCCTTCTGGACTAGCGTCCGTGATCACCGTCACCTGCTCCGTCACGTCGAAATGACGCAGCACTTCCGTTGATGACAGCTGTCTCTTGATGCTGTTGAAGCTGGCTTCACACTCTGCAGTCCACTTCCATTCGCTGTCTTTCTTCAGGAGTTCATTCAACGGCCTTGCTGTCTTCGAGAGGTTCTTCAGGAAGCGGTTGTAGAACGTGACAGCACCGAGAAACTCACGAACTTCTTTCTGGTTGGTGGGTGCTCTTGCGTTCAGCACGGCTTTCACACGTTCTGGATCTGTTCTGATGCCCTCGGCTCCTAGCCTGAGCCCTAGGTACCGGACTTCCTTTGTCAGAAACTGACATTTCTCCTTTTTCAGACGCAGACCGTGTGACTTCATGATCTGCATCACTTCGTCCAGTCGCTTCAGTGCTTCTTCTTCAGTTCTTCCTGTGATGAGCATATCATCCAACAGACACTTCACTCCAGGCACATTCTTGAGGATTCTGTCCATTTCCCTCTGGAAGAGCATTGGACTTGACTTCACCCCGTATGGTAGTCGCAGCATACGGTGCATCCCCCATGGTGTGTTGAGAACACAGTACTCCTGGCTTTCTGTGCTGAGGGGCATCTGCAGATACGCTTGGGAGAGGTCAATCACTGAGATGTATCGAACCTGTCCCACTGTTGCAAAAATGTCCTCCATCTTCGGCAGCGGGTGCTTCGGCTCTTCCAGGTTTGGGTTCAGCGTTACCTTGAAATCTCCACAGAGCCTTACTGATCCGTCCGGCTTTGGCACGACTACGAGAGGCGTGGCCCACTTCGGCGTTGCATCCTCTGACGTCAGTTCTTTTGTCACTCCAAGTTCCACCCATTTTGACAACTCTTGCTTCACTTTGTCCGCGAGACCATATGGCACAGGTCGTGGTGGCTGGAACACTGGTTTGGCATCCTCTTTCAGCTCTAGATGAGCTTCAGTGTTCTTCATCTGACCCAGCGTACCATCAAACAGCTCTTCATTCCTCTGCAGAACATCTTCCAGCTTCCAACGCATTGTCTTCTGAGATTGCATACTTCCCACCAGCTGTTCCCAGTCCAGTCTGATTTCTTTCAGCCAGTTACGTCCCAGTAGTGGAGGTCCATCTCCTTCCACCACATGCACTTCCAGTTCCTTCTGGTTTCCTTGGTACACTACTTCTGCATCTGTGACACCCAGCACAGGGATCTTGTGCCCTGTATATGAGGTCAGACGACATCCAGCTTTCCGCAGACTCAGTCCAGGAAGCACACTGTCTGGCATCAACGTCACTGGGCATCCTGTGTCAACCAGGAATTCCACATCCTTGCCATTTACGGACATGCTCACCTTGATCGCCTTTGACTTCTCCCTGCTTGCTTGATACACACAATAGTTGTCTTCCTCGTCATCTTCTACTTTGTCACCTTCATTACAGTTCACCCTCACTCTCTCTTCAGCACTCGGGTTCCTGCACGCAGCTTGGAGATGACCCGGCTTTGAACAGTTGTTACATCTGACATGTTTCGGCACTCTGCAGTCTTTTATCAGATGGTTACCTTTGCCACATCTGAAGCATTTCCTTTCATCTTCCCTTTGACTGCTTTGCATCATCTTACCTCTTGCATTTTTCATCTGGTTTTGCTGCCCTCTCACAGCTTCATCCTTCTTTGGCTTTCTTTCTGCCTGCTTCCAGTTGACCTTGTTCACCTTTTCATCTTTCCTTGATGCTCCTTCCTCTGACACTTCCATCTTCCGAGCTTGCTCTCGAACAGTGGCATCTGTCGACCATATAGAGATGGCTTTGGTTAGAGTCAGCTTTTCTTCCTTAAGCATGCTCTCCTTTACTCTGGATGAGGGACATGTTGCAACCAGCTTATCTCTCACCAGGTTATCCACTTCATTGACATCAAAGTCACACTTCCGAGCTTGAGTTTTCAGCTTTGCTACGTATCCTTCCACTCTTCCGCCTTCGTACACCATTGTGTTGAAGTGATGTCGCTCAACTACTGCGTTTACTTTTGGCTTGAAGTGCTTCTCCAGCTGATCTTTCAACTTTTCATATGCATTTGTCCCTTCCCCCTCTGGCAAAGTATCGATAATACCTTGAACATCAGGTCCGAGAAGGTGCAGAACAATATTGACTTTCTGAGAAGCAGTTTTCACATCAATTGCACCCATGTAAATTTCCACTGATTTGATCCATGTCATGAAGTTTTCACCTTCCTTGATACTTGGTGGTGGAGGCAGACTAACAGCCATAATTCAGAAAATATCCAAATCGACAAATACTGGCGCACTTCCAACTCGAGATATGCCCTTAACCTTGAAATGCGACAAACTTTGGCGCGACACGTGCTGCGCCTTACAGATGCGTCTTCGGGACTTTAAATCGCGTATTTTACCTTCGTCGCCATTTTGTTGTGTATCGAGTGGTCAGTACTTTCCTTATTCTGCTACTTCCGATTGTACTTCCTGCTTTTGGCTGACTCCAAAGACTCCTTTTTACTCAGAACGTTTCTTCCATACTACACACGGCCAAGGACAACAACTTCCAAGGTTCTCCATATGAGGCACACTCTCTAAATCCAGGCAGAGTAAATGACGTCACAAGAGACATCATCCTAATACACAACATGCCCTATATCGAAAACCAGTCCCACAAGAATGTCAGGACATCTGATAACGACGTACAGAAGTAACAGGATTGGGGGACACATAGTTCAAACCAAAACAGACCTGATTACTGATTAGTGATTACTACAGAGACGCGACCGCGCGTCCCGTCCTGGTAAACGCCCACTCGATCGGACAGTTTTTAACATGAGGGAACTTGGAACTTGAATGTAATCGCGGTACTAGGTATAACGCTCGAACGAATTACGCTTTCGAAAGAAAAGGATAAGGCAAAGATTTAAAACAATAACCGTCTTCGAGAGAGAACCACTGATTGAACACTATACGACACATGGCATAAGGCACGCCTCAGGTATCCGACTTAGAGGGTTAAAATTTTAATCCACTCTTCGTCGGCTGGTTAAATCAATAAATTTGAATGTTGCATCTTTTTGACAAGAGAATCGTCGAACAGCGTCAAAATCGCCATTGGCTGTCAAGTGTCAAACTTCCCTGAAATGAACTCTAGCTCTCAAAACCGGTCAAAGAGGCGAGTGCTGACCGCTAACGTGTTGGTCCAGCCCGACCCGGTCCGGCCTGGCGTGCTGTAACCGGACCGGAGCGGCGCGGCGGTCAGAGCCGCGCTCTTAACCCTCGCCGGACCTATTGGTTTTCTACATACGCGCCGGCCGAGGGGGGGGGGGCGGGTACGACCCCCCCTCGCCGTTTCGCCCCTGGTGGAGCTAGCGCGTCGCGGAAAAAACGAGCGTGTGCGCCGTTACGAGACGCAGAGATTGGTACCCGATTTTAAGGTCCTAGGTCAACCGGTGACCTCTGAGGTCAGGTCAAGTGCCCCAAGGTACGGTTCAGTTTTTGGTGAATAACTTCGCAAAAAACGGCCGCAGAGCGCCGATTTTGGCAACATCGTGTTCGTCTCGCTCAGGCGCGTCAAATGATATACTTTTTGTCCGGATCAGGTCAACTTGGGGTGTTGACCTCAGGTCAAGGTCAGGTCAGCACCCCCAGGTCACGAAGTTGGTCGAAAGAGGTCATGTCGCATATCATTCGATTCGGCAGGTCTTCCTGAGTCCATTGGTGGCTTTCCCGACTCGCTAGCTCAATTTGATCAAGAGTTATTAACGAAAAACTAATATGACCTTGATGACGTCATAAATGACGTCACGCAAGGTCAACATTGCAAAAGTGACGCATCTAACCTTGCAAGGAGTGCATAAAATCACGATTCTGTGTGCTTGAGATAGTTGGAGATCGTTCCCGGCGCCAGAATAGCAGTTTTCATTTTTCCCCATTGACTTATAATGGTGAGGTCACGAAAATGACCTGACGTCATATGACCTTTAGGAAAAATCCGAGATATACAACTTGTGGGACTCATAATGGATACTAGATCCTGCAAGTTTCATTTCCCTGTGACATCTCCTCTGGCAGTGAGGGCGTTGCGAAGTTGCGACATCTGAAGACCGTGCAGAGGTTCACTTATGACGTCATAGGTCAGTGACCTGACCTGACCCAAAAATGCGGTTGGTGTCAAAAGATGCGGCTTGGATCAAAGGTCAGGTATGCCAAGTTTCAGCTCTCTATCACCAGCGTGTTCGGAGCTATTGCGAAAAAAACCCTATGGGGGGGGCGGCACCCGCCCCCCCCCCTCGGCCGGCGAGGGGGGGGGCTCTTAATCCAAGAGGACCTATTCACTATTCAGGCACCACTTCCGCGCGGCTTTCGCACCAGTCATTCCCTCTCAATATTCATAACAAGGCATTGACACCGCCGTGCCAGACAAAGCCTATCAAGTCAGCTGCAGGCTCCGGTTCGGTCCATAAACAGACGGTTCGTAATGAGAATCCCGCCATGTGCCGCTGCAACCCGCCGAAGCAGCATAATAGTCACTTATATACACATGGACCACTTACATCACTCATGGCCAAAATTATGCCGACTGACGTGCATTCATTGTAAGGCGACGACCGTTAGCATCAGAGGAGATATCACTCATATTAGGTACAAGTCAATTCATGTTAACTACTTAAAAAAACTTATTCTTTTTAACCCCTACACCAGATCAAAACCCTGCGCGGCTTAATGAATCATTCAATATCGCCCCAATTCCTGGGCTGTCATGAGCCAGCTTTCTCCTGTCTCGTCCCGATACGAACTATCTTTGGGTGCCAGGGGTCATCGCGCATGCATGCAGCCGACTTAACATAACATAACATGGTACACAAAGGACCAAGTCGGCACCTCCCGTTAGAGGACACGTCTGCACTCTGCAGCCCGGCAGCGGGGCGCACTTTCGCCCCCTGCTGGCGGGCGGGTCAGAGCCGTCGACGGGCAGCTTGCAGCGAAAGCCAGCGACGTGCCGAGGCATCGCTCATCCGGGCACCGGCTCTTTGTCGATAGCAAAATAGGACTAAATGGGCCGCCGTGAGAAGCAGAGAATCGATGCGATCCAGCTTTCAGCATGAAACGCACGTGCTGCTTACGCAGGATTCCTTTCTCCTTTCCTTCCTCTTTCCCGAATCTTCCTCCATTCCTCTCTCTCTCTCTCTCTCTCTCTCTCTCTCTCTCTCTCTCTCTCTCTCTCTCTCTCTCTCTCTCTCTCTCTCTCTCTCTCTCTCTCTCTCTCTCTCTCTCTCTCTCTCTCCTCTCTCTCTCTCTCTCTCTCTCTCTCTCTCTCTCTCTCTCTCTCTCTCTCTCTCTCCTCTTTCTGCCTAGTATGCAGTTAACATTGTGCAGCCAGTTCTTTCCTTTGTAGCAGTCTCAAATAACGCAAAGACAATACTGCACGACTCCTTGCAAACGTGCCTATGCTCTGAAGGCTAAAAACTTAAGATATGGCGCCGCCTTCGTCATCAGTACCTACCTACGTTCAACTAATTACAAACTCTAAGGAAGTCGAAATATATACAATGCGATCAAGATCGTTCACTTACATACAAAACTATTTTGTTTTCTGACGTGTTGAGCCCGGTTACAACTCACGGGTAACGGGTTCCTGGCACCAGTGTGTAGCCGCAACGGGCCTTTGCCGGCTGAAGGTATACAGGTATGTATACTCCTACGGCAGATAGAGTAGTGTTTAGTGACTAGTGGGCGATATTACATTTTTCGACAATCATAGAAATTTGATAAATGGGTAAGATGTAGATCAGTTCGATAGACATCTATTGATGGTATTGCATGGTTCCTCTCATGGTTAGCAATTCATGTCGTTTATGAAGCACTATTACGTCACCTTTTCAAGGGCTGGGGGTAGTTGAGTTTCCAACATAATTCAATTATCTGTCTGCATCTACAGCGTAAAATGAATAGAATATAACTACAGCAGGCAATTATGATAACGATGACGCAAAGCAATTGTAACCCATTCGTCAGAGACCGCTCTACTGATTGTAACACAATTCCACTAAATGTCTAGATGCTAGACAATGTAATCAGGCTACGCTCTCTTGTGCAGTCAGCGCTGACTCACTCAAGTCGTTGCTCCCATTATTTGAGTCAGGTCTGACCTGGGCGGCGGCTCCGAGCTGCCCTGAGAGGCTCGGGCGGCGGCTCCGGGCGGCTCCGGGTAGCTCCGTGCGGCGGCTCCGGGTAGCTCCGGGCGGCGGCTCCGGGCTGCCCCGTGCGGCGGCTCCGGGCAGCTCCGGGCTGCCCGGGGCGGCGGCAGAGCCCAGGAGAGACCGGCCGGCGCGCCGACCGTCAGTCCGTCGCCGCCTGTCGCCGCGCGCTCGCCCCCATGAAGATCTCCGGTGTTGCGGTGCTCGCTCTGTGTGTGACGGCGGCCAGCTGCCTCCCACAGGTAAGGCAGCGACCTGCAGTCGAGTCTGGGGACGCGCTTACAGATTTGCTTTTGTCCATTCAGTGTTCGCTGTTACAGAGGAAGCGTCGGCGAAACTAACGCACGACCACATCGCGTTTGCTCTCCGGCGTTTGCTTCTCAGGATGAAAACAACCTCTCACCGACCACCGTACAAACAGCACTGGCGTCTCCAAAGTGACATGTTTATACGGAACAAACGGAATCTGGCTTCCATTTGCATACCTGATTCATTTGTCGACGGGAATCAGTTGGATATTTCCGCATTAAGGGGACCCTCCCACCTTCAAAAACGTTAATGAATTAGCATAAAAGTGACGTATCTCGGTTCAAAAAGAGCAAAAACGAATATCTACCAAATTTCGCCTAAAAATATTCACCGGTTTTCAAGATATTGCTCTTTAACTTTTGTTTACTTTTTGCGACCTTCGTTGTTCGTGTGACGTCATTTGGAAGCAATAATTTGGTATCTTAAAAGTGCGGTAGTTGCGGCAGATGTCGCACGCCAATAGCATATACCGCCGCTGCTTCACAAAGATGTTAGTATAAGGTTTTAAATCGCTAATCTGCGCTGACGTCACAAATTCAGAGGGGGCATTCAAATGCAATAAATAGCCCCTCTGAATCCAAAGTGCTGCAACTTTGAACTTAAATATCTCCGAATAAAGACCTTTCTCGATGTTGTAAGTGCCCAAACCGGTAAGTGCGAGCCAGGGACCCCAATTGGCAATTTGGCTATCTCAACTCAAAACTATTGCAAGGTGGGATGGTCACTTTAACTTGGACCGTAATTGACCTAATCGATTAAGATCACTGACATTTGAACGGATATACAAAGATATTATAGCAAAAATAGCACATGCCTATGCAGATTGAAGATTGTATACAAGATCTCTACTACATATAACCTGGTAACAAATTCAGGTTCTGGACGGATGCATCAGCCTCTGTCTCTACCCAACTCCCTTCTAAAGACCATGAAGCGGCAAACGAGCCCCGACTACATGTGTCGTTTCAAACTTATTATATCGACGTTAGAATCGACGACCTTCCGAGGTTAGAAGATACGTGAGCGGAAGGCACCAAAGGTCACCATTTCCCAATATCAATGTTCCCTATAGCGGTGATGCTTTATCAGTTAACCACGAACGAAAGCAGGAGTCATTATTCGCTCGAAGAACAGCCTAGTAGCGAAGTAGTTAACCAGCTGTCCATACATCGCTCATATGCTCCCCCATGTTACTACAAGAGCCAATCGTGATGGATTTTGGTAATCCGAATTCACTGAGCTAGTTCGAGTGATGTGCCCTAAATACCAATACTTAACTTAGTTTGCTCCCCGTTATCACTCAGTCAAAATCGAAATGCTTCAGCGAAAATAATTTTCCTCCCGTGTTTTTAGGTCGATTCACAAATTGATCTGCTTGTGTAGCATCTCGCGGCGCCGGTCGGGTGTATTCTAACTCTGGTCGCGGGGTTGCACTGACGCACTCAATAATGCTACTAATCTTGAAAACCTACAACTCCCAGCAGGTAGCTGGCAAAGGCAGAGTACAGGACACAGGTGACAACCTTCAAGACAGGTGCGTTCAAAGAAGGAAAGGAAAGCGTCCAGTTGGAAATCTCCGATGCCGCGGGTCCGCGCCGAATACTGATGATCCTGGGGAGCGGTACCTCATTCCTGAACAATGGATACTCGGTATCTGAGGACATCACCTTACGCAACTATCCACCCGCGCAGTGTGGGAGGCGGCGCATGCCATTCTGCGCATCAGATACGGATCGGCTGCCTATACGCCCGCCCCAGCCGAATGCCAACGAGGCTCCCGGGCGTGCTCCAGCCGGCCACCGTCAAAGGACTGAATTATCCAGCGAGAGTCTCGACGACTCTCTCCAAACGCCAGATACAAAGCCCTTTGTAGGCTACTTAGAAAAAAAAACGGAAGGCGACTGATCGTTTTGATGTGCATAGTCTAAGCGAAGCAACGAGAAGAATGTCTTATGTAAGAGAATGCATACAAAATACTGAAACTTCTTTCACTCTCCCTTGCACGTACCCGCATCACAGTCAGTTGGCTTTGACGCAGCTTCAGCGCCAGGATTGTAAAGTGAGAAGGTGACAGAAAGTGGAACGGAAACTTCCAATAACGTTCAATGCATTAATGCATTAGGTATACAATAATAGAATTTCGTAATAGCTGAACACTGTTTTCATACCATTACCTAGTTAGATACCTAGTGACATTTGCTAAGCCTTTGAGGATTTGGGTGCAGATTAGAAGACGATTAAGAACACAGATTTCGACTTTCAATATTTTTATTCCGGGAGAGAATAAAATCATTGCGCATTTTAATATCTAAAAAACATCTGCTTGTCTTTGACGAACTGATGATTGATACGTTTTCCACACTCAGGTCTCGTCCAAAAAATATCATTTCATAGGTAACAAAGTCCTCAACAAGGCTTCAGCCAGACATTAGGTGCACACCTACACCAATCAAAATATTATTACAGATGTGTATTGTGTTTTAATAAATGACAAATAAAATGGGAAAGCAATTATTAAATTTCTATCCATTACATTAACCCGCGCGGGGCTGGGGGGTAAATTCTACCCCCCTCGCGAATTATTGCGATATCTCAAAAACGGCGGCGCGCAGCGCCGCCAAACTTTAAGTACCTTTTCTTACATCAATTTGACACGTTTTCTGAAAATTTGAGCGAAATCCGTCGGAAAATTTTTGAGAAATTGACGTTTTAGTGACGTCATGTTCGCCATTTTCGCCTCAAAAACGGCGAAATTTCAAACACCGCTAACATCTCCATTTTTAAAGGAATCAAGACGTAACAAAAAAGGTTATACGTAATTCTACTTTATCTATCAAATGGCTATCTCGGTTTTTTGAAAATTTTGGATTTTGGCCCACTTTTTTTTTCAAAAAACTGACTTTTTTGGGAAAATAATTATAAAATCCAAAATTTTGGGTGTATCGAAAAAATCGGAATATATGTCAGAGAAGTGTTCTATGTGCACCTACATACCAATTTTTAGAAGAATCGGTTCAAAAATGTGGGAGTTATTCAAAATTTCATGACGTCACGACACACAAAAATTTTGAAAAAATGATTTTTTTGGAAGTTCTAGACCTTGTACGGAAACAAAAATAGCACCATTCGATTCGCCGTGAAAAACTGCATCAGATAGACACCTTTTTAGGCCTTAACAACCAACTTCAAAATTTGACCTCACTTGACCTGACCTTGACCTGACCTCGACCTGAAATTCATCCAGAGGTGGTCCATATCACTTATTGAGTGTGCCTATTGAATTCTATGAGTAAAATGACCCATAAAACATGTGTCGCACATGCCCTTTTCTATATTTTGTTTTTTGGTGACCTGACCTGACCTGACCTTGACCTTGACCTCTGAATGATATTGTATGCAACGAATATTGTTTTGGTAGCCTAAGGACACGTTTTGGGCAATCAGTCTCAGTCCATGACTCCATTCTTCGGCAACTACGATGCAAGGCCGATACTGTAGAAACTTGCAATTTGTACCCTTGACCTGACCTTGACCTTGACCTCAAATTTTAAATTAAGTACATGTTTTTAGTTGTTCGTGATGAGAGCTTTCGATTGGCGTTTGAATTTTCCAAATCGGACCATTAGTTCGGGAGATAACAGGGGGGTAAAATTTACCCCCCCCCCCAGCCCCGCGCGTTCGGCTGGAGACCCCAGCCCTGCGCGGGTTAATGAATGACAGTAACTAACAAGTAGCAGTACACTCTCCGTTGGGTACTAACATAGCGAAAATGTACTCCAAAGTCGGGTAGGTCCTACAATCCAGCGGCGCCAGCGCGTAATTCCCCACTGGTCTGCGTATAGAGCGCGTGTCACGCCGTTCAGTGGGGAATTACGCCAGCGCGTAATTCCCCACTGGTCTGCGTATAGAGCGCGTGTTGCGCCGTTCTGGACCAAAGCTCAGCGCCTCTGTCTCCGACGGCGTTTCGCCAAGTGACAACTGCGCTCAGCGCTCTCACCCCGGCTGACGAGCACCTGGCGATAGCGGGGCTGAAAAGTGCGTGTCACACCGTCCCACCGGGCTCCTCTCGGCTCAGAGTGGAGGGGAGAGGACTGTGTGGTTCTCCCGGCAGCGGGAGTGAGACTTTCCGCCGTTCAATCTACACACAGCAGACCCGCCCAGGACGGCCGAGACGGCTCCTCCAGCGCTCAGCGTCTGTCTTTCTTCTACATACATTGACTTTCAAAATACAAGCGAGGAGATCGATTTTGACAGCACACCAATGTAGCACTAATGAAACTCTAAACGACACCAACCACGCCAAAATGGAAAAGCTATACCTTCTTGCCACTGACCATTGTTGTAAAGTGAAGGGCCAGCGGTGGTTTCACGTTTGTATTCACCCGTCCTCTATCTCCACGACACACATATCCTCATCTTGGATCGCGTTTCTCCTGGCAGGCAGTCAACCTACCAGACATGAGGCAGCCGGTGGTAGAGGTAATAGCCTCTGTCTAATCAGCAGCTCGATCTGATAGAGGTGATACGGATGGCGTAATGGAAAACCGGGTCTAACGAACGGACGTTCAATCTGCTTTCGTTTCGATCAAAGTACACACTCAATAAAACGGCATGAGCTCCCAGCCTTCACTATTGGAATGGAGATACAGCAGATAAGCACTAGGCAGGTATGGAATTCCGAGGCCAGGCACGTTGGCGGACGCGGAATTCGGGGAACGAACAGGACAGGAACGAACAGGTGAGATATGACGGAAAGGGCCGAAAGGAATCGCAGCTGTTTCGCAACACTAACTCTGGCACAAATGACTATCTGATTGGAGCTAAAAGCTCACGCAAGAGGCTGAGCTCAGTAATGATTCAGTTACAAAGAAATGTGAATTCTTTGGCACGGTTCGCTCTCCCTTTGTTGTTGCCATACCACGGATGGCTTTTTGATCTGTTATGACAACTCATGGAAGGGTTTTGACGACAGTCAGTGAGTGACCGATGCCAGAAGTGCAGTGTGGTAACACCGCGGTCCCGCCTCCCTCCCCACACCTGACAGCTGCCGCCCCCCGTTCCCCAGGATGGCGGCGTGCCGACGCCGGCGGCCGAGGCCAGCCCGCCCGGCGGCGGCGGCCCGGCGCCCTCGGTGACGGCCATCCTCGACCAGCTCGGCTCCTGGTTCTCGGGCGTCTCCGGCAAACTGTACACGGCCGTCAGTGACAACCTGCGCAACCGGGTCAACCTGGACCGCGTCACCGACCAGGTGTCCACGCTGATCCCGCGGTTCGACTACGCGCCCTTCACGGTCATCTCCAACAACTCGGTCAGTCGGTGGGGCGTGCCGTGGGAAATGGGGAAGGGGCGGTGTCGTGTCAGGGCTCAGGGCTCAGGGGTTGGGAGTCTGGGACGGAGGACGTGCATGCTGTTTGATTTACGGGACCATCCGCTATTGATTTCGCCATCTCCACAGCAAACTCTATATACAGCTCTGGGAATAGAAGTAGACCAAGCGTTCGACAAATGGTTGGCGTGAATCGTCGTTCGATACACGTACATTGCCATTCGACGCGCGTGCATTGCCATTCGAAACGCGTGCATAGCCAAATTCGACGCGCGTGCATGTCCGCACGGTCGTGTCATGCCGGAACCGGTCAGTGGCACGTTACGCTCGGTCGCTGCTCTCCAGCCGCGTCACGGCGCATGTGTGGTGTGTGCGGACAGGAGGCGGGGTACGAGGTGCGCCACTACCCTGTGTGTGTGGTGTGTGCGGTACGAGGTGCGCCACTACCCTCCATATATTATGTGTGCGGACAGGAGGCGGGGTACGAGGTGCGCCACTACCCGGCCCAGCTGTGGGCCTGCACTGAGGAGCCCGTCACCGTGGAGCCCATGGAGGAGGAGGCCGTCCAGTGGAACCGCACCAAACTCATGTTCGACAGACTCTTCAAGTACTTTGCCGGGGAAAACAGCCGAGGTAAGCGAGCCAAAGAACGTCGGCACACAAAAGCGCTAATCTACCTATTTATACCTAAGGTTGATACTGGCAATTCATTACACACATTGTACCTATTCTATGGTAGTGACTGATTGCATTATCAAACCACGGCACAAACACGGTCAACCATATAAGATTCAGAGAACGAATCATATGATCGTATAATCATATTATACCTACATACATTACCGACAATTTCCATTACATATCTTTTAACATCTAATAAGAACAATAATGGGGTTGTTTATGAACAAAGACATGCACATGATGGACAAAAAGTTATATAATAGGTATCCAGCATTAACACAAAACCAAATACCAAGTGGAGCTCTGACGGCGTGCACTACTTCCATTTCACTTTTATTTCATAGCCATATTGGATGCTGATGTATGATATCTGGACTCGACAAATTCCCATTTTCACCGCCCGCGGATAGGGACAACAACACACCACCCGATCCTGTAGCTCCTACGTGGGTTTTCCGAGTATCGCGGAGAGCGGTCGGATCGCACCGCGGCCCGACGACAGAGACGAGCCAGGGAAAGTGACGACAATCGGCGCGTTTCATCATCTCCGACACACAATGTCACGGCAGGCGGTGGAAAGCACAGTATTCTAGCACAGTAGTCCACTGTAGTCTATCTTACGGTGGGGAAGGAGCGCCTGTGGACTATGGAGCGCGGAAGGGACAATCTGTGGGCTGTCGTCTGTTCTTTGAGGAAGAAACGTTCCGCGCAACAAGCGTTCAATGAACAATGTCGTGTTCTTTGAGCGAGGAAGAAGCGGAGTATGATCTGTTCTTTGAGCTCGGAGAGTGTTCAAGCGGAATATGGCCTCTTTTAGCGGGAAGGATCTGTATCATCGGACGATTTCATACAGACCCACAGCAAAGCGATGACAAGGCGCATTACAATGAGCGAGGGAAATATCTATAAAGTGCTATAATGTGCATCATGACAGCGATGGAAAGGTGCAATAGGCGTCATGCACGAGGAAATAACGTACAGTTTCTTAGCTTATGGCATGTACCATGGCAAGGCTGATCAATGGAAAGTCAAGGAATGGAGAAAGCACGATCAGGGTTTCTGTGCTGTCCGTCTACTTGACCCTGCGTTAGGTGCTTCCATAGCACACTGCGGCATGACTCGCTGGTTTGTGATAAAAAGGGCATATTGCCTATCTGCAGTAGGGCGCAGTATTGTCTCCAGACTGACCCACCCCTGCTCTATGTACCCCGCTGCGCAGACGAGAAGATCCAGATGACGCTGCCGCAAACGACGCGGTTCGACGCCTACTCGGAGAGCCCGACGTACCGCCTGTGCTGGTACCTGCCGCACGCGCTGCAGAACAGCCCGCCGCCCACGCCCGACGACTCGTACGTCGAGGTGGCCCTGCTGCCGGCCAGGACTGTCATCGCGCGGTGAGTCCGCGACACCCGAGTCGACACACGTCCCACACACAATTACACGATGTTCCTTCAGGCCCTCAAGGCACGAGTGTGCAATCCATCGAGGTTTGTGCAAACTGTTTCCCGGAAGGGAGGAGAAACCGCGGCTATCCGGCGGCTCGTGGCACGTCGTCCGGCTATTCATTAGCCGGGGCGCCCGAAGTAGATCGAGAGCGGGGCGCCTCGGCTCTGAGCTGGTCGTGTTCCACCGTTACCCGCCGGCGGCGGTTCCGAGAGAGGCGGACCGGGCCGCCGACCGGCTCATATGCATACGGCTAATTCAGACAGTCTGAGAGCCAAACGGCGACGGTCCAACGTGACAGAAAACAGCGTGGTCCGACCGCCACACCTGACAGGATCGGACACCAGGAGCGCCGGCTAAATGATGTGCTCACACGAACGAGCACTAATTTGCTGGAAAATGTTCCCGTGCTATGTGCTACACAGCTTTTAGCACATAGTGTGAGCTCCAGCGTGATGCACTAGAAGTAGAAATTGACTATTTAGTGGCACGCTTTCAGCCCCGATGTGGAGTTGCACAATCGCTTTATGGGGGAGTGATTAATATAACAGCAGCCTGCGGAAATCCCGCAGAAAATCACCGAGTCATGTGTTCCTATTGTGTCATCCCTCGGCGTGTGAGGACTGGGAACTTTGATGACTGCGACGTTCCCTGGCAGCATCCGCCTACTAGCCTAAGACCCTTCGAGTTTTCACGTCCTATACACACGCCGTTGTAATCAGTGCGCACTGCCCAGTATTCGCGCTGGTATTTTCCCAAGCCCGGTGTATGCACCCCGTCTGGTCCAGTGACGCCCGCGGCGGTGCGTTACAGACGGTTCGGCGGCTACGTGGTCTACCGGCGCGGCTGGGACCGCGCCGCGTTCGCCCTGGAGAAGATCACCCGCGAGCACGGCCTGCAAAACATCGACTTCACCAAGTACTACAGGTGGGTGGCAGAGAGGCGCGCCCGACTCAGAACAGGCTGGGCCGTGTGTACAAGCCTGGAATTAATATGATCTTCGAAGTTCAAAGATATCTGTCCAAAAATCGACAAAGTCACACTGCACTGATGACCTATCGGTTAAAACAAACGTCAAAGGTGATTTTTGCCACGTCAAAATGCTTTCTTTTTTAACATTTAAATCATTTTTAATTGTTTCCTTCCTTTCTGCTCCATTCTTCGGTATTAGTAACGAGCTACGCCTTAATCTATCACACCTAATGCTAATGACAAATCCATAACTTATCAAGGAAACGATCTACCCTCAATCTATCCGACGATACTCGAACTGCACATCAGACAAACAGAAATGTCAAAGCGTGTTCCAGTTGTCAGCTGTCAGAGCTGCTCCGCCCCCCCCCCTCTCTCTCTCTCTCTCTCTCTCTCTCTCTCTCTCTCTCTCTCTCTCTCTCTCTCTCTCTCTCTCTCTCTCTCTCTCTCTCTCTCTCTCTCTCTCTCTCTCCCATGGACCTCCGTCCGGCGCCGTCCCCGTACCGTTAAGGTCTAGCTACACCAGGGGCGGATCCAGAAAATCTCCAAGGGAGGGGCCATTAGAAACCAGGAGGCCCCCATAATCCCACCTGTTGGAGGCCCCATCTTCCCACTTGTTGGCCCCCCCCCCCAAAAAAAAAAACTGCGTCTATTGAGCTTATCTAGCTGTTCAGGCAACATCTCAACATGAATAGCCACTTTATTTTCAGGAGGCCCCCTTTTCAGCTTTTTAACTTTTTATTTTATTTTTGAAAAAAATCGGCCAAGGGGGGGGGGCCATGGCCCCATGGCCCCCCCCTTGTATCCGCGCCTGAGCTACACTATGCGGGATCCTACGTCCGTGATCTGCGTGTTTGCGGGTTTTGCAGAAAATCGGTACGCAGGTCAAGTTCAGCTGATAGGAAATACACAGGGTCGGCTACACTGGGGTCACGCAGATTCAGTCAAGGAAATCCCGGACGTTCAGTACAGGAAATGCCGGATAGTCAGGACAGTCAGGATGTTCCGTACCGATATAAAGTTCAGAGCTACGAACTTTTTTGCAGAATCTGCGTGATTCCGTGATATGACACAGTTGTTGGCGCACTTGGTGGCACACCGTATGAATCCAAGTGACGTAATTAATAATTATTTCTTTAATTTTCATGTGTTTTTGATGTTTTATTAACAAAATAGACTAATCATTAATAAAATAGTATAGAAGATAGCAAACTTACGCGTTTGTTGCGAAACCATTTATTAGTTGTCATTATTATGTCAGAATACAATAATAGGTACACGGAAATTCTGGAAAAACGCAGAAACCGATGTCAAGGGAGTCTCGCAATCTCGGATCTGCAGATCACGCACGTAATTTCCTGGACGGTCACGCATAGTGTAGCTTAGGCTTTACACGCTGTTACGGGCTGGACTGCAGGTCCGACCGACTGGCCCAGCAGGGGGCGCTTTTCCCCGCTCCTCCCTCGTCCCAGCAGAGGCACTCCTCTCCGGCCGGCTTTTTGTACTTAGAGAGCCACCAGGCCCATTACCTGGCTTCACACAAAAACCGATTGACTGTCATTATTCGGAAGAGAAACATCAGTTCCGCGCACGCATCCTAGTCGTGCAGATAAACGTGTCAAAGTCTGGGCTTGGGCGACTTCTCGTTATAAAACAAGAGACGCGGATATTGGCAGTGATGCAGGGATCACTAATCAGCGTTTTACGAGCTCTCCCTGTGCTTTCGGGCAACTTATTGTGGTAGATACCAAGTTTCGAACATAATTGTCTTCTGTTCTTTCAGTTCTAAACAGATACTGATGGCATTTTCGGCGCGACATAAGCAAGCAGTAAGGCGAAGCACAAAGTAAAACACAGCTGATTGACGAATAAATTCCTCCCGGCATTTTGCCTACTTAACGATCAAACGTCAAGCAACCCTCTCCCTTATAGTTCTACTCTCGAGTCATTTGCAAGAACTTTATTGAATAATTTTATTGAGCACAAATGCAATATAGTAGCCGTGTCAAGTTTCTAAGCCTGACCGAAATCACATATAAAGACGAGTGATTCGAGAGCTAGACGAGCAATATCCGCATCGACATAAACAAGGATTATGATCGACATTATCGTAACCAGGCGCCCATAGGGTCACGGCTATGAAAACGATGGTAGAATCACATTTACGTTGGACGTAAAACCGGGCCGGGGGTAATATTTTGCATACGCTGGACAGTTGGGCCATCCCAGATATTTGCGGCCAGGCGCCAACTTTATGTCAGAGTTGTAATGGTTCCACCGTCTGCCCCGTCCCTCACCCCGCGCGCCTGAAGGGACTGGCGATGTTTGTATGCGGGGAGAAAACGCCATTATGACTGACCCTCGCTGCGGAGAAAGTGCGCCTGTCGGCACGACGGCTCTGGCACGGCCGGGTCAGATCGCTGATACTGAGTGCACGCCAACGGGCGGGGCCGCCTCCTCGCGTCCGCCCTGTTCAATAGGCCGGGAATGCCCGCCCAGGTCCAGGTCGGCCGTAGAAAGCTGGCAGAAGTGAATAGTAGAGCTCGCAGAGCGTTCGAGCCGAATGACGGCGAACGTTTCTCAGTCAGCGATTTGCTTAGATGTGCCTGACCACGGACGCGTGATGTGACCCAGGTCATGGGCTGGCCGCAAAAATGACTTCAATTTACACTCAGCTACTATATATTCCAATTCAAACTCAATGCATGCTGAGAAATGCTTTCGCAGACATACGGCACGAGTTACGCTCAG
Source organism: Amphibalanus amphitrite (assembly GCF_019059575.1). Lineage (NCBI taxonomy): Eukaryota > Metazoa > Arthropoda > Thecostraca > Balanomorpha > Balanidae > Amphibalanus > Amphibalanus amphitrite. The sequence continues at coordinate 100,778 of NW_024881867.1, forward strand.
GTGGCAGCAGAGAGAACTTCCGATGTCGATCACTAGGCTGTGCAATAGTCGTACACCATGTGCGTACAATCCGAGGGTCGCTCTCACACAAACAACTATACCAAATTTAGCATTTGTTACTACAGGAACCGAATACTTCGCTAGGCGAGCTCCTCATTAGCTGCAATCAACCCTCGTGTAAACCTTCACGCCCGCCTCCCGAGTCCCATCCTGTACCCTATTGGGGCAGGTCACCGCTGAGCGCCCGCTCCTCACCTTACCCCTGCGCTCCCTATTCCACCTGGAGCTCCCACGCCCGCACTGACCGTTCGTCCGTTCGCAGTGTCAACTACGACCCTCTGCTCAAGTTCTGGAACCGTAAGAACGAGGTCTGGTTCGAGCTGCAGGCCAACTAGACGCCGTCGACTGCCGCAACTGCCGATAACACCGAAACGCGACGCTGAAAAACTACCGTCAGCGTCAGTGCCCGATCGGCGTCTGCTTCGTGATTATTTTGGCGACAGAGGCAACTATGCAGTCAGCTCTCAGTTTGAGGTCTTATCATAACGACCGAACAAGAGTTTCATCTTCATTCTTGATCTGCCAAAGTAGGACGCATTACGGCAAGAGCCGTAATGGCAAGAGGCAAGAGCCGTCCCTTGAAGTCAAGGGAACTGCGTCCAAAGACACGCACCACCCGCCGTGCCCTCGCAGAGGGCCCGGCGCATGCTAGCTATTCGTTGAGCGAGTGTAGAGCGTGATAGGCCCTGTATCCGGCCGCAGTTGTTGCCTGTTTTTATAGGTGTGCTAGAGACTGTAATTGCATTGTTATTACGTTTGTTGTTTGTATTGTTATTACGTTTGTTGTTTGTATTGTTATTACGTTTGTTGTTTGTATTGTTATTTGTTATTGTTATATTATACTACGTCACTATCGTCAAGTAGAAGTCTATAAATATACTCATAAGTCTGATTTGTAGTATTCCGTGATCCAGTATGGTTTATTCACAGAACCACGTCGTTATCCGTTGGGGGCAGACAGTTCACCTCTGTACCATGCACAATAACCTTGCACTGCACGGCGCTGACGGACACAAAAACGGTATTATTTGATGTAGTCGACGGCGTTTGTCACGTTATCATAGGTGGGCACCGTTCCCCAAAATTGTAACTTCGTTACTCGTTCCTCCGTTCCCTCAAAACGTGACTTCCGTTACTCGTTCCTCCGTTCCTCTGTATATAATGTAACGGAAGTTCTTTTAGTCCGTTACTCCGTTACAGCAAAATAAAAAACGTTAAAATGTTGGGTATTTCAAACATTTTTGAGACCATTCTGACACAAACTAAACCCCGAGAAAGCGGAATGCCCACCAAATCTACCAAGACAGTGGGCACTGATTGGACACTAAACCTTGAAACGTCTGGTGGTACTGATGCGCATCACTTGTTCCCTGCCAGATGCCGGTTGCACTTCACGAACACTAGACGTTCCAGGTTGGCATCTGAGAGCATAGGCGGCGGAACGGGGGGGGGGGGGGGGGCACCGGCGCACCGTGCCCCCTTTGATTTTGGCATTTTAACATTAGCCCTATGTGCGTTGCATGGAAAGAATGGGACAAAAAGTCGGCAGTGCCCCCCCCCCCTCTCCCTTAATTGAAGATGTTCCGCTGCCACTTTCTGAGAGGGTAGCCCTTTTTGCACGTAGCACATCTTTTCCCATTGAGAACATGCGCTCTACTGAGGCGCTTGAAGGGACGCCCGTGTTGAACTTTGCGAACACATACTGCAACGCCGGCTCATTGCGGAAGGCCAGTACACTGTACACTGAGGCCATCTTCCGTCTTCAAGTCAGGGCTGCTCAATAATCCACTATTCCGCTGCTGCATTAATGTCTGTGGGTTAGCTGAAAGATCAACCCGCTCGGACAACGAAAAGTAACGGAGGAACGAAGGAACGGACTAAACTGTTAACTTGTAACGGAGGAACGAAAAACCAATGTAACGGAAGTTACTTGGTCCGTTACCCTTTTTAAAATGTAACGAGTCCGTTCCTCCGTTCCTAAAAATTGTAACGGCGTTCCGGAACGGAGGAACGGAGGAACGGATCGTGCCCACCTATGCACGTTATCAAACGATTAAAACCATCGATGTGCCACAAAGATGCAAAGATAACTCGTACCCAACACGTGGATACTATTTCACATTTCAGTACAAAACACGCACAAAACACCCCACATAAGTCAGCTCTCAAATCACAGTTAAGGTCATTGGATGCACGGCGCACGCAGTGTGCACTTCATTCTGCCATCTGTCGTCATGTTTTGCGTTTCTTCTTTTCATCTGGCGGCGAGATGGCGCCACTGAGCTGCAGCACGTTTCGTGTGGCGTTATTGATATGCCGGAATCGGTCGGGTCCCAGCTGTATGCCGCCATACCATCGAGTGACCACAACCACCCAGTTCTGAACGCCGACAATCTGAAAACGCAGCCAAATAGCGCGCTGACTCCGCAGTCCTGGCGGCTGAACATTTAAAATTAAATGGAAACCAGCCTTACACTTAACGCCAGCTGTCTGAGCCGGCCCGGAATATAAATGTCTTCGAAATATTTGACGTGATGCTTTTGAAGTGAACAAATTGAGACTGGACTGAGCTAACCAAGGTGAAGCACAACATACGCGGAAATGAGTGAAACTTGTGATCAGACGGTGCGTTAAAGTTAATGAATGAGTATTCGACGGTAGCCCATATAAATCCGAGAAACTTGTATGCTATCACAAATTAATTGGATAATGGCTAAGCAACCCCCGCAAAGGTGTCAAACTACGAGAAGGAGACCAGTGACCAGTTTCTCCCCTCGGGCCGGCGGCAGGACTGCCATCAGGACAGGACTGCGGCGATACGGGAAGTGGGGAGAACAGTCCCAGGAAGTAGACAGAGAAAAGACACGGCCGGGTATCGCCCCGGGTATCGCCCCATCTGCGTGGCTGGCGGCGGCCGGTGGGCCAGTGTCGCCCGGTCGGCTGTACTCGCTCCCTCCTGTCTCACTGTGAGCTATCACTGACCCTGGGTGAAGTCCGGCGCGGACAGAACGACCGCTATATTCGCAGCCGGTGCGGTCTGAGGTGCCGAGGTGCCGAGGCGACTGGCAGAGCGGCCCGGGAGATTGCTGTCACAGCAGCGTTCACCGGTGTCCGCAGCGATCAGGACAGGAGAGGAGGGGGGGGGGAGGTCCGCCGGCTCTACCGGTCGACCTCTGGTACAGGTGAAAAGGCCCCCACGGTCCAGCCGGCGAGGGATAGCACGTCAGGTTACGGCCCAGGGTGCCGTTGGGCTTAATTACTACGTGGTAATATTATACGTGACTGGGTGGAAGCAGGGCGTGGTAACACCCGACAAGAAAACCGAACTGGAGTGGAATGTCCGCGGCAGATGGCGCCATCGCTCGGCTAACGAGAGAAGTTCTGGTGTAGAAGCTCCCGTCCCGACGGCGATCCGTCAGTAGAGTTGAGAATGGACAACAGCACGAAGTACGGACGGACGGTCTGATAAGTCGGTGGGACCATAGGTGAAACCCATCGGTGGGGGGGGGGAAGAATAGCAGAAGTGCGCGAAAAATTCACTCCAGCCGGATCTGAACGGTGTTTAGTTAACACGCTATTCATGTGTGAGCAAACGGGAGACCTCTCGTAATACAAAACTGGATCCCATAAGTCGTGAGCCCGAGCACCGCGACCCGTCCGTCGTTTCCATCCTCAGGATGCTGAAATGCTTCTCCCCCACGCCGCAGCCCTCGCTCCAGGCTGGACAGGCACCTCTATCTCATGCGGGCTGCTCCCTTGGAGCGGCACCGCTGCTCCCGAGGCATCGCACCCGTAGCCGGGCGCAGAGAGTGCCTGGGGGGCTGGTCGGCCTGTCCATTCGAACGGGCTCAGCCCCGGTGACTCTCTAGGGTGCCTGCCCAGACCGAAGTCTCTCTCCACCTAATTCCTATCATTCTCCCGGCTGCACTGCAATGGTCTCAATGCACCGATAGTGCCTAACCCAACAAAAGAGCACCGCATACAGCGACCATGGTGTTTGCATTTACATACTGCATCTCAGTTTGAAATTAAATTTACATCATGACTCATAATCATTTAAGATATTAAAAGGGTTTAGAAAATCATCCGGCACCCGGATACAGCACCGCCGGCCACAGCCGAGGAGGGGCGGCGGGACACCAGGACCGTCTACCGACCGAGCGGACGGGGATTACTGGACCGTTGGCCGGCCACTTGGACTGTCAGCCGGTCGAGCGGGGGAAGGGACGGGGACAGGGACATCTGGATCGTCCGTCCGTCCGTCGACCGGGACGTGTTGACTGACCTCCAGCAGGTGCAGCATCCGTCCGCCGGCGTGCGTCTCGCCGTCGTCGTCGCAGTCCTGCAGGAATGCGCCGCTGGCCGCGCCCTGTATGCGGTACGCCCACATGTTGTGTGTGGCCGAGGCAATCTTCCTGCACTCCTTGAGACTGGCTATCACCTGACTGGGGAGGGAGAGCATCAATGTAAGGGGAGGCAAACAATGTGTATGATCAGAACATTCCAATCGACAGAAATAAAGTAGCTTGTCACATTATAGCGGACGTTAAGCCACAGTACCGTACTTTAAACCGTATCCTATCCAATAGCACAAATCCGCAATGTTTGCTTGTCTAAATCCACTTCACTGTGCCCTTATACTCACTGGACCTGTTGGACGGTGACGACGGGCGCACAGTGCGCCTGGAACACGCTCTTCCGGTCCACAATACACTCGCCATGGATGATCTCCGGGCACGGTGACAGGTCCGCCTCGATGGTGGGCGGGGGAGACACAGCCGCCGAGGAGACACTCTCCTCTGCAGAACAGGGAACAATGGGGACTAAGTACATACAAACACATAACAGGGGAGAGCGAGAGCACGACAGAAACTGGGCTGTCGATAAATATGCGACCGGCAAATAACCGGACAACGAATTCGTAATTATGTCAGATAAGACCTCATGAAGGATGCAAGAGATAAAATGAAATATTATTATTAGTCATCGTAACATTTTACCCAACATATCGAATTGACGGCTCATAAAATATCACATATCGAAACACATACCAATATCAGGCGCCGTTTCTTGGAGCTCCTCCAGAAACTCTCGAACACGCTCGATCCACAGGTACAATATGCTAGAACCAATGTTATCACTGAAAACAGAAGTGTGCATATTATTACCTTGCTGTGTTTCAGAACCGGAGCAAAAGACCCCGGGAGACCGATATAAGCTGATAGTTTACACTTGATTGCTTAAGTTGTTTGCTTTTAACCTTTATTTATGATATTTTCGCTACACATTACATGTAAAGAAACAGTAATCAGTGACATTAAAGATTGAACAATAAGCATCCTTTGCCACAAACATGTGGTGAGCCACAGACGTTGTACGCACCAGTAAATGCCATCGAGGTGGGCGGCCAGCGTGTTCCTGAGGTCGCCGCGCAGCCACGGCGCCAGTAGCTCGTACTGCGGCGGCGACTCGGATGGGTAGCCAGGGGTCAGTGTCATCTGCAGAAAGGTCAGGGGGTCGGGGGAAAATGAGAGGTCAAGGGTCAGGGGAGAGTCCGGGAGGTCAGAGGGTGGGGAAATGAGAGACAAAATGAGGAAAATGTGCCACTGGGGGAGCCTGTGTCAAGTGTCAACTTCATTACTTTGAGTAAAATGAGAAAATATTGTGATCGTCTCTGCATGCTGTTTACAAGTCGTGGCTGCTGAAAAGACAATTGGGTACCATGTGATCATTTACCTACCTCAAGAGTAATGCTTTTGCCTCCATGCACAATGGAGACAGAATATATTCTGGAAGACTCACTGACCACTTTCCACTCTTGCTCATAAATGGAGGAGAGTGCTTGCACCTCATCAGCCTGAAATGTAGGTAGTAGTACATAGTATCAAATGTTACATTACAGTGATAAGGATCATTCTTCACAATGAAGCATGAGTCTTACAAGTTACTACTAAGTAGCTTTAATTGACATTACGGTATGTCACATTGCATAGGTATCTCCTTCACTTCAGTTTTTATAGACAGACTGGTTGAGCCACAGGCAAAGCCCAATGATGAGATCTTGGCACTTAGGCCTGAATATTTACCATCTGATCAGGAAATTATTAGCCTAAATAAGAAATGAGATGCTTCCATCACATGACTAAAGCTCTCTCTGAATAAAAAATATATAACCTGTTCTTGTAACCATAAATTAAATTCAGTCTGGGACACTTCAGGGAAATAAATAATAATCAACTTGATGAGCTGCTGAAGAAGTTGACCTATGACATCAGAGTATTGCATTGGATTCATGTTGTGAATAACAGTTGGATGCATTATAATTAACAAAAATGATTATGAATGCTCCAAGACAGAGTGAGCTACCTAGGAAAGAGCAGTAGGGCATCTCATTAAAGGTAGACTGCCACCTTTTTTCCACAAAACGGTTTTCACTAGAGCTGAGCCACCTATGTCCCAGACTGAAGTCGGTTTTCCGAAATTCGAACCCGTTTGCGAGAAATCGGAGACCAAAGTTCAGTTTGATGCCATTTTTTTAGTCCAAGAAAACCGACATCCCTACTGTTTATCGATAACTTTGAAACATGAATTTTCTTATCTTTTGGTAAATATATGCCAAAACTTTGATTGTTTCGAGATCAGAGAAGAATATTGGAGTGTCAAAATAAAAGTTAAACTTATATATTCAGTAGTTCATTTTTTCCAAAAAAGTGTGGGAAATGGGGTTTAACATGGGCCAGACCCATTCCAAATGAGCCATGATTTTTTTTAATGTTTTACGAACTTAAATGCAAAATAAATTAAACATGGCCAATTTCTCATGAAATCATATATTAGTAAATTATAAAATACCTTACTTTTTCAAATAAAATGTAATAATCTTATGACCTTGAAGTCTAGTGATGTGTAAACATTGTCGCTAGACATTAACCGATTGATAATTGTATGAAAATCGACAATTTTTTTCGCGATTCACGTGATGATACTTTGTCAGGTGAATTCTAAAATTTTGTTTTGTCCAGGGAATAAATCATAGGCCGATCTGAGAAAACTTTTTGAAGGTGGCAGTCTTCCTTTAAAGAAAAATGTTCACAAAAATTGGCTAGCAGTGGGAGCATCTATGCAATAAAAGAAGTCAGGGATATAGGCAGGGTTACTTTTAAAGGGGGGGAAGAGGGGAATTTCCCCCCTTCGAAAATTCCGCTCCCCCTTTCAAATCGTGTCTGAACGGCTAGGGAGGGAAGGGGGAATTTCCCCCTTTCAAATTTATTTTGGAGCCCATTTTCAATCAATTCGCTATTCAGATTCTATAGTCATCGTTAATCAGATTCTCGTCATCAATCAACGTTGCTGGCGTTAAGATAATTATTAATTTTCAATTTTCGGTTCCATCCAACCATTTTACGTTCAGTGCAGCAGGAACTCCAGATTTGACCCGATACCGATCGGATAGTCGGTGGGACCGTCTCTTGTCTTGTCTCTTCCGTCTTTTCGCAATCACTGACATATCGGTACAGGCGTCGGCGTAGGAACCGGCGGGGGACGGGATTACCTCTCCGAACCAAGGGTGGATACAGGGGGAGGGGGGCAATGGGCCATGGCCCCTCCTTTGACGCAAAAAGAAGGTGACCCCCCTTTTGGACCCCCTTTTATATTCTGTGTTCTTTCTCAGAAACGACCCATTTATTCACGATTATTTTCACTTTTTCATCGACGCCAAGGCCAGACATCTAAAATTTTTGTCCCAATATGACAATGGCCGTGTTTAACCATCCTCCAAACCTGAATCATTGAAGGAAAAACAACGTTATTTTTGTCCCATAGGCATCAAAGCTTTGAGTAATAAATGACTTTTCTCTTTATGCAGCATTCACGTTCATCTGCTTTGCATGCAGAGCAGGGCGCAAAAAAAAGTACCTCATCACAGCCGGCTTTCCCAATGGAACTTTCACTGCTCACTAATACTAATAGTAATAATTCAAGTTTTGTGCTTCATTAGTTTTTGTTCGGATATCACTGCCCACCTTGTAGTTGTAGAGGTTGCAGTTCTGTAGCGCCGTCGTTTCTCTACATACACGACCACACAAAGAACTTTGGAATTGCTCGTTAACTGTAGCTTTTGTGAGCGTTTAAGAATTTCATGTTTTTTGCTCATTTTTGCTCGAACAGTTTGACATCAATTACTCCTGACCTAAGGTGACCTAAGACTTGAAATTTTGTGCGAAGGTTTCAAATTGATGCCCGGTAAGGTACTAAAAATTTGGCGGCGCTGCGCGCCGCCGTTTTTCGCTTTTCAAGAAAACCCACATGGGGGCCAAAATGACCTCCAATCAGGGCGCGGATTAACCTCTCTCTTTAGAAAGGCGTTACTTAATGTTTGGCCGGGGTATACCTACTAGTTATTGATACCACTGATAGGTTGATACTACTGATTGGCATTTGCAAGGGCGCAGTCAAGTTGGGACCTCCCCCGCCCCTTACAGCCAAGGTAGGTGCGTATATTTTTTAGCAAAATTATTTTTTGGCAACCTTCCAAAATAAAGTGGCTGAAACCCGAGGAAAGAATAGGATTTGGGGGTAGGTAAGGTTCTGCGGGCTCCATCCTAACGAAAAACCTAATGGTATTGCCGCCCACCCCCCTTTCAGATGCCCCTGGATCCGCCTTTGCCCCGAACTTTATTCCCCCTCTCAACTTTTCCTGTAAAAGTAACCCTGGATATAGGTATGTAAATACTGGCAAAATAGCAAAAGTTGAACATCAAGCCCTTTTCGATTATCCATTTTATGGTAGCAGAAGCCTGCATGATGAAAGTTTAGAGCCATCTGACTTCAAAATACTGTTTGTACTTTGTAGTGCCTAACATGAGGATTTATGAGCCGGTCTCAAAATGGGTGGAATCTGAAAACAGGGTGCCGGAGGGCATAGTTAGTTAAGTGACTCCCCATCTCTAGTCAAGTGACTTCCCCTCTTGCTGCCTTATACAGGCTAATTGTCACAAGATTTGTGCAAATGAATTTAAAGAGCCTTGATCAAATCACCCCAGGTGCCCTGTTTTCAAATTCCAGCTCAAAATACTGTTCACATTTTTCATGCTACAAACTTCAAAACAAACTTCACTTTGAAGCCAGCCAGCAACGTCTTTTTCTATGACACTCAAATGCACAATTACCTATTTATACTTATTCATTGAGAAGAATTAAAAGTTGATTTGAAGTGCAAATTTCAGTGGCAAATTGTTATTGAACACAGTCTAGCTTGACAGTTTTCTGGAAAATCAGCATACCTGAAGAGATATGTTATCCATCAGCCCTTGCTTTTCAGACAGTAAAAGGATCTTTGCCAGCTCTAGATATCTGCAACAAAATTGTTTGTTTTGTTTATTTATACAAAAGCGCATTCCACTTATACAGCAATCCACACGTGAGAAGCCAAGCATGCAAATATTTTTTTTTTTTTTTTTTTTTTTTTTTTAGTGGCCCTAACTTACGTTACCGGCCTCGCGAGGAGGGCGGCGACCTAACTACGCCGCGCAAAACAAACCGGCCGTCCTAACTAAGACCGGTGGCCACTTTTACAGCAAGACAACATGGGAAAACCCATATCCATGTACTATGCCATGAATATGGGAAAAAAACCCATGAATTTACGTTAAGACACATAAATGACAGTGAAACTTACCGGTAAATTGATGTTTGTGAAGGGAGGGAAGGAGGAAGTTTGTGAATGGTAAGGTTACGAGAGTTTGATGACAGGAATGGTTTGAAGAGTGGGGGATATGTCGCTGGGAGGGATGGGGTTTGTGAATGTTTAAGCGTCACGATGAAAGGAATGGTTTGGAGGATGGGGAATCTGTCGCTGCTGCAGTTGGCGGCCGACGGTTGTCTGTGGTCGTTCAACCCGGCCGCCGCCGCTGTTCAGCGGCCGGGGTCCGCTGGTGTAGCTCGCTGGGCCGCTGAGCCTCTAAGCCTGCTCCAGCGGCAGGAGAAAACCCGTCTGCCACCGAAGCTCTGTGTTTCGGCACCAGCGAAAAACCCGACCCATCCCGTATCACAAGTCAGCCTGGTGGTAGCGAAACGGGCGCCTGCTAACAGTCAAGGCCGTTAAAGTAGCTCTGAGTAGGGTGATGTTAGGACGAAATCAAGTACCAGGTTTGTCAATGTTGTGTCGTCCCCGAGAAGCGTCGGGAGGTCGTTTTTAAGGTGTTGTACCGCAAGATAGTTAGTGATGTGTCTTCGTTCGTGATGCAATGCCGTGCATGCGATCAAAATGTGCTCTACGGAGATGCGTGTGTCGCAGGTGTGGCAAATCGGAGGGCCCGTCCTATCAAAAAGGTGGCCATGGGTGAGGCGAGTATGACCACACCTCAATCTGGCCAGGGTCACCTCGCGTATCCTGTCTGGTTGGTTACATGTGACCCATGTTCTAAGTTCTCGTTTGATCGCATACATATGTGCAGCATGATGTTGGTCCCATTTGCGTTGAAGGTACTCGGCGAATTTGATTTTTATCATATGAATAGCGTCCCCTTGGGCCATAGGTTCCACAACTGGATCAGGTCGCATTGCAGCCTCCTTTGCGAGGACATCCGCACGTTCATTTCCTGCAATACCGTAATGACCTGGAACCCAAAGAAGGGTCACATGCTGGCCCTCATTGAGATCTGATGTGATCCTGAGAATATTGTAGATACCGTGGTGGGTAACATTATCGGTCCTTTCCAGTGCTTGAAGAGCGGATTTCGAATCAGTACAGATGGTTGCCCGATCAATCTTTTCTGCCTTGATGTGCTCCATAACTTTTTCGATTGCGTGAACTTCGGCACTAAAGACTGTCGTAAATTCTTGAAGCCGGGTCCCAAACCTAAGCCCAGGGCCGACGGCTGCTGAACCTATCTGATTTTCGTGACATGAGCCATCTGTGAAGAAAAAAGCAGAGTCGCAGTTGAGCTCTACATACTCCTGGAAGAGCATTTGAGCTTCCACCGGAGGTATACTGGTCTTCTTATAATCAAAAAGAAATTCAATGGATAGGTCTTTGAGGAGCCAAAATGGAATCATAGGAGGATTTAGAGTAACTTCAGTGCGCCTAATGTTTAGCAGTTGATGAGCTTGCTCAAGGCACCCGGGTAGAAAGCACGATCTACGCAGTGGGCGTCGGGTTCTTGGTTTCCTCGCCTCCATTGCTGGTACCGCAATGTGATTTCGAACACTTTTTGCTCTGTAGTAATAGCGGAGGAAAAGAAAGACGCGTCGGTCATCAAGTGCTGGAATGCCGGTATCTGCACGAAGCGCAAGAACTGGCGATGTGCGAAAAGCCCCAGTTAGAAGTCTCAAGCACGTTGATTGAACGGCTTCTAGACGTTTGCATAAACTGGGCGACAGTGTGCTAAACAGATAACAATTGTACTCAATCGTAGATCTGATTAGCCCAATATACAACATTTGCAATGTTTTCCTGTCCGCACCCCAAGAAAACCCACATATGCATCTTAGGACATTGATTCGTTTAATACAACGTGCTCTTAGGTGCTCAACGTGTTGACGGAAGGTTAGATTAGTATCCAAAATGATCCCTAGAAATTTGTGTGACGTGGAAAAAGGTATTTTAATCCCATCGATGTGTGGGGATCTTTCAAGCGATGGACGGGGTCCACGTTTGAAGACCATCATGACTGATTTTGGTGCTGACAAAAAGAATCCCCATTTTGTGCACCATTTAACGCAGTGATCAACCACTGTTTGCAATATAGAATAAGCCTGTTTGTAGTTTTTGTGGGATACCCATATTGCTATATCATCAGCAAAAAGCGAATAGCGGACAGAAAATGTTAGAACACGTGGCAGGAGTAGGAGCATATCGTTCAGGGCAATCAAGAACAGCGTAGGTGACAGCACGCTGCCTTGAGGGACGCCATGTTCCATTACAAAGTCGTCAGAAAGTGTCGCTTGGCAACGAACTTTGAAAGTTCGGGGTTTTAGGAAATTTTGAAGAAACGCAGCCAAATGGCCTCTGATTCCGATTGAGTGCAGCTTATAAATTATCGTCGAACTGTGTACCTTGTTGAAGGCTGACATTAGATCTAGGAAAATAGCAACAGTCGGTCGCCTATGTTCCCAGTTTACCTGGATGTCCGAGATAAGGCGAATGATATTGTCTGCCGTACTACGATTTTTCTGAAAACCGCTTTGACATATATCAATGCAATGGTTGCTCTCAAGGTAAAATCGCAGGCGCCTGTTTACCATTCTTTCGAAAATCTTGGAGACACAATTGGTTAGTGAGATTGGGCGATACGAATTTGCGTCGTGCTGGTCTTTGCCGGGTTTGAGGATAGGTATGATTATACTTTTAAGCCATTCATCCGGGAAGTTGTCCTCAGTCCATAGTTTGTTGAATGCTATCAGTAGTGTGGAAAGGTTAAGTTCGTTCAATTTTGTGAAAAAAGAATATGGAATGGAGTCTGGTCCTACCGAAGTTTTAGTGCTTGCCATTGCTAGGGATAGTTTAAGTTCTCTTAGGGTAAAAGGAGCATTGTATGGTTCAGAGTTTGCAGAAGAAAAATCAAGATTTACTGTTCTATTAACGAGAGCTCGATGCACGCTCAAGGAGTAAATATCTGTAGACGATGTGTTGGCAAAGTGTTGGGCAAATATATTTGTGACGGTAACTGGGTCAGTTACGAATATATTGTTTGAAAGCAATTGCGGAAAGGCACCTAAATTAGTTCGTCGTGAGGCGAAAGCACGAACATGACTCCAGAGTTCGCTGAGCGGGGTAAAACGATTACATTTAGCGGCATAGTTTTGCCATGCCGCCTTCTTTTCTTTGTATATAGTTTCCGCACATTCTTTACGGGCAGCGGTATACAGTTGGGCATGTCTGGGACATATGCATCTCTGGAAGTTTCTGAAGGCTCTTTTTCTTATTGCTTTGGCTCTTTGGCATTTCCAGTTCCACCAGACAAGATTTTTAGATTCATTTGCAGTTCCAATCTTAATAGTTTTTTCTTTTAGCGTTTCACTGGCCGATTTCTTCATAGCCCCCATAAAATTGGAAATGGTCTGAGACAGGCCGTAGGGAGCATGTCTGTTGACCTTTGCGTTAAAGCCCGACCAATCCGCGTTATTTGTTTGCCATACCTTCAGTGTCGGTGCTGGTGACAGCGTGGTTGCACTGGTAAGCATGATGTGAATTGGATAATGGTCTGAAAACAGCGGATCCGATGTTACGGTCCATCTAAAGAGCGGTGCGATCCTCGGGGAAGAAATTGACAAGTCAATTGCAGAGGTTGTGTGGTAGCTACTACTGACAAACGTTGGGTTGCCGTCGTTCATAGCTACAAGGGACTGGCGGTTTAGTGCAGCTTCAATTATCCTGCCTCTCGGCGATAAGTGTCGGCTGCCCCATAGTGGACTATGACCATTGAAATCGCCGAGCAGAAGGCAATTTTCTGGCATTTGCTCTAGAAGGTCATTCAGATTTTGCTGGTTTACAACAGTTGCATTTGGCGGCAAATACACTGAAACAACCAACAACTCGCGGTTTAGTAGTGAAACAGTAGCTGCTACAACATTTAGCGGGGAAGCTATGTTTGTTTTCCGTTGTGACACTGAGTTTGCTACATAAAGAGCTACGCCACCCTGTCTATTTGCTAGATTTATGTCCTGTCTGTACAAAGTATATCCAGCCACATTGTAATTGTAATGATCTGTGCTTTTAAAATGAGTTTCCTGAATCGCCGCTAGAAGAGGAGCTTCCTTTTGTATATACTGTTTAAATTCAGACAAATGGGATAGAAGTCCTCCTACATTCCATTGAAGCAAAAAATCCATTGCAGCAGCTATCTAGTTTGTTTGGCGCGCTATTCTGGGATGAAGGATCGTCTGGTCACGACCTGGGTACGAAGGCCCACATTTTTCCTCTCCTTTGTTGAGCGTGCTCGGAGGCGAGTTTTGGGGCCTTCTGCATGGAGGGTGAGCTGAGTGTCGGAATCGCTGTCATCAATGACTGATGGCGATCGCAGGACGGAAGACACGGCGACCATTTTGGGGGTCTCCTCGTCCTCGCTCGTCGTATTGGCATCATAGCATGTGTCGTCGTCGGAATCTGTAGCCCTTGTCCGGTGGAGTGGTGTAACTACGGAGACGCCAGTTGGGTTGCTGGGGGACATTTCACAGGTGCCTGGTGTTTGGGCCTGGTGTCGTGTCCCACCACTTTTGTGCGGGCCTGTTTCTCGCTGATCAACCACGGTGGGAGAGTCAGGGTGGACTGTCTTGGGTGTCGGTGTCGACCGGGCGCAGCCTACATCGATAGACCGAGCGAGTTCCGGCGTCGCGGCCGTGCGCTTCCGAGCATGGGTGCTTGGGTGGTCTGGCGGGCTCGTGTCTTTGCGGGCTGGTGGCGTCAGCTTTGCGTGACGTGCGACATGGGGCAGATCCCGAGGGGGTGGGAGCTCTGGCCAGTCCTGTGGGCGGTTTGCAGCCTGGGATATCTGAGCCTGTGTTTGTCCCACATGGCGCGGGACTCCCTCGTGGTGGGAGGTGCTGGGCTGGGTCATGGGGGGTGACCCACCGTGGGTGCCAGCCACGTGTCCAGATCTGCGTTGTGTGGCCTCGCGGAGCTCCTGCACCTTTGCAACCCACACGGGACAGTTCTTGTCAGTCACTGGGTGCGGTCCATTGCATGCAGCACAGTGGGGAGGGGCGACACACCCTGTAGACGGATGCTCCTCTGAGCAACGTTTGCATATTTCAGCACGAGACCTACATGTGCCTTGTCCGTGTCCATAACGCTGGCACTTGCCACAGCGCCGAGGCAGCTGGTGAGATGGCCTGACTTCATAGCGCATGTACACTGCATAAAGGTGTTCAGGCAGCTGTGTGGCCGAAAACCTCACCTTGAGCAGTGGGTTCGGTCTGGAATTTTTTGAAGGGAGGCGTGTGACACTTGTGACACCCTGGTCACGGCTTTCCTCAAGTATGGTTTGAGGAGACTCCATTGAGAGCTCAGGGGCATAGACCATCCCCTCCACCTGGTTTAGGCGGTCTGCTGGAATCACAGAGATGTCCTCCCCCCTGAATGACCTCCAGGCTAGCAGAGCCTCGGTCTGGTACATGTCCCTCGTTTTGACAAGCAGAGAGCCGCTTCGAAGTGCAGAAACCTTAGCAGCTGCATAATGGATCACGTCCAGGAGCTCATCTCGAATTTTGTAAGGGCTGAAGTTCCGAAAGCTTTGGTTTTTTTCCTTAAATCTCACGAGGAGGTAAGCAGGTCCAGTGGGAAGGAACTGACCTTCGTCAGTAGCGGTAACCGCCTTGGAGAACATGGCTGGCATAGCTGGAGAGAACGACACCAAAAAGCGAGATAATCTTGTGAGGAAATTACAAGTCTTGCCAAAGAGTAGTCAACAAAAAATGAAGACGTGAAGAGGAGGGAAAGCAGACTCACCGTGGAATCTTGCTTTAATAGTGGGAAGCCGCTCGGGCAGAGTGAGACGAATGAGACGAAAAGCTGTCGAGACTAAATCCACCAGAATTCAATTTCACGCAAAGACAAGGCTATTTTTGATAAAAAAAGAAATGCTGAACAGGACGGGAACAGAATATCCCGTAAAAAACACCCTAGCACTTAAGGGAAACTGCAAAAAGTCTACTAATCTATAAAACCACGCGAACCACGCCGTCAACCGATTAGCATGCAAATATAAAACATGGCATGATCCAAGGCCATGATCTGTTTAATTTGCTATATGCGTAGCAGCTAGTGTACAATAGAAATGGGATTTAAATAAAAAATTGAGTAAGTCGCTTATCTATTGCTTGTATTTTTATCTCCAGCATGAATCTGAATGATATTTCATCTTTTAAAATGAAAGAAATTCTGGATTAGATACGCAGGCGCTTTATGAAATCAAGCACACATGACGCTGACGCTGCTAGAGAACACTAGAGACTATAGAAATTTATGCGCCATGAACGCCGTATCAGTATATCTTTATTTTTACTCTTACGTCATTAATTAAGAGCAATGAAATTTGCTCTTTTGATTCGGAAGAAAAACTTCTCCAAATAACATGCCTGTTTTCATTTTTTATCACAATACCTTGAAATTAAAATACAATAGCTTGTAGGTCTATTTCATTTAAACGACAAAGTTCAGGTTAACTACCTCAACCTATTTGGCATTTGTGACGTAATATATCTTACAAGAATGATAAGTCAATGTAAAACGCAACTATCGAAATTATCGCATGTAAACAATGCCAGGGGCGGTGTGGCGTGTGGGGGTGCTTGGGTCGAGCGTCGAGCCTCTGGGATTATAGAGTACCTACTTTGCAGTTGCCAATTGCGGTGCATCAGGTTTATTGGGGGATAGCACCCTTGCAATGTCATCTCCAGCCAAGATGGCCAAGAGCGCGCTGCGGAAGCGTGTCAAGGCAGCGGTAAGTCAGCTCAGCTCTGAGGAGCGCGCCCGGCAGAGTCAGGCAGTGACCCGTCAGCTGCTGGCGCTGCCACAGTACCAGCAAAGCCAACGCGTGTCCGTGTATCTCAGCATGCCGGACGAGATCCAGACGGGTGACATCGTGGCCGACCTGTTACGCGCCGGCAAACAGTGCTTCATCCCGCGTTACGAGTCCGGCTCGTCTCACATGGACATGGTGCGTCTGCACTCGGCTGCCGACCTCGCCGCGCTGCCCACCACCAAGTGGAACATCCAGCAGCCTTCCCTGGACGAGCAGCGCGAGGAGGCGCTCCAGACGGGAGGCCTCGACCTGATCCTGATGCCGGGTCTGGCGTTCAGCCGCGCCGGTCACCGGCTGGGGCGCGGCCGCGGCTACTACGACCGCTACCTGACGCGCTGCCGGGAGGCGCAGCAGCGGCCGCCCGTCACCGTGGCGCTGGCCTTCGCCGAGCAGCTGGTGGACGAGGTGCCCGTGGAGGAGACGGACGTGCCCGTGGACGTGGTCCTGTGTGCCGGCGGCGAGGGCGACCACTGAGCGCCGGGCCGCGTCCGCAGCAGAGGGGTGCTCGGTGCCCAGTAGTCGGGGTAGCTGGGTAGCGATGGCGTATCTGGGCTCTGAAGACCTTCAAACCTTTGCTAGAAGCATGTACTTGAATTTCGATCCTTTACTGGGATGTATTTGTAACAGGCCTGCTCTCGAGTTGAGACCGCGGGCGTGGCTGGGACGACTGCGCTGTGCCTACTGTCCTGTATAACCGGACACCGGTCTTGAACCAGCAAAGGAAACTAACTCGTAGCAAATGCTGGGGATGAATAGTTATTAGTTTGGTAGACTGATTTTGTTTACGGGGCACATTGCTTATGATTCTGCAATAAGTGAGTAGCCAAGTGACTCATTAAACTGCTCAAAGCCGTCAGCTACGTCGACTTCTCTCGAATACGTTATGGTATTACCGACAACCTTGGACAAGTGTCAGTCAGCCTCTACTTCGGTCTTTTTTCGAACTCGATGTTTAGGTGACTAAGCACGGGTGTCCTCGACTCTCGAGTGTTGTGGTGCAATATTTTGAGCGGTGGGCTTTCAGATATGAGGTCAAGGTTGATACTGCCCATCCTGGCCACATTAATTAGTCTCGGGGCACTGTATTTTCTCGAGGGGTCTGTTGCAGTCTCTCCTGAAGGCGTATAGATCTGAGCAAGATATAAGCCAATTTTGTAACCAGGCCATTTTGTGCCGATAATAGATTTTATTTTCGAAAAACGTGTGTGAACGAACGACTTCTATGAGTAGCTGGACTGACTGTGAACCATTTCTAAGTTAACAGAAGGACAGTTTAATTAGACAATTAGTCATGTGATAGCGCTCCTTTGTGTGCCCTGAGATGATGGTGCGTTCTGCGCCGGCCTACTATCCCTCAATCAGTAACCGGCGCACGGCGGACACCCTCTGCTCGGCCCAACATCCGGTACACCTGTGCCGATTGTTTTATTCAATCGCCGATTTCTGTGCGCGCCGAGCGCGCCCTCAAACGACTGCCGTCACGCGACCATTACCGCGGAGACGTCGGTGGCACCACCGGCCCAGCTGGGCGTCGCCGCTCCATTATTGATGGCGTCACGGGTGCGGGCGCCCACAACACGGCCCGATCACCGGGCGCCGGACACAACACGGCGTCGTCAAGCCCGCGCCGCCGGGACCGGGCGCCCGTCGGCCGTCCGTCGGTCGGTAGGTCGGTCAGTGGCGCGCGGCGGGTCACAGCGACCAGGCGGCGGCGGGCGGTGTCATGGAGGGCACCTAGCCCCGGCCCCACTCGCCATCGCCCGGGCGCGGTGTCAAACGGTGATGGGGGTGTCGCGGGGGACGGGTGCCGAGGACCTGCCGCCAGGGGTGGACGTGAAGGTGGTGTTCGAGAGGACCCCGGCCGCCTACCTGCACGGCACGTCAGTCGTCGGACGGGTGATACTGACCTTGGAAAACCAATTCGCCGTCACATGTGAGCACCCGAAATGTGTGGGGCTGCGTAATCTCGCTTGTTTGCTATTTAGTGTTATGAGAGTTCCTCGTTAGTCGTAGATATCTTCCGTCTCACCATCTCTTACCCTTACCCTGTTGCCCTGAACAGTATCATGAAAGTCGTACGGAGGCAAGCAACTTCAGTCGACAGTCACTCCTCTCTTCCATATCCAATCAGGCGAGGTACCCTTGCAATGGTTTTGAGGTCTGCCGAGATCCAGCGATATTATGAGCATGGAAAATCTAGAAAGCAATTTCCTTCCACGCACTGCAGCAGACGCATGTTAAACTGAACCTCAGGGTGGGCCATGGCTCGTGCTCATTCGCCCACCAGTGTTGATTCTCACTTCTCGGCGCCTGCAGTGTGCTCAAACTCAATACCCCGCTATCCGGAACAGTATAACTTCAGGCGCTTACCCATCCTGCCATCTAGCGGCAACGATGAAAGTAGCAATGCTATCCGGAACAGCATAACTTCAGGCGCTTAACACTCCTGCCATCTAGCGGCAATAATATAAGTAGCAATGCCATGCGGAACAGTATAACTTCAGGCGCTTTACACGCCTGTCATCTAGCGGCAGAGATATAAGTGAAGTAATGATATGCGGAACAGTATAACTTCAGGCGCCTATCGCTCCTGCCATCTAGCGGTAACTATATAAGTAGTAAGGATATCCGGAACAGTACATATATTTTCAGGCGTTTACCTGTCCTGCAACCTAGTGGCAAAGATATGATAAGTTTTTATGCTTTCCTGAACAGCATAACTTTGTCATTTATGGCTGTCGAATAATTAGCAACGATTGACAATGCAATTGCGAATCACTACATATCAGCCCTCACCTCCCGTGCTGCAGGCATCCACGTGCGGTGTCGCGGCGAGACAGTGGTCTCTTTTGTGGACGCTGACCACTCTGTGCGGGCCTGGGTGCCGGACTCCATCACCACGCGGAAGGCGGCCAAACAGGCCCGGTCAGTGAGTCGCTGCACCAGCTCAGACCGCCGGCTGACCAGTGGCGGTGCAGTTATTTGTTTGAGTCGTAATGTGCGTTGCTAAGCGATATGGGAAGTTATGTAATTTTATGCAACGCTTTGACGCGATTACTTAAATCATTACTTACATGTATGAGTATGACTTCAATCTCTAGCAAATAGGTAGTTACATAGTCCGGTTTGAATCGAATATTACGTAGTACCGTAAGTACCCGGTTGGACATCGGCGCTCGTTTGAATTTGCACTTTGAAGCCGGACGGTCTTGCAAAGTCCATTATGAAGGCTTCGGTATTAGTGCTGTCGGCTGCGCATAAAGCTGCCATGGCACTGTATTGTTCACCGGCCACCACCCTCACACCCACTCCGTCCCGCGCCGGTTACAGAGTCCACCCCACCGCATCACTGAAGACCGCGGCGCTGGTGGCCGACATACACTCTTTCGGCGCCTCCATCCTCAATGTCGGCCCCGGCGAGAAGTCCAAACGGACAGACACCATCGGCAGTATGCTGCCGGCGGTGATCAGCTCTGCTCCGAAGCGGGCTCCGCCGGCCCCGGCGCGGCCCGAGTCTCTGCTCAGCGTGCCGCCGTCGGGTCAGGTGACCCCGGCCCGACCCAGGTCGCTGCTCAGTGTGGCCGCCTCGGAGAGGACCTCGCTCTACTCGCAGCCAATGTCTCTGGGCACGGAGCGCCAGATGGGGCCGCAGACGGTGCCGGTGCGGGCGACCCAGACGCTGCTGGACCAACAGCGGGTGCTCTTCGGCATCAGAAACTCCGACTGTGAGTGGCGTGCAATGGAGATGCTGGAGTCGATTTCATAACTTGTGCTGTTACAAAATACTATTCTATTTTATCGTCTTATATGATAATTATCAAGATTCCGATAAAAGAATAAGCAAATTGCCGATTTTTCTGTGGCAAGTTACTTTATAAATATTTATCGAATTCAATTGCATGAGCCCCTAATTTTGACGGGCCCATAACAAATGTTTCTGGCGTTCACTGACCTCCCGCTGACTCTCAAAAGCCGCTGCAGCCCCGCTGGCCCCGCTGACCTCACTTACCTCTCTCTGACCTCCCCCTGACCTCCCGCTGCCCCCGTCCCTCAGACGCCGCGCCGCTGCCGGCCGGCCAGCACCAGTACCCGTTCCGGTTCGTGCTGCCGGCCGAGCTGCCGCCGGCCTTCTCCGGGCGGTACGGGTTCGTCCGCTACCTGGTGACGGCCGTGGTGGAGCGTCAGATCCCGCTGCCGTCGCTTAGCCGCGCCGCCGCCTTCTCCGTCATACCCGAGAAGGGCGTCAGCGACGTCAAACACGCAGCGGTGAGCAACCCGTGGGACGATTGACGAGCGGTGGTGGGAATAAAATGTATGTAGTGAAGAAATGCTTCAGATAAGAATATCGTTTTGAAATACGTAGCTAGTTGGAAATTGAACGCTACGACCTGAAACAAGAAATTATTTCATGTGATTAAATGCACATTTATATCAGTCGCTTGTGTACCTACCTACATACTTACGTTGTTACATGTTTCTGCTCTCACTAGTGACGGATCTTTTCAAAGATACTCCGCTGGTACAACCGGCACTTGACCAGATGGGCCCGCTCTTTTCGCCGTCAGACTGCGACTCGCAGCCAGGCCAGCCGGTTCTTGTGCGGGTTTTGCTGTCGGCGAGGTCCCCTCACCATTTCTCTGGAGGTGGGCCGCCGAGCCGCCGCGCCCGGTCAGAGCCTTCCCGTCAGCGGGGAGGCTCTCAACATCAGCGGCCGCGTCATGCCGGCAACGTCACTACGACTTATGCAGGTACTGACGGCTTTAGGTACAGCTGACATTACCTCAAGACTTGTACGGGTTGTATGGGTGGGGTCATATTGTCCAGTTTCATGGAAATGCAAATACCAACTTTAAAGATATGTCGAGCATTAGGTACTTACCAAAAGATCCACACCATTTGAATGTAGAAAGCAAATTGCAGGACATCGGAATGTTGCATAGTCAGCTCACTGATTATCTGGCGTAATTAAATTGTTGCTTTTGCACGTGACTGCTATTTTCTCATCTATTGTGATAATTAGGCCCCACAAATATGTAGTTCACACAGCCCCAAACTCAGTCCACGAAGCTTCCAGCTAGATTAGGTGGCACCAAAGTCCTCATACTCGTCTGTCAAATTACGGCGTAACGGCCTAACGTCCCAACGGCGGTTCCACTACCAGGCTCAGCGCGGACCCAGTGTTTGTTGAGCATCGGTCGTTAGCCGCCGTATAGTTATACGAGTACCTACGGCGACTCCGAGGGGACTCGGCCACTCGACCAAAGTGGCACCGGCCGCCGGCGGCACGAGGAGCGCTGCTTGCCACGGGAGGCTCACGGGTGAACTGGTGCGGTGGTGTTAGACACTGTTACTGATGGGTGAGGTAGCGTGAGCTGCAGTGGCACCACGGCGTGCTGCAGTGGCACCATTCGGTGCCTCGAGTACGGTTCGTCACATGACCATTGACCAATCCTTACTCGTAACAGCAACGACATAATCCTTCCTCTAGATGGCTATGATGCATGAACAGTACCTTGCCATGAAATCGAACATTTAAGCAGCAACACCGCACTTCAAACCATGTTGTGGGCTCTACCACCATGATTTAAATGTTTAATTGTAAGTAACCAGCTCCAAGGAGCGCTCAGCGGGACCGCGTTACCTCACTACTCCGAAAATCAATGCGACTGCCATGCTATGGCACGCAGCACTCGTAACTCAGCGCTGCTACCACGGCAGCATAATGGCAGGTGGTCAGTGTACCGGAGGTAGCGGTCGTAATGGCACCAGAATGCGGTCGGTATACCGAATATACAGGGGTCATCTCCGCCCACTCGGGGTGGTGAGGTCGGCCGGGCGAGCCCGGTGGGAAGCATAAATCACCAGTAGCAATGGCCAATGGACTGTATTTATGACCTCATGTCGCTCATGACCGTGTTGACACCATTACCTGCAGTTGGTAACTATGTAGCCCCTATTGTTGACCCCCCCCCCCATCCGCAGTTGGTGACCCGAACCGTCCCTGATGACCTGTACCTGCTGACCCCTCTCTTCCTCTGCAGCTGGTGACCCGTATACCACCTCTGCGTGCACATCCCTCGTTAGGCCCCCGTTGCCCGCGCCACTATCACCAAGCGTTCGCCTCAGTTGGCTGTCAGCGGCCGAAACCACTCGCGTCGGCTCGTTTGTAGGGTAGGACGGCCCCTAAAAACGCACCGACGGAGTGATAACGACGAGGTATATGGTCGGGATTAAGGATATGCAGGTTTGACGAATCTCGAAGTCGCATCTATTAAATAGGTGAGGGTGGGTGGGAAACTTCTCGCCCACTCTCTGCTCCACTCGCCGTCCGTCGCAGTCGACGACTGCCGTTCGCGCCTCTCGGCTCTCCTGCCAGCGGCGCGCCCGTTCCTACACTCCCCTTCGCACCACCCCTAGTCAGGGTCTGCCCCGCGTCTGTCGGCGGGGTGATTTATCTGTCTCCGACCCCCGTCTCCCTTTGCTCCGGTCACGTTCAGTGGCGCCCGGGCAGGGTCCTAACCTTCCATAGCCGCGTCGCCGCTATGAGTTGATTAGGCCCCCGTTGCCCGCGCCACTATCACCAAGCGTTCGCCTCAGTTGGCACCTGATGTATGTGCGTGCCGAGGCGTCGGCGGCGGACCTGATGCATGTGCATGAGTATGTATGTGCGTGAGTTGCAGAGTAGCCGAGGCGTCGGCAGCGGGCCTGATGTATTTGCAGTGCGGAGTTGCCGGGGCGTCGGACGCATTGCAGTTGCAGAGTAGCCGAGGGGTCGGCGGCGGACCTGATGTGTGTGCATGAGTTGTAGGGTGGCCGGAACCAGGTGTTTTGTGTGTATCGCGTCGCAGGTTGGGGTGCCGCGTTGCACGACCCTTCAAAGCGTGCCTACCAGGCTCCCCGGTTTCCTTTACGATTGCGTGTGCGCTTAATATGCCTCTGAATAGATGCGCGTCAGTCGCCGGGGAAACCATCCTCATGGTGGCGCCGCGTCAGTCGCCGGGCGACCATCCTCGTGGTGTCGCCGCCAAGGAACCGCACTCCGCTGTACGTACCCCCGAGCCGTGCTCGATACGCCTCACCTGCCGTGCCGGCGTTAGTATGCCTGACCATAGAATCCTTGTAGCCGTTGGTACTCCCCACAGCTTCCCTGGCTCCCTTCTCGCTCGCTCTCCGCTCCACTCGCCGGCGGCCATGTCGGCGTTAAGGAGTGCGTGATCGGATAATCCTCGTAGCCGTTGGCACTCCGCACGGATTCCTTAGCTCACTTCTCGCCCACTCTCTGCTCCACTCGCCGTCCGTCGCAGTCGACGACTGCCGTTCGCGCCTCTCGGCTCTCCTGCCAGCGGCGCGCCCGTTCCTACACTCCCCTTCGCACCACCCCTAGTCAGGGTCTGCCCCGCGTCTGTCGGCGGGGTGATTTATCTGTCTCCGACCCCCGTCTCCCTTTGCTCCGGTCACGTTCAGTGGCGCCCGGGCAGGGTCCTAACCTTCCATAGCCGCGTCGCCGCTATGAGTTGATTCCCACCGCAGTTGGTGACCCTTGTGTCCATTTGCTGACCCCCCCCCCTCCCTTTCCAGCTGGTGACGTACCGCACTGGCTCCGGCACGTCCCACCTGCTGGACCGGCGGGTGGTGAGCGGCGCCGAGCGCGGCCCGCTGCCGCCCGGCAGGTCAGAGACGTTCGCCGATCTGCGCCTGCTGGTGCCGCCGCTGCCGCCCTCCTTCAGCTGCCCGCTCATCGACGTCCGATACGCCGTGGAGGTGAATTACATACGATATAAACCGACCCGATGTAAACGGATCTCAGGTAAGCAGACATGAGATAAACCGA
Source organism: Amphibalanus amphitrite (assembly GCF_019059575.1). Classification (NCBI taxonomy): domain Eukaryota; kingdom Metazoa; phylum Arthropoda; class Thecostraca; order Balanomorpha; family Balanidae; genus Amphibalanus; species Amphibalanus amphitrite. Next base: position 125,192 of record NW_024881867.1, read on the forward strand.
CCCGATATAAACGGACCTGAGATAAATAGACCCAATATAGGCGGACCTAAGATAAACGGACCTGAGGTAAGCGGACCTGAGATAAACGGACCTGAGATGCACGAAACTGAAATAAACGGACCTGAGATATATAGACGGACTTGATGTGAACAGAACAAAGATACGTACGCTGAGATAAACAGACCCTAGCCGATCTAAACGGACCTAAATGGACCCGAGATAAACGGACCTAAGATAAACGTCCTGGGATTAGCGGACCTGAAATAAACGGACGAGATAAACCGGATCAGCAACTAAGCGAACTTGAGATAAACGGACCTGAAGTATACACGAAACCGAATGTAATTTAATCGCTTCCTAGAGTGGCCAGAACGGGGTCGTGTAGGGACGGTGCAGCGAGTCCATTGTCGACAGGTGACAATAATGCACCCAAACACGGGTTTTCACGTTGGAGAACTCGCCCGTTTCTCGTGCTAGAGGATTTACCCGGCCCGCTCCCCGGCAGGTGACGATGGAGCACCCGGACCCGGTGCTCACGCTGCGCACCGCCGTACCGATAACCATCGGAACACTACCCTACCTGAAGCCCCCTGCCGACGAGACGCAGCCGGTCGTGGAGACGTCCACAGCAGCTCTCCGTCTGGGCGCCGCCTACAAACACCTCCGTGAGTAGTGTTCGCCGTCTATGTATACTGACACCTCCGCAGACCGTAAGTACCTAAAGATTCCGTTATCCCTCCCAGACGACGACTAGTGACATTTGCACATGGTTGTTGTATGTAATTTGATGAAGTTGGTGCTCGATGATTTCGGTGAAGATATCTAATTACACTGAAAACAAATCGACACAGTGAGGGCATGTTCTGTACTGGTAGCACATCAGTCATGTGTTAATCGCACCCAAAACACAATAAAGCTGTGTATTTTCACGCTTGGCGGGACCTTCGACACGTTTGATAACACAGAAAACAGAATAATGACACACTTTCCTCGTGCCAAGCACGCTGGACGAATGTAATGCATCAGTGTATCGAAATCATGTGTTGTCGGATATGGTAGACGTGTACCCTTACACAAATATACCATGCCATCCACCAGTGAGCGACCTCTGAACCTTAACTTCAGATGGGGATAACAGAGGGCGTTTTTCGAGCACCGACTTTTATGCTGGGTTTTTGTAAAAATTTGCCAAAGTGTTTTGAGAAAGGTCAAAATGCACAATACAGCCGAAGGAGTCGATACATGATAAATTGTCTAGAGCAATATGCGCTGATTACATCAAGTGCAAGCTGAAGCATAGCTAATTAACGTCTGCTTGGAGGAAGAAACTCCTCCGTCTATATAGGATATATTTGAAAAATCGGTGGCTGTAAGTTTATCCCGGCTGTCTGGACAACTGTATTGAACAGTAGTCCTCCAATTTAGGGCTTCGTCACTTGATGCTCTGATTGGGCCGTCCACGTGACGCGTTCACCCTTCGGCTCTGAAGTGGCCGACCGGGCGCAACTCCAGCTCGCGTATGGGTCGGCCGCCCGCGTGCTCAGCCCTGACCGCGCCCTGACCGTATGGGTCGGCCGGCCGGGTACTCAGCCCTGACCGCACCCGAGCGCCCGATTCCACTCGGGGCCCGGCTTTGGCAGTCAGCCTGTCCAGCCAAAGCCATAGTCCCTTCAACTGCGCCCCGGCAACAAACTACATAATCACCACGTGTTTCCTTCTTTCACTTGCGATTTGTGTTAAATTTAGTAACATATTTACCTTGTATTCTGCAAATGTATTCACACAAGCCTCATGTGTTGAAGACGCAATGATATTGTGTTATAGGACACAACACGACTGGGTTAACACATTTGTAAATTGACACGTCTACGACGGGTCAAAAAATGCATGATGCAGGGTACACAAGAAAGCCTAGTTAACACGCTCTGCCTGTGCGTTTTTAGTCGTTTTTTGTGTCATTTTGTTTTCAGTGTATTATTTGAGAAAGAAGTAATCGTGAAATTGAAGCACTAACTACCGGTAATTGTTTTGAGCATTAGACAATTGCATAACAGTTGCAAAGCTAGGTATTTGCACGAAACGATGCCTTCCATCTGTGAGACATCTTGTTTATTGTGTAGTTAACCTTTTTTGCATCCTTAAAATTCAAAAGAAACGTATACCCTGGTTCATTTGTAAAAGCACTAATAACGTTGATCTGTCCCGGTTTCAGCTGCGTACACCCTCCGTCCGTGTTTCTGGGGCGCGCGCAGTATCGAGGGCGACACGGACCGCCGGCAAAGCTCGTCGCGCCGCTGTCTGGTGCTGCCCGGCCACGACGCGTGGACGCCGTACTACCCCGTGTTCCGTGAACCGGACACCGAGCTGCAGCGTCCCGCCGAGTGACGGGTGGCAGGCGCCGCGGTGTCAGAGACGGTGGATAGGGTGAATGTGAACCTGAAACGGGTGGATTAAAATGTTATATTTTTGACTGTTTCGCGATTTCACCGTTTGTTGACGTGAGTTGTAATCAGAAAAGTGACTCGTCTGAAGAAGGCTCGAGGGCAAACTCAAGGTCCAACACTCGAACTCGGTATTAGTGCATAATAGGGTTAGCTCCAGAATCCAGAATTTATGCATTTCTTAAACGCATTTAAATGCATTTCTTATGCTACAAAGAAATCGCTGCTTTTATTAAGCACAATAAATTTCGTGCAGTTCACTTCTCATCGTTCCGTCTTTTCCATCCTCAGGATAGTCAAATCCTTTTCTCCTCCAGGCCTCAACCCCTGCTCCGGGCTGGACTGGCAACTTTATCCCATGCGGGAAGCTCCCATAGGGGCACGCCCGTAGCCGGGTGCAGTGAGTACCAGTGCAGGCTGGGTGGCCTGTCGCACTAGATGGGCTCAGCCACGGCGAATCGCCAGGGTGCCCGCCCATACCAATGTCTCCCCCTAATCCCTATCATCCTTCCAGCCCTTGGTCTCCTCCGACCAAAAGGGCCTAATCCAACAAAACCAAAAAAAAAAAAAAAACAATGTTAAATTCTCGATGAGATAAGGCTTGCATTATTTTCAGTCGTCCAATTCTGAAAAAAAACATACATCTTCATCGCTCACTCAACTTCCAACACGTTGGGCCATTGTAAGATAACTAAGTAAATCAACACAATAACGGCTACATGCAGGCAAGGCAGCGATCATCTAGGTACCTATATCAAACTTTTTGTCCCCGTCACGGTACGAAAATACATACACGTAGCTTGATATGACCCAGGTTTAATAAAGCCGTTTTGTTTCCCGGTCCTCGTTTCTAGATTGCCGTATGTTGTCTCGCAATGTAAGGTGCTAAGCCCTGTAGTATAGTGTGCGGCTTGTCGTGACACATTTATGTCTGATATCGAGGTCAAGTCCGGGCTGGTTACAATACATGGACGGAAGGCTCGTGGCCGTTTGCCGGTAAAGGTCTGGAATTGGATGGACATGGTGTAACGCTCTTTTACCATTTTTCATCCGTATCATATTGTATTCCCTTTTATACCGGACCTATTTTTCATCGCTCGGCCCTGAAATAGTTATGGTTTAGACAAGGGCCTATACCATCAAATGGAACCCAACACTATAGCATATAAGTGAGATCCCGGAAGATCCCGGCGCTCGCCTTGCTAACACTGAGAATCGCTCGCTCGCCTCGCTAACAAAATAGCCTTCGCCCTTCGGTAGGAGCGATAGCGCCGTGCGGTCCAGGGGTGGAGATCTGTCAAAATGTCAGGGGGGGGGGTCTAGGCCGGGCAGATGGAGGCGGGCTGGATGCAGTACCATTGACTTACATACCTAGCAGTAATTCGTTTTCAGAGGGGGTCCTGACCCCCCCCCCCCCCCCCCCCGAGATCTCCACATCTGGTGCGATCAGTGGCAGACGGCAACATGGTGGGCGGTAGCGTCTAGCACGTCCTGTCCTGTGTATCGGTGAGTGACGTGAGCTGTTCCCGGCTCTGTGAGCACGTCACACGTTTCACTTTTTTTATTTTGACCAAATTCTTTTTATGTCTTACCGCATATGGGGCGCTGCAGAATATACTGTCCTCTCGCGTAAGTTTCAGAGGAATACCTTCGTATGAAGAAATACAGCTTCCATATGAGAGCTGCCAAATATTCAGCCGATCGCCGATCGCACCCTAAGCAGGTAATTTATTTTGCCTTGATTTCATTTTAAAAACAAGACTTCAGACAAAAATGTTTCAAAGATTCATTATTAGGATTTCCTGTCATTTATTCAGATATTTTCTTGCATTATTTGAAAAAGGAATATCAATATAAATTTTCTAGCAAAATAATGTCGCTAGATTCTCAAGCACAAATATCTCTGAAAGGCATGTAACGAACGCAGATCGCACGTGGTTTTTGTTGTTGCAGAGCCAGGGTATCAGTATATTGAGTGAATTGCAGAGCTGCACAAGAAGGGTGGGTAGGGGAGATTTCAAAAGCATTTCAATTTTTTCTTATTTAGGTATTTGACTCGTGCTTAGTAGGTAAATGTCAAGATTAAGTCCTACCTGCTTAGTATTGCACATATGCTCTTAGGGTGGGTCAAATCCCTCTTTTGCACCCTAGGCTCAAAATTGAATAGAAACCACACCATATTGTCAAACCATGTATTACCCCAGAATTAGACCCTTGAAGGTTGAACTGAATCGGACCCAAATTTTGAGCTCTATCTTGAAATCTTCAGAATGTTTAGGGAAGATCTCGTGGAAAGCTTGCAAATGCTGCTTTGCCACCGGCACCAATAGTTCTCGAGATAACAGGTTTGTCCACCTCCCCCCCCCTGCTGCCATGAGTAGGGAAATATCCCATGCGATGCCAGGATAAGCAGGTTCTGTGCAAGCTGGCTTTGGACTTATAAGTGGCTCTTGCAATTGTAAGACGATTAAAATAAATATTCACTCTAAAGTCTTTACCCTTAGTAAAGGTTATTAAGGACCCTTTCTAGTTTCTAGTAATATAAATGGATGGTATACTATCAGCATTGTCATGCCAGAAATATATCATAAACTCAAACCCCAGCAAAAACCTTTAAAAAACTTTAGGTCTTAGGCTTCAGGCAAAAACTCACTACTCGTGGGTAACATTTCATAAACCCAGGGTTTTCATGTCCCTGCTTTATTGCTTGATAGGGACTCATTTAAGTGCACCTACCCAGCATTTATTTTAGCCATCAGGATGTTTGTTTGCTTCATAATAACTTAATTGAAATGTAGATAATTGTAGTTGGATTCGGTGTCGGGCGTTCGCGGAGGAAGGACGTGTCTCGCCGAGCTCCGTCCCTCCGCCGCTAGCTGTCTTCCGTTTTCGCTTTGCCTCTGTTTCAGTGGACAGTGATCTGAAGTTTGAAGACATTTCATATTTCATATTTCATATCAGATATTTCCTGAAGATTGTCTTGCTCTGGTCTTGCTCGCTAGACTCGTGGTTCTGTGGCCAATCAGAAGCCAAGATGCCAGTTCCAAGGTCACCGCCGCCAAGTCAAAGAAGATCGTTGAGAATATTGTCTTCGTCGACATCTGGTGGTGTTGCTGTTTCAAGTGAAGGCGTGGATGCGTCGTTGACAGTGTCAGGGGATCAGGATTCGAACGTGCTTGGTCCAGTATTTTCCGACAGTGATACTGGAGCTAGTGGTACTGACACCTGGAATTCCAAAAGTGGAAGTTCCTCTCTTCTGGTACCTGAGGTCAAAACAGGTAGGGCCAAGGTGCATAAGCTAAATGGTGAGGCCTACAAGCCATTTGGGTCAAGGTCTCGTGCCTCCAGCGATGCAGGCAGTGACTCTGCTTTTTGTCACGGCGGCCCAGGAAAGGTAGTCTGTGGGGAGCAAGTTAGGAATTCCGAGTATGGTGTTCAGTGTGACAAATGTGATGCATGGTTCCACGCTAGCTGCCAGGGTATTCCAAAGGAGGGATACGAAGCTCTTTCCAAGCATGATCAGATCGCGAGTTGGCTCTGTACCTCGTGCAAAGCAACACTCAAAGAGTCAACCTCTGCTCGTCTGACAGTTCTTGAGACTAAGATGGATGAACTGACTTCCATGGTCAAGGACCTCACAGCACAGGTAGGAAACAAAGATCTAAAGGCAAAAGTAGAACAGCTTGTATCGGCTGTAAACAAACACACAACAATGGTAGGACAATCGCTTAAGCAACAGGAGCAGGCAGTTGACACACAGACAAAGCTCATTGAAAGGTCAATCAGGGACAGCATGCAGCAGAAAGCATCATATGCTGATATGGTTAAAGGCACGTGCACTGACGTTGTCACAAAGGTGTCGGCTAAACTCTCGTCCATCCCTCAGACCCTGTCAGTTCAGGGGGAGTCAAAGGACATGAAAAACATCTCAAAAGTCTTTGACGACTTCCTGGATAAGGAGAAACGGAGAAACAACCTGGTGGTACATAACTTACCAGAGGGTGACAGCCGAGACGTGGCAGGCAGGTCTGAGAGGGACATAAAGCTGTTCCAGCAGATGGTTAAGGACGAATTCAGGATGAATGTATCTGCGACAAAAAGTTTCAGAGCTGGTAAGGCCAGTCAAAACAAGGACAGACTCCTGATAGTTACACTCGACACCCCGGGCGTGAAGCACGACATACTCCGCCTTGCTCCTCAGCTGCGCCAATCCGAGAAATGGGGTAAGATCTATATCACACCGGACCTCACCTGGTCAGAGCGAGAAGCAGCACGCCTTGCCAGACAGGAACTCGCAACTCGGAAAGCAGCCGGTGAAACCAACCTGACTATTCGTAAAGGGAAAGTGGTTAAGACGCGTGTGGCCGGTCCGGCGGTGGCTGATGGTGCCAGTGCCCACACTTCACCACCTGAAGTGCTGGCTGGTCCAGAGGCTGCTGCTGGTGTCGGTGGTCACCGGCCTACATCCACAGAGAAAGCAGGTTCTGCTCCTGCTGCCAGGGTTGGAGAGGGGAGAGCGATAGAGGCACGCGCTGCTGATCCGGCGGTGGCTGATGGTGCCAGTGCCCACACTTCACCACCTGAAGTGCTGGCTGGTCCAGATGCTGCTGCTGGTGTCAGTGGCCACCGGCCTACATCCACAGAGAAAGCAGGTTCTGCTCTTGCTGCTATGGTTGGAGATGGGAGAGAGATAGAGGCACACACTGCTGATCCGGCGGTGGCTGATGGTGCCAGTGCCCACACTTCACCACCTGAAGTGCTGGCTGGTCCAGAGGCTGCTGCTGGTGTCAGTGGCCACCGGCCTACATCCACGCAGGCAGATCCGGCTGTCGCCACTGGTGCCAGTGACCACGCTCCTACGCCTGGAGCGCTGGCTGGTCCAGTTTCGGCTGCTGACGAGCACACATCGGCCTGACTACACACAAATATCACTGACAGGGACAAGCAGCTCAGCTGTTTCTATACCAATGCTGACCAGCTAGTTAACAAGAGAGATGATCTGCTTAGTTACATATCTGATGATTTTCCAGACGTCATCCTGGTGACAGAATGCATACCAAAAGCCCAGCAGTTACCAATCAGCATGGCACTGTTATCTCTCCCTGGTTACAACCTATTTACCAACTTTGATCCTAACGAGAGCCATCTGGGGTCAAAGGGTACTCGCGGTGTCTGTATATATGTGATAGACAGCATCCATGCTACTGAGGTAACATTTACCAGGCCCACATTGACAGAGCATCTGTGGATCAACATCTCTCTGAAGGGTAATGATAGGCTGATCATGGGCTGTGTCTATCGGAGTCCGTCCCAGGACCCTAAGCTGAAGCAGAGCATTGATGAGCTTGCTGGTCTTTTCCAGTCCGTCATTGATTCAAAACCGTCTCACGTGCTGATCTGTGGGGATTTTAATATTCCACAGATCAACTGGGCACTCAACTTTTGTGCAGCACCAGAATCCCATTACGCTCACAAGTTTCTTGGCTCCATTCATGATTGTCTACTATTCCAGCATGTTTTGGCACCCACTAGGTACAGAGAAGGGGAGTCGCCTAGCCTGCTAGACCTCCTATTCACTAACGAGGAGGGGATGCTGTCTAGCCTCGAGTACTTACCAGGTCTGGGTAAGAGTGACCACATAGTAATGAGATTCAATCTCAAGTGCTACAGTACCCGTTCCGAGAATGTACAGGAAAGGTTAAACTTTCACCGAGCCAACTTTGGACAACTCCAGGAGATGATAGCTGAGGCAAACTGGGAATGTCTGGCTTCACTGGACATTGAGGCAGGGTACCAGTATTTTAGGAATTCTCTGACCTCTTTTGTTACTGCCACTGTACCCACTGCTAGAAGTTCCAAATCGAGGAAAAATATCTACATGATGAGCCATGCCCTTAGGTTGAGGAAAGAAAAACACAGTCTTTGGCGCACATACACGTCCACTAAGGATCCATTGGACTTGGCTAGATTTAGAGTCTGCAGAAATAAGCTTCGAGTCCTCACACGCAAACTCCGTAGAGACTTCGAAACTCAATTGGCTACCGATTTGAAAGAGAATCCGAAGGCCTTCTGGAGGTATACTAACTCGAGACTTAAAACAAAGACAGGTATAGGGGATCTTCGAAATGGCTCAGGAGATCTGATGAGTGATGATAAGGCGAAGGCTGACATTCTAAATGCGCAGTTTGGCAGTGTTTTTACACAAGAACGGCTCGCAGACATTCCAACCCTTGCCAGCGCCAGCACTACTCCAGAGGTAACCGATATCCGAATCACACCGGAGGCCATTGAACAAAAGTTACAGGCCCTCAACCCGTCCAGTGCTCCTGGACCAGATAACATACACCCAAAGGTGTTACGGGAGGCACGCCGCGCTCTGAGCCGACCTCTTTCGCTACTTTTCCGGAGATCTCTGGACTTGGGCATGGTTCCTCGGGACTGGACACTGGGGAGGATAGTACCTATATTTAAGAAAGGGAACAGACAGGACCCTGGCAACTATCGGCCGGTCAGCCTTACCTCTGTTGTCTGTAAAATACTGGAATCCCTCATCAGAGACACAATCTATCAGCACTTCTCAGAGAACCACCTGTGGGCAGACTGCCAGCATGGCTTCCGGCCAAAGCGCTCCTGCAGCACCCAGCTGGTCAAAGTGCTTGATGACTGGAGCAGGGCCCTAGAGAATCATAAGCCTGTCGATGTAATGTACCTGGACTTCCAGAAGGCTTTCGACTCCGTTCCTCACCAACGACTCCTCTATAAACTCAGGAGTCACGGGGTGAGCGGCAAGCTGATCACATGGATCGGGGCTTTCCTGAGAGCCAGGAGACAGCAGGTAGTGATTAATGGTCAGTCATCCGACTGGTCGGAGGTGGTCAGCGGGGTACCCCAAGGCTCGGTCCTGGGTCCACTACTGTTCTTGATTTTCATTAATGACATGCCTGAGGTTGTTGGTTCCTCGCTGACGATGTTCGCGGACGACACGAAGCTGTACTCCACGGTAGCCTCTACTCTCGCTGCGTCTAGCCTCCAGTCTGACCTCGAGGCTCTGGTCAACTGGGCGGACGCCTGGCAACTCCCCTTCAATGAGGCGAAGTGTAAGGTCATGCACCTCGGACGAAACAACCCAGCAAAGCAGTATGTGATGAGAGACTCTGAGATGAGCGTCGTGCGGGTGGAGAAGGATCTGGGCGTGCAAGTCGATGACGAGCTGAAGTTCAGACAACATGCTTCAGCAGCCGTAGCCAAGGCCAACCAGATTCTCGCTGTGATTCGTCGCTCATTCGTGCTGATAAACGAGTGCACGCTGCCGCTGCTTTACAAGTCCCTGGTGCGCCCGCACCTCGAGTACGGCAACCTCGTGTGGGGCCCTTTCAACAGGGCGGACCAGAAGCTGGTGGATAGGGTACAGCGCAGAGCTACGCGCATGGTGGCCAACCTTCGCCACCTGCCCTACCAAGAGAGGCTCAGGGCTCTGAAACTTCCATCGCTGTACTACCGACGCAAACGGGGCGACATGATATTCACCTACCAGATGTTCCATGGAGGGGTTGATGTTGAAGTCACGGATCTCTTCTGCCCCGCCACGGGTGCCGTTACACGAGGTCACCCACACAAGCTCCGCAAGCCAGAGGCGGTCAGCAGACTGAGGAGAGCTGCATTCGCAGTCAGGGCCGTGAACGACTGGAACGGCCTACCTGCTCAAGTGGTCAGTGCCCCCACCGTGGACTCGTTCAAGGCGAGACTCGATGCCCACTGGGGCCATCACTGGTATCATATACCAGACACGGATTAACAAATGGCAAAAGGGACAGGAGCTCGGTTAGAACGGGACCTCCAGGCCGAGTTGGCCTTTATTATGCCCGAACACCGTAAGGTAAGGTAAGGTAAGGTAGATCAACTGCTTAGTGCTGACAAGTGTGACAATTAGCTGGCTATGGTTTTGGTTATAAAGTAGTTAAGTAAGTTAGGTAGGTAGATCGAGCATCTTTGTTTATCATGTCTGTGACAAAGACTTAAGCGATTACTATAGAAGTTGGTATTAACTATGAAGTGACCCAAATGAAAGCTGATAAGAACAATGGATTATGGGTGCAGTCTGAAAAGGCTTAAGATTTCCCTATCATCTCCACTTATATGGCCCAAGCTGAGTCAACACTGACATGGATTTTTGTCTTTCGTTTTTTCACTCCCCGCATGGTTGCACATGACTTTTGCAATTTAGTGGTATGCACTCTCCTTTGCTAGATAGTAGTTTAGTTTAGTTTAGTTTATTTGTAGATCATCAACGGGGTATGCCCCCAATCACAGATGAAGTCAATCAAGTATGGCTGATTTTGTAACAAATGATTGGGTTTATGTGAATGTTTGATATTATGTCAGCATTGGTATGTTTTTAAAACATTCCAATGTGTGTTGCCGCTTTTCAGCTTGTGTCGATATTAGTTCTTAGATACTGAATAAAGATACTGAACCAATTATGAAGAACAAGGAAGCATCCAAGAAGTCAAAAGGAAAAGGGAAAAAGAAAAACAACTCTGAACTAGAAGAAATAAAGGCACTTGAGGAACAGTATGAATCAGTAAGTACCTAGTATTATACCTACAACAATGCAATAAATATCATACTTGATATTTATACTACCTATTCTATCATATGGTAACTTGAATGAATTGGATACTATCTACTCGCAACTCTGATGCTGACAATAATCAATCATCACAGATTTACCATGTCTCACCCAGAGACCTTGTGCAGAAATTCTCCCAGATGACCCAGGACATCATGGGATTTCCAACCTCCCTAACTGATGTTACCCAGATCCAGGGACATTCAGGCATGTTTCGTGCAAAGATCTTGGATGATGAAGTTCGTAAACGTGTGCTTGAGGGGTCAAAGTCACTGCGAGGTACTGATTTCAGTAGAGTCTACATATCTAGAGACCTTACCTACGCCCAAAGAGGTGAGCTGTATGCTCGTAGGCAGGCCAGGCGAGCTGAAGCTGGTCAGTCTGATCCGCTGCGTCCTCCGACCGCATCCTCTGCCCAACCTGTGACTGCAACCAGTGAGCAGCCCGAGCCTGTCAACCAGGGCAGCCAGGGAAACTCCCCTCCCTAGACGTTCCTGTCCCCAGAGTTCCAAGACTAACTCGCTCAACTATCCTTAGAATAGCTTCTATTAACATCAATGGCCTTCCATCTAAGCTTAACCTATTGAGGGAATCGGCATTGTCTGGAAAGTGGGACATTATTTGTGTCACTGAAACCCACCTCCTTCCCCAAATCCCTGATTCATTTGTCACCCTTCCTGATTATACTTTGTATCGCCACGACACCCCAGGCTCCAGGGCCAAGCACGGGGTTTGCATCTACATACGTAAGTGCATCATGACTGACTCTCTGGTGAAATCCCTTCCAAATACAATGTCGTTCCACCTCACTGCATTTGATGTGCACTGTCTGCTTGTTTACAGACCACCCTCGAATCCCCCCGAAGTCAATGACTCTATCTTGAGACTCATCTCAGAGTTCTGTTCTGACAGAGAGGTTTTCCTTGTTGGTGACTTTAACCTTCCTTCTATCAACTGGTGTGCTACTTCTCCAAAGGCCAGCGGTGCTACTGACTGTTCATTTCTTGACACATTCTCTTCTTTAGGTCTCACTCAGTGGGTGAAAGAGCCTACCTATCCCCAATCTGGTAACATACTAGATCTTGTCCTGACTTCAGAAACTGATAGGGTAGGGCTGACGGAAGTCATCCCTCCTCTGCCTGGGTGCGACCACTCCCCAGTTGTGTTTGAGTATACCTTTGCTGATACTGAAACCCTCGATTGTAATAAGATTGTGAACAGACCTCACAAACATTGGCATAAAGGAAATTACCATGCCATAGCAAGTAGTCTTGAGCAAGTTAACTGGGATTATGAGTTTTCCTATCTCAGCGCTGATAAATCTTATAAGCGTTTTCTGGGCATTGTGCACAGCCTGGTCGACATATTTGTACCAGATAAAACATCTGATCCCAAACAACGACCTCCCTGGATGAAGAAGCCTCCTTCTAGTCTTATCGATCGAAGGCACACCGCTTGGCAACGTTATAAGAAGACCAGGAGCGAGCATGGCAGGCGTTCCCCTAACTCTGTCTCTGCATATGCCTCATTCCGCTTGATCAACAGCCAGTTTAGAAGTTTCACGGCCTCATGCCAAGCTGCATATGAGGAAAATCTTATGTTGACTTCCAAGGATAACCCAAAGCTCCTCCATTCGTACATCCGGAATAAAAAGGTCGGACCTCCTGCGGTCGGTCCTATTTTGCTCAGCTCTGGTCGCCTTACCGATTCTCCCGAAGAAATGGTTGAGGCGTTTGCCTCCTCATTCTCGTCTGTTTTTACCAAAGACTGTCCGAGGAACCCTTCTCCGCATCAACATTTTGAGGGAATCATTGATAATATCACTTTCCCAGTGGAGCATGTTCTTAAGGTACTGAAATCACTTGATGGTAATTCTGCTATGGGACCTGATGATATCAACCCATTACTGCTGAAGAGTTGTGCCCCGCAACTAGCGTATCCCCTTCATTTGATATTTTCTCGTGCCATCCACGAAGGTCAGCTACCCAGTGACTGGAAGTCATCCATGGTTATCCCTATATTTAAGAAGGGCGCAAGGTACGATCCTCTAAACTACCGCCCGATTAGCCTCACCTCCGTTTGCTGCAAGACCTTTGAGCGACTCCTCTGCCAACACCTAACTGATTACCTTGAATCCCACATGATCCTCTCTCCGCATCAGTTTGGTTTTCGAGCCATGAGATCCACTTCTGACCAGCTTCTACTAGTCTATGACAGCGTTTCTAAGCATGTAGATGAAGGGCGTGTTGTAGACGTAATCTTATTTGATTTTAGTAAAGCTTTCGATGCTGTAGTACACAGTCTCCTCCTCTCCAAGCTTGAGTGCTTAGGTGTCCAGGGCAGTACCTTGCAGGTCATTTTCTCGTTCCTATCTAACCGATCGATGAGCGTTTGTATTGATGGTCACCATAGTCGTGCCAGAGAAGTTCTCAGTGGCGTCCCCCAGGGGACAGTCCTGGGACCCCTCCTTTTTTTAATCTATATTAACAGTATTGGATATAACTTGTCTTGTAACTACAAAATCTTTGCCGACGACCTGAAGTTATACGCATGTGTAGATTATCCCGATAGGTCCCTCCCATCCCTGGCCACTTCCGAAGTAATCCAGCGAGATATTGATCGTCTTCACTCTACTGCTGCTTCTTGGGGCTTGTTTATGAATGTAAAGAAGTGCTCAGTCCTCCGTTTCTCGAGGTCCTTTACTAATGTAGTCCGCCCCACATATACCCTAGATGGCAAACCTATTCCTCATGTCCACTCTGCCTCCGACCTTGGTGTACTGGTTGATTCTGGCTTGAAATTCCACGACCATATCCGTATGGCTACTCATAAAGCTGGCGCTTTGGCCTATAGCTTCCTTAAATCCACTGTCGCAGACGCAGCAGCCGGCGCCGACTCGGTGACGTTTGTGCCTGTGCGTCACGAGCGCTCTATAGTGGACTGTATCTTGTTTCTGTGTGACTGGGCTTGGCTACTGGTCCATGGCATTTAGGTGACTGAAACGCAGACCCTCATAACAGGTACAAGGATGAGTAGGGATAGAGGCCACGATGGCGTGACTCGAGGGGAGGTTAAAGAGTCGCGCTGGCGCAACGGGGGTTCGTAGGACAGAGTCCACGATGGCGTGAACAGAGGTGAGGAATAGAGACCGTGATGGCACGATCGGGCGAGGTTGGGGCTGTGCCGGCCTACCTTTAAAAGAGATAAGGATAGAGGCCACGATGGCGTGACACGGGGAAGGTTAAAGAGTCGCGCTGGCGCAACAGGGGCTAGTAAGGACAGAGTCCACGATGGCGTGGACAGAGGGGAGGAATAGAGACCGTGATGGCACGATCGGGCGAGGTTTGGGCTGTGCCGACCTACCTTTAAGAGAGATAAGGATAGAGGCCACGATGGCGTGACACGAGGGAAGGTTAAAGAGTCGCGCTGGCGCAACAGGGGCTAGTAAGGACAGAGTCCACGATGGCGTGAACAGAGGTGAGGAATAGAGACCGTGATGGCACGATCGGGCGAGGTATAGGGAGGAGGGTAATTCTGCGTTTGAAGTGTAAGTGAAGTGAAGTGTAACTGGAATGTATACTGTGCCGCTATCTTGATTCTCTCGCTCCTCGCTCTCGGTGATCACTTCCTTTGTCACACCACTGCACTGATTTCACAGTCTGTATTGCAAAGAGCAAGATCCGGCAAACCAATTACACTGCTTGAAGGCTGCGACGAGCGGAACGAAACAACCGCCCGGCTCGACGACTGAGGCAGAACAGAGAATAAATTGAGTAAACTGTGCCGCTAACTTGAAGTCTTTTGCTCAATCGCTCCAGGTGACCACTTCCTTGGACACACCACTGCACTTATTCACAGTCTATATTGCGATGAGCAAAGAGCCGGCAGAAAACCACCACACTGCGTGGAGGCTGAGCCGAGCGGAGCGAACAACCGCACGGCGCGAAGACTGAGAGAGAACAGAGAGTAACTTGAGTATACTGTGCCGCTAACTTGAAGTCCTTTGCTCAATCGCTCCAGGTGACCACTTCCTTGGACACACCACTGCACTGATTCACAGTCTATGTTGCGATGAGCAAGAGCCGGCAGAGAACCACCACACTGCGTGGAGGCTGAGCCGAGCGGAGCGAAACAACCGCACGGCGCGAAGACTGAGAGAGAACAGAGAGTAACTTGAGTATACTGTGCCGCTAACTTGAAGTCCTTTGCTCAATCGCTCCAGGTGACCACTTCCTTGGACACACCACTGCACTGATTCACAGTCTATGTTGCGATGAGCAAGAGCCGGCAGAGAACCACCACACTGCGTGGAGGCTGAGCCGAGCGGAGCGAAACAACCGCACGGCGCGAAGACTGAGAGAGAACAGAGAGTAACTTGAGTATACTGTGCCGCTAACTTGAAGTCCTTTGCTCAATCGCTCCAGGTGACCACTTCCTTGGACACACCACTGCACTGATTCACAGTCTATGTTGCGATGAGCAAGAGCCGGCAGAGAACCACCACACTGCGTGGAGGCTGAGCCGAGCGGAGCGAAACAACCGCACGGCGCGAAGACTGAGAGAGAACAGAGAGTAACTTGAGTATACTGTGCCGCTAACTTGAAGTCCTTTGCTCAATCGCTCCAGGTGACCACTTCCTTGGACACACCACTGCACTGATTCACAGTCTATGTTGCGATGAGCAAGAGCCGGCAGAGAACCACCACACTGCGTGGAGGCTGAGCCGAGCGGAGCGAAACAACCGCACGGCGCGAAGACTGAGAGAGAACAGAGAGTAACTTGAGTATACTGTGCCGCTAACTTGAAGTCCTTTGCTCAATCGCTCCAGGTGACCACTTCCTTGGACACACCACTGCACTGATTCACAGTCTATGTTGCGATGAGCAAGAGCCGGCAGAGAACCACCACACTGCGTGGAGGCTGAGCCGAGCGGAGCGAAACAACCGCACGGCGCGAAGACTGAGAGAGAACAGAGAGTAACTTGAGTATACTGTGCCGCTAACTTGAAGTCCTTTGCTCAATCGCTCCAGGTGACCACTTCCTTGGACACACCACTGCACTGATTCACAGTCTATGTTGCGATGAGCAAGAGCCGGCAGAGAACCACCACACTGCGTGGAGGCTGAGCCGAGCGGAGCGAAACAACCGCACGGCGCGAAGACTGAGAGAGAACAGAGAGTAACTTGAGTATACTGTGCCGCTAACTTGAAGTCCTTTGCTCAATCGCTCCAGGTGACCACTTCCTTGGACACACCACTGCACTGATTCACAGTCTATGTTGCGATGAGCAAGAGCCGGCAGAGAACCACCACACTGCGTGGAGGCTGAGCCGAGCGGAGCGAAACAACCGCACGGCGCGAAGACTGAGAGAGAACAGAGAGAGGGAGGTGTTTACAGCAGGTTTAAATACGACTGGCAATGGGGTCACACACAGGGGAGATAGCGAGGGAGCAAAGCAAACGGTATTAGGCAAACTAACTGGACGCGACGAACCGGAGATAAAGAAAGAGATAGGGCGCGACGCAGCGCGCCAGCGGCCGCCGGGACGGACGCAGCGCGCTAAACAAACGTAACCGGGCCCGCCGCGCCGACCACGTTCCCCGTGAACAAAGCTATCGGCGGGCGTCGCCGCGAGAGGGGTCAGGTCCTGCACACACAGGTGCGCGCAAAACACCCCCACTGGGGAGTGGGGTGGGGGGAACGGCGCGGCGGCCCGCTCGGCTGACCCACCGGCCGCCCGCCACCCTGCTCGCGAGACGGGCGACAGGACAGTTTTGGCGGTCACATCCACTGTGTGTCGATCTCCAAAGTTCATGGTGTTCCTGCTCACCACTCACATACGACCAGTGCTTGAATATGCCTCTCCTGTCTGGAACTCTGGTTTTATTCAGGATTTGAGGCTATTAGAAAGAGTGCAGCGCCGATGGACTAAGCGCATTTGTGGCTTGGAGACCATGAGCTATGGTGAACGTCTACGATCCCTACGTCTCTATTCCGTCCAAGGAAGGCTACTGCGTGCAGATCTTCTACAGTACTGGAAAATCTTTAACGGAAAATCGTGTATATCTCCGGCTGATTTATTTCCACAGCCGCCTCAGAATCGTACACGAGGCCATTGCCACAAAATATTTCCCTCTGCCATAAACACTGACATTAGGAAGCGCTCGTTCTCTCAAAGATGTATTTCTGTATGGAATGCCCTCCCCGCTCAAACTGTGTGTGCTCACGATGTCAACACGTTTAAATCTTTGTTAGATCGCGATATCAATGATGCGTTGTACTCTTACCCAACGTG
The DNA here is from genome assembly GCF_019059575.1 of Amphibalanus amphitrite. Lineage (NCBI taxonomy): Eukaryota > Metazoa > Arthropoda > Thecostraca > Balanomorpha > Balanidae > Amphibalanus > Amphibalanus amphitrite. The sequence continues at coordinate 142,557 of NW_024881867.1, forward strand.
AAAGCTCTACCTACACTAAGAACTAGGACAGTTCCAAACATTTCTCCATGCTGAACTTTTGTGCATTAAGTAATTACTTCCTGTAAATCTGTGAAGGAGACTCACTTCTCCAGTCAGTTTGTACATGTATAATCTACAGCACAAACTTCCTACTGACTGGCGCGTCTCTTAAATGCAGGGTTCCTTGTACCTTCCTCTCTCACTTTCTCCACCATTTTCCTCCCCGGACGCAAAAGGAACCCAACCAGGTAAGTCAACCAGGTAAGTCATGTCCATCGATTGTGTAGGCAGTGTGCACATCCCTATCTGTTCTGACTGTTGGTTGTGCCGTTCTCAGATCAGTGCGGACGTGTCCTCGTTTGACGAGCTGCCGCTGTCTGAGCGCACGCGGCAGGGCCTGCGGGACCACCAGTTCACCACGCCGACGGACATCCAGCGGGAGGCGGTCCGGCTGGCGCTGCAGGGCCACGACGTCCTGGGCGCCGCCAAGACCGGCTCCGGGAAAACGCTGGCCTTCCTCATACCGGTACGAACCACGGGGATGGTGAGGAGGGGACAGGGAGGCAGCCTCCGACACCGTGGGGATGGGAGGGAACTGGGTGAGAGATAAACAGGCCGGTGGGTGGGGAGAAATAAGGGATTGTTGGAAGGTCAGTGGATCTTCATCCTGTCGTTGCATCTCAACTGGGGTGGTACTTTTTTCCTCTCCGTAAAAGGTTTTTGTATGCTTAGAGTAGAGGCAGCTTTGTTAGGAATCTAGTCGTTAATTGTCTCTCTCTGGAAGGGGGAACACCCCTTCTAACTTGGCTCCTGAGCCACGTAGCGACACGCCGTAGGTGACACTTGAAAGAGCTAAAAAATAAGGAACAAACTGCTTCGGCCATTTTTAGGTCAGGTGTAGGCCAAAGGGCAGGTCACCAAAGGTCATCGAAGGTAAAATGTCGCCAATATCTATAGGTCAAACTTCGACAATTTTCGACAAATCGGTCCATAGCTCAGGAATGGAGAGAGCTATAGCGCCGCAGAGAGGCGCAATCAAACGTTCTTTTAACGTTCTTTCGCTAGCATGACCTCAGATTTGACGTAAGGTCCACCGTTTATCCTGCAGGGGCATAAGCGTCCAAAATATACGATTCTGCAAAAACAGTTTTTTTCCGCAATAACTTTTGACTCTAAACTTGCACGAGCTTTCCTTCACCAGAAACGTGTTTCTCTGGTCGAGACGCATCGAATGAATCTTAAGCTAACTGGACTGGTCTAGGTGATGACCTGGCCGGAAAGTTCGTGATGCATATCAGTCGATTTGTATCGTCCAGTGGAACACATCGAATGTGTTTTCATCGCTCTATAGTAGCATGCATTTATCGAAATTTATTACCGAAAATTGTGCATACCTTTCGCGACCTGATATGACCTCAGGGCATAACAAGGGGTCACGGGTGCCATATTCCGGTTCATTGTGTCATGTGTACCTACTTGCATAGGCGTAGGAACAGCTGGAATATTCTGGGTGCAGAAATACATCCAACCATCGCCCGTGGAGCGGGGGGGGGGGGGGTTAGGGAGCGGCACCGGGTGGGGGGCTCATTTCGATTTTCGAGGGGTGTACTGTACGACGTCGAAAGGGTATCGGAGCATTGCATTTTGAAGTTTTGATAATGTCAATAATTCACGCAGTAAGTACAAGCGGCCTTTTCGGGCCTGTTTTCAAGATACCGAGCTAAAACTTTCTAGAGTGGGTCATGTGTATGTGTTCTATGTGTTCCGTTTTTTTCACCTGAGTCCAACATTTTTTTTTTTATAAATTTAGTCCGAACCTTTTTGATGGGAAGGATTCACAAGGACAGAGCCACCGCTAAGAGCTGGTAGCCCACTCTCGGAAGAGCTGGTAGCCCTGGCGTTCTTCGACGACCGGGTTTCATCAGAAACAAAGAAGAAGATGGTAGCGGCGATTGAGGAGAAGGACGGCAACGACACAGCCCAGAAGCGAGTGACCATTCCCGCTTCAGCGATCAGCGGCTGCAGTCTTGAGGACTTCGTGACCTCCAATACGTCCTCGTTCTTCTCCAAGATGTCCATCGACAAGGGATTCCTGGCGTTGGAACCGGCAGACTGGAAGAAGGATGAGGCGTACGGCAAGGCGTGCAAAGCGCTGGAGAAGCTGTCGGTCACCAATGACCACGCGGAACGAGGCGTCGCCCTGATTCAGGAGTATAACCGGCTCCTGACGAAGGACGAAGAACAACTCCAGTTCCTCGTCCAGGTCGTCGCGGACCATCGGCGCCAGTTCCCGGACACCAGGAAGGGAACGCTTGCACGGACCGGGCGACAATGAGTGGCTAGCAAGTAGCAACCACATAACCCCCGCCAGGAGAGGAAAGCGGCTAATACTCCCACGAGAGCAACGTGGGAGTGGGACCCGGAGTGCTTGTGACTAGCGTTCGCTGAGTAAAATTTCAGAGTCGTTGAGCACCGGTTAAATATATTCCGATTTCAATGAAACTTTGCACAGCACGTTTCTGGGTCAAAAGGAGCAAGAATCCGGGTTTGGAGCATAGACAATATTCGTTTGAAATTTCACCCCCATACAGAGGGCCACCCTAAAATACGTGCATATATCTCGCATAATTAACCGCTATTCAATCCTTTCACGTGGAAAATATGTGCATATCGACACTGAAATACTATTGAGCGATTACATTCCTTCCTTTCCATTAGGAGTACCGAAATATGAATCGTTGGAAACATGCATCAGTATCACCACATCGTCACGTGCTGAAGCCGAAAAACTGATTGTCGATCCAAACTTTTGGGTTGGACGAGTCGCTTCGCTTTTTCGATTTTTAGAGTCGTTTTTTTCGCTTTTTAGAGTCGTTTTTTTCGTTTTTTCGCGTCGCTTTTTCGAGTTGCTGATTTCGTTTTTTTTCGGTTTCGCTGCCGTGGAGCTACACCAATGTTATCAAGTGAAGCTGATCGTCTACTGAAGCCGAAAAAGCGAAAAAAACGAAACGAAAAACCGAAAAAGTGTGCCGTGGAGCCTGTACTTTAGTTATGCCCGTCCCTGTTGCAGTAGTCATAACTACAACTGACCATCCGTCCATCTGCCCTCCGACCGTGCAGATGCTGGAGCTGTTACACGTGCGCCACTGGACGCTTCAATAACCGACCGTCCCCCTCCCTCCATTTGTCCTACCGTGCAACGGAGCTGTTGTACCGTTGTTGTTGTTGCTGTTGTACCGTCGCCGCTGGACGCGTCAGTAGCTGACCGTCCCCCTCCCCCGTTGGTCCGCCTGCACAGATGCTGGAGCTGCTGTATCGACGCCGCTGGACGGGTCAGTAACCTTCCCTCCCCCTCTTCTGTGTGCACAGATGCTGGAGCTGCTGTACCGGCGCCGCTGGACGCGCGTGGACGGCCTGGGGGCGCTCATCATCACACCGACCCGGGAGCTGGCCTACCAGATATTCGCCGTCCTCGGCAACATCGGTCAGCAGCACGACTTCTCGGCGGGACTCATCATAGGTGAGGCGTGGTTCAGTGACGGTCCAGCGACGGTTCGGCTGGCTGCAGGCTGTTGTTTAGCTTGACATGCTTGTCATGCTTGAGTAGATAAGTTTATTGGCAAAAGAGCTAGAGATGGTCTTCTTTGGAAAGCTAGAGATGCTGCGCAAAGTTTTTAAAGTTGCTAAGTTCGAATGAAAGCATGCTGCATCCACTGTCCAATGTTCTACTTGTCCATCACTGTCTTTTCTGGCACATTCGTAGCTCCACCATCGTTTTCCCTGCCATCATCGTGTTGTTCTTACACAGGCGGCAAGGATCTGAAGTTTGAGCGTAAGCGGATGGACCAGGTGAACATCATAGTCTGCACGCCGGGCCGACTGCTGCAGCATATGGACGAGAACCCGCTCTTCAGCGCCGACAGCCTCCAGGTAACCATGCGGTCGGCGTTCTCAAACACTCGATAGGTATCATGATGTGTTCAGATGTTGACTATGTCTGTTGATAACCGGTTTCAAATGTAACATTCGCCAACACTCGCAAGCTTCATATTTGGTTCGATATTTGACCAATGAAAGTCCCCGATAGCTGTTTTCCTTTGTGTGTCAGGGACTGTGACGTTGACTTTAACTGTGACAGTGCACCTGTATAACCGCCCTGCCCCTGTTTTCGCGTCAGATGCTGATTCTGGACGAGGCGGACCGGTGTCTGGACATGGGGTTCGCCAAGGCGATGAACGCCATCATCGGCAACCTGCCCACCGAACGGCAGACGCTCCTCTTCTCCGCCACGCAGACCAAGTGAGACTAGCGGGCGGTGCCGGGGATTCGTTAGCAACTTTCTCTAGACTGCCAATGAAATGAAACGCTGTAAATCGCTCAAAGATCCTATGTGTTAGCGGAAAATGTAACTAATGAAGACACCCCTAACCAGTCGGGTTTTTCTTCGACTTTGACTCCTCCATCGCTCTCGCTAGGTTCATTCTGACCTCCCCTGCCCGTGTGTCAGGTCAGTGCGGGACCTGTGCCGCCTCAGTCTGAAGGAGCCCGTCTACGTGTCCGTCCATGAGAAGGCCAAGCACAGCACCCCCTCCGGTCTGGCGCAGAGCTACATCGTGTGCGAGCAGCACGAGAAGCTGGACACCTTCTGGTCGTTCCTGCGCCACCACAAGCGACACAAGATCCTCTGCTTCATGCAGACCTGCAAACAGGTCAGAGATTCACGCGTGTTGTGCTTTTTGAAGTCTGTCGTTTGGTCAGGATATGCAGGATATAATCGTATAGAATTGCCATCCAGACGATTACCTATTCATAGTTTACCGATTGATGGCTACTTTTATGGGGTATTTTCTGTAGTCATTGAGCGGCTGGTCCGTGCTGCTGGTGGACGTTTTCTGTTATTTGTGGCGACCTCTGTCGCCTGGTGAACCGCCCTACCATCTTCCATCACGGTACGCTACCAGTATAACGCCTTTTGGGGCGACTAACGGAGCGAGCGAGAGGGTGGGCCTTGCACCGTGCACGTGCGAAATTTCGAGGGAGTACCTCCAACTGACTTGTGCACGGCACCTTACTAACCGGTCTCTAGCGATGTGCCAAATTTGAGCACAATCGGCCCAGCCGTTCTCGAGATCTGGAAGCGGCACCCTGCACGTGCGCACGTGCAAAATGGGTCCCAACTGACTTGTGCACGGCACCCTACTAACTGGTCTCTAACCGTGTACCAAATTTGAGCGCCATCGGTCCAGCCGTTCTCGAGATCTGGAAAGGACCCCTGCACGTGCGCACGTGCAGCAGCACCCCAACTCTGGCACATGGATATGCAGTGCCTAGTGGGTGCCTACCTACATGCCAACTTTCAGCGCAATCGGCCAAGTAGTTACCGAGATATTGCAACAATTACAAAACTGACACCTCTTCGTTTTGCACGTGGCACGTGCATAAGGGGTCACCCACATGCACTGGGAATAGTCCAATACTTGGTAGAAGGAATGAAGCTACCCTACAAAATTTACCGCATGTAAATCGGTCAAGTGGTTGCTGAGATATAAGCGTTGCAGAATCGTGACCACGGCCGGCCGGCCGGCCGGCCGGCCGCTCATACTCAGAAATTTCCGTTATTCTACGTAAGACTCCGCTCGCTTCGCTCGCTCCGTAACCAGTATAGCGCCTTTTGCGGCGACTAACGGAGCGAGCGAGAGGGTGGGCCTTGCACGTGCGAAATTTCGAGGGGGTACCTCCAACTGACTTGTGCACGGCACCCTACTAACTGGTCTCTAGCGATGTGCCAAATTTGGGCACAATCGGCCCAGCCGTTCTCGAGATCTGGAAGCGGCACCCTGCACGTGCGCACGTGCAAAATGGGTCCCAACTGACTTGTGCACGGCACCCTACTAACCGGTCCCTAACCGTGTACCAACTTTGAGCGCAATCGGTCCAGCCGTTCCCGAGATCTGGAAACGACCCCTGCACGTGCGCACGTGCAGCAGCACCCCAACTCTGGCACATGTATATGCAGTGCCTAGTGGGTGCCTACCTACATGCCAACTTTCAGCGCAATCGGCCAAGTAGTTACCGAGATATTGCAACAATTACAAAACTGACACCTCTTCGTTTTGCACGTGGCACGTGCATAAGGGGTCACCCACATGCATCGGGAATAGTCCAATACTTGGTAGAAGGAATGAAGCTACCCTACAAAAATTACCGCGCGTAAATCGGTCAAGTGGTTGCTGAGATATAAGCCTCGCAAAAGCGTGACCACGGCCGGCCGGCCGGCCGCTCATACTCAGAAATTTCCGTTAATCTAAGGAAAGACTACGCTCGCTTCGCTCGCTCCGTAACCAATGTGACCCCGCTCCGTCTCCTAACCTGCCCCGTGCCCCCGCAGGTGAAGTACATGTACGAGGTGTTCTGTCGCCTGCGGCCCGGTATCACTGTGATGGCTCTGTACGGAACGCTGCACCAGCTGCGCAGAATGGCCATCTACGACGACTTTTGTCGGAAACAGCGAGCCGTCCTCTTCGCCACAGACATCGCAGCCAGGGGCCTCGGTGAGTTGAGTGGGGGTCGGGGATCTCGATGAATGGGAGTCTGAGTCTCGGTGAGTGGGAGTCTGATGAGTCTCGGTGAGATCAGTAGGTGGAACTATGGTCATGAGTACCCAAATATAGGAACGTTCCCATTTTTGGGAACGGAATTCCCAAATATGGGAACGGGCGTTCCCATTTATGAGAACGGAAGGTAATTTTTCGGCCGTTCGCCCACTAAAACTCATTAGTGCATCACGCGTTAAAAAAAGTGCACGCTAATTTAAGTATCTACTAAGTCTCTATCAAGGCCCTATATAGAAGGTATGCTCATTAGGCCAAAGCAGCGATTTCCGTGACGTCACAGGTACGAAGCGTCGGACGACTGTAATGCAATCCTATGGAAAATGACCCAACTTTAGGGCTCTCCCACATAGCTGCCAGACTCGACACCAAGGTAAAAATCGTATCATATAAAAGCTCAAATCAAGACGAACAAGAAACCTATCTGACGTTTTTACGTATTACTACCGGCTTAGACACTATTCAAGTATATTCAGAGCTCTCCATTAGCTCACTTTTTCTGCCGTCAATGCCACTACAAATGCCTATAGTCGGTGCACGTGCGCTTGTCGAGCGGGGACCACCAGTCGGGCGATTCGGAGCTGCCGCCCAATCAGAACGCCGCAATGCCGTGACGTCATTGGTCGCACACGACACGTTACGGAGATAGGGATGAGACAGCCCTGAGTCTCTATGAAATTATCTTTAATCTGACCGTTGAACAAGGAAATTGACCGTCGAATGATATTTTTAATGATTTTTTGAAATGACGGAATGGTGAAAACATGGGTTATACTACATTTAACTTGCAATTTTAAGAAAAATGAAGCGTTTTTTACATTTTGAGGTCAAGTATAATAATTTTCGCCTGGTTATGAAGTTTCATACTAGCGACACCAGATGCTGACATATGCAAGCGAACACGCGGACAGTCCCGGGGTAATATTGTTGACATTTGGTGTCGGGGCGCACGACCGAATGGAACGTCAGTGATTTTACCGAACTACTGTTGTAAACTCAGTTTCAGTGGTTTAAAATTATTCAGCTGTATTTTATCATCCCGGAAAGACATATTTTTATTTGGATTCTAGCTGTTTAGAGTTGTTTTATAAGGAGCGTCATGAGCGTGGTTTTTGTCTTCCGTGTTTCTAAGCGTGATCGTTTTGGGGGAATTTCTCTTATATAGGTCGCTCTGTGTGGCTTATTTATAATTTTTATGCTGATTTCGATCATTCCTCGTGCCCATCCTACCAGGCCTTTTGCCACTTACACTAATCAAGAAAGGAAAAAACTAGATTTTCATTGGGACTAGGTGTTTTGAGGGTGTAACATATTCAGCGTTCCCATTTTTTGATACTTCCTTGTGCTCGTCAACTATCGGTGATAAACAGACAGGTGCTTGACATGTCTCCACCCTCGGCGCGGACGGTGGATATAGGCATGGAAGACCTTGTTGAACATCGCTGAGCGTTGTGAATTACGTAATCCTGCAGAGGGGGCGTGCCCGCTGCGAGATCGACGGGAATAACAGCGCAGAAGACCGGGCGAAACATGCGACGGTCTTGCCGGAAAGGTCATCTGATGATTGTTGCGTTAACAATAATTTGCGGCGTTGGACGTGATGCTTGTTAATGAAAAGAGCCCCTGAAAGGGGTCGGTGAAATCGTTCCCAATTTTGGGTACGCCGTTCCCATAATAAGGAACGCTTGCAGCGCCAGTGTACGAGAGCGTTCCCAAATTTGGGCTCGCGGCCCGGATGATGGACTGCTTTAGAAATAGGGGAATGATTTGAAACTACGATGGGTCTTACAATATCAAACTCTTTCCCAACAATATTGAGACAAATATCAGGCGGTTCACGATCGGTTTATATTTTTTGGACGTCATTTAACGGTTCTTTTTCTTGTTTTAAATAACGCCTACATGGCGTTCCCATATTTGGGTTTATCGTTCCCAAACTTGGGAACGAAAATGCGTTCCCGAAAATGGGTACGCTTGACCATAGTTCCGCCTACTGAGATGGATTCAGGGGTCTCGGTGAGTGGAGAGTCTCTCGGTGAGTCAGGAGCCAGATTAAGTCTAGATGAGTTGGAAGCCAGGGGCCTCGGCAGCGATAAAAGTTGGACTGGGATTAGTTTTGACATGGGTCAGCGATTTGGAAAGGTTGATACTGAGTTGTTTGCCTTTCCCGATATATGTGGGTAATTTCTCGCTTACTTCGGTGACGTCCGTACATTCACATACTTGTCTAATGTTTCAGACTTCCCTGCGGTGCACTGGGTGGTGCAGCTCGACTGTCCGGAGGACGCCAACACCTACATCCACCGCGCCGGGCGGACAGCCAGGTGAGGAGACAGCAGCGCCGGCGTCTATACAGGATGCGGCTGGTGGTCTGTGCCGCTGGGTAACCTGTCGAACTTGGATATATTATGACACTGGAAAACTTGCTATTTTTATTTTTGGCTCGAGCTATTTACCTTTTTAGGATCATTTTGTTTTGCTGGTCTCATTTTGAACTCATTTTAAAGTATGGTTTTGGCTTGGCTTTCTTCTCATAAATGCATTCGTCACCCGCACGGACCCGAGTGTCGTGACTAACGCACGTACTACCATGTTCGAGCACTAGCTCTCGAACCTGACACTGACCTCTCGTCCGACGTCCGACTCTGATTGGTAGGTTCCAGAAGGGCGGCGAGACGCTGCTCGTGCTCACTCCCAGGGAGGAGGAGGGTATGGTCAGCCAGCTGCAGCAGAGAAAGATTCCCATCGAGAAAATCGAGTGAGTATTATTTTCGAGACTGTACTGAAGCTGACTTACTTAACTTTCGGTGTATGAATGACTGGATTACTATTATTTGTAATGGATGCGTGTGCTCTAACCGCTTTCTACACGACTGACGCTTGTTTTGTCCACCGCAGGGTGAACAAGATGAAGACGGCCACAGTGCAGCGGAAGGTGGAGGCGCTGCTGGCCCGGGATGTCAACCTTAAGGAGTCTGCCAAGCGCGCCTTCAAGTCCTACTTCAAGTCCACCTTCCTGATGAAGAACAAGGAGGTGTTTGACGTCACCAGCGTGGACACGGAGGCCTATGCCAGGTAGGCCGGGCTGGCCAGCTCCAGGGAGGGCGGGGTAGTCCTCTTGTCCTTGAATGGACTAGGGCATAATCATGTAGCCTGTGTACATAGGTGTAGGAACAGGGGGGACGGGGGGCCGGTGGCCCCCCCACTTTTCATAGTGGGGGGCCAGTAATGTTAACTGCCCCCCCCCCCCACACTTTTGCCGAACTTTTTAATGTATTTGTAGGTAGGTATCACCCCAAAGAACAAACTTGACGGTTCTCCGGCCTGCCCTTCCATGAAGATTTCCATTTGTGCTTCATCGTTATTGAGTGCAACTTTCCTCCACCCAATGAAAGGTAACTTTGTCAGAAGCAATAAGTGGCAGCTTAGGGGCAGCGCGCGCTGCAAAGAGAGACAATATACTGGCGCAGCAGAATGCGTAAACGGCGTAAACTAACAATTTATGTTAGGGGCCTTGCATTAGTTGATCGGTTACTGGCATAGGCGTAGGAACAGGGGGCAGGGGGCAATGGTCCCCCACTTTCGAATGGGGGCCAGCAATGTTAATTGCCCCCCCCCCCTTCCCCATACACACCTTTTGCTGACTTTTCACTTCTCACGTTTCACACTCGCTCGTAATAAAAAAATGTTTTTGGATGCTTCTGGAATTCGCATGGGTGCCAACCAGTGGCGGATCCAAGGTGGGGTCACATGGGTCATGCCTCCTTGGGGCCCGGGGGCACCACAGACCTACCAGGGGCACCACCGACCTATCAGGGGCACTACAGACCTGACAGGGGCACCACCGGCCTGTCAGGAGCACCATCGGCCTAGCAAGAGCACCACTGGTCTGCCAGGGGCACCATAGACCTGTCAGGGGCACCAAAGGCCTTCCAGGGGCACCACCGGCCTCGCAGGGGCACCTTGGGCCTGTCAAGGGCACCACGGACCTGTCAGGGGCACCTCAGGCTTGTCAGGGCCCAGGGGCACCACAGTCCTTTCAGGAGCACCACAGGCCTGTCAGGGACACCAGAAGCCTAGCAGGGGCACCACAGGTCTGCCAGGGACACCACAGACCTGCCAGGGGCACCACAGGCTTGCCAGGGGCACCCACTGGCCTCGCAGGGGCACCGTGGGACTGTCAGGGGCATCACGTGCCTGTCGGGGACACTTCAGGCTTGTCAGGAGCACCACAGTCCTTGTCAGGGCCCAGGGGCACCAGCGACCTAGCAGGGGCACCACGGCCTCGCAGGGGCACCACCGGCCTCGCAGAGGCACCATGGTCCTGTCGCTGGCACTTCAGGCTCGTAAGGAGCACTACAGTCCTTCCAGAGGCACCACAAACCTGCCAGGGGCACCTGCGGCCTAGCAGGGGCACCACAGGCCTACCAGGGCAAAAACAAATAAATAAAAAATGAAAAAAAGGGCACCACCAAAATTAAGTGGCCGAAATCAGTTGAGGTTTTAATTTTGGGTACAGGTAGAGGCACTACTTCGATTCATGACCCTCCCCTTGGAGTTTTCCTGGATCCGCTCCTGGTGCGGAGGCCAGGGGGACGCGTCCATAAGATTTACCCCGCGTTCGATGTCTCTCGGACGACGAAGATTCTACGTCGTCCGGCCAATCCCGATCAAGGTCAGCGGGGGCTCGGCCGCGGTTATGGAACGTGATTGGCCGGACGGCGTAGAATCTTCGTCGTCCGAGGGACATCGAACGCGGGGTCAATTTCTGGACGGGAGTCTCCCCGAGAAAATGGTCAATTTTTTTTCTTGTCACGTTTTTTTTTTTTACCAATTTAAGTGCTTGCGAAAATAAAGTGGCCGAAATCCGAGGAGAAAATGGATTTTGGGGGTAGGTGAGGTTTTGTGCCTCTGGGAGCCTGCCCCCCCCCCCCCCCCCCACTTTCGAAAACGTTCCTACACCTATGCCTGTGTAGATGTATTTCCAGCTACCTACAGATGATCACATCCGCTGCCCCATGAGACCGTGATCGGTTGCCGCCAGTTTATGTTGGGGTCCGACAGTAGTTTAGGTACCCTCTGCTCTAGTGCTAAATTGTTTTACAATATAATATCTGTATCTGTTCCCAGGTCTCTGGGTCTGGCCGTGGCGCCCAGGATCCGGTTCATGAAGAAGCAGCAGCAGCAGCAGCAGGCGGCGGCGGCGGCGGCGGCGGCGGCGTCCAAGCCAGTGAAGACGGAGGCGTCCACCTCTGCCGCTGCCAGTGGCTCGGCGGAGGAGCAGGACAGCGGCATTGACGAGAGCAGACAGACGGCCGACGGCAAACCGTACAAGCCGCTCTTCAGGACCGCCTACAGCTTCCACGACGGTGAGCGTCGCCGGCGGCACGAGGAGACGAGTGGTGAACAGAGCCGAGGGGGCTCGTGGTGATGGTGCTGAGTGTCTGCTAACACAGACACCAAATTCTGGTTTCTCTGGCTACTCCTCCCTGTGTGGTTGACTCCTCCAAACCCCATCCCCATGCCCCATCCCATCGACCGCTTTCCCACGTGGTCCCGTCCCCTGGCTGGTTCGCCCGTGGCTCGCTCCTGATCCCATGTAACCAGTAACCAGCTATCCCCGCTATGCTCATTAGATAAACTGACATCCCTCCCCTCCCCCCCCCCCCAGATGACGGTGACGGCGACTCGGATGACGGCCTTCTGAAGGTGAAGCGCGTGGACCACTCGATCGGCACCGACCCCGTGGTGGAGGAGGAGCTCAGGAAGCGCGAGGAGCGCCGCGCCTCCAAGAAGGTCACCAAGGCCGCCGCCGCTCACCGCATGCTCAAAAAGAGCATCCTGCCCAACAAGAAAATGACCTTCAACGAGGAGGGCGAGGTGCGTGGTGGGCACTGGCTCTGAATCTTTCGACGATAGAAGAATAATTTTAGCCAGAACTGATATACCCATTTTCCATCTCTGATGCTCTGTGGATGCCAACAAAGTTGTTTGATCGAAAACACTGGACGACTTTCTAGGAAAACTGACTTGTTTGGCAGAAAACATGGATCATGGATAACTCATGGTTACGCCCTTATGGATGCTGCTTCCCTAGTCTCGTCATTCATGTCACCCGGTGTCCCCAACCCCGGCCCGTGCAGTACTCTGACCCCTTCCCTCTCCCGTACAGGCGGTGCTGGACCACACGCGCCAGCAGGTGTCGGAGCTGGCGCAGAAGTACCAGCAGGAGGGTGGCAGCGGCATCGACATCGACACGGTCCGGCAGATCCTCAAAGAAGAGGACCGCATCGACCGGCAGATCTTCAAACAGAAGATCCAGGCCAAGCACAAGTGAGTGCCGCGCGTACGCTGAGGGGGCAGGATGGGTAGGGAGCACTGAAATCACTGGGGTGGGGGACGTACAAACCTGCCTTTCCCTTTTGGAGGTTGTGGTGCCACATTTTCCATCTCTTTCTGAAGGTAACCGAGATCATGTATGTGCGATGATAAGTGGATAAAGGCAGCATGCTTTCCCGTCTGCTTCATACGTATGACAATATGGCATGTCCCCGTTTATTTCCTCAGAGAGAAGAAGCGGAAGCAGAAGCCGGAGCCGGAGCCGGACGAGGGCGGCTCCGATGACGGCGGCGGCGTCCGGCTGGCCTCCCCGCCGCCCGACGATGACGCCTCGATGGCGGACGATGACGCCGCGTCACCGGCGGCCAGCGATGACGAGGAGGCGGCAGATTACCGCGGCCCGGCGCTGGTGGAGTCGGACAGTGACGAGGGCGGGCCCAGAGGCCTGGCGCCCGCCTCCTCAGACGAGAGCGACGAGGAACCGGCGGTCAGGTGAGGAATGATCTGCGGAATTGCGTAGTTGCGAGCATGTGTAGCTATTATTTGGTGTCTTAGTAATTAACACTATTCGACCATCGTTTTGCCCTTCGGCTCTCAAAGTAATATATCACAGCTACTAGCTATAAGATGCTAGAATAATTCGGTTGGTACTGGTGCCTGATGGTTAATGCTGCATCAATACGGGGCTGGACACGTCAATCAATCCATTCCACTGCCATGCTGCCCAGTGCCCCGTTTGACCAGCCCCCTCTGTCCCTCTCCCCAGACCGGCGGCGAAGCGGAAGGCTAAGCAGTCGGCCTCCCCCTCCAAGCGGAGTCGGCGGCGGCAGGCCGACTCTGACGACGACCTTATCGAGACGGGCGGCACGGTGGCAGATGATGAGGCACTGGCGCTCCACCTGCTGACCGGCTGACAGGCCGCGCCGCTCCAGTAGGTGTACGGGGTCGGGCCAATGACACCCCACCCTGTCAACTCTGGGTGGTACGGTGCGGTCTGAATCGGGGACTGGAGCATTGTGATGCATTGTTTTGAATCTGTTTTGCAACTGCCGATGTGTCGAATATATAGGTCTATGCGAATTTAGAGTATGGTGTTGGTTGTATCGCTTCAATGCCGGAGTTGTACTGCTCTTCCTTCTCCATTGCTTTCAGCCGATTTCCACGATATCCGCGTTTGAACTCTTAAAAAACCATGGACATGGCATTCACTGTATTTAAACAACTCATAATCTTCAGATATGTACACTATATAGAACAATACACAACATCGACCGCGTTCCCGTAGACCGTTTGCGCCCGCTCGGGCCGCGCTGACCTCGGCCGTTCCCTGCCTGGAGCGAGTCGCTCCTCTGTAAGGCACTGGACGCCTGGGGGCGACCCCGCCCGACCAGCGCTCCGCGCGGCCGACCGCCGACATCGCCTAATATCAGCATTCATGATCGGTGGTACATTCAGGATTCCTCCGGCGCGCCCAATACCGGACGGGACACGATCGTATAGAGCGGCGCCGGGCGCGCGGCGTTCGTATACGACAGTAACACACATACAGAGGCGCCCTCATTGTCATCACAGATACGGACCTCACTTGCGCGAGCGACCCAGCGCGGCTTAAAGGTAGTGTGCCAGCTTTCTTGGACCGTATGGAGTTAATGGCCCAGATAAGGAGAACCGGATTTTTAGAACTTATCCATACCTTCAAAACTCATGGAAACGTCTTAAATTCTTCAAATTTTGAGTACCCCAGTGCGAAATTCGCCCCGACGGGTTGTCGGTCGTACCCCAACCACATTTCACACCACTATGAACAATAAATGCACACACTGAAATCGCTATTACCGATATGCTCATCCAATCAAGTTTCGATAAACCCGTTCATCATCATCTCCTGCGGTTTCGAACACGCCTGTTAGGTGGCTTCTGATGCTCGTCGAGGTCGGAATTTCCAAATACGCGTGGTGCGTCGGGCCGCGCGCTCTGACTTCGGCCAAGAAAAATGCGTCAGCTGATCATTGTCATTTCTGCCACTTGCGTGTGGTGAAATGGGGTCATAACTTATAAGACGGGTTTTTCATATTAATTATTTTACATAAAATCATATTTCAAACCATAAATAATGTTCGACAGCCAAATAAAAGAAACAATACCAATACGGGCTTACAGTTTAAGGCTCGACATTGTGTTGTCTACGATTAGACAGCTGATAACTCATTCCCGTACGTCGTATGGTCGTAACACTATAATGACCTTTGCTTATTGTCACAAGTGCGCCGCATTCGCGATTGTTGCCCGACGCCTGTTTGCAGGTGAGCCCACTACAGTTGTTATACATATCTAAAAACCGAAAAACTTTTAGGCCAAAAAGGCACTATTCCAGGCCCATTTTTTTTTTGCGATATTAGGTAAAAACAGAAGCTTCTTATCCAAGGAAAAATAAAATGGGAAATCTTTCAAAGGTGGCACACTACCTTTAAATAGTGCCCCGGACGACCCGAGCACGGGATGAGGGGTGAGAATACTTTGCAGGATGATCGCACTCACACAGACCCCTCACCGCACCTGACACCGCGACCTAACGCACACACACACACACACAAACAGAAGCACCCGCGCTCAGAAAACTGGGAGACTGACCATACTCGGTGACACAATTTATACGCAACACGTCATCAGTACCTATTGTATACAACATCGCGATAATTAATGGGTATGTACAGATGCGCTATGAACAGCAGCGTTGTGCCCCGTCTTTAGGAGTGTGTGTATCTCGGGAGCATCACCTACGGCGCCCGGCCGACCAGCGGCGGCACACAAACACTCAAACATCCAGGGGTCCCACCAGCGCCTCAAACCGAGAAAAAAGTCAACCACACAAGCACTCAAGTCAGGAGGTACACCAGAAATCGCACACGCATTTGTACGGGGATGGCGCCCACAGCTGCCCGCGTGCTATATAAAAATAAATTCCATAAAAGAAACGAACCCCGCGGCGGGACACAAAAGATACAGGACACAGGCTCGACGAGAAAAATAGTCACAAAATTCACTCGCGATTCCGCTGGCTCAAAAGGTTGCGGGGCTGGCCGGGCTGGGTCGCGGACCGCAGGACCGTGGACCACGGACCATTGGACCGTCGGACCGCCGGCCAGCCGCCGCGATAATCTCAGTAAGGTCGCTGAGCCGCGCGCTGGCGACGCGCCACGGAAGCTCGGTTTAGCATCGGATATCACTCTGGGGCCCACAGCCGACCCGCGGCGTGGGCCTCCCCAACAGACACTACACCTCGTAACACTCCCCCGACCCCATCAGTGTCCGGCACTGCTCCGTCGGGAACGCTGAGAACTCAGTCCAATCCTCCCGACACGGGCGGCGGCACGGCCTGGGCGGCGGCGTCCAGTTACAAGTACATTTTGCGCACCTTTTGCACCGGTTTACTGTCTGCGGCCGAGTTGGCGTTCTTGCCGTTGCTGTTCTTGGTCTGGTTGACCACCAAGTTGATCTGCTTGCCGCCGTTGTTGACAAGGAACGCCGGCTCCGTGTGGAAGTTGCGCTCGCACCTGCCGAAGAAGGAGATGACGTCAGTACGGTGATGTGGATGTGTGACGTCAATTGGAGTGATGTCACGGAAGTAGCGTGGGCGTGCGGTGACAGCTGATATTACTGATGATCAGTGACAAGGAAAAGCTTTGACATGTAGCAAAATAGCATGTGGACACATCAATCATAAGTTTCGGTGAACACATGGGGAGCGGGCGTGGAGCCCGTGCGCCTAGCTGCCCCAGGAAAAACCGGTGCGCTGGACAGTTTCCGTTAGTTGTCGTGACATCAGGTCTGTCCGTCTGACCCTGCCACAATAATTGATAACCATCATACGATTCCAATCACGCGATTTGCGAATGACTCGTCCAATGACTTCAGCCGTGTTCTGTCGCACGCAATCGTGGCAAGCAACTTCCCACGCAAACGGGGCAACCATTCACATCCGTGACACTGCGCAGCATTGCACAAATCCACTTACCATGGTTTGGAAACTACGACCGAAACCTACAACCTCGACGCCCAGCGCGGCACCCCACTGCCTGAGCCTCCCCTGTTCTCTCACCTGTTGTCTGGTTTGACGACGACATGCGCGGCGGCGGCGGCCGCTTCCAGCTGCTTCATCCTGGACTGGCGGTCCAGGTGCGGCGTCTCGTAGTAGGGCTCGCCGCGCGCGCGCCAGTACCGTCTCGAGACGCACCAGCCGACGCCGAAGCCGACCAGTACGGCCAGCAGGCACGTGCTGACGACGGCGATGGCCAGCGTCTCGGCCGTGTAGACGCCGCTTGGTCGACCCGAGTAGCGCGACTCTGCGCGGAGGGGAGGGACAGGGGTTAGTGCGGAACCCGGCTCTAAACCAAACTGGTCCTAGACCGTTTCGCTTAATTGTAAGAACAGGCCAGTGTGGGTGAAAAGACACCGTTTCTAACGTGTGTGGTCTACCAACAAAAACTCTACGATCGTCAGCAACTCGAATCACGTTCTTGCAATGTGCTTCATTCATGACATCATGCCTGAGCCGCGGGAAAATCGAATCACTGCGTGACCTAATGGGAAAGACGCGCCAGTACTCGTAATTCCAACACTGACAACCTTCGCCGTACCATGCACTGGTAACCCAAACGTAAACGTCAAAAATAGGTAAGGTGAAAACCCCACACTCACGATGCCATCATGGGAGGGGCCTACATTCAGCAGGGAGGCTTATTTGAGGCTGGCACCATTCCTATCGCACATAGCTATAGACTGAAATGTAATCCAGCAAAGTTTAACTTTTTGACGTCGCTGCGGGTGACGTGATATAGACATTAGACAATCAAGCCGATCCGCCACTTCTGCTTACCTTTGGCCACGGCTCCCTGGAAGGACTTGGTGCGTTCGACGATGTCCAGCACCCTTTGTCCCTCGTCGGCCTCGTATTTCTCCCGGTCCAGTTCGTTTCCTGTGAACGGAGATAAGTCTGTCAGCGCCGCTGCCTAATACCACTGATACCTCCCCAGCTGGTATGTCTGTGAAAATACACAAGACGACGAGCTCCTCCCTACACTATGACTGACACTGAGCGCCGGGCGGCTGGCGGGGCCCAGCGCCGGCCACTGAGAGCCGACAGCCATTCGGCACGGCTCGCGGCGCCGTTTCAGGCTGATAACGCTGATATATCGCGGCGATTGTGGGCGCCGGACGGTGAGTGACACACCACAGAGTAAACTCAGGCGCCAGCGGCGACGGCGGACCGATCGTACTACAGAGGCTGACACTCCCCGCCGGGGATAACGGGACGACGGACTTAACACAGTGCAGACAGACGGGCTTTTACCAGACAGACTAGCACGGTGCTACCGACGCGTGAATCACTTCTACCTGCGCCACATGCCGTGTCCCGTGAACAGCTAGTTTGACCAGTCCTACAGTGTTCGGGGCAGCTCAGACCGTGCGCGGCGCGGTGCGGTGCGGGTGCGGGTGCTTACCATCGTCCTCATCCTCGGACGGCTCGCCTCCGGGGGCCGCCGGGGCGGTGCTGGGGTCGGCGGCGGAACCGGCGCAGTCGCACGCTACCGGCGCGCTCTGCGTGGTGCTCGGACTGGCCGCGGCTACAAAACAAGCGGAAACAGAAACGGTGCTCAGCGACTGAACAAGACGCCACGACAGGCCGGGCAGGCAGAAACAAAGCGGACGAAATCAGAACGGACGGGTGCGCCGGTGCGGTGCAAACACAACACGACGTGAAACTCAACACCAATAGAAAAAAGCGGAACGTAAAAAAGAAGACAAAAGAGCTGACTTACTCGTTGCCTCTTGGAAGAGAATTTTCGGCTCGCGGTCCTCGCCTGTAAGCAGGGAATACGTAGTCAGCTATCTGCGCACTACGGCACAAAACCACGAACACTACTATAGCTCTCTGTCTACACATCAAACTGGCGATGAACCGAGACAAGACGACACAGATCACGAGCGACACCATGCGATACTTCACAGGTCACGCCGCTAGTCTATCGTGATCAGTGCGTGCAGAGCCCATGCAAACGGTACCGTTCAATCTAAACACTCTGGCCTGGGCGAGGCCGTGCCCGGTTCGGATGGGCTCGTCTGGACGAAACAGGACAGAGCACCAGCGATAGGACACGAGCCAGACGCGGCGGCGACACCAGCGGTTACCACCGACCGTCACCAGCCGCTATCACCAGCGGTGACCACACGCCCCACCGCTCACCTCTGGGACAGCGCGGGTGATATCCTCCGGTGACGTTCTGCAGGGGTTCCACGCCGGCCGGCCAGTCGGCCAGCGGCCGGCACAGCCGTTCCACCTCGTCCCAGGCGCAGTACGGGTCCCGGAGGCGGACACAGGCCGAGCAGTGGCCCACGCGGCCGGCGCCGCAGCGCGACAGCGGCACGGCGCGGATCTCGTCGTCGGTGACGACGATGAGCCGCGGCGGCTGGCCGGGCTGCCGCGACACCAGCAGGTTGGTGATGGTGGCCGCCGTCGGGAACACGGCCAGCTCCTCGACGATCAGCGGCTCGGCGGTGGGACGCGCCGCGCCCGACGCCACGTTCACCGCCTTCAGCACCCGGCCGTCGTCTGAGGGAGAGGGAGCCATGGGTTAATGGAACGACGACAACTGCACGGCAGGGCGTATACGCTTGAATACTAGAGGAAAATGAATGCTATTGTGAAGCATAAAACAACACTTTTTCAGGATTGTCAGCTAAGCTTCGCAGCTAAGTTCATCAGGAGCCACCGTCGCTCTGTTTCATCCCTCCTTCCATCCTCACCTGTGGCGATGAATAGGACGTCGTAGAGAGTGCCATCGGCGGCGCGGACCTGCGGGTCCACGGCGATCTTTGTGAAGCGCTGGTGGAGGCTGGTCCTCATCAGGAGCGGCTGACCGTGCAGCGTCGGCACCGCAGAGTCCATGAGCGGGTGCGACCGGATGAAGTTGAGGTGGACGTCGGGCAGCGAGCGCGAGTCGTTGACACACCGTCCCGGCCTCGGCTCCGGAACCTGAGGGTAGCGGGGTAGCCAGCGAGGTCAGAGGGTGTGCTAGGGGAGGGGTGAGCTGTGAGGTAACGTGTGGGTGGGTTTCATTGACAAAAAAATATGACATCAGCTTGAGCTTCCGTTGCTGTTAACCGCAGCATCAACAGCAAAGCCACACCAAATATGATCGACCATAAATGTCACACCACTAATCGCTTGATAATTCCAAACAAACAATCTTGTTGCAATGCCCAGCAACAGAAGCTTTGCCACACTGACATAATATCCACTGTACCAGGCACATAAACCCACTGCACTAATGCCTCGACATCACCAAACCTCGGCGTCCTCCGCCACCTCTGGCGCCACCTCACACCCACCTGCGAGTGCGTGGTCGGCAGCCAGTTGGAGTTCATGTCGTCCTGGTGCTTGAAGTTGCCCTCGAACGTGTCCATGACGTCGGTCAGGCGGAAGGCGCAGACGGCCGAGCCGGCGATGCTGTTGACGGGCGTGGTGAAGACGGCGTAGAGCACGTCCTCGAGCTGGCCGCCGTGGACGCCCGTCTGCACTGACGAGATCGACTCTGAGGGGAGAGATGGAGGGGGTCAGAGGGAAATGTGAGGGAGAGGGGCGCGGGAGGAGAGTGGGGAGACATGGGCAGGGGTGGGAGATGACTGGGAGACGAGCGTGGTCCTGTCACCGTCCCCAAACTCAAGAAATTGTGTTAAATTGTCAGTTGGATCTCTGGGAAAATTGGGATTGTGGTGATTGACTTGGAGACGAGACGGATCATTCCACCGATTTTCTTCCTCATTAGATCACAATTTATCGAGCAATGTGTTCCGAACGCTACCGTAATACGATCGTGTGCGGTGGATTATCTCGACAAAACTCTCCTGTCAGTGTATCAAGAAAAATGGTCCTCGGGTCCAGTCCCAGATTGGTACAAGTTAAATCAATTGAGAGCAATGTCAGCGGCCACAAGCCCAATTATGTGTCAAGGTCGAACACATTGTCGCCGCCTTTGAAGATCACTGACGCGAACTTGTTTCGGGAGATCTTTAATCATAATTACGTGTTAAGTCGAGACGAAATCTCGAGCCATGCGTGCCTCCTCTGGAAATGTTTCGTAATTACCCGAGCGACAAGACCGGCCGGAGCAGTAAAATGCACGGAATGATGGTTAAACCCTTGTAACTGCTCACTCAGAATCACCAGAGGCAGGTCATGTCGAAACCTCGGCGTCCGTCCGCTCTTATCAGGACGGGGTGACAGCGGACATCATAGATGTCTGCCCGGGCGTCCGATCGCATCACTTTGCATGTGTGAGCACCAGCCATCCCGCGGATCGCCCAGACTTCTCATCATTACCGGCGTTTACTGTTCACACGGTGAACCGATCTGGTCGGTTCCCACCGCGATACCATCACCCAGTTGCCATGGCGACCGGTGGGCGCACCATGAGACGGTCCGACGGACGGGGCTCGGGGACAAACAGAGCTGGCCGTCCGACCCGTCTCCCGTCAGCTGATGGTCTGATTTCGTCAGATTACGGCCCCTCCCAAACAGTGCACCAGCCGGCGCTATAATCTCTCTCCGGGGAGCCGCCTCATCATCTCTCAGCTGAACTAACCGGGCTCAGCCAACTCGGACGGTTTAACCCGCGCCGACGCTATTTTCCCCGCACCGCCGTCTGATCCAGGTTACCAGAACTGGGTTTATTCGTCTTACCCAACACCACCCTGCAGATTATGACGTAAATGATAAGTCTGGGCCCTAGAGTTACGCCCATCCCCTGCTCTGCACCTTAAACGAGCCAGCCCAGGGGCGCAAACAGAGCAGCATCATCAGGGCAGTGCACAGACGGGTAACGAGGGCGGCAGTTTCCGGCGCTTCAGAGGACGCCTGCTCCGCCGCCGCTGCAGACCCCGATGGCGTCATTGAGCGGGCAGACAAACAGACTGGTCAGTGCGGAGGGCCAGGGCTGGTGAGACGATACACCGCAGGGAGGGTGTGCTCACCCTCTCGGCAACGTGTCTTTCACACGAGCCTGCTGAGTAGATATGAAACCAGCAAAATCGTGGAAACAAAAGTTAAATTCGTGAATGGATCATTCCGATCATTGAGCTTTGAAGAGAGCAGAAGATCAACGAGGTACGAACATTGAAGTTTCCGAATGAGGTTAGCTAAAAAAATTTTCTCTAAACTTTGCGTGCTGCCAATCGCGACCACGGTCATAACCGCGGTCGGTCACGGTCACGATCAAATTCACGGTCACGGGCAGGGCCACGGTCACGAGCGGCGGGCAGCTGGCGGCTGCACTGGTAACCTAATGGAGCGTTCAGCTGCATCACAGCGGCGGCGGCCCGGTCTCTAAAGGGGCCATTTATCAGAGCTCCGTAAACAGCCAATTGGCCACAGGTCGACCTGGGCCAGCGGCGCCCAAGGTCAGTCCCTGTCCCGACCCCCTCCCCGGACCACAGCCCAGCCCCGCTGAGTGTGGTAAACAGATACCGGGAGAGGGGGGAGCTAATGCTAACCGCAGATGAACATATGGCCCGCAGACGGCGGCGTGGCACCAGCGAGAGTTCGACCCTCTCCCTCCCTCCGCCGCCAGCCGCCCGACCATTCAGCGCGGTCACGTGACGTGTCGGCGGGCGTGAACCACGGCCGTGTCCGGGGTCATGTGACCCGGCGATGCCGTCGCCCGCACCGTGATGAATTGGCTGATTATTGTACAGAAGCCGTGGAGGGGGGGGGGGATTTGAACCACACTGACGTGTGGAGGGGCGCGAGAGAGGGGAAGGATGGTGACTGGTGATTATAGCTCGCGTTCAAGTGTGAGCGGAACCCTCATGGTCCAATGTGCTGCTTATAACGAACCGTCAAAGGACTCCATACAGTTCAAATCTGGCACGACTTCTCCTATGCTGGCTACTCACGGATTTCGTCGAAGTAGAACGGGTACTCTCCGGGGATGGAGCAGTTGAGCCGCGACTTCAGGAACGACGTCCACTTGTTTCGGTACTTGTACGAGCCACCCTTGTCGTTCTTACAGACGCGGGCCACGCGCGAGTAGACACGCTGCAAGGGCACGGAGCACCGGGGTCAACGGAGGTCACAGGCCGCTCAGAGGTTAACACTGCTCAGAGGATGATCCAGTACATGACAGACCACACCATAAGGAAGAACAATGGCAAAGCACGACCTCCTTGTAACACAAATGCATCCAAAAATAAGCACAGCTCGTAGAAGTGCGGTGACCTGTGTCCATTTAACCCAGCCGACAGCTTAGCGAGTCATCACCGTCGGTTTTCCAGTCCTCCCCGGCCGGTTTGGTCACAATAAAGGTGTGGCTTGTTTACGACAGTACGTCTCCGTCACCGTGCACCAAACCACACTGCGGTCAGCTTATCCGTCTGGCTGCTCTCCCCCTCCCCCCCCCCCCCCGTCATCTACCGCAGTAGGTGGGGTGACTGGGGATATATGGGATCGACTGGCTCATCATGGGTATCGGACAGAACGTTACAGGTCACCGGACAATGACCCAGTGGGCAGTGGCCAGCAGACAGTTAAAACCGGACAGCAGGTCAGAGGTTTGACGACCGGTCACTGGACAGGGGACAGTCGGACAGTGGTCACAGGTTTGACGACCGGTCCTGGACAGGGGACAGTTGGACACTGGACAGGCAGTCGGACAGTGGTCACAGGTTGGACGACCGGTCACCGACAGTGACCGAGGCGGCTTGGCGGTGTCCCAGGGCGCACGGCGCTTCCATGAAATGTTTACCGAACGCTGCAAGTGTATGTCTAAGCATACACATACACATCGAGCGGGCGGGGTTACGTCAGGTAGTTACCAGATCGAAGGGCGAGTTTTTAGTAGGTTTACCGAACAGGGTTGGTTGCCAGACCCGACTACTGGGTGGAACAGTTCAGTTGTCAAACAACTTGTCACAGAGAGGAGCCGTAAGACTTGTGCTGAGTTCTCAGGACAGGCCACACGGAGCGAGTTGTCACTACCCAAAAATGCCGTGTGATCCGCTAGGCTGTCAGTGTTTACCTTTCCGCAGTTGATGTACTCGACGGCTGTCTCTCGGAAGAAAAAGTAGACAAAGTCTCCGTGGTCGATCGACCCGACAAAGCTGGGAGCTGAAACAGAAGCAGGGCTGGGTCAGACTGCTGATCGATAGCACAAAGACACAAATGTCACCGCGCCAGATCACATACAGGGGTGTGTCCTGTGAGCTGTGACAGCGCCTACGATAACTGACAGCGGGCAGTATCTGACCCCAGAACCGGGTGTGTCCTGTGAGCTGTGACAGGACCTACGATAGCTGACAGCGTGCAGTATCTGACCCCAGATACAGTGCCGGTCAAGGGGTCCGTCTTTGTGTCGCGGACTGTTTGCTGTTGGTGAGCCGCGACTGGTCCCTGCGGTGGTGGATGGGTTGTGTCAGCGGGCACGGGCTGACCGCTGGTGTAACTCCACTGGCCCGTCTGGTGTTTGGCTCGAGGTGTGACAGCGTGAACAGTCAATACAGCTGGTTACAGGAATAAACCAAACTGACCTCGAGCGCCGCACATGCCCCGGAACTACCGACAAAGACCGTGACACACAGACAAACACATCACGGAAGAACGGGTTGGGCCTCGCAGCTCGTATAAACGCTGACCTCAAACCGAGTCGACTTCACCAAAATCACTTTTGACGGATTTATCAGTGTTATTACCTGTGGTCCATAAATATCGTCTGGAAGGCCCACTGCCCCAATATCGCTGACCCTATCTGCGAGCGCTACAAATCAGAGCGGCGCGGCTGAAGGACCACCCAAGCCGGAGGGCGCTCTTGGGGAGGTGGCCGCCGGCACGGCGGGAGCACGGGCGGTAATTTCGCGCACACCAGTGGGCCACGGCCGCGGGGACCCGGCCCGGCCCGCCGCCGAGTGGCTTTAATATCGGCAATCATGGCGCGAACTCGGCCACTGGGCAGTGGCTGGGTGGTCCGCGGCCGTCCGAGATGGTCGGTCTCCGGCAGGAGGCAGTAATTTGGGTGAGACTGCGGCTAATCAGAGGTCCTCGGGGTGGGGCTATCCACCGCGCAGGAGCTGCCCCTCCGCTCTCTCCTCGTCCTAAAACGCATCTGGGTCTTACGTATCTCAGACACGCACAGTGTGGCTCATTGGCTCTCTTTTGGGTAGTGATATTTCTCTCAGTCACGCGAAGCTTTACCAATAACGTCTCACTAGGCCTCGTTGCGTAAAAGGCACCCGTCGAGATCACACAAGATCGCTGTCGACGCTGCAGTCATCGCCATCGACGTTTCCCCATGCGCCTTCCCACCCACAGTCTCATACTGATCAGTGGTAGTCAGATGAGCTATAGCACGCGCTCCCCTCGGTCCCGGGATCAGTTTCTCATTATCTTCTACATGCATCAGTGTGAGACGTAATAGCAGCAGACAGCGGACTAAAACAAAGCGGGATCGTATGGATATTAAGGGCTAACGCATAATTCATTACTCTGGGCTAAAAGACTCGTGTTGGTGTTTGTATTGATGTTGTGTCGGGGCTGTGAGGTGCGAGCTGCAGGCGGAGAAATGTGCCCATCATCCCGGAGCGCCCTGCCTCTGCAGCTGGCAGTGGGCTCCGCTGAACCACACCGAATCGACACGAGAACGCGTGCACGGCCAATAGCACGGACCCGGGCGACAGTTCCGCACTGACTCCTGCAATACGACCCAAGTCGGTGATTGCATAGCCCCCCCCCCCGGCCAGCGCCACCGCGCGCGCGCCACGCAATCCGACCCAAGTCGACGATTGCATAGCCTCCATCCAGCGCCACCGCGCGCGCGCCTTGCAAATCGACCCAAGTCGACGATTGCCTGCCTCCGTCCAGCGCCGCCGCGCGCGCGCCTTGCGATCCGACCCGAGTCGACGATTGCGTGCCTCCGCCAGCGCCACCCCGCGCGCCACCTTGCCACTCGGCCCCATCCGCCGCTGACCTTGTTCCGCACTGACTCCTGCAAACCGACCCAAGTCGGCGATTGCATGGCCCCCCCCCCCCCCGCCAGCGCCACCGCGCGCGCGTCATGCAATCCGACCCAAGTCGACGATTGCATAGCCTCCATCCGGCGCCGCCGCGCGCGCGCCTGCAATCCGACCCAAGTCGACAATTGCATCCGCCACTTACCTGCCATGCAATTCGACCCAAGTCGACAATTGCATGGCGCGCCAGCAATTCGACCCAAGTCGACAATTGCATGGCCTCCATCCAGCGCCGCCGCGCGCGCGCCTGCAACTCGACCCAAGTCGACAATTGCATCCGCCGCTTACCTTGCCATGCAATTCGACCCAAGTCGACAATTGCATAGCCTCCGTCCAGCGCCGCCGCGCGCGCTCCTGCAATTCGACCCAAGTCGACAATTGCATCCGCCGCTTACCTTGCCATGCAATTCGACCCAAGTCGACAATTGCATGGCGCGCCAGCAATTCGACCCAAGTCGACAATTGCATAGCCTCCATCCAGCGCCGCCGCGCGCGCTCCTGCAATTCGACCCAAGTCGACAATTGCATCCGCCACTTACCTTGCCATGCAATTCGACCCAAGTCGACAATTGCATAGCGCGCCAGCAGTTCGACCCAAGTCGACAATTGCATAGCCTCCATCCAGCGCCGCCGCGCGCGCTCCTGCAATTCGACCCAAGTCGACAATTGCATCCGCCACTTACCTTGCCATGCAATTCGACCCAAGTCGACAATTGCATGGCGCGCCAGCAATTCGACCCAAGTCGACAATTGCATAGCCTCCATCCAGCGCCGCCGCGCGCGCGCCTGCAACTCGACCCAAGTCGACAATTGCATCCGCCGCTTACCTTGCCATGCAATTCGACCCAAGTCGACAATTGCATAGCCTCCGTCCAGCGCCGCCGCGCGCGCTCCTGCAATTCGACCCAAGTCGACAATTGCATCCGCCGCTTACCTTGCCATGCAATTCGACCCAAGTCGACAATTGCATGGCGCGCCAGCAATTCGACCCAAGTCGACAATTGCATAGCCTCCATCCAGCGCCGCCGCGCGCGCGCCTGCAACTCGACCCAAGTCGACAATTGCGTCCGCCGCTTACCTGCCATGCAATTAGACCCAAGTCGACAATTGCATAGCCTCCATCCAGCGCCGCCGCGCGCGCGCCCGCAATCCGACCCAAGCCGACAATTGCATGCCTCCCCAGCGCCACCGCGCGCGCCACCTGCGACTCGGCCCCAGCCGCCAGACCCCTGCAATCCGACCCAAGTCGGCGATTGCATAGCCCCCCCCCCCCCCGCCAGCGCCACCGCGCGAGCGCCATGCAATCCGACCCAAGTCGACGATTGCGTAGCCTCCATCCAGCGCCGCCGCGCGCGCGCCTTGCAAGTCGACCCAAGTCGACAATTGCATAGCCTCCATCCCGCGCCGCCGCGCGCGCGCCTGCAAATCCGACCCACGTCGACAATTGTATGCCTCCGCCAGCGCCACCGCGCGCGCCACCTCGCAACTCGGCCCCGGCCGCCACTTGCCTTGCCCCCCCCCCCCGGCGCCCGCCGCCCCCCCCCCCCCCCGGCGCCCGCGGCCTCCCTACCGCCGCGTACCCCCTGCCCGCACCCGTGTTGCTTCCCCGCCCCGCAGCCTATCGCTGCGCCCACCTGCCACCGGTCATCCTGCTGTCCGCCACCTAGCTCCATGTCGTTGTCCTGTTGTTCGATCCACTAGGCCAAGTATCCGCCGTGCACACCGTGCAACACTCAACCGGCGTCTCCTAAGCCAGAGCACTGTTCTCCGCACTTCCATCACAAATATGGAGTAGGTCCCTGTGTCGCACCGTCACTCCTCTCCTCTCGCGGTCGCGGCCGCTCCCCGACTGAGCTCCCCATGTTATTGCCCGCCCGTCGTGTTTGCGCGCGTCCGTCCCCCGGCTCAGGGCCGCCGTGGTCGCGGCTGGAGCCCTCAACGGGTCTTATCGGCGGCGGCCGATAAGACGGTCATGAGCAGCCGATGGATGAGCCCATCACCAGGCGTCGGATTGGACTGTGACGGAGCCCGCCTGCGGCCGGGTCCCGCGGGGTTTGAGGCGGACTGCCGGACCAGTGCGGAGTGTCAGACCGACACACACCCGGCCGTGGAGACGGGGCCAGGCCGCCAGATGTGAGAGTGGAGCCACAGCCAGCAGTAACAGCTCAGCAGGTCTGGCCGGGTGGAGGAGTCTCCCCTCCCCTCCCCGGAACATGGCAGCGGACACGTGCGGCCAGTGCGGCCAGGTGCCGGTCCGTGACCCCGGCGGTCAGAGGTCACCCCGGGGTGGTCCTGTCGGCCGCTGCGCTCGGCGACACCGCCGACACGAGCCTAATGGGTGGTCCAAACAACCGTGTCGCCAGGAAACAAAACAACCTCTAAAAACAAGTACACACAACGAGTGAACGCTAACAGGAGGATTCCTCAAACAGCGCGCCATGTCGTCACAAAGGCTATGAATCAGAGTTTGTATCGAGTTGGCCTCCTGAATCTAATTTCCACAGCCAACTTCCTCTCCTCAGAAAGGCTCACGACTGACGCACGGCGCGGTCCGCCCCAGACGACCCACAGCCACGAGACGGGACCGGTTTGGAGACCGCAGGCGGCCCGACAACCCACTTAGTGCTCCTGGCAGCACGGCGTGGCGCCAGCCGCCACGCCGCGGAGAACCAGTCCTGCCGCACGGTGGAAATCAATTAATACCGGCCCAGACCGACCACCAACCTACCGTTCCGGGAACACACAAAAACGCCATTGTGTCTCGGCCGAGAACGGTTCGGAGCGGCAATTCACGGGCGGCGATATTCGTTAGAGATAAGCCACTTGTTAAATGTGTACCGTTACGCAGTTGAGCGAGCGAGAGCTTCCTCTATAGAGCGGCGCCAAGTGGCCAGAAGTTATGGCCGGCCAGCTACCGCTCCGACACGCTACCCGGCGCCGAAGATCACCGTGATTTCGGCTCCGTTTTTGGGTCAGGTGAGGCGACGCAGGGTTGAAGTTGAGAATATTCCGGCTCATGGCGCTCATGATAACTGTTGTAACATCCTGAAAACATTAGATGTACGACGCCGCTAGCCCCAGTGCTCCGTTTGACCCGAGACGGCGCCCTCTGATCTATGAGCTGGGGTTTCTCGGTCGGAGGGGCAGTGTGGGGTGGGGAGGAGCTCTGTCTGTGTTTACTGCTCTGCCCGGCACCCAGAGTCGGGCAGAGTCGCGCGCCGCGCCCCGCTCTGGAGTCGAGCCAGACGGAGTGGCTCTGTTCCGTCTGCTGACGTCATCGGTCGCCGTCCGAGCTGGCACGGACACCCCGCCGCGCCGCCCCGTCTGTCCCCGAAGTCGACCCGCACCCAGTGATGGATGATAAAAAACTGTAACAAATGGCGGCCACTCTGGAATTCACGCTATTTTTAACAGGTCAGCTCAGGACAATCAATAAACTGCAGGACGGTAGCGCACCTGATGACCTCGAATAAAAATACATGTTTAGTTTGAATCGACATGATTTAGAGGTGAAACATTTGCCTGGTTCAATGACGAAGTTTCTTTCATTGACGAAGCCGCCTCATGTCGTCTTGAATAGCACCATGAATATCGCTAAACGCACATCAACAGCATACGCATAGCTGTTTCCGATTACATGCATCGCGCTCCGCAGTAACGTGTTACCGATAGTGTCATGCGGTACAGCATAGCTGCAGGCGCTCACTACTAGTGACATCTAGTGGGCGCAATGCGCACTAAACTGATGGCCGGTTATGCGGGTCAGCATAACTTCCAGGCGTGCGCTGCTGCCGCTACAATCTTGATCTACTGTTTGTTTGCGCTGTGTTCTGTTTAGTGCTGTTTGTTAACTGAATGTTTGCGCCATCAGTGCTGCGCTCGAACAACTCAACTAACAAAGCTGCGCGTGTTTTCATATAACACCGAAACCACTCGGTAACTCCATCTGTAAGTCGTAAGTAACGACAGTCGTGCCCTCGTCACGCCGGGTCACGGTGGCGTCACGAACCGGCCGTCCGTGACTTACCGTCACGGACGATCGCAGCGAACGGGTCCGTGTGTTACCAAACACCATGTGCCTGCGTCACGCTTTGAAATTACGCCATCGACCAACAACACTCGCAACACACACGGACATAAGCAGCGCTCCCCGGCAGTGCCACCGTCTGCAAGTGCAGGCTCAGCCTGCTTATCCAGCTTAAAACTTTCTCGATTATACCAGGATGGATGCACGGCAGGCGGTTTTTGGGAGCCATAAGCCGCGCTTCCGAGCTTCTAAGAAGAGTAGAGAGTTGTGAGTTGACAGTGCCGCCGCCGCGAGCCGGTGACGACGCCGGCGTCTAGTTGGAGCGCCCTGCAGCCGGACGGGTCGCCAGGTAGTACGGACAGTCGGCCCCGGGGACCGGCTGATCTAACCACTGATCAGCCAGCCACCGTCCGACCGGCCGGCAGAAGCGGACGAGTACACACGAGACGGGAGAGAGGTGGGTCCAGACGAGAGGAGGGAGAGAGAGGGGAGGCACGGCGCCCACCTGGACGTACGTCGTAACGTCAGCGTCGTCGATCGCCGACCTGTCCGGAGCCACTCTCTCCAGACAGCGCGGCCACTGCGGAATACTAATGACCGCTGCACCGGGCGCCGCGGGTGACTTTACACTCTGCGGTCCTCTCCGGTCCTCTGCCGTACCCAGGCGGCCGGTCGGACGGCTTTTTCAGCTGGTCAGAGTACGAACGGAGCGGCGCCGCGCCGGTCAGAGGTGGCCGGACAGGAGAGCCGTGGCCGGTCCAATGAGAGGGCCCGGCGCGTGACCGGGACCACTGGCGCCCCTCACCGAGACTCCCGCCCCAGCGGCGGATGAATGGAACTTCACG
This sequence comes from Amphibalanus amphitrite, assembly GCF_019059575.1. Lineage (NCBI taxonomy): Eukaryota > Metazoa > Arthropoda > Thecostraca > Balanomorpha > Balanidae > Amphibalanus > Amphibalanus amphitrite. The sequence continues at coordinate 173,435 of NW_024881867.1, forward strand.
GACTGTCGGCCCGTGTGAATAGCGCCACGTGACCGCGGAGAATAAGACGATTGTGGTGCGATTTAGAGCTCACTGCCTGCGAGTGGATGATATGGTAGAGACATCCTATTCAGAGCCCAGCGGCGTGAAGGAAATTAAGATAAAAGGCAGATAAAACAAACAGACATAAACCAGGAAGGAAAGCCAAATGCCAAGCCAAACACGTGAGCCGGCGGCGGCGATAAATAAAGCCACGCTTTCAAGAATATTTCAGTGGTAAGTGAACTGTTAGGTACTATCCAAAATATTGAGGCATGAAACTTGATCGATGATAATTACCATGCTTCATCAGCGGTAAACACATTTTAATGGGCATTATTGCTTAAAAACGGATGCCAAAATAACGACTTCAAGTTTTCAATTCGAATTCGATTAGGGAAAAAACAGCTGCAAGCAAAAAGATCTAAGAACGTGCTGATTTTATCAGAAGATCCCGTAAACGATGCCACGAGGTAACTCTAAAATCAACTGACGCGGTGTTCAAAACATTTTGTCTGTGATTTTGGCCCATGAATTAGACATATTACGCCATTCACCCACAAAAAAACGACAAAACCAAAATATTTTTCGGCACATCCACAAATTTACTTTACATAATGACCTAGCCAAATTTTCCGGATTTTAAGCAATGTTTAATGTGTGGCAATGCTAAATGCTTTAAGAAGCATCTTTACTAGCAGTACACCATGTCCCAAGCATGATGTAAGGCATCATTCAACAGAAATGGAACCCGACGAACCAAGCACTAGCGGCCCATCACCATCGAGAGAAAGGTCTCGATCCAGATCTAGAGCCAGGAGCGAAGAAAAATGCATAAAACCGAAAGTGAAACCTGTCAAAATTAGACAAAAAGCAACACGAAAACAGGTCAGGATGAAACCGAAGGTCGAATATGAGAGCGATGATGACAAAAGCTTAGCTGGCTCCTCAGATATGTGCGGTGATCAATATGAAGAACCCAAGGATGAGGACGAAGAAGAAGAAGACGAGGAGCAAGTATGTGCACCAGTGCGACCGAAGAAACGAATGAGTCGCAAGAGAGCACAACCTTCAGATGAAAGTGACTCACTGCTGGGTAACTCAAACGATGCCTCGTTCGACGAGACTCCAGAGCAAGACGGTGGCGACGACTCAGACATCAGTAGTGCGCCTACCGACGCACCATCCGAGGTCGAGTGCTCAAAGAAGACAAAATCGCGACGCAAGCCGATCCTCAAGAAACCCGTCATGCCGCGAGGGCGTCAACGGCGACGTCAACGATCCCGTTCGGTCAGGAGTCACATTCACACACTGGACGACCACGATCGCGGCTCCAAGTGTCGTCTGTGCACCACTTGTGCGGCGCGCTACCAGGCCATTCTAATGAACGGACGGTACGCGTAAGTTGGACACGCACAAATCCCTTTTAATTGTATTTTAGTGACCTGTCTCCGTCCCTTCAAAGCTCAGCTACTCTAACCTCTTGAATATAAACCCCGTCAGACTCACCATTTAGCTGTTTCAGCTCGAACTGTTCGGTGCGGAGCGGATGTCTATAGATGAGTGGGTCCGAGCCGGCAAAATCAGCCACCGTTCCCGCATACAGCTGGTCATCTGTGAAAAAACAGTCGTTTAACACATAGTTCATCAAAATTGAGACAGCTCATAAGGCTCTTCTTCTAGTCGGCTGAATCACTCATGCGTTTTAAATGAGCGGCGTCCCATCTGCCCATGACGTTTCGACCACGGACCGGACGTTGGGCGGCCATGACGTTTAACTGTGGACCGGACGCCGGGTTGGGTTGGCAGCTGTGTCGCCGCCGCCGTCACAGCTCACCGACCACTGTGGTGTCATAAAACACCAACTAAAAACGCGGCGCGGCCGGCTGCTGGCACGGCTCGCCGCAGCACTGCTGACCAGGCCAGCGGTCAGCAGTCAGCAGCGACCCACCGACACCAGCTGACACCGTCAGCGGCTCCGTCCCAGCCGACATCCCCCCTCCCGGCCTCTCAGAGTCTGCATTCTACAGTCACCCCTCAAACCGTCGGTGGTCCGAAGGGTACCCAAACACTACGCGCCCACCGCGATAAAAGCCGAGCTGTGTTTCTGCGACGGGTCTCGATTAGAGATCAGCAGGTAGCGGAGGGTAGCCGGCGGTGGCCGGGGAGGCGGCGCACGGTCCCGGATATGAGCCCCGGGTGCGCCAGGGTTGAGTTGAGTGACCCTCGGGCGAACCACAGGCGAGCCCGCCACCCAGAGCTGCGCGCGTGACTGGAGGAAAATGACGACGAAAAACGGCCGTCCCGCTGCGCGCCCGCGATCCCTCCACCGGCTATCAGAGGCCTCTTGCACCAAACTACCTACCTAGGTAAATTCAGATTTTACCTAGATTCTCTTGCACCAAACTACCTACCCAAAAACGCTACCGTGAAAATTTACCTTGAGAAATTCTACCGAGCGGTATAAGAACTTACCAATTGTTAAAGTCCAACCGGCTGTTTTCCTCTTGCACCGAAAGCCGGAAAGAAGTACTCGCGGAGGAATTTTTGACGGTCTGACGGTAAACGCGGGCTTCCAAAATAACTAGCAAAACCTTAGGTAAAATGATTCAATTAGTAACAATAGGCCCAATACATGATAATCCACGGGTACTTTTATGTAAATTAGGCATTACAAAATGTTTAGACAATGATAAATCAATGTTTTACGAGTGAATAATAATATAATTGACCAAATGTTCCATGGGTTCACAGAGGTGCTTCTCCGTACCAAGGCGATAAACCTCCGTAGCAGAACAGCCAGGTTGAAGACTCACTCGTTGCCATGGAAACGAAGCTTATTTGTTCAAGTAATCTAATACCAGTATAGCGCCTTTTGGGGCGACTAACGGAGCGAGCGAGGGGGTGAGACTTGCACGTGCGAAATTTCGAGGGTGGCCTCCAACTGACTTGTGCACGGCACCCTACTGACCGGTTTCTAGCGATGTGCCAAATTTGAGCACAATCGGCCCAGCCGTTCTCGAGATCTGGAAGCGGCACCCTGCACGTGCGCACGTGCAAAATGGGTCCCAACTGACTTGTGCACGGCACCCTACTAACTGGTCCCTAATCGTGTACCAAATTTGAGCGCCATCGGTCCAGCCGTTCTCGAGATCTGGAAACGACCCCTGCACGTGCGCACGTGCAGCAGCACCCCAACTCTGGCACATGGATATGCAGTGCCTAGTGGGTGCCTATCTACATGCCAACTTTCAGCGCAATCGGCCAAGTAGTTACCGAGATATTGCAACAATTACAAAACTGACACCTCTTCGTTTTGCACGTGACACGTGCATAAGGGGTCACCCACATGCATCGGGAATAGTCCAATACTTGGTAGAAGGAATGAAGCTACCCTACAAAAATTACCCCGTGTAAATCGGCCAAGTGGTTGCTGAGATATAGGCCTCGCAAAAGCGTCCGCACGGCCGGCCGGCCGGCCGGCCGGCCGCTCATACTCAGAAATTTCCGTTAATCTAAGGAAAGACTACGCTCGCTTCGCTCGCTCCGTAATCAAAATAACTTCTATCGGTATTTACGTAAATGAAAAATGATTTCATAATACCAAAAGTATATTAATAAAAACAATATCCATTTAATTGTTTTCTTTAGTTACTATTTGCTTGCGCCCACAAATAATTCGTCGCCAAATACCCAATCAAAACAAATCCTAAAAACGCGAGCTGTCAAATTTACCTAAGTAGGTAGGTAGGATGGTGCAAGAGAAGTTACCGCCGTAGGTAGTTTTACTAGGTAGGTATTTTGCCGATTCTACCTAGCTAGGTATTTTGGTGCAAGAGGCCTCAGATGAAAATTAACTCGTCAGATGGGAGTGGGAATTGAGAGCTTATCTTGCACAGCCGTGCAGCCTCCCGAGAACGGATAGTAGCTTAGACAAATTGGACGTTTTCCCATCTGTTACTCGTCGCTGTAGTCAGATTTTCACAGGCGAAGTGCCGCATTTAGAAAAGTCCGATTTAACGGACCTGTCGGGACGAAAACCACCTGCTCCCCTATAGCTCCCGGTGCCAGCGCGGCGCAGGCGTTCCCAGGATGGGCATTAGTAACTTCACAGTGCTAACAAACTCGGCCGAACTTCACTTCATCATCGAGGCGCCGCCCCAGTGAGCTTCGGCGTCAGTAAACTCGGTAAAGACCTCGCGAGCCATGGTCAGCCCAACAACTTTGACAGCTGTTACGTCTCGGCTCGTAACTTGTCTCAACCAGCTGTCCGACGTCCATTGGGGGCCATCCAGCCGGAACACTCGACTCGGCAAACTTTTCCAATAACACATTCATCGAGCGGGCGAGCACGCCTTAGAAGCAGGGCGACGTCTATAGAGAGATACGCTGTGGCGATGTGACATGGGTGCTATTGGTATGTTCAGCGGCGACCCGGCCCCCATGGTGTTTCCAATAGGCGACGCGACCGGACTTTGGCGTGTTCATTGACGGGGTGGGGTCAAACTCGGCCGAACTTCACGTCTATCTGACGTCAGTTGACCGTGGAGGGGGTCAGTTGACCGAGGAGGGGGTCAGTTGACCGTGGCCAGCACTCACCGACAAATGTGACGGTACTGTTATGGTGCGGGTCGTACGGACAGATTCCCTTGCCGTCCACGTCGTTCCCTTCTGCGACGTAGCCCAGCTCCTGAAAAAGGCCACAATGAATTATTACACTGGCACGGAAGACGCAATCAAGCTCGAGTAGACACAGATACACAATTCTGGACTGCGCTCGACATTTCAACGAGCAGGAGCTTGAAATGCAGAATGTGATGTCAGCTCTAGAAAAAGCATCGGATATCAGCACTCTTGGAAGCACGATACTTTGTGGACAGTCACTCTCAATTCTTTGGTGACATCCGCGATAAAGTCTCTAAGTCAGTTGATCCCTCTGGACTGTCGAGCTGCGGGGCCGTCGAGCCGCAGCTCTTTCACTGGCCCGCCAGCTCAGCCGAGTTGACGACAGGCAGTCGGTTGTCGGCGAGAATTTCCGTCCAGTCAACACAATTCGAGGCGGCTGAGGAGCTCGCTTTGTCAGCAACCCGCGGGCAAACAGGGTAAGCCCTGGAACTCGGGATGGAGGGCGGGCAGAGGGCGGTGCGCAGAGGACACAGTCGGGCGGCCCAGCCCCAGGAAACGTCCCACATTCCGATAGTACTTGTCAATAGGGCCTCATTCCGGCGTAGAAAGGACAGGAAGTCAACTGCGATATAGCAAACACCGCCATCACGGGTTTCCCAGGAACGGGAAAAACACAGGTATGAGAGGAGCCCTCCCAAACGCGGCGGGATTTTGAGTGACAACTGTCCAGTGGCTCCTGCCCGGGCTGGGGGGGGGAGGGTCAGGCCGCAGGGAGGGGTGACACGCACCTGCCACAGCTCTGACGTGTCTGACCGGTCCGGCCAGGTTAGAGTTTTTGCCCTGCGGCGGCCGGTTTTTATTGGCCCGGTTTTTGCAGAGCTGTCGATGACCCATGTCATGCTCGTGGTGGGACATAGCAACGCCCCCGGCAGAGTCAAATAGTCGATCGGTCTTTAGCGTGACGGAACGTTACGTGAACGTGACGTTACGTGGCGTACGGGGATTAACTGACATAATGGAAATAAAGTCTGGAAACGTGAGAGGCTGAATCCTTCACTGTAAATCCAACTTGACCCAACCGACCTAGAGGGTCACACTACGCGAATGTGCCCCGAATAGACGGCTTGACGCATTAAAGGGTGAAGGAAATAACTTACGTCCTAATTGCCGCAGGACACGCAAGAAACGACACAGAGATTTAGAGGTAAAGAGGAAGGGTTGGTGGGAAGAAAAGGGGCACATTAAAACGGCGGGGAGAGAGAGAGAGAGAGAGAGAGAGAGAGAGAGAGAGAGAGAGAGAGAGAGAGAGAGAGAGAGAGAGAGAGAGAGAGAGAGAGAGAGAGAGAGAGAGAGAGAGAGAGAGAGAGAGAGAGAGAGAGAGAGAGATAGAGAGAGATAGAGAGAGATAGAGAGAGAGAGAGAGAGAGAGAGAGAGAGAGAGAGAGAGAGAGAGAGAGAGAGAGAGAGAGAGAGAGAGAGAGAGAGAGAGAGAGAGAGAGAGAGAGAGAGAGAGAGAGAGAGAGAGAGAGAGAGAGAGAGAGAGAGAGAGAGAGAGAGAGAGAGAGAGAGAGAGAGAGAGAGAGCAGAGACAGAGAGCGGAGGCGTTGGGCAGAGGGCGCGCTGCACAGTAAGTGCCTGGGAGTGGTGGCCGGCGGCCGTCCGTCCGTGGAAGCCGTGACGCTGCACTCCGTCCGTCTGTTCCCAGGTGCAGCCAGCCAGGGTCACCGGCAAACCACCAGGGGTCACCCCCGGGTCACCCTTCCAGTCACGTGACGTCGACGACACCCACCGGCTGTTTCCTGTAGCTGCGACACTTTGGGTTGTACGAGTTGGTGCCACACACGAACAGCTCGCCGTCCGACTTCTTGGCCAGTACACGCACGTAGTTGTGACACGCCTCCTGCAAACAGAATACCACAGTCATGTAGCGCCGACACGTATATCGTAGCGTGGGCCACGTTCGGGCGCACCTCGCGGATTAGCTAAAGCGGGTGACAAATTACGAAAGCGGGCTTATGTGTGCTGGCGCGCGGCGGGGCTGATGTGTGCTGGCGCGCGGCGGGGCTGATGTGTGCTGGCGCGCGGCGGGCGTCACGGTCGGGCCAGGTTCGGGGAGTGTGAGCCCGTGTTCGTGTACGGCCATTGAACATGAGCGGCCGACAGTAAGAGGACAGGTTTTGAGGCTGGGCCCGGTGACAACATGTGGTCAGACGGGTGTGACGTGTCTCCTGAACGTTACCCGGCGTCACTCCTCGTACGGAGTGGGCCTCCAAACACGGCAGATAAAACAGAGAGGCACTGCAGGGTTCAAGTGGTCGGCCGAAGCGATGGGGCAACTCGCTTGATTAAAACGGTGCCGCCGTATCGAGTGACAGCTGCAGTGGAAGTTAGATTCCGGCGGCTGCCTCTGTAGCAGACCAATATATCGGATCGAGACCACCTGCATCCCTGCGGCGCCCCCTCTCCCCCAGCGCTCCCCCGCCAGTCTGCAGTGCGTGACCTGTTCCGGTCGTCAGCAGCTCCAGTGCCTGGGCGGTGACAGTGGGCGGGCCCGCGGGGAGCCGAAGAGGGCGGCCCACAGTCCGACAGAAACCGTGCAGCCGATCGGTCGGCAGGCACGCCCCCTCCTCCCCCGCAGCCGGAGCAATCCAGCCGGCTATGCATGGAATAGCAGCGGCAATAGCAGCCACCGACGCACGCCGACGCGCCTCTAACGGACCCGTCATTCTGAACGCGCCGCGCCGGCTTACATATGAATGGAGACACGCTGCTACACCGAGCCACTGGCCTCCGTTTGGCGCAGTGCTCACTGAATAGAGAGGCGACTGCTGGCACGCCTTCGCGCCAGCTGCTGGGATTTTGTGCTTCACGGCGCGGAGAGGCGACGGAGCAACGCTCGACGACGGCTGAGACGCACTCGGGTCCAGCGGCGACACAGGCGCGCGCGATATAGGACCGACAACGAAAACAACAACCAGCGGGAGTGCTGTGATGGACGCGGCACCCAGGCGGCGGCGCCGTTCGCGGACGAAATATGACCTCGTTAACCGCGATATGGCGGTGGAAAGCCTCGTGAATCGTACACGCTTGGTGCCGGATGCCATTGCGGGGCGCGGCCGGTGAGCCCATCCAGCACGGTCGGGTGCCGGACGCACCCGCGCGGCACCCCGGCCCGTGACGCGGCACCCACTGGGCACCCGTGAGCAGCTCGTCCCCGGCAGGCAGTTTGGAGCGATGGTAGCACCGGAGTGAGTGCCGTGCTCGTCCGAGCGAGGTCGGCGCTATTATACAGTGTGTCGTGTTCATTTACACCGTCTCGGTCCAACAGACAGCCACTGGAGCGAGCAGTGTGACCCGCAGTACACACATCTGTCGCGCGCGCGCCACAGTTGTGTAAAGAGGCCACTTCCGCGCCGGATTAGCCCCCTTTCACTGTGAGCCTGCGGTCAGGGCGTACGCAATAGCGCGTGCGATTGCGGCAAACTAAACGCAGGGGTAGATGGGTTAGTTACGGCAGGGAGCTATTATCGCGCTGCACTTCATCTAGACCGCAGAACACTCCGCGCGGTGGCCGCGTTTCCACACCGCTCGTAGGTTACGAACACATGTGTAACGCCTGCCAAAATCGGACGCGCGTCCCGTGACCTCACCTCGCTGAGGCCCTTCATGATGCAGAGTCGGACGTCGTGTTCGGGCGAGTACCACTCGAGCCGCTCCTCGCGGTGTTCGGTGAAGTCGGTGAGGCTGATGTTGAACACGATGTTCCTGCAACAGAGCGAGGCGTGGCGTTAGCGGGCGTCACAAGGGCCGTCACAGTAGAGTCAGTGGGCCAGGGAGGACCGCAGTCCGGTCAGCAGTGGTCCACAGAGGACCGCTGGCCGCTCTGCAGTGGTCCAGAGAGGACCAACTGTCCGGTCTGCAGCCGTCCGCGGCCGGAGCAGAGAAGCCGCCGGGCGGTCAGAGAACAGACACGCCGCCGACGCCGCTATCACACGGTCGCCGACGGACAGCCAGGCACGCAACACGCCATGAGCAAAGTGTAAGCCACAGTTAGGGCCGCGGCACACCGTTACAATTACAGCGACACACATTGCCCGCAGTGCTGAGAAAGCCGCTGGTGCCTAACTATCGCCCACCCGTGCTAAATTCCGAGACCCCACGGCCCACTTTGCAGGTTTACCATGCACTGCCACAATTCCCACATCCCATTTAAACACCTCGTTTCCACAATGCGGCGCCGCTTGTTGGCGAGTTGACCCAGACGTGTGCTGATGAAGGATTAGCCCTGGCGCTGATTGTGTCCGGTGACGGTCGCGCGCGGCGGTCGCGGCGGGGCGGTCGCGGCGGGGCGGCCGGCCCCGATTGTCGCACACCGTCCATGGTTAGTGTCCATTAGAGCCCGGCCCGCTGTGCCATTAGGTCCCCTTTGTCTCACCGCAGTGCGGCCAGGTGAAGGGTCAGCCCATTGGGACCGTATTGTCTCGCTCTGTGTTCCGTCCGTACCCAGCGCGTCAGTACGCGCCGTCTAATTCCGGCCGCCGCCGACCAAATGGCCTCTCCGGCCACCGTTTCCGCTCGAGGTCAGGAAAGGTCACGGAGCTGTCCACAGAAAGCTCCGTCGACATTCGCTCAGTCGTCGGTGCGACGACAGAGTCGCCGCCGCGCCGCCCAGACACCCGAATGGTCCGCCGATGACCGCCACCGTTTCTCCGCGGGCTAAATTTAGCGAGTTTGGCAGCTAGCCCCTGTCAAATTCCGAGATGCCCGGCTCGAGCCCGGGTCGGAGAGCTCGCCACGGCCAGTCAGCAGTCGGTGGCGTCTGTGGCCAGCGCGGCCGAGGTCAGGGAGGTCAGACGGGTCGGGGGTCAGAGGGGGCGCAGGGGTGACCCCGGCCGGCAATATCAGCCGGATGGTGTCCCGGAACTTTGGAACAAGGCGAGTTCTCACCATACGCCTCGCTAAACGGCGGACAGCGCGGCGGTAGGTGCAGGGTGGGGGGAAGGGAGCCAGGGTGCAGGAGACAGCACGGCATGGCCACAGCACGGGCGCCAACTGCGTGTGATCGCTGCGTAGTACGCGAGCGGAGATATGAGGCACTGAATGCGGCCTCCAGACAGTCACGTCGTTCCTGTCTCTTTGGTTGGACGGTCAGCAACGAGCCGAACGAGCCCGACGAGCCACGTAACGAGCCGACAAACGGACTCGACACGACGAGACAAACGGGCTGCGCTCCAGAGTCCGAGACTGCCATGAGAACTGAGCGACAGACGCCGCGCGGCGCGGGTGGCCACCGTTTGCAATGTCGCCGTCGCATCGCACACAACTTCGCAGTCAGCCACAAGAGCACTTCCCTCAACGAGCTGTCAAGTTAGTGAGCCGCGCTACGGACTATCATTTAGGTAAACATTGCCGAGTCTTAATGATCCGTTTGTGGACGTTAGGGGGCGGAGGAAGGGCTGCGCTGGACGGCTGTGTCGTTGCGTGGGACGACTGCTGCCCGTTGTTGACACTGAGCGCGGATGTTGTCCCGGTTGTGACGAGTGGCGAGGTGGGGGGTCCATCGGCCGGCGGAGGTATCCTAGGACAGTCCGTCGGCGGAGACAGCCTGCGTCGGCCCGTCGGCATCGGATGACGTCGCCCGGGCCGTGTTTAGTCTGTCGCCAGCATCGGTCCCGACACTCCCACGGCCACCGGCCGACGGTCGACGGTCGCCCGGACCCGTGAGAGAGCGCTCCGCCCCACCCCTCCCCATCAACATTCACCCCACCACAGACTGCCCTCCCGCCCGGGGCACCTTACTGCAGACCGCGCCCCCGCCCCCGGGGGCCGACAAAGTGCGGCGCGTTTTGGGCGTCACGCCTCTGAAGGTCTGCCCCCAGCGATGCGGCGTATGGGCGCCAGCGGAGTTGCGGCGCGGCGGAACATTACGTGCCCAGAACGACGGACCACGAATCAGTTTCAGTGATCCAGCCGCGGGTCGTGACATAAGGCAGAAAAAGACTGGCTATGAATGGCAAACCAAGACGGGGAGGGCAGCATTTGACGTCCGCGATCCTATTTGGGCTCCAAGGGGCAATGGACGTAGCGGTGCCGGTCTTGGTGACCTTTACCACCGACTGAGTTCCAGGTCATCGTCAGTTGTCACAGGCCACCGTCGGTAGGATATGAATGCGGCGGACAATACGGCAATCATCGGAGCCGTCGCACAATGTCGCGCTCGGACCCGGTCACGGCCAGGGCACGGTCCGAGACAGACTGAACGACAAAAGGACTGGAACGCTGAGGCCTCGGGATTCTGATTTGAATGATGGCACTCAATTGCATTCATTGGAGTGGTATGCCGACTATCCGCATACAATGCATGCAATCAATGTAGGTAGCTTCCTGATCGGCAAAACTGCTCACAAATCGGGACAGTGAGCGTATCGAAACGCAGATTTATCGAAAAGATAGCACGATAAAGGTCGAGAGCTAACGGTCCGCTGAATACCAATGTGTGTCGGACCGCCAAGCTTGCAGGCAGGATGTGACTGAATGCAGAGAACCGGTGATCTATAGCTGCACCCGGAACGATCACAAGACCATTCCATGACCCGATCGACGTTTATGTATGACCTCGCGGGCAGCGGATGTCTCTGAGATTATTGATAACGCTGTCATTTCTGAAGCCTTTGAGGCCAAGGCGGAATTTCGCCGGCTCGGCGTCTCACGGCTGGTGTCATTCAGAGGTCGCGCGTTCGAGTCCCGGTGCCGTCACTGACCTTGCGCCGATGAGAAGCGAGTTGCCGTCCTTCTCCAGCAGTTTGAAGTGGTCGCTGTGGGACGTGTTGCCTCTGAACCGGAGCACGTCCTCGTCATCTGTAACAGAGCAGAATCATGCATCGTCAGAGACTGTTGGTCCACCCGTCACCCGCCCAGTCAGCGCCGCGATATAAACGGTCGATTAGGGAGATTTAAAACGCATCCCGGCACCACACAAATCACACTAAGCACCTTCATTTCAAAACAGCTTACGTGTTAATATTCTGTGAGGCCGTTTTTCTGAACGTATCCGCTGTGGGAATGGGCCCAGGTAAGTCGTGCGCCTCACACTGGGGATTTATTGGCCGCGTATTCGCGTGACCAGCCGGGAGGGCTCAGAGACGTTCACACTGCCGCTCGCACCGCCCGCCCCCACGAGATCGAGACTATGTGTGGGAGGTAACAGCACGTCGAGCGACCCGAATAAACACTCAACGCAATCGGAATGGATATCCCTGAGGCATGAAGCAATGATTGCACGCAAGCATAGTTACAATGTAGCATAAAGCATTCGCAAGGTTTTGTGCTGTGCGGATCAAAGAAGGCTCGCGAATAAAAGTGCACGACTCGGTAGCTCAGAGCAGCACGTCTCAATTAAGATGCGGCCCGTTTCCTTCCATTAAGATTCCTTCGACCCGTTTCCGACGGCGGCTCTCCCTCGTTCGATCGGAATGTCGCCGCGCTGGTGACCGCAGATTGGCGTGGAGTCGCGGACCATCCCGGTCGTGACGGTCCCGCAAACACAGCCAGCTGGCGCCGATTCCGGCGCGCCCTGACTGTGATTGGCGCTATTTAGATCCGCCTGCTCGCGGTGAACAGCGGCGCACCTGTTCCGAACAAACCGACCAGAAGGCAGATCGGACGGCGGCTCTCAGTGTAGCATTGTCACACCGGCCAATTGAGCCACTCGTGGCGCGGCTGTGCGCCACAGGTGTCGCACGTAAACACCGCGCCGCGCCGCTGCTCGCCGAAGCCGTGCAGTGCCCTGACTGCGTCCCGTTACCGCTTTGCGACTTTTTTCTCCATCGGCGGCATCTGGCGCACACTGTGAATGTGCTGCTAACGAGACTCTGGTGAGCGCTGCCCGCCGATGCACGCTCAAACGGCCCTGATTCAGACGCGGCCGTGCAGACGCGGCTCGAAGTTGTCTGAATGGCCGAGACAGGAATTACGGTGTTCGGCGCTGAGCCGATGGCGCGTGACGCGCAGAGTGTCTTCTTCCAGGCCAGGTTTTCGTACACCGGTCCACCCCTGCAGTGTGGCACGAATCGATTGTGGAGCGGGTCTGAAGTAGGTCGGACAGCCCGGTGTAGTACCCAGCTACGCCTCCAAGTGGGCGCCGTTTCGTTTGCACAATGGGCTTTACACCAACAGTGACACCCTCTTATGGAGCTGCTTTCTCGGAGGCGCGAGAACCGCTGCGGCGTCCACAAAGCCTTTGACACGGGTCGGGCGACGCGGTTAGTATCTGCCTGTGTCCGGGCGGCGGCTCGTCAGCCGGAGAGAGTCCTTTTCATTAGCGTCGCGCCGCTGACCGCGTTCCGACCTGATACGGACGCCCGCGCGTCAGCGGTCTCCCGGCGAGAGGTCAGAGGTCGCGCCAGGACGGCGTGAAACGCGGCTACCGTCCGAGTGGGCAGGTAAAAGCGTCTGAGGCATTCATAGAAATTGCATAATGAAGCAAATGCCATGCCAGTATGGAAACCGCAGTAGGAGAAGTCTGTTAAAACGTTTAAAATAGCGGAATCTGCCTGATGGCACCAATCTGAAAGCATCTGGATTCTAAATAACGGTAGATTCTAGCTCTAATTTACATATATTACGCTACTGTGACATGATGCTAATTTCGCTGGTGATTTTGATTGATCGAATGAGACTAGCCGCAATTATTTTGTGTCCACACTGTAAAAAAAATTCACTAGCTAATTTTGAAATTAGGCATTTTTTACGAGTGCCTCCCTTGCACCTCGTTACAACATATATGGACATTAGTAGTCAGAGCCATGCACGTTAACAATGCCCTTTGTGGAACAAATGCCTACGAGCGAGAGCATGTTCAGGAACCTAATTTTGCGCAATGTTAATGAACTACGCACAGCCTCACAGTGTTACCCGCCGTTGGCTTGTTCTCGGCCAGTTTTTGGCGTGTCCCTCAATTAGGTCATTTTGCTATCAGCTCAGCTGACGAGGCCCCGGCTGGCACCTACTAAACGGATAACCTTGCGTGCAACCCCGCTTGTTGTCACGAACGCCTGCAGCTGGTAAACGTGCTGGTAAGCTTGCGTGGTAAGCAGCTTCGGATGGCTATGAGGATGTGCCTCATAGCTATCCTCGTCGCATGTTACAACCTAGGAGTCTGTGGCTGCTTTCAGAAGGAGTCCTCCCCCCCCCCGCATCCGGGAGCCGGCGTCCATTTTGTGTTGCGTCGCCATTACTGTGTGTGTCTGCCCAACTGCTCTTTGGCTTGATTGAAGGTGAGGCATCTTGTATCATTTGCTGTGTGCTCAACAAAAAGGTTGTCCATTTGTAAACAAAAGTTTTTATGTTGTGGAGCTTCTTAGAAGATGTATAGTAATCGCATAATGTTGCCCGTCGTTGGCAGAAGTGCGCCGGTATCGTCTATCCAAGTCAGAATAGCTATATGTTTGGGACTTACGTTAGCTTGTGGCAGGAATATATCACTTTATTCAACTTTAATATAATCATCTTCCAGATTGGTATGCCTTATGATAATAATAATGTTAATATTGTTTTTTCACCCATTACAGACTTCTCTGGTAAAGAATGGGGCCATGTACATATGTCCTGGCCTACCTTCACCCCGCGACTGCCGCCGGTGCAGAGCTAATGAAAAATCACAAATGTTTGATGGTGGTTATTTAAGAAACCTGATTGCAAATTATTCAGTTAGTTGTTGTTGTTGTTGTTGTTGTTGTTTTTGTTGTTGTTGTTGTTATTGTTAAAGTTATAGTTATTGCCCTAGCGTTGTTATTGTTCTCGTTCTCGTTCTCGTGCCCGAATAAATGTGCTGCAGCGCTACTCAGTCTGTTTACTTGCGGGTGGTGGTCGAGAGTCGGGGGCACTGGTTGACGGAATTCCGTCGACGGAATTCCGTCGACCCAGTGCCTCGACCCCGAAGGCCAGTAGTGGTACTAGTTAACTAGTGCCACTACTGGCCTTGAGCTAGTACCACTACTAGCCTTGGGGGCTAGTACAATTACTGGGTATGGATTAGTAGGCAGTGGCTAGTTACCTTACCAGGCAGGGGCTATTATGACACCTAGTAGACGCACTACCCACGCTATTTACGTGCGTGTTGTCAAACAAGGTGGAGCACGGTGGTCGTATGCATACGAGGCACAGCCTTGTCGAACAAGCTTGTTACTCGGCAACTAGCCTAAAATTAGCCAAATTTACACGCTCCTGCAATGTTATTTTTGCGCTGAGAATTCCTCTACGAGGGGCTTGTAAGTTTTTTTTACAGTGCAGAGCTGCCTACAGAAGTTGCTATGTAGATCTGTGTTACGTCCTGCGCAAACTTCTGAGAAGCTACCTCTTATGAGGGCACCTTTCACAAATCTCTCCTCGGCTATATCATCTCTGCATACCTACTTCCAGCGCTCTACCAGCGGAGGGGAGCGCCGGTCCTACAGAAGCCTTCCGCCAAACACTTTCTCATGTGCACGGAGGGCGCGCCCGCTCCTCTTCTCGTCTGGACGTACGCGGAAGGCTCCCCTCCCGGCAGCAGCTCTGAGCGGCAGCCATCGCGGGACCGGTTTTGGGCAGGAGAAATCACGACTGCGGCCGGCGGCGGTGTCTGGCCGCCGCCCTGAGCCGCCGGCCCGCCGCCCCGCGCCGTCCACTGTCCACACGCCGCCGGCGCCGGCCGCCGCCGGCGCCGTTTCACCTGTCGTTCCGACGGGCGGCGCGGCGGAGGCAAACATGACGCCGGCGCGACTGTTTGCTCGACCCGACTCCGTGCCGGTCGTATGAATGGGACCCGCTCGGCGTCCGGCCGCCGCGCGACAGGTCAACCCACACAGCGCAACGACAGTGCAGCATTGAGCGAGCAACGAGCCGGATGGTACCGACAGCGGGTCGCAGGTGGAAAGGTCACCACGACGTGCGACCAGCCATCAGACAGGACAAATATCGTGGAACAGATGGCCGAAAAAAGTCGCTCCGTTATTCTGCCAGGAGCGGCGGCGGCGGTGAGAACGGGGGCGGAGGTCATGTCCCGGGTGGAGGCGGTGACCGGGGCGGGCACGAGTCGGACGGTGGTCGCCGCTGCAGCCTCGCTGGCCGGCGTGACCATCAGCCAAACAAGAGCGGTCATATCGATGGTAATTGTATCGGTCTGCAGCGTTAATGGCGGCGTTAGTCACCACAGTACAAGTCACGCAGACTCCACGTGTCGGCCGATGGAAGCCCGATAGAGGCAATAGGCCGATGACGTGGAGAATACATGGAACAGCAAGAGCTGGTGGAAGCCAGGCGGAAGCCGGCGGAAGGCGGGCGGAAGGCGGGCGGCTCCGCATACCGCGCCGGTCCGGCGGCAGGTCCGCGCCGTGCCGCAGCGTAATGTGACCTGACCGCTGCAACCGGAGACTCGGCGCCGCCGGCCGCAGCGCGCTGCTGAAGCTCAGGGATTGGCGAGGTCACACGGCCTGCCAGCCGTCCGCCGGTTCCCAGACTGCAGCGACAGTGCAGTGGGAAGGGAACGGCGCGGGGTTAGATCCTCGGAGCCCGGCGCGCAATACGATCTGATCACACGTGTATCCACTGAACGAAGCTGGTTCCCAGAACGGTTCACCGCTGTCACACACATTCCCCGTCTGTGTCGGAGCCGCCCGGGACGAATGGGTGTCTCGGCGGGCCGTCCCCCTCCCGCCGAGTCCATTCAGTGTCTCTGTGATGTCCCCCGCCGGTGTTTCTCTCTCCTCAAAGCGGCCCTATCGCAGTGGGTCGCCAGTCACCATTACTGCTCGAATGTATAATGCAGCGACTGCACCCAGCCGGCTCATGTTTCTTGCATGCGTCGGTGGCAGCGGTTTGGAAAGCGTCTTCGGCTGCTGCGACCGCTGCGCTGCAGATGCACCCATCACCCGAACATCGGAGAGGCAGGCGGTGTGCCGAGGTCAGCCTCACACTCGCGCAGCCTCCACAAACAGGCGGCCTCTCCCTTCTGCCGGAGTCAGACCTTGAGGCGTCTTAAACAGAACCAGCCGCTCGGCTGTCCGGAATAATCCGTTCTCCAGGCCACCCACAGAGATCAAGAGCATCAGCCGCGGGCCCCTTCACACCAACAAAGATGGACTTCTGCCAGTCAACAGCCGAATCAATTAGTCCGGGCGAACTCCTCCCAGCATTGGACGCGCCATTGAATCCAGAGTCTGTTTTGCGCACCTGTATAGTTGTTCCGTCACCCTTCATGCAGGCCATATAAAAATCTCAAGTGGGCCATCCGTCATCATTGCCACCACGGCGCCATCCATCCCTCCTCGGTCCCTCGGCGCCTTTCACCAAGCACACACAGGCCGACGGACGGCGACGTTCTCTGCACGCACGGCGCGCGTTTTTCTACGCCGCTCGTTACCGGCAGACTTTTTGCGCGCCGCTGCAGTGCGCCGCCGACTCCAACTCGTGCGCCGCGATTGCCGACGCCGGTGTGCGGCAAAAACGGCGCGGCACTCGCGGCGTCTGTGCCGCGGACAAACGGCCGTCGACCGCCCACGCACGCGCTCGGGGGTGCGCTGACCGGGGTCGTGAGGAGGGCGCACGACAGCTACGCGATGAAGTCGCTTAGGTTCGCGGCTGGTATGGTAAACAGATGGCTAGCAGGGGCAGCCCCGGGCCAACATATCGCGAGAGATGAGAAGCGACAGCGACTATGTAAAAAATGACGCGATGGATGTCGCTGGAGTTCTGCCAATGGCGAACACGAGTCAAAACATGGGCACTGAGAGCTCATCGCAAACAACAGGATGTCATGTCCTGTCTTGGAGGTTTGCCAACAGAAATCGTCACATCGCAGCCATTGTGACGAAGTGTTCGAGCACTTGGGAGGGTGGTTCTGATCTTGTTCTTGGGTGCAACAAGTCGACAGACCACTCGGCACGCAATCGGAGCGATGATTTACATCGACGTCTGCTCGAGGTCCACCCAGATTAATTCCCCACTGCGTCCAAACTCCCACCAGGCCGCCCTCCACCCGCGCACAGAGGTCAACAGCAGGTCACCGGAGTGTGCGTTTTGAGCGCACGCAAGGCTGCTGGTGGCTTCTGGGCGCGCCAGAAATCAGGTCACTCGTGGGCCATCGCACAAAACAATGGGAGTCGGGCGGAACAATCACGCCCCCGCCGGAGAATGACGCCACTGTTCCCATCGTAATGCCTTCCGGTCGATTACCGACCGCTCTCGATCTGTTTTTGCACGATTGTTTAGCGCATTATATGTTTCATAGTCAATCACCTATCACTGTTTGATAACGGTTTCCTGTGGTTCATCCACCCCAGTCCATTGAGGCACTTAGAGTAAATGGGAACTTCAGAGTTCAGACCGCTCATTAGGGTCAACGCCCGGCACTCTGTTTGATGTCATCCGCTTCCGGTGCTTCCGACAGGCCACCGGAAGCCTCTGAATGACCAACCGCAGTCGAATTATCCTAACAGACGTCCGAGGCGAGCAGCGGCAGACTCCCCAGCGCCCGGCCGCCGCCGAAGCACCGCGGCTCACCGGGCCATGCCGGAGGCGGCGGAACAGCTCAGTGACCCGGCTTAGTCGCGTCGGCCGGTCGGCTGCGGTGACCCGACCCGGTGAGCCAGGTCCGAGACCGGACTGTCCGGCCGCTCGGTCAGGAACCGGCGCTTCCAACCGCAGCTGAGGCGCGCTAAAAGCCACCTCGGTCAGCGGTATTCCCGTGCCATTTCTCTTGGCTGACTGACCAGCCCTGCCCGGGGGTAGCCCGTGAACCAGCAGAGGTAGCAGAGGTAGCAGCGGCGCGTGGCCGTCTCATTGGGGTCATCTGACCACGCCGAGCGTTCCGGCCGGCCGGTGGTGAATCCATTACCGGCGGCCGCCCCCGCCCGGTGCGCCGCCGACCGGCGCGGCCTGCAGCGGCTGTCAGCCGGCTGACGGGTCGGCCGGAACGTCCGTCTTCGCCACCGCCGACGGCGACGGCCGGCCGCCCACGGGCCGCTGACCTGCCCTCCGTGACGCGGCAGTGAGCGGTGGCGTGAGTCAGATCCAGGTGGGGTGACCTGGGAGCGGGCGACTGGACCTCTGGGGAAGATCGGACGTGAAACTGAATACGAGCGTGACTCTACTGTGACCTCACGGTGACCTGAGCCGTGAGCGTGACCTGAGGGTGGCTCGAGGGTAATATGGTGCGACCCACTCCGGTTAACGACCGTTATAAGTGAGGACAACCGTGTGACAGTGGCGACTTCCAACAAACTATCTTCACACGTTCACTGTGATCACAGGCTCTGCTACGGCGCCACTCCACGACGGTGGCAGCACTAAGCCTTGGCGTCTCCGGCAATGCATCCAGCCCTCCTGTGGACATTGTACGTGACAATTGTACGTGACAATTACGGCTCACACGTGACAACGATCTGGGACTGCGGCCGAGAACGCTCCCACAGCGCGGAGGGCCATGGCTGGCGACAGTGGCCGCTCTCTGTTGAACCTCGTAGCTTTTCTCACACCTGACAACCCACACTGGCCGCTGCTCTCCGGCTAAACAGTCACTGCCCTGCACGCAGCACGGATCGTCACGAACAGCACGCGCCCACCAGGCCACCGTTTGGAGCCCCACGCCTCCTAAGTGCCCCGATGGACGGTCAGCCCGTAACTGACAAGGAAGCTAACACAGTTCGACGTACAATGGTCATGATTGATGATGGCGGTGACTTGCAGGCGCGCCCGCCTGAACTCGTCTCACTCCCACTCCCAGTGGCTGCTAATGACCCGTGAGCGGCGCGGCGTGGGTTCCGCGCCGCTCTGAGACGTCGACCAGCCGCCGGCCAGCGTCGGCAGCCGGCCAGTATCGGCAGCTATCTTAATTACCATCTCACGCAGCCGCGCAGAGCGCACCGGATGCGCGGATTCTCGCGGCAAAAACCATTTATCTGGCCGATTGCGCGGCCGGCATGCTAGACAAATAAACAGGCGTCGATTGGCGTCGGCGCCTGCACCGCCGAGTGTTTACGGCCGTCAGCTCGTGAGCCACCGACAGCAACAAGGACAGCGGCGGCGCGCCGTTCGGGCGCTCTCAGCTCGGTGGCTGCAGGGCGCCGCGGTCGTGCCGGAGGGAGGCGCTGCGTTCCCTGCCGCGTCACTGCGGCAGGGGTCACCGGTAACCGCGCGGGTCACGCACCGCCGAGCTGCGTGCCGCGCCGGCTCTGAGAAGCGGCAGCGGCGGATCCGGGTGGCTCCGCCGGTGGGAAGGGTGGGCGCGGCCCGGCAGGGAGCGCCGAGCTGTTGTTGCTGCCGCTGTCGGGAGTCGGCGCTGCTCTTTTACCGCTGGTCTGCCTGGGCGGGGCCGGGCCCGGCGACTGGCCCAGTCATTACCGGACAAAGCGACTCCATTCGAATGGAATGAACTGGCCGCATGAATAGGCGCCGCGGGCCGGCCCTGTGGCGGCCCGCTCCTCCACCAGCTGGCGTGTCATTTTTACAGACTCCGCGTTCCAGCCAGGAGGAATCCTGCGGGGCGGCGCGACTTCGGGCGCCGGTCGGTAGATGGCATGCCTGGTATCGGCCCCGCCGCCGCGGCTCATCTGAGCCCAGAGGATGTAATCGCCATCACCTTTGAACGGCCCGGATGCCTGCGGCCGCGGTCACCGACACATAATGGCCGATAATCACAATACGACCAAGGCGCGGTTCAAAGCGCCGCGGATGGAGCGCTAACGCCACGCGCGCGGACGCGTCTCTGGCAGCGGCCCGAGGGTTCCGCCTCCGCCGGGAGACGGCCGAACGGCTCACTGGCAGTCGCGTCAGGCGCCAGGTCAAAAAGTTCATGGAGGAACTGCCTCCAGCTAGCCTTGGGCCGCTGCTGGCGGCGACCACGAGCAAAAACAGCTTATGAAGCTGACTGGGGCCGGACTGCTGCGGGAGGGGGTCGGGGGAGGGGATCGGACAGCCGAGGGGTCAGGGGTCGCGGAGCCGCCGCCGGGGAGCCGCGGCGGATGACGGACAGCCGGGATGGAGCC
The DNA here is from genome assembly GCF_019059575.1 of Amphibalanus amphitrite. NCBI lineage: Eukaryota > Metazoa > Arthropoda > Thecostraca > Balanomorpha > Balanidae > Amphibalanus > Amphibalanus amphitrite. Next base: position 194,098 of record NW_024881867.1, read on the forward strand.
GGCAGGTGGCCGCTGGCGTAACGTGAGCGACCGGTGCTCCCAGTCAGGGTCAGTGTCAGCCGAGTCGTGACGCTAGTAGTAGGTCAGGAGCAGCGGCGCATTCTTCAGCCCAATGCCAGCCGGCTTCCGAGACGGGATTCGTCTGGCTCAGCTCCAGGTAAGAGGTAACTCCGCTCGAAAACGCTGACTTATCCCTCATGATTGCTATGATAGAAAACATTCCAATCCCACTATAGCAGTGGCATTTAGGTGGACGGAATGCGCCCGCGATGACTGGGCCGCTGAGCCGCCCGGCGGCGGTTGGTTGGCTTCTCTGGCGTCCCTCTCGGCCGGCTAACGGGCCGCGGCGGCGATACGGTGACCGGCGCACTTCATTACACCCGAATACAGGGGTTCCCACGGCCGGGCGCCCCGCTGTCGGCCCGCCCTGCCGCGCCGGGGGTAACGAATTGGGGTCAGCCGTCCCGACCGGCCCGCCCCGCCGAGCGGAGTCCGGCGGACCACGGGAGATGACCGGGACCGGTGGGAGAGGGACAGTGGGCACCAAGAGCCGGGTGTTGGAGGCGGCGGTTACCCAGTCGGCGACGCCAGAGTCGCATTGGTCAAGCATGCATATGGCAGAAGTGTATGAGCCTGAGTATCGTGTGATGACTGGCAGCCTAACCGAGTTATGCACTCGGTGGTGAGCTATTCACCGGCATTGTGCACCGTCACACCCGGCCGCGCTGCCGGCGCTGCGGGGCGGTATTTCAAATGGGCCGCAATCGCCGCAGAACTGTCGTCTGGCACACATTCCCGCGCCCAGGTTGAGCAGTTACAACTGCCGGCGGGTTTAATGCATGGGAAGCGGAATGCCCGTGTCACGAACTACTAATAAAAGACACCTTTTGATCGACCCGTCGTAGCGGCTCGGCGGTGTTCCCTTCTTGCCCGCGGCACTGTTCCTAATGCGACTCTAATAATTTGTCAATAAAACAGCGAGCTCCCGTAATCCTCGTATTAGCGTAAAATTCATGAAGGAACCCCATTAGAGCCGTGGTCAATGCGTCTATAAGCACTCGATCAATCAGCTATATGTGCCGGGATTAGCTGCAGACGGCGCGTATAAAGCGCCCGCTGTGGGCCACTCACGCTCCCCCACGGCCGGCTATTGACTGCGGCCAGGTGTTTGACTATTCACGAGTTGATAGCCGGCCAGTCACCCCGGTCACCGAGCGCGGCGTGCAGTGACGCACTGCGCCGTGGAGTGGCGCACCGACAGACGGTCCGTCATGGGTTGATCGGGCGCCGCACGGGGCGCGCTCGCCATCAACTGATGGCCGCGCGTCCGCTCAGGTACCGTTCTCCAATGGAAATGAGCGCCTGTGACCGCACATTGTCCATCAGCGGGGTGTCTCCCGGCCAGCAGACGTGATGAAACGGTTAGAGCCGGCCGCGGCCACTGACCGGTCGGCGGGGCGCGGCGGTACCCCAGCTGAGACGGTCGCCAGGTGGGCTGCCACCGGCGGCGATCACCCCACGGCGCTGTCACGAGCTGCAGACCGCCACTGCCGCCCCGGGAGCGATGGGTGTCATCACCGACCGCAGGCCGGCGCTGCACAGACGTATGTCAGCGCCTGCTCGGAGCGCCGCGTTTCGCTCCGTCCTCACGGGCCGTGCAGGGACCGTCTCCACTGACCGCAGCGTGTGTGCAGGGCGGAGCTCAGCGCGCGGCTCACTACAAAGTAAGACGCACGCGAAGGACAGCGCGGTGCAGTGACCCGGCCGGCGCGTGCAGGACTCGGCGGGTCAGCGCGGGACGGTCTAACTGTAAAGGTGCCGCCCGCGCCGTGCGCCTCATTGCCGCCCCTCCCACGCCGCCGACAGAGCAGTCCCAGGGCCCGGCTGACCGCGACTCCAGGAGGGCGGGGTGGTGTCATGCATGTCGGGTCATCAGACCAGAACGGGCGTCTGCAGGTCACCACCGCCCCCGCAGACGACGGCGTCCACCGCGACCGGACGGGAGGGCGGCCGAGCGCCGACCTCAGATCCAAATCGCCCCGAATCGCTCATCCAGGCGTTTACATGGTCATTAAAACCAACAAGCCGTAACTATGTTATCACTCAGCCTATGTGTGGGAGCACAGGCGCATCTCCCAGGGTAGACGTCACAGCGCTGGTAGCGACATCTCAGTGACGGAGACACAGTGGCCAGCGACAAAACGACCTCCCAAATGAGTGGCTTAGATTAATGGCAGGCGACGAAAAAGCGACTGAGTTCTTGCGCGGCCGCCTAAAAAGCGTCATCCATCCAGGAGCGCGCGGCGCGGGGAGAGGGGAGCTGACGGAGCCTATCATTATCTGCCGTCGGCCGATGACCCGCGCGGACGCCGAGAGCGGCCCGGGGTGGAGGACGGGGTCAGGGGTCAGGGCGCTGATGGACATCCTCGAAGGTCAGAGGACGGCCGTTGGAGATGCCGGCCGCGCTCTTCCGTGCTCGCTCTGTCGAGAACTAATAACACGCGATGTAAATGAGCTTGGAACTTGTCAAGGAAATAATAAACCGCAGCAGAAAACAGAAACAACGGAAAAGAGGAATTGAATCTGTGTAATACAAAGGGATCGTACATACCTATCTAAATAACAGGATCCTCGTTCGGCAACAGCCTCCCTGTCGGTATCCCCTCTCCTCCAATGGCCAATTGCCGGCTCCCGATAGGGGCTAAGCCCAGCTGAACAGCGGAACGGGCCGGGACGAGCCGCGATCCCGGATCGGCAGACGGCATTCTCTGCGCCATTGCCAATTATCGGCTGTCGGGGCGCGGCGAAAACGGCCGCCGCCCGCCGAATAGATGCCCGACACCGTCTATTCCTGGCGGCGGATATGTCGGCTATGCATTCAGAGCGTGGAGTGAGATGGGCGCAGTCCAGACAGGGGAAGGGGGTGTATATCGACGTACCGAGGGGCGTGCATGAGGCGGGGACTTAATGCGACCGGAGGGGGCTGAGGCAGGAACAACTTCCGTTGGAACGTCAGGAGCCCGCGGCGCCCCCCATGAGCCGCCATTAGCCGCCAAACGGGCTCACGTGGCGAGGGCCGACACGTGCTGTCGTTGTTGGCACGTGTCGGGGAGCGCATGGTATGCGCCGCACTCGTCTGTTTCCAGGGGGAGTGGGCTCGGTGGCATGCCTGAGGGCAGTGTGTCAGTCGCACCCCGGCGTTAGCTCGGTGCCGAGCCGCTGAGGCGTGTCTCGGGCAATGCCACGCCACGCCACCAGTCGGCGTCGTTTGCTATGATGCGCCCATAACGCCGCTGAGCGCCAATTTTGTCCAGTTGCGCCAGTTTGGCCTCATCGCGGCGGTTTTGATCGGTCACACCACCGATGGTCGGCCGGGAACGGCGGCCGTTCTCGTCAATCACCGGGCAGCCGCTGCAGACCAGAGGTGTGGTCGGGCTGGAGCGGCGGGACCGTGCCTCGTCAGTCCGCCAGGCCGTGCCCTCGTCAGTCTCCCGGGCGTGGCTGGGCGGCCTTCGAGGCACCCGGAGTTGGCCCGCGAGTCTCCGGACCCACCGGCCGGTCGGCAGTCAGAGGGCCAGATACCATCTCGAGACAACTGCCAGTCGTATCTCGTCTCCTCTCCGTCGGCAGCGCCGCCCGCTCTATTCCCGAGTGCGTCTCATTAGGCCAGATAGCGCAGCTTTGGCTAATTACCCCCGAAATCACGACACCGGAGCCGTTCAGCTTTCGGCAGCGCTGGACGAGGTGACGTTTTTCGGCTGATCGCGGCGGTACGACGGGTGACGAACAAGGGCACGGGTCTTGGGACCACCCAAAAAAAAGGCGCTATTAGCCGGCAGAGTAATCGGCCGTCCTTCGGATTATCGCCGGGTCCATTTGGCCGGCGGAGACGCGATGGCGGCGGAAGATGCGACGGCAGACGCCGAGGAAGCCCAGATGGAAGGCGCAGGGAAATGGGAGACCCGAGGAAACGTCCGATCGATCACTGTCAAGTGAAGCCATAAATACGCCGTGGACGCTTTAAACCCGTTCGCCACCGGCGCTGCGCCACCTTGGGCGGCCGTTGACCGTCGTGAAGAATAGGCCCGGCCGTGAGCCGCCGGCCGCGTCTCTGTTCTTATACCGTCTCGGAGCGAAACACCTGAACCGGGGGAAGATGGCGGCCGGATTCGCATATAAATCACCGCGAAATGATCTGCAGACGACGTGAGAGAGAAATATATGCTCTCTGGGAGAGAGCGCAGACTGGAAGCGACAGCAGCATCGCTGCCCGCAGCGGCAGAAGGGGTGGGGTTACTGCCGGCACTAAATCCAGCACCACACCCGGCGCTGAGGCGCATGCTCTGCCCAAGGCGTGGTTCCATCTGCATCACTTTCGAGCCCTGCGGTCCGTCTGGCTCGGCGCGGCGGCCGCCGGGCCGGTGCCGAATCTGCCCCTCGCCGGCCCCAGCGCCGATCTCGACTGATTACAGCCGGGCGCGCTCGATTTCACCGCGCGAATCGGCGCTGACGAGACCGTCGCCGCGTAAAATGGAAACCGGCGTTCGGCGGCTGCGGCGGCACCGGTCGGCCGGGTCAGACCAGCCCGGTCACGGGCACCGCGGCGCTTCCGATCGAGCCTGCGGGCCGGGTCTGATCGAAACTCTCCCACCCGAAATGGGCGCCTGGCTCAGCGAAAGGCTCGGCGGGCCGGTCGGTCGCGGTCCGGCGGCGACGCAGCGGGCGCCGTCAGCGGTCCCCGGCCGTTGGGGGCTGTCACCGATCGGATTTGTTACCGGCGACCCCTCTGGGGCGCGGCGCCACAAAAAGGCCATCTGGCAGGGCGGCCAGGGGCGGCCCGCCTCGCCCGCCGCTGGCTCGACTCGCCTCGTCGAGCGCAGCCGACCCGCCGGATCAGCAGCGCCACCCAGACGGAAAAATAATAACACGGCGGCGGCTGGAGGCCCGTCCAGGCGCCCTCTCCAGTAGCGGTCCCGCCGTGCAGTGCGAGACGGCGGCCCTGCGAGGAGCCAGTCAGCACCACGGCCGCGCCCGGCTCCGGCCACCGCCCGGCGCCATGTCAACAAGTATATTGTTTTTGAGCGGCTCGGCAGAGATGTCTAATGGACTGCACAAGAGGGGCGGCGCGGGATGGAAAGAAAACGAAAGGAAGCGGCTTTGGCACGGATATAGCTCGTTCCCACTCCGAGGGCACAAAAGAATAGGATGAGCCTGGAAGCGTGGTGGGGATTTTAGGAAACGCACGAGTGGAAAACGACGGGAATCCGGAGCCGGGGATAAAGGAGCAATCTGGGCCAGGATGGCGGGGAAAGGTTGTCGCAGCGGAAAACACCGACCACTCGAACGGATACAGATGACAAAGGGTGACAACAGGCCGACAATGGCACCTGGTCGTCAGCTCGGCGGCAGCGTAGGCCCATCGCCCTCCATCCATCGTCCGTCGGCCCGGTCTCGGGCCCTCGTCGCGCCCTATTGACTCGTCCCGAGTAACCGGTCGGCCGATGACTGGCCGATTTCTCCCCGAGTGCCCGGCTGCCCCGTACGCCGGCACTCGTCCCGGCGGCGCGGCGCGGTGTCGGCAAGGCGCCGTGTGATTAAAGTGTCCCCTCCTCTTCCCTGCTCCGCCCCCGCTCGCTGCACACTCCTCTCCTGCTCCAGCCCGTCACGTCCGAAGTGGCCCGTCATGCCTCCTTATGATCTGGCGGTGCGCGGCGCTCGAGCGGGGCCGGAAGGGGCCGCACGGTGACCGGACGCCCGGCGGAGATTGCACCGATCTGCCGCTCGCGCCCCGCCGTAGAGGCTGATGACCGGATTGCAGTGCATGACACACGGGTCCGACCTGCCGCCGATGCGGGGCGGTGATAGTGCCGCGCGCCGGTCGGCAGTGGCCGCCTGCCCGCCGCCCTGCCCGGACCAGTCTGACGCGGCGATCTGCCGATCTACTATAGCGCGGAACTGGCCCCAGGTCAACGCCGTCCCCAGATGTGATCACAACTGGTTTGGTCTGGGGTTCTACACCAGATACGTGTTATGATCACTGGTCGCTTTTCTGGCGTTATGTAATCCATTCTGGCTACGTCGTTAGGGATGAAGTCTGAAGATCAACAATGTTTTCTCACTTTTTGCGCTAGTCGTGTTTAACACTACAGCTTATAGCAGCCGATGGTAACGTTCTATCCCAAGGCCCAACGACCCGTCCTCCTATACAGACGCAGACACCCTCACAAAAACGTCCCGTCTATTCTAACAATGAACTTAATTGTTAGCAGGGTCCCGCGAGCGGCGGCCGGCGTCAACACTCAACCCTTCCACGTTTGAGGGGGCACGTCCCGGCGCCGTAAAGCGGCGAAAAGCGACGTACCAGACGCACCACTCGCGCCGGAGCGCGCGGCGGTGTGCCACTTTTATTAGGCACGCTCGGCTCTAAAAGCAGCGGAGATTGATACACCGAGCTGCGACACTGCACTGAGAGCTGCGACACTGCACTGAGAAAACTGAACACAGAGCTGCGACACTGCACTGAGAGCTGCGACACTGCACTGAGAAAACTGAACACAGAGCTGCGACACTGCACTGAGAACAACAGCCGCCCCCGTCTGGCGCGGCGCCGCGCGAGAAAATCAGCCCGCCTGATTTAAGGCGACGTTAACAATCTTCCGCAGATACGACTCGTTTGGAATCGGATGCGGAACGCGAGGGGTACGATGAGAATTCGGCCGGTTCGAGTGTTTTCTGCTTCTGAAACGATTGGCTACGATCGTTCCCGGCCGCCCAGACGCCCGTATTCGGAGGCTGCCAAAAAACGCGGTCGTTATCCTCAGTAGCGGAAGGGCGCAGCGGAGGTATTATGCAAATGGTCTCCGGCCGGGCCCGCGTCGGTCGTGCGAAGACCGCCCCCTTCTGAGGAGCCGCTCGCGGTGGTAATCAATTTTTTACACGCCACCCTCGAGCATGCCGGAGCTGCCAAGAGCGCGGTCTGAGATGAAATCGTGCTGAATGACGGAATTCGGGGGTGAAGGGAGCGGCCAGGAATGGCCCGGCGCTGGCAATGAATGGGTGAAGTTTCGTAGAACGGAGTTGGCAAAGGCCAAATGGAATTAACTCAAGTGAAGTTAGTTGGCTGTGAAACTGCGTTTATCGTGGGCAGAATGCAGTGGCTTGGTGTCTACCGGGCGTTGTATCGCGACAGACTCTCACCAGACGCCGCCCGGCAACAAAGTCCATTGTAGAGGTCGGACCGAGCTACCGCCTGGTTACATCAGTCACCGAGCACTATACCAGGTCAGAGCTGCTCAGACATACGTCTCTCAGAAGCAGTGTTCGCAATACCAGCACCTGTCGCGGTCTGGCGTAAAACATGCGGTTTGGACGACGGCGAAACATGACAACCGAACCACCTGTCATGATGTCGGCCTATTTTGAGACTGTTTTAGCAACGGGAATTGTGAGCGATACATCACTGTTATATTTTCGTTGCGTCCACTGCTGGATAGGACGCCAAGCTCTGCACTGCTGCGCCGTCCATCACCGCCGGCAATCAAGTGCGTTCCCAAATAAACTCGCCACCGCAGACGCGTGTTTGCGTTTGAGCTGCTCGCAGATGATCGCTCATCGTCGCCGGCTCGGCGGCTATCAGTGTCACTCGGAGCGGGCCTGCACATGGACGACAGACATGGATCGTCTCTAATCGCGCCACAAATTGCGCCGTGTCAGCGCAGTGACCGCCTGGAGGCGATCGTGACGCACCTGGCCTTGGAGAGCGCCGCGGCACGGAACGTGTGCGGGATCGGGCGGCGGGCTGCCGGGTCCGGAGAGCGCGTTCGTTGGGATAATCGGTGACCTTCTGACCCTGAATGGGGCACGGATATGGAGCGGGCGGGGGTCGCGGTGGATTGACCTCTGGGTCAGATGAGGCTGCGGGCTCCACGCACAGAGCACGCGAGCTTCGAATATGCCAATTTCGTTAGATGGTCGAAATACGACCGAGACCAATTTCAAACGACCGCCTCTGGTCAACGCTCAGCAGCTCAGCCGCTCAGACGGTCAGACAGTCAGACAGTCAGCGGTCAGCGCGGCGTTCTGCGGTCAGCGCACAGGTCGCGGTCAGTGAAGAGCTCCTGATTTCACCTAACCACCGCGCACGCACTGCTGGCGGCCATCACGTGACTCGGCCGGTGCAGCTGTCCTGTGGTCACGTGACACGGTCCGAGTAACGGTACCGCCGCCGCCCACCACCACCTTCCGGCCGCGGCACTGCGGTGATGCGCTTCATTTGCCCCCGGCCCGACCCCATTAGGAGCCGTGCAACGGTGCAATGATGACCGGGAGCCACCGCGGATGGCTCCACGGAGAGCCAACTGGTTGACGAGCTGCCGCAACTACTGACAGCGAGTGCCGAGCTGCGCAACCAGGAAGAGCTGCCGAGAGTGAGGCGGAGTGGACACCAGGAAGTGAGGGTTGGAAGCGTCACGGTGACAGTCTGTCACGGTGACGTCTGTCACGGTACGGAACTATCGCCCATGACAGTCTGTCACGGTGGCGGATGAGCACGACAGGTGCGCGGCTGCCTGCATCGGCCGGCGGTCTCGGCTGGCTGCGGACCGCGACCGCTAATCTAGCTGACGGGGAGACTTCTACATAGACGCTACACGGCCGGGGCACCCTGGGTCAGCGCGGCGCAGTGGACAGGGGCTCCGTGGCCACGGCCGAGTGGCGCCCGCGGCCGGGCGATGCCGGCGGCGCCGGCTGGCCCGCCGCCCACAGTGGCCTAATTAGCCAGGGCGATATGTCGATAGCCGTCTGAGGTGCCGCCGGCGCCGCGGGCCCCGTCCGACCCCGGCCCTGGTCAGTGCCGCCGCCCGCGGCCGGAAAGGCCCTCCGCCCGGCCCGGCTCCGTCCGACAGGAGCAGCCGGCCAGCAGTGCTGATGCCATCTGGCCAGCGCGCGCTGCACCGTTGCTGATTCGCATCAGCGGGTCAGCGAGTGATGGATCACGCCTCGGCGCTGACCACGCACGTCTGACGCTCCGGAGAGGGAAGTCAGACAGACTGACGGACTGACAGACGGACTGACAGACTGACGGACTGACAGACTGACGGACTGACAGACAGACTGACTGAGGGATGGTCAGCAGGTGACTGGCGAGTCAGCAGCAGCCCATGACTCCGAGCTCACTCACACGCCACTCCCAGCCGCCTCGTGTAGAGCATTTACGGCGGGCACTGCCGGGGGGCACGCACGCCCACAGCCAGCCGCGCCCCGCGCTGTGACCCGACGCTGACCTTTCGCCACCAACAATCCCAGGCCGGTTTTAGGAAATGCCGCACGCTCCGGGCCGCCGCCGCCGGCGTCGGCGCTCCCCGAGATCGCCGAACAAGCCGCGCGAGTGATGCGCCACGCTCGATAAGCCTCGCCTACACGCGGCGAGCGGCAATGACGGATGGAGGCGATGGCATTTCCGTCACCTGGGACCGCGGCGAGCTGTTCCAGTCCCAGACGGCGAGATGATAGTCCGACAAGCCGACACCGGCGTCTTTTGACTGGGCGCTTAGACGATCTCAGAGCGATTTACTGTGAAAATCCCGCAAGTCGTCGCCTCGAGGCAGCCACAAGCAAATCTCCTGTCTGTAAAGCCGTTGCCGTGAGCGCACACAAACTTGTCGCCAAGTTGACCCACCGGCTCCGACCAGCCGCGGTTATTTCCATCTCAAAGTTGCCGGGCTGCCGGCATAAGCCGCCGCTGCCGACAACAGCCGGCCGCCCGTAATGGCGCTGACGACAGCTCGTCGCGAGCGACGTGCCGCGTCCGACGAACGACGAAATTTGGCGGCGCGCCAGTCGACACCCGGCGGGATGGCCGCTCCCCGGAGACGGCGCCGGAGCGCGGCGTCTCCCAGGAGAATTCCGCCGCCCGCTGGAGCCGCAATCTCGGCTCCGATGAAGGCATTTCTGTGATCGGCCGCCGGCGCGGGCCGGCACGACTCCGATCCGGCTCCCACAGTGAGCGACACGTCCGACCCCCCGCGGTCCCACCGCTGGCCCCGCGGGTCCCTTCCTTCGGCATGACGTGTCGCCGGGTCTGCGCGGCCGGCGCGGTTCATCTCAGCGGCGGAGATGCCGTCCAACGCCGGCTAATCGCCAGCAATGGGCCATTACGTGCTCTCGTAATGACCACCCTGGGCCGGTGCAGAGCCGTGCGGCGCCCCGCGGCGCCCACCGGCCTCCCGAGCGGGCGCCCCGGGCGCCGCCGACCGCAGCCGGGCGCCGCGGGCGCTGCGGGGGCGCCGCTGTGGACTGAGCCCGGCCGTGTTTAAGCCTTCTCCACCGGACATGGATGATACACAACTGGCAGCCTGCGGCCAAACAGAGACCGCAGAGCCAACCGCCACCTGGCAGCGGGGACAGCGGCCGCCGCCCAGAAAATGGGCGGCGAAAATAGCCGCCTCCTCCGCCCCCACCGCCCGTCCCACCCAGACCGGCTGACGTCTCCGACCCGTCTAGACTATACGGACCGTCGCGGGGGTCCAAACTCATCGTCGGCCCCGACGAACCCATCTGTCAGCGAGAATCAAACGAAAGCGAACGAATGGTGCGGCTGTTTCACTCTCCAGTATGCCGAGCCGGACCAAAAACAGACGGTTCAGTGTTCCCAGGTCACATCGTCACATCCTGTTCGACGAGTTCCGTTCTAACAAATGCTCCACTCTCAACACTTCATCACTGGCTTTCTCCACGTACAGCCTGCGTACGGAGGGGGAGTCATTACGCGTTACAAAACCCATCATTTACCACTGATGTCGTCAGGCCCAGCGCGCGCCATCAGTGTTTTCCACCAACAAAACATGCTGAGAGACCAGTCGTCGGGCTGAGCACTGTGACCTCTCGGCAGCGGGAGATGTTGAGCGGGGAGGCGGCGGGCGGAGGCGGGCACGGGTCGGGCGGGGTAGGCGGGCGGCGGCGGCTGGAGGCGCGCTCAGTCCGGCGCACTGACGGCCATTATGGCGCATTACAGCCTGAAGCGCCGCTGACCCGCGCCTAGCACCCCGGTGGTCGTAAAGAACGCACCTCTTTCAATATGGATGGCCGAGAGAGCGACCGACGCACCGGCGAGGCGGCGTCGGGTCGAGCGGGGTCGCCGCCGGGTCAGCCGCAGGTCTCCGACAGGTCAACCGCGCCTCGAGCCCTTTGTGCCCGAATCATGCGGCTCGTAGCACTCGTAAACAAACATTGAAAAGTTTGACGGCGGCAGCGGTGAGAGCGCCGCCGACATCCGGGACCGGGAGAGCGCCGGATGACGGCCTCGGGTCACCGAGTCCGCCGTCCGCGGCTCCAGGGCGTCATCAGGCGGCGATGACGCCCGCCGCCGGCGGAGGGCGGCAACCCGTCCCTCTGATTGACCCGGCATTCCCCATGCCACGGCCTGACGCCGCCCAGGCAGACTGTGGGTGGTCGCCGCCCGGGGCACGTGACTGTCGCCGCGCCGCCCCGGCGGGGTCACGTGACCGGCGTGAGGGCGGGGGCGTCCGGCGCTGATTGCGGGCCGCCCGGGATGATTGGGGTCAAGTGGCGGCGCGGTGCCCCGCCCGGACCGTGGCTAACGCAGCCGGTCGGCCGTCCGCTGATCGGCGACCGATCGCCGGTCAGAGAGGCGCGGTCAGCGGTCAGCGCTCAGCGCTGATCAGTGATCGGAGCTGATCGCCGCCGTGGGCGGTATCAGATCAGCCCCCGCCGAATCGGTCCGGGCCGGGCCACTCAGTCCGTCTCGCTGCACCGGCGCGCCCTGCCGCACCTCAGGACGGCACCTCTGCCCGTGATCTGCGGGGACGGGGAGGGTGACGCGCCAGAAATGTCTCACAGCCGGCTGTGGCGACCAGTGACAGACGAGCCAGCTCGCCGTCACGACACAAACATATAAATGGCGCGATACCACCGTAAAAACCAGACTGTCGGTGACAAAACACATGAGCTCCGAGCCGGCGAAACCTTTCCCATACTCATGCTGGTCATGGTAGGCTTGGCGTTTGGATTCACCTATCGTCCCTAACCCGTTTTGAGCTTCAACTCTTGTCGTTCCTAAGAGTTTGATCCAGTTTCTCTCTGTGTTTTCAGATCTAATCAACTGTTGGCCGAATAAGGTACGACAGTCACGTTTTCTAACCCTTTCGGGTGACAATTCGATTAACCGATATCACACCACTTTGTCAGAAAGGGCTAAAAGGCGCCAACGTAACGGGCATAACCCAGTAAAACTGGCCCGTTTAAACGGTTCTCGTTAGGACGGTTATCGCCATTCCATGTTTTCGGTGAGGCCAACTATCGCCCCAGGTTCTACCCAAACCCGGTCCCATTTAGATCACAGCTCCGTTTTGGGGACAAATGGGTCAGTTCGTCACAGAGGAGGCGGTTCCCCGAAAACCAGCTATTACGTACTGAGGAGAGACGAGGCCTAACTAGAAAACGATACAGGGTGACAAAAACTGGTCCTTGGGCGGGCGCCAGGACCGACGCTGGTCTGTATATAATGGGTGGTCAGTGGTCGTTCATGCTGGGTCAAGTCCGGTTCACTTCGGTCTATTTTAAGGCTTCTTCCCAAAGGACGAGACAGTCCCAATCGATCACAGCCACTTTTCCCGTTTTGTAACAGCTCGGGCAAAAAATAACGAACTCAATTCAACGGGCACGATTCAGACTGCTTTTTCATCGCAGTGCTTCCTGCTCTGTCGTCACCCGTCACACTCAGTCTGACGTCACGCCCGTCACGCCTGTCACGGTCGTCACGGCCAGGGTGCTCCCGATTTCACGATCCCGCCCCCGCGGTCTTATGCGGGCCCCGGACGGGGCGAGTGGCCGGCCGCCGCCCATTCATCCTGGCTGGACCGCCTGACAGCGGGATTAGGCGTCAGCGGCGCCGTGACTCGGCCCTGGGCTCAGCCGGGCCGGCCCGCGGAGATTTAGACGCCTGCTCTGACCACCTTTCCCTCCATCAGGGCCGACTGGGGACAGCCGCCCGGCCAGCCGTCCCGCCCGGCACGCCGGCTGTCCTCTGTACCTGGATTACGCTCGACGTTGGTCGCGGTAATCGCCATAAATCCTCGGGTGACGGCGGCGCGCACGACGTCCCGACTGGACTGAGCGGAGCGCTGGACGGACGGACGGTCCTCTGACTCGCCACGCGCCGGAAGGAGATGCGGGAGGGGGCAGCTCGTGGTGTCTGATCTGGCGTCTTAGCGGTGGTCGGTCGCCGGTTCCGGCAGGTTCCAGATGGTTTCCGATGGTTTGGCGCGGCGTGTGCGCGATGGGGAACCGCATTTCCGGTGCCGAAGTAACCGTTTCCGTCGCGCTCACCGCCCGCAGACCGATCCGCGATCCGCCACGCCGGCCATCGACACCGACAACGCCGAGACGACTCAGACGTCGCTGGTGAAGCCATCGACCTCGCGAGCTCTCCGCGAATGACACCGGCGTGGGAGATTCAGCGCCGCACGTGAACGGCGCGGTCTCGTCTCTCTCAGTGAGTTCCGCCGGTTTCCGCAAACCAGTGGTGCGCCCGAGCGGATCCCGCGGACTTCTCTGCAAAGTCCACGCGACAGTCGCTTCCTGCCGCCGTATCGGCCAGTTCGCAGTGGAGAGAGGGGGCTGGAGAGAGCGCCCGGACCGGACCGGACTAGCGCGGTGGTCCGGTCCGGCAGGTTATCGCCGCACGTGCCCCGGTCACGGCGGTCGGCCAGTGGTGGTTCAGAGTATTCATATTTTTACCCAAGTGGTAACTAGAGTTCAGGATTTTTGTTTGAAGACCGGGTGGTGGGGATTATATGAGTCGGTGATTGAACTGATTACCTCCTAGTCTCCGGTAACGAACAAGCCCTAGTTTGCGTTTCACGACCTCCATTGCCCACCTAGGCTTTCCCTTGAACGGAAAGCACGTTAGCCATGCGGAAAAATCACATTACCCCAGTGGTCACGTGCTGCAGTGGCCCATTGTCTCTGCCCAGGCGACCCAGAAAAATGTTTGCCCACACATTGTGCCCGGGGCGGAGATCGTGCCATCTCGCCGGCTTGCTATGCCCCGGCGCCGCTGGTGTGGCAGATGTGGCGCAGATAGGAGCACCACAATGGTCTCCAGCACGTCAGCATTCGCTACAGAGACAATCGTTCGCCTGTCATCAGCAATAGAGCCGACGGGTGGAAAACAGGGTTGTATTCATAACACATACGTGTCGCCTGCGCCTCTGGTGTGGCTGCCCAACGCGCACGGTTCGAACTGATATGCCCCATAACAACAAACGTTTCATTTTTCATCTGCACCGGTACCGCAACCTGGATCTGAAATCCATTTTTCTTTGCTCTCACCCTTCCTCAGTCCCTCCCTTATCTGATCGATATGGGAGGAGACAGCGGGCACCTGCGACCCTCCCAGATAGGCAGGAAGATGGGCGCCCTCCCACGTCGTCCCATCGCGTCCCTTCCCGGCCGTCCCTCCCTCCCTCCGTCCCGTCCTGTGTTCCCTGACGGGGAGGCCAGCGCTGGGCGGCTGCCCGGCTGGCCGCGCGCCCGGCGCCGGGCGGCGGCGGGGGCGGGGGCGGGGGCGGCGGACGACGGACGGCGTCCTGATGCGTGTCCATCAGCGGACATCGCCACTAGGTGCCGTTAGGCCGGCGTCGCGCCGCGGCCGCCGGCCAACGGGCCGTCGGAACCGCCGGCAGCGGAGCGTCGGAACCGCCGGCCGGCCGACAGCACAGCACGACAAGAACGGGAGACACAGTGGCACGGGTGAGCGTCAGCGGCATTCATTTTCAACTAAAGTCGTAGGTCAAGATGACCCCACATCGCTAGGGATAAAGCTAATGGATTTGCAGGCTGCACCTTGAAATGGAGCAACGGATTGCACAGTCGCTTCGTTAGTATGACAGACTCCGGTCTGAGCGTGATTGATGGAATGGTGGCGGAAGCCGGAATAATGTAAAGCAGGGGTATAAGCGCTGGGATGGGATGGACAGTGGACACGTCGCAGTAGTGGCGGCGGTGGTCACAGAAGCGGAGACGGCGTCAGAGTGGCAGCATGCCCGTGTTGTTGACTGGGCGCAGGCAGATTGGCTGGGGTTAGCTCCACAACCCTTCACGAGCCGGTGGCGTGACAAAAGACGCGGCTTCCGGCCGATTGTGGTCGGGTTCAGTGATGGCACTCCACCCTTCACTGTTCGCCGGCCGGTAGCGGCGCGGGGCGGCCCGACCGGGGCTGGGAAGATAACAGCAGCAGGGGAGGTATCACGCCCGGAAACGGGGGCAAAAATCGACAGCGCGAACGATATACGTGTCACCTGTGTACAGCTCGCTGCAGCAGACCCGTGTGGGGATCACCAGACGACACGCCACGACTAACACTAATCCGTCGTCCTCGAAAACGGACGGGGCGGACACTCGGCCGCACCGGTCGCGGATAATCTGCCGACTTTGGCCGACTCTCGTGTCGCGGTTGGTGGCGCAGCAGGCCGCACAGCTCAGTGTACGCGGCATGAGAGGCCGAGCGGTCGGCCGTCATCGCAGTGCGATACCGCTGACCGGTGGTATTCAGGTTAATCCGGCGCGATAGACGGGAACATCGGCCCACACTAGGCCGGGACGTCAGGACTGGAACGGCGATGGTTCGCTGGCAGGAGTATTATTCGCTCATTTCGTTTATGTAATGATGGAAGGCTGGTTACAGAAAACTGAGCTGGCTGCCAGAAACTACTGGATGATGTTCGATACTTGATCCCACTGCACGGCATTTTCGCGATATTCGCTCGAACTGCGAAACCTACACATCCGGTGTTGGGTTTCCGTTTCTGCGGAACGACAGCCGGCTCCAGCTGCAAGACTGCACGACGCCACGGTGCGCCTTCAGACGGGCCGACGCCTCCCCCTCCTCCCCTCCGGTGACGGGGGGGGGGCTTCCGACCGACCTTCCGGCGGACGTCCGCTGCGCCACAACAGCCTCCAGTGCGCCGCCGGTGTTTCCAGAGCGCCACAGCTCTTCTCGCTCAAATATTGCCGCTACTGTCAGATTTACAGTTGGATTTTAGCGGCTGTCTCCAGCAAACCCATGAGGCCTCCGTCATACTCGCATGTGGTAAATGCAAGCTGACACTGCGCGTTCGGGTTCATGAAGCGCCGAGCGCACCAGCTGTTTTCTGAGCGCCGCTGGTGGTGAGCGGCCATATGCCGGCCTGGCAGCATGGCTAATGTGTGCCGGGTTTAGGGTTATCGCCTGCACGGCACCGACAGCTGTCTGATGAGCTCTGAGACACGCCGCGCTGCTGCTGCTGCTGCTGCTGCTGCACTGTGCCCCGCCGGCCGACCGCTGAGTGAGGAGCTCTGCGGGCAGGCGGCGTGGTTCAGCACGGAGCAGACAGTGGGAACGAGGCGGCACCCCTTCCCGTATCCTCGTTAGAACCCCAGCTCCATCAGTAGCATATGGCCCCAGCCGCAGACCGCTGCACACCTGGCGGTCAGAGGGTTCAGGGTGGCGGCTACCGGACCGGGGGCCGCCTCCCACCCGCTCCCTCGGAGGGGCGCGGACCCTGCTGTTGAGACGAGGACCGGGAGACGAGGGACGCGGGAGTCGGCGCCATACTCCGGTCCGGCCGGGCTGTCCCTGACAGGCGATGACACTGATTAGCCCAGCCGTCAGCTGATGGCACCTGATGTCACCTGACACTGCCCCCAGTCACCTGATCCATCCTCCCCGGCCCGAGTATTTCGGGAGGCGGCAGCGGGCGCCTATCTCCGAGCCATCAGTGCGTCTCCGGGCCCGGTGACACGTCTCTCCGGGGAGAAATCACGGGCCGTGGCGGTCCGTCTAGCTCGCGTGACCCGGCGCGTCGCACGCGACGACGGCGGTGCGTCGTACAAACACGTTGTCCCGGCGCGGTCCGCCGCGGCCGCGCCGGAGATCGGTCACTGTAGCGGCTGACAGGAGCGATGCGTATCGCTGACCGACGACCGGCCGGTGGCTCACTTTCTCGTCGGCGGCGCGGCCGGGACGCGCGCCGAACGGGCCGCGAGAGGCGAGGTGATGCCCCCGGCACCCTCCAATTACCGCTTATAGAAACCACACCCGACTATCGTCCGAAAGTGGCGGCTCTCGCGCATCCTCCGGGCTCCCTCTGGCTGCCGCGGAGCGGTGAAACTGGCGGCTTTCTTTCCCGCGGCTGGAGAAAAACGAGGGGTTGCAGCCAGGTTAATGCCACACTGTCTGGCGGCGCGGTCTGATATCGGGCTGCCTCTCATCGACAGACATCCAGTCGCCGCTCTTTGTTAGGTGTAAGGCACCTGCAATTAGTCAGGGGCAGTAATTACTTTATGAGCCACGAAGCGATTACGGCGCACTTCCGTGTTACGAGCCGTGACGGAGGGGGCTCGCAAAGGACCGTATTTTGCGGCTGGTGGCTCACCTCCGAGAAAGCGCGCTGTATTGTGTGGGTCCGTGCGATATGGGCGCGATGCGTCACGGCCGTCAGCCGCCATTCTTGTCAGGTTTCCTTCTGATCCATCGGCCGTTTAACGATCTTCTCCGCGTACCGCGGGCGTGCGTCTCCGACAAAAGGCGGCGGTACGCGGCGGGTCGGGCGCGCCCCTCCGGTGGGTGCGCCGGATTTGTCGCGGTCCAGCCAGCCTGGCGCCGTCGTTATGGCCTGCCGGCTAATCCCGGGCCAGCATCAGACATCCCCGGGACGAGCGCGGCACTTCCTATGGGCCCGACTAACGGGCGCGCCTTTGTATTCAAACCAGACGGACCCCATTTTCACCTGGCATTGTGTCGGCCCCTACCCATTTCGCGACCATTTTCTGCGGCAAGACGGCACCGGCGGGGGTCGGCCGCATCCGCGGGCCATTCTGCGCTGACCGAGGGACGCCGGCAGGGCATTGTGACGCGCTCGGCCGCTAATGCGGCCCACGCTGTTTGTCTCGATCGGCCACGTCTCGTCCGTGTCTGGGTCTCCTGTTGGTCCGCGCCGGGACTGCCGCCAGAATCAGATACGGGCGCCACTATCGCCGCACACGCAGCGTTCGGTACACAGAGCGGTAAAAACACGGCGCCGGCCGGGCCCACACCGCGCGCAGGACCCAGTCCGCGGCGGCCGGAGCAGCGCCGGCAGAGTGGTCACCCGGCGACGACAGGGCAAACCAAAGAGCGTACACGTAGGAACTCAGAAGGTGGGCAGCAAAACAGCCGACACTGGATAAATAGACACGCGACTGCCGCGAAAGCAGACAGGCAGACGGACGGCCGGGCCGAGCTCGGCGCTCTCCACCGCCCGCGGCTCAAACTGCAGCTCGTGGAGGCGACAGCGTGGGAGTCTGGCGCGGCGGCCGCCGTCGTCGTCGCCGCCGGCCCAACAGCCGCCAATCAATTAACCGCGGAGAGGCGGCCGGCGTCCGGCACCGCCCGCCGCCGCCCGACCCACGCTTTCGCCGAGCGGAGCGGCGGCGACCCGTCCACCTCTCCAGAGGCGCCCTCAGCCGCCTCGGTGCCGATGACGCAGATACAGCGGTCTGTATAGGACAGGACACGGTAATGGTAAAATATGGGCAGCGGTCGTCGTTACCCGGACATTAATCTAACGTCAGGCCGCTGCAGAACGACTTCAGGTCGACGGTAGCTCCCAGAAACTCTCACACCGGCTTCCGGTGTGTGGCGCGGTTTCGCCTAGGGTTAGCGAGGGGTTAGCGTGGGGTTAGCCGAGGGTTCGTCGGCGGTTCGCGCAAGTTCGCAGGGTTAATTATACCGTAGGCGGTCGTTCACAGGTGCTCGAAGCTCCACGTCCGCTGGTTAAATCACGCGTCGTCGCCGTCTGTTGGCCCCTCCCCTCTCCCACCCTCACTTTCGTCGCCTCTCCCACCCGCGCCCCCTCCCCGACAGGTGTTGGTCCGGCGTAGCAGTCTCCGAGCTCGGCGGCACAGTCTACCCCGCAGGCAGCGCCCGGCGGGACAGCCTACCCTGCCGGCGGCGGCGTTATATCATTCGCGTCACGTCGCTGTCGCGCTGCAGGCAGCACCGTGTTAAGAAATCATTGTGGTGCGGTCGGGAGGAAAAGGGTTGGCAGCAACCGCACAGAATCGACGGGGAAGTTGTCGCCGGACCACTCGGTTCCGGCCAAACATTGCGTAATGGTCGATGGTCAGTGTTTGCTCGCCTAATGGGTCCGATAGAGGGTGGCGCAGGGCCGGGACGTTGTTCACAACACCGCCCTCGAGACCGCTCAACATGGCTCTTCCGTTCACCCTGACCGCGGCGCCAGAGACCGGGACGACCCGTCACGCTGCAGCTGTGACGTTACATGACATCACGGCCGTCTGTCGTCGCCGCCGTGACGTAAACGGTTCGTCTCGGACCGCGGCGTGAGGAGAGGGTTTGCCGCCGCTGCGGCCGTGTGGATTAGAAGGGACACTAGTAGACCGGGTGCAATGAGGCTTACGGTGAAGGTGAGCATGTCGTCACGACAGAAAAATAGCCGTAAACGCGGCAGTAATAGCTCGGCTGATCAACATCGAGACATCAACTGAAGGGCAGCAACGTAACGTGTCCGACAAAAGCTATTACCGGGTTATCAGATACAGTCGATATCCAGTTTGGTTGTGGGAACGGCGGCGGTCGGGCTGGTTCTCTGAGAGCCGCGGTAAGCCGTTCTGGGTACGGGCGCGGTCAGATGCCGGGTCAGCTCCGAGACAGGTGTTTGTCAAAGCAGTGCCAGAGCAGTGTCAATGTCCACCACCGACAGAAGCGCCCAACAGCCTCATGGGAGTCGTAGGTAACAACGCAGTGGCTCAACCCTCCTCATACACCGACATGATAAGGCGCTCGTTACTTATGCATTATTCACTGCGGACAGCAGGGCTGTATTAGAGCGCCGGGGAGTTCTCGGTACGGGGTACTCACCGAGGGGCAGCGTCCGCAGGGGCACCAGGTCGTCCTGCCAGGCCAGGGTCGTCGTCAGCAGCGTCACCAGCACGGCCGTCGTCTTCATGGTGAGGGTGGCGCAGAGTCTCGCAGAGCAGGGGCGACACTAACAGACTGTCACCATTTCTGCGGAAGAAGAGCGCGAGTTAAATCACCAGGTTAAAAACGACAGCGCTGGAAGGACAAGATGAGCAAACGAAGGTCAACGCGATGTTAATAGCAGGCGGAAAAGAACGACTGGAGCCGAATGACAGTTATGAAGCATTCACCAAACAACAAATAAGTGAGTCGCCATTGGACAAATGAAGCGTTGTCTGTGGATGATTGAAGGTTTGGTCTCGGGTAAGCCGCCGTCGAAGGACATGGTTCTCGGTAAATGGACTGGCGGCCCTGGCGCAGCTGTTCTCGGCGGCCGCCGCCGGCGCAGCACACGCCGCCCGTTCCGATTCAATTAGCCACAGTTGGGTAGTCAGGCTCACGGCCACAGACGGGTGTGGGGCCGATGGAGCCCACCACCACACCGTTCACAGAGTGAGTAAACCCCGCCCGCGGTCTTCCAACGCAGCGATAAAACTCACCGCAAAGGCCAAGGAGCCTCTTAGACCGTTTAATTGAATCAAGCCCCCACCTGAGATGTGTGTGTCGAGTAAGCACTGCAAACTGCCCGAAATTGTCGGCTGCTCACCTTGTGCCAGTTTCTGCACAGAGAATCGTGTCGACAATTACGCTCACTCACTTTAGCGATTAATCAGAGCAAATTGTCGCCGCCTGTCCTCGGGAACAGACGTCAGAAAGGCACCGCTCGACGGGTGGGTGGAGATAGCGAAACACCCCCCCCCCCCTCCCCCTCCACAGCTCAGTGCCTCTCGGTGCGACCAGTCACCTCCGACGGTTTACGGGCCGTATTACGGGCCGTAAAACACTCATCCTATGACCGGTAAGACGCCGATTCGACGGTGATCGTACACTCGCTCAGAGCTCTGAGAGTTGTGGTGGCTTTGATGGCGCGGGACGTCTGCAGGGAGACAGGGTTGCCGACAGGAAAATGGACCAGCTGAGCAGGAGGACACTGACGGAGCCGAAATAGCCCCAGACGAACCGAAATAGCTCCGAGACTCGCCGGTCCGACAGTCGCCTGCCGGGGCGGGTCCCGGCTGCACGCCCCACGGTCACGGCGGGGTTCACGGTGACTCACGGCTCGCCGGTCACGGCTGGCGGCGCCGGCGGCCTTATTTCACGACTGGCCTGCTGTCCGTCCCCACCCTGTCCGGTCGGTCCCGCCAGCTCCAGCTGCGGTCACCACGTGCGGCAGCCCAAGCCGGCCGATTGCCTATTGTTAGCCCCATCCCGGCGATCCAGGTCAGTGCTCGTGGCGTGCGGTGGCTGGCGATGTTCGCTCCGTTTCCTTTTTCCTGTCGCCACCGATCCTTGTTCGATCTGATGTGCCGCCGTGTCGGTCGGAGCACTGATCTTTTCCTCGGTGCGGCACAAACAGGCAGCTGCAGCGGCGGCAATCCTCCGCTGCACGGTCCGCGATTGTTTGTCAGCCGAGTGGCGCCTATCGGCAGGTGACGCCGCCGAGTTGCGTCACCCGCGACAACTGAAGTGGACCGAGCACCAGCAGAACCACCTCGCTCTATTCAGGTGTCGCCAGAGTCAATGCTTCTCTCCGTCACCCCTCCGATCACACTGTGAGTCTGAATGCCGAGTGCAGCCTCATTCAGGTCTCAGACCGGCGTCCAGTCAATGGACCGTCATCCCCGTGTGCCACACTGGCTGCCCGGCGCCGTCCCTCTCTATCCGTACACGCGTCAATGGCCTATCACAGCCCGGAGCCGGCAATCTCAGGCGCAGTCTCATTCGATTCTCGCACGCGTCAATGCCCTATCATGCCTGCGGTGCGATTCTGAAGACGGATGGCGGTCTCCGCTCCCAGCCTATAACGGTGAGCAGCGGCGGCGAACGGTGCCGCGGGCGGCGCGTCGGCGCTTCTTCTCGGCTGTCCCACGCCCTAACGGTGAGCCGCTGATTGTGATGAGCCCGCACGCAATCTTGTCAGGATTAGTTCCTTCCGTTCGCCACGGTCGCCGAAACTCGCGGGAGAGAGTTGGCCGGGCTTCTGTGGAAACTCCCACGTCATCTGCGACCGGTCCGGCTCGGGACGACCCGTACCGAGAGCTCGATTGCCTCACGGTGTCCTGAATGGCCGGAGATTTATGTCGGATGTTGGAGGAATATTCAGCAGGTGATTGCTGCTGTTGTCTGACTCACGGCGTCTCGGAGCAGCTGCTGCAATCGCCAGAGAGGCCGGCCGCAGAGGGGCGCCGATCGCCCCGAGCGGGAGCGGGGGTCCCGCCGCTGCAACCGCGTCAGCTTAGGGAGCACCCCGCTGACGGCAGCTGCTCACCGCTGCTGACTGCTCACTGCTGTCTGCAGACCACTAACTGCTGACCGCTGGCCGCTGACCGCCGCTGACCACCGGCCGTTCCGGGCCACCGACAGCGGTCACGCCTCCGGAGCGACCCGGAGTGGACCCGGCTCGGACCAGGAGCGGACCACGGGCCGGAACTGCAGCGCGGCTATTACCGGCGAGGGCGGCGCGGTCACCTGACCCAGTTCGGACCACTCGCGGTTAATGATACCTGACCCTGGCCACCTGAACAGCCGTCGCGTGGCGCCGTGGGGCGGAGCTGTGGCGCTGTGGGACGATATGTGGCGCTGTGTCGTGTAATGTGGCGGTACAGTGGGTCTGTGCGGTCCCATGGCACAGACTGGCGTGTCCCGATGCACCGGATGGGCGGTGGGCTGGCTCACCGCGGATAGAACGGGATGACAATAGTTCAACGTCGGACGGTGACCCTGACCGGCGCGGTGGGGAGAGGCCGTGAAGAGCCCGCGAACCGTGACCGGATGGGGCGGAACGGGGGCGGCCAGAGGACACAGAGAGCACAGGGAGCACAGAGAGCACGGAGCAGGGACCGGAGGAGCGGCAGGTGGCGGACGGATGGTGTGCAGCCGCCCCCCCCCCCCCCCTCCTCCCGCACTGCCACGGTCACGGCAGCCGGCCGGCAGAGCTCGGTCCGCCGCCGGCCACCGGCGACCCTCACTCGGGACGCAGGAATCTCACCGGCCCTGGAACGGTGTCCGCTCACCGCGCGGTGAAACGGCAGAGCTGCAGCAGCATAAGCCGGAGCGGTAGGTCGGTCAGCCGGACGGGACATTGTCTGTGTTTATATTCTGCGTACTCTCTGTTGTGTTTACTCTGCGGTGCGCAGCAGACGGCCGGTCTGGTCACGCACTGCGGTCATCTGTCCTGTCCGTCCACCGCGGCCGAGTGTCCGGCCGACCGGCTCGGCCGCGCTCCATTACACGGCGTCACGGAGGGGAGAGGTCCGCCATCAATCGGTCATCAGCGCGCGGAGGGGCCGCGCCACGGAGCAGGACGGTCCGCAGTGCTCCGGTGTATATGTCAGGAGCGCACCGGCCGCCGAGTGACCTCGTTCGTCATCGCGCTGCCGCTCGGCTGTCCTGTGACGTCTCAGAAGCCCCGCGGTGGTGAATGGCTGTGTCGGATCAGACGGCGGATTATATGCAGTAGCCGGTGCTGTGCAATGCTCGTCTGTGTAACACATGTAACTGGGACGCTTCACGGACCGGTGACATTGGGACACAGGACCGAGCCGACGGACCACCTGCGTCACGGGACACGGCGGGCAGAAGGCGGGCGGCCGGCTCCATTGATGTCCCGTTGACCCTGCACGCACCGTGGCGGCCTTGAAATCGGTGCAGTCCCTCGCTCGACTGTGCGTCGGACCGTTGCCCCCCCCCCCCCTCCCCGCCGGTTTTACTCCCACCAGGTCGTCATGCTACACGGGAGCCCAGGCTGTCGGCGATGCCACATCGATGCGGGTGTTCGCTCCGTCGGACGCGTCACAATGCTCGTGGTATGCGCGGACAGCGCAAAAAAACTCGGCACCATCCGAGCGGCCGCTTTGTTAGGCGACGGTTCATTGGTTCTGAGAGCCGCTGATTGCTTCAAGGAGAGCCAGTAGCGGCCGAGACCAGTGCAGCAACAGCGGTACAGTGGGCCAGCAGCGGTAAACAGATTCCTGTGGCGAGACGGGCCGCTACCCGGACAAAACGCTCACAGTGAGCAACAGACGGAGACGAAGGACGGACAAAGACAGCACAGACGACAGACGGTGAGCCGCGAGGACCGGGCACGGCCGACAGCAGCGGTACTGTCAGCCGAGGCAGGGCGGCGGCCGGCGGGGTCAGTCCTCGCTCAGGGCCGCCGCTGACCGCCCCGGCCCGGTCCGCACAGTTCCACAAAGTCGACCTCCACTCACAGCTGCTGCATGCTGTCCGTGAGCTGTGTGTGCGTCTTGTTGACTGGATTTTTGCTAAGTCGACTCACGCACGGGCGGTGCAGCGGGTCCGGACCGCTATTCCGCTGCTGCCGCTCGGCTGGGGCTACACAGTGCAGTGGACAGCCCGGCCGCCGCTGGCTGCCTCAGTTGGCGGCAACGCCGCGCCGGCGGCGGTGTTCATTATTTCTGCCACACCTGACAGGCTGGGGCGCCCGGGGCGGCGGCCAGGAATTCCGCGGCCCGGCCGGCGCCCCGGGCCATGCCGTGCTCTCGGGATGGCGTGATGTGCCGAGCAGCGGCCGTGCAGATGAACCGCCGGACTGTTGGCTCGTTTAGCTGAGCTCGGAGAACGCTGCACTGTCTGCGGGCTGTCCGATGACGCTGTACGTTTGTGACGGCTCGTTGCCGGTCTCTGGCAGGACGCTAACTGTCCCGACTGGCCACTGTCGCCCACACACGCCGCCACCACGGAGCTCTGTTGATTCTGGCGACTCGGACCGCGCTAACCATGGCGGCGGCTCTGTTACGAGCGGGACGACGCGACTGCCCCAGCAAAAACCTGGCATCCCGCCCGCTGACCTACGAGTGGCGGCCGGTGACATTTCAGTCGGCACTGACGGAGAGAGCCCGAGAGTGCCCATGAGGACAGAGCGGGAGTGTGTGGGTCCTGATTCAGTCGGGGAGAGTGTGCGTGAATCAGGAATGTCGCCACTCACGGCGCTCACGTTTCCACGCCGAGACAGGCGTATTAAACCGTCACTGAGTGACACCCCACCGGCCGGGCGCGCCCGCTGGAAAGCGCGTCCCGCCCATCGGCCGGCACGCATTAGCGGGGGTTTCTCACGTGCTGGTGACTCGTCTGGGAGGTGCACACTCACGCGCTCTCTCAGCCTCCCTCCTCTCACTTCTCGGCGTCGTGCCGGCCGGATGAAGTGAGTCACCGTGGTCGTTTAGCCGGAGATCGGACCACAGAGGCCCACCGCACCGGCCCGACAGGGGAGAGCAGAGACGGCAGCGCGACCGGTAGGTCGGGATGGCACCACCGCCGCGCCGCGCTCACTTCTGGTTTATGAATGTGACCCGGACGTGATTCACTTCCGGAGCAGGTCAGCGCGTCACCGGAGCACCGCGTGAGAACCGGGCCGGCGGCGCGGCGCGCTGTGCCGTTTTCTCTGCTCAGGTCGTGCCTGGCTCGTTCTCGGCAGCTCATAGTCGCTCCCGAACTCCACTATACCGAGGGAATCTGGTCGGGAACCGCCCTCTCCTCCCAGCGGGAGTCCGAGCCGTGTGAGAGCGGTCCGCGCCGTGCCTGTCCGGCCGGCTATATTGCTGGTCGTCCGGTCGTGTTCCCGTACCTGTCCGGCCGGCTATAGCCGCTGGTCGTCCGGTCGTGTTCCCGTGCCTGTCCGGCCGGCTATAGCCGCTGGTCGTCCGGTCGTGTTCCCGTGCCTGTCCGGCCGGCTATATTGCTGGTCGTCCGGTCGTGTTCCCGTACCTCCGGCCGGCTATAGCCGCTGGTCGTCCGGTCGTGTTCCCGTGCCTCCGGCCGGCTATAGCCGCTGGTCGTCCGGTCGTGTTCCCGTGCCTGTCCGGCCGGCTATAGCCGCTGGTCGTCCGGTCGTGTTCCCGTGCCTGTCCGGCCGGCTATAGCCGCTGGTCGTCCGGTCGTGTTCCCGTACCTCCTCCCGGCTCCCGAAGGCGCCGCCGGAACACAGGCGCTGCTCTGTGACGTCAGGTAACACTCGGATCACGAGCGGTGGCTGTCGGGTGACGCGGTGACGCGGCGGGGTGCGACGGTCGCACAGGCGCAGTACGGCCGCTCACGGCGGGCGGTACCCGACTGACACAGAACGGCGCACCGCCGTGTCACGGCTGGAAATCGTACAAAGGCGTCAGCTCGAATCACGGCGCATCCCACGGAGCTGTCGAGGGGTCATCGGGTGGCGGTGACGGAGCGGCGTCATCTCCACCACCGTCATCAAGCGTCATCTAGAGCAGGCGTGACTGACTCCCGCTGAGTCCGCCACAACAGCCGCCGGCCGGTCCGCCGTTCCCATCGCGCTGACCCGACACCATTGCCCGAAACTGGGGCAGGTTTACCACCTTCCTGAGGGCGGTCAATCCATCGTGGTCGCGGCTCCGGCGCGGCGGGCGGTCGGTCACCTGCCTCGGGGCAATCCATCCGGCGGGGGCGGCGGCGGGGTCGGCGTGATAGCCTGCAGTAGCGGCCGCCCCCGTCGCCCCCGCCCCGCCGCCTCTATTGTCGCAGCGTCCACTCGCCAGCGCTGCGTAATGTGCGTATAAATCAGACCGGCGGCCTCACCTAATTAAGACCTGGCACGGTGGCCACGCCAAATTGACCGCAGCGGGCGCCCCGTGCTGCCCCTTCTCCCCAGTGTGTGTTTGTATGTCTGTGTACCGCCGGCGGTGTGGCGCTGAACAAACACTCCGGCCAAATCGGCTGACCGCGCGCCGGGCAGTTTGTAAACTCCGCGGCGGCGGCGCAGGGGCGGCGGGGGCCGGTGACCCCTACCGACACCGGGTCAGGACCTTTCTGACGCCACCGCCGCGCTGCACCGTGGTGCGCTATAGTGGCGAGACATCAACCTGCACACAGCACCGCGCCCACATACACACACCGGCTGCACGGTGCACACAGTGGTCAGCACGCCGCGCCGTGCTCAGAGCACGCCCAGCAACAGCGCCGGGCCGCGTAGTACGCGTCCGGGGTGAGCTGCGTAGTGCCCCTCGCTCGTATAGTAACGCCCACTGCGCGGTCCACAGTCCGACCGCAGGTGGGGCGGGGGTGGCGGGTAATGACCTGTGAGCTGCTCTCCAAGCACGGTTGGATGTCTTGTTGCTAGTCGGACTCTGAAAGGCTGATAAATGGGACGGGTACGTGGACTTGTCCTGTGCATTACTTTGGCATCTTATCTAAATGGCGATTGATCCAAAAGTGGTCAGCGTCTCATGATATCCTAGGCAGATATGCAGACTTAAAATAGCCACCATCAATGGTAAGATGATCGCGTCTGTGAGCTTGGAGGTAAGCCTTGGCATCAGCTCAGCCCAGAGTCGCGCCGAAAATGTTTACGTTACCGGCGGCGCTGGAGACGGCCACCCAGGCGGGCCCCGCCAAGGCTAAGAGCCGGTCGGAGCGTAGTGGTACACGGCGGCCGGGCCCATGAGGGGGCATTCTGACACCGTTTGATTATGGAGCTGTGCAACGCGAGCCTCTGTTATGAGCTGCGCTGACGGACTGGCTCGGCGCAGTGAGCACGGTGCAGGCGGGAGGGGAGAGTGAGGATGAGGGGGGCTGCTCTGCACGCTCCGCTCGCCAGCGTTAACCCGCGCGGGGCTGGGGGGGGGGTAAATTTTACCCCCCCTCGCGAATTTTTGCGATATCTCAAAAACGGCGGCGCGCAGCGCCGCCAAACTTTCAGTACCTTTTCTTACATCAATTTGACACGTTCCCTGAAAATTTGAGCGAAATCCGTCGGAAAATTTTTGAGAAATTGACGTTTTAGTGACGTCATGTTCGCCATTTTCGCCTCAAAAACGGCAAAAGTTCAAACGCCGCTTACATCTTCATTTTTAAAGGAATCAAGACGTAACAAAAAAGGTTATACGTAATTTTACTTTGTCTATCAATTGGCTATCTCGGTTTTTTGAAAATTTTGGATTTTGGCCTAAATTTTTTCAAAAAACTGATTTTTTTGGGAAAATCATTATAAAATCCAAAATTTTGAGTTTATCGAAAAAACCGGAATATATGTCAGAGACGTAGTCTATGTGCACCTACATACCAAATTTTAGAAGAATCGGTTCAAAAATGTGGGAGTTATTCAAAATTTTATGACGTCACGACACACAAAATTTTCGAAAAATGACTTTTTTGGAAGTTCTAGACCTCGTACGGAAACAAAAATAGCACCATTCGATTCGCCGTGAAAAACTGCATCAGATAGACACCTTTTTAGGCCTTAACAACCAACTTCAAAATTTGACCTCACTTGACCTGACCTTGACCTGACCTCGACCTGAAATTCATCCAGAGGTGGTCCATATCACTTATTGAGTGTGCCTATTGAATTCTATGAGTAAAATGACCCATAAAACATGTGTCGCACATGCCCTTTTCTATATTTTGTTTTTTGGTGACCTGACCTGACCTGACCTGACCTTGACCTTGACCTCTGAATGATATTGTATGCAACGAATATTGTCTTGGTAGCCTAAGAACACGTTTTGGGCGATCATTCTCAGTCCATGACTCCATTCTTCGGCAACTACGGCGCAAGGCCGATACTGTAGAAACTTGCAATTTGTACCCTTGACCTGACCTTGACCTTGACCTCAAACTTTAAATTAAGTACATGTTTTTAGTAGTTCGTGATGAGAGCTTTCGATTGGCGTTTGAATTTTCCAAATCGGACCATTAGTTCGGGAGATAACAGGGGGGGTAAAATTTACCCCCCCCCCCAGCCCCGCGCGTTCGGCTGGAGACCCCAGCCCCGCGCGGGTTAAATGGCCCGCCGCGCCGACCGAGTGAGATAATAACGTACAGAAGACAGTTGTTGGAAGTGCCGGCGAACCATTAGCGTCGGCGCTTCACATGTCCGCGCTCTGATTTATTCTAAATCGCCGGCGACGCGTGATTCTGTTTGAGCGCCGCTGATCAACTGGATGTGATCACAAAAATGCGTGCAGAATTAACTGTCGCTCGTTTGACTTTCACATACCGCAATTATTTGGTCATTTCAGCCATTGCAAAAATTGCACCGCTACCATCAGTTTTTGCATTAGTGTCTGACTGGCAATCCGCGAGCGAATACGCAATATTCATTCAGCTCATTTGAATTATTTCACATGCGGCATAACTTCAGGCAATAGAAGGGCAGGCCGCATAATTAGGCGTACATACGTAAATTTTTGCGAAAGACAGGAGACGATGAAGATAATCTGCACCCAGTTGCAAATTGCCAGTGCCAATTTACTGGATGTCTATTTTGTTCGGACGGCTGTTTTTCTCTCTAAGAAATGACAGGGCGCCTGGATTGCAGTGTTTTCAAAATGTCATCGAATGCTTGTCAACGTAGTGATTTATAAATTACCGTCCTCTTGTCAAACAGGTTCTGATTTCAGGTCTACCTCATATTCAATGCAACTACCTACATTGTACAATCCAGAAAAAATAACGCTGGCCTTATATCACCAGTGATGTCTCGGCATACAAGCACGAACGAATCCGTTATAGGAATGAAACGCTACACTGACATGTTATGTCAAAACCTCAATGCAGCCAGCCATCGTTTTAGAAACAGGACACTGGCACAGCATCATGTATACCTAGAATGCTCTTTGTCCACCAATGCTAGTAACATTCCGTCCAACCCGTCCTACTCATGTCGCGGATTTTCCTGTTTGCCGCGTACTATAACATTCTACGTTACTCCTCGTAAGTCGTAGTACTCGCCAGTGGTAACATTCCAGTTCCATCGCGCCCGGACTGCGTGATTTCGCCGTGCCGGCCACCACCTGCGCACTGGCGTGATCCGCGCCTTCACTAAGTGGCTGGTAAGCCGCTCTTCCGCCACTCAGTGGCTGCCCAGACGGGCCGGCGGCGGCCCGGCCACGATCTCTATGCAAATCCTGACACCGGCCTGAGCTCCACCGGCCGCCAGCCGTCAGTGCGGCCAGGCCAGTAATTCGATCGAGTGATTTCTCGGACAGCAGCATCGGTCGAACGATAAACAGGCAGTTCGGGGAACGGCAGACGCTGCCGTGTGTGCCAGAGACGAGCCGTACAGAAGGGACGACCTCCGAGACAGCCGGGCCGGCCACGATACCACCGAAAGGTACGAGTACCTACTAACGAGCCAGGGTCGTCTGCCGTATGTTGTTGGTGTAAACTGAGTTAGTGGACCGTTTCAAAGTACAGAGGCCAGTCCAGTGACGGGGCCTGCTTCCCCGGAGACTGACTCGCCGGGACATAAACAAATATCTCAGTCGGGTGATGCAACACAGAAGATTCGCTCCAGCTGAGATGGCATTTGACGTAGTCCTCGCGGGAAATGTGACGTGTTGAATTTTCCATACAGAAGTACGCGCTAATTCAACAAACTAGTCGAGCAATGGGGCAAAGGTCACTCAGTGGCGCTGTCATTAGGCTTGCATCGCAGACATCTTGGCTCATCAAAGACAACATTAGATTCCAAAACATTCATCATACATATTTTCACACAGACACACCGCGATAAAATGAAAAAGCAACAAACTAGTTGAGAGGCGAAACATCTTTAAGTTGGCGCCAAGTCAGAGTTTAAATAAAAAACATACCTCTGCGAGTGATCCAAGCCTACAATCGGCTTCCTCTGCTCAGTTCAGGAACAGTCGCAAATCGCAACTTCGATCAGTCCGTAACACAAACCGAACTTCGCGTCACGCGCTCTCAACGTCCACGCAACGCGCGAGCGGCGCCCACCACGCGGTCCAGCGGCACACTGCCGCGCGCCGCCGCCGCCGCCGCTGCCTCGGCCGCCGCCGCCGCCGCCGCCGCTGCCTCGGCCGCCGCCGCCGTCCGCCTCGCGCGCTCATTGGTCGGCCGGCGGTCACGTCTAACCTCTGTTTCGAAGAGCCCGCCGCCGCGCCGTGGCGGTGTCCGTGCACCTCAGGCGTATTTACAAATTGCAACCGAGCTCCGCCGTGGGGTAAGGTGGGCAGGGGTTTTCGCACTACGGCTGCGGTTGAACTACCGTCTGTGGTAGAAACTTCAGGGCGATGGCGCGTTTCATACGAAATGTGGCGCAATGTTTGTTTACTTCTGAACTTGTACTGTTATTGCTGTGAATTCTTGAAGTGAGAGTGTTTCAATAACAATTTGTGGATTATTTGAGTTTCTTTATATAAACATAGAATAGTATTATGAAACAATGTGTGGAAACTGCAAATACTGATATGATCAATTACTTAGTTTGGGAGTTGATACACATTTTGTAGAGATTTGTCTGACAAATGGTGTAACAAACTTCAAGCATATCATGATCTGAAGCTGTTGCAACAAATCAAAATTGCTTTGTTGGAAAGACTGGAGCATGGTTCAAGATGATGTGTAAAAATTCAAGATTTGTGGGAAAGCTTGTGACTGTAGAACGGAAACAGTTCTATATGATGGCTCAATCCAACATGGAAATGGACGACAAAAGTAGTGTCAACATTCAGCATGTGAGAATAACTTCAGAAATTCATAATTCTTGTAATATTGCATTCTTCTTATGTACAGTTATAGGTTTTGTTAGGGTAGGTATTTGAAATTCATTGTGTCAGTTGAGATATAGATGGATTGCGGACAAATTTTAGAATCATTACATGGAAGCTAGGTATAAGGTACTTGTTCGGTAGAAAGGTATTGATGAATGCCATGAGAAGGTTTTTTGTGATTTAATATATGGTCGACTCGTTGTACCTACAAAAATGCAAGCTTACTTGCAACTAGTTTCTGAATCAAATCGAAAGTATTTGCCATGAATGTAAATATGTACCTGCAAAGTATGTCAATAAATTTGTGTGATGTTGACCAGAGAGCTTTATCATCTGGGCATTTATGTCGCTTCTTGCATTAGGTGTTAAGCATAGTAATTACGGATGAACTTTGTGCCAATATCTTCAATGCACAATGTATGTAGCATGTCTACAACCCTCACTGATCCTAGCTATAGGCATTTGGCACCAGCAAGACCAAGGGCATGAACTTCACAGTTGCTCAACCTTTTGTCATGTACCACCAGTCACTTTTTTACTTAAGGTGCACATAGCAGTGCACACAACAATGTGCAGAGGGCCTACACAAAAACAACATGATTAGTGTGCACTATGCACAGGATTGTACCCTGATTAGGGGAGGGTGGGGCAAAGCGGCCACCCTAACGCTTCTCACGATGCCAACGCTTGATTTTTAAAGTTGGAAAGATTCTTTCTATACCAATGTGATCCCTATTAAGTTGCCCTGTATTTCAACTGCGTTTTATTTCCAAAGGCGCTCACATATGAAAGATATTGACAAAACTTTAAACCTATGCATATTGGCCACTTTGCCCCATACCCTGGGGCAAAGCGGCCACCGGCGTCTTCTCAAGTCCCGATATGAGAAACAAAATAGTTGCCTCGTGTACGACTAGGGTATTTGATGGTGACAAGGTTAAGCGAGGATGGATGTTTACTTTATCATCTTCCACCTGTAGGTAAACAAAGAAAAGGATTTTCATGAAAATAAACATTTAATTGTATTAGTTGGTAACTCATGCAACTGAAAAGTGGCCAAGATGAATGCATGACGACACATTTGAATATAAATAATGTTTTTTATCCAGATAGAAGCAACTTATGGCCAATTGGGGGGTGGCCACTTTGCCCCGGCCACTTTGCCCCACGCATACCGTCCGAGACAAAAATATTCCAGCTTAGCTATTAGTGGGATAAGAAACATTAAAATTGGTAGAATACATGTGCGATAATCATGCATTGCATGGACAAGAACGCTTATAAAAATTCCAAACGGTTATAGAATAACTGAACATTTAAAAATAGTAAACATAGTTGGTAACCTGGCAAGAAAGGCTTTTCCGTGTTTCACAGAACAATGGTGATGGGCCTGAAACCCCGGTCTGGCTCATTTGAACGACCGTGAAGAGAAGTATAATTGGAAACCATAAATTGGAACTGACGCCAGCTATGAAGGGCTAAAACGATGGGTGGCCGCTTTGCCCCGGGTGGCCGCTTTGCCCCACTCTCCCCTATTTGAATAGTTTGATAACTCAACAGTCAACAGTCAGGAGTAATTATTGAATATCACATTTATTATACATCACTTGTCAAACAAGAGCATGATGACACACATTTTGACAAGCAATCATGGTAGTATTTCAATAAGTTGGACAGTCATCTCCCTGGGCGTCATTTTTCCAGGAAGGTACCTCTGCACTCTGCAGGTGTTGTGGTAGGCTAGGTTGAACTGGGTCAAGTTAGGCGAAGTAAGGTGGTTAGGACCCGGTCGGACCGTAAGGTCTGGTCAGGTTGATTTTAATCTTTCATTCTAATTTGACATAACCTATTACCTATGTTTTTGCTCCAGCCTGAATTTCATTAGGTAATGAGTTAATTTTGCTTTGTTTTTATCTGTCTTGTTTTGTGTTTTTGTCCCTTATATTTTGCCCCATAGGATAGGGTGGAGCTTTTCCAGGGAAGGTGGTGGAGCATGATTGGAGGCGCTCAACCAGACGGCATAGGAGGGCACGGTTTCTGAACGCGCACTGATGCCTGATTAAAGCCACGCTGACTTCATGCGTGGCGGCGCGCTACTTGAAAGTCCCTAAAAGAACGGGAATTGATGCCGATAGAACCTTCAATCATTCTGGGCTAACGCTTATGACTTGGAAAAAGTCGCGATCCCAATTCAATCGAAAACCTGTGGGCTCTTGGTCAGCAGGAGGTGTATGAAGAGCCACCCGCCATAAGCACTGCTCAACCGCAGGCACAGGTTTAGACGGCGTTGGTCCGCATCAAAGCCAGTGTGCTGGAGAATCCATTGGCTGAAATGCTCCAGAACATTTGCCACTGTGTGGGTTCCTCATTTCCTCTCTGACTGTCCTTTGAAACCACTCCAAATATATGCAGAAACCAACGAGGTGAGTAAACTGTGTTTTTATGAAAGGTGGCTACCAGCTCGGTTAAAAGAAAAAGTACCAGATTGTTTTGCTTTTACAGCGGGAAGAAAGGTGTCTGGATAATTTCGTTACACCCGCTGTGATGTTCAAATGGTTGCTAAATTCGAAATCAGCTCCAAAAACTAGCCTAGAAACATGTAAAACTCGAAAAAGTGAACCGAGGTCATCAAAGGTCATTGAGCTGACCTGACCTTCAGGTGACCTTGACACCCACCCTAATGCATGGGACCAGCATCATTTCACATGTTTCAACGCTTGAAACCACGTGAAAACTGCAACCGCGCGGCTAATGCGAGCCGACATACGCCGAATCGCGGTTCGGGCCAAACATGGTCTCGAGAAATAGGTCACAGGTCAAAGGTCATTTGGGTCAGGGTCATGAAATTTTCAGGGTAGGTGTAAAATTGATAAAATCGGGGGTATTGAAAGTTTCGTCGCGATCGGACGGTTTTTACGCGAGTTACTCACGAAAAACCGATAAAGCGCACCCGAAAAGGCAGAAATATGCACATGCGATATCCTATACTGCGAAAAAAGGTGCATCATTTTTGAACGTCGCCGACAAATTGTAATTACCCTAAGCTCAGGCCAGATGTATGGTAGAGAATCCCCCAAGTGAAATACACTACGGCGGAAATAAAATACCCTACGGCGGAGCTCGGTTGCAATTTGTAAATACGCGCACCTCAGTGGGCCCAGGCCCGAATTACGCTAGGAGGCTATCCGCTAGAGGTTTCGTGCAGTCTGTAGTGGCATACGGTGGGGATTGAGCTAAAGGCACAGACTCGGTCTTTTCCAGCTCGGTGAAGAGCTGCGGGCGGATGGACGGGCAGGCTCGTACGTTGGAGCTGCGGTCACTCCCCTGTCCACCACACGGGCGCACGATTTGGCGCAGGCTATTAGGACCGGCTGGCCTTGAAGAAAAGCGCCGGCCGACCGCGGCGGTGCGCGGGCCGGGCTGGGGTTGGGCGGCGCTGATGAGACAAAGTCGAGCGGATAATCGCCGTCCGAGGCCCGGCCGATGAGCGGCCCCAGGGCGAGACTGAACCGCGCCGCTCAAATCCACCGCGGCGCTCCGGGCCGCGCGCGAGGAAATGTGTCTGTTTTTCGGCAGATTAGAGGAGCACGGGCCAACGCAGGGCGTAGTTTTCTTCACTAATTAACCAATTTGGCCGATTCTCGCCGTCACCGGTGGTGAAGACCATTACCGATGGGCTGGCCGGCCCGGATCGTTTCCAACTCTTTATTGGCCATTTTTCTGCGCGTGCGTTTGATGGGTTCGGATAATTTCGCTTGGCAATTTCTGCCCACGCTCAAGCTATCTCAATCAAACTCAGCATCGAAAAAAGTCATCCGGCTGACAGTTGCAGGAAACGCATGGCTCATGGTATTCGGCTGCGTGATAGGCGAGTGCGCTGCGCATCCTTACACATACACATAACCCGATAAATCAAGCTGTCGCGGCCCGAGTAAAGCTCGTGGCTGCCGATACGCACCACCGACTCTGGCCCTGCCCTAAGAGACTGTGCACTGTGCACTGTACATACATACGGTGCAGACGGTCGCTGCTCCGCCGGTCCCTCCAATACTATCTGCCTGTCGCCGGGGGCACGGAACACCTGGGTGCATAGATCAGTCTCCGGAGAGCATGATAGGACTCTGAACACTAATGGCGAGTCTCTATGGCTCTGCGTGCCCATTTGCGTCATCGTAAAATGACTCAATGTTTCATTGCTGCATTGGGATGACATTTCGCTCGGGATATTAAGTTGTTTAGCAAATGACGATGGTTTCGTGAAGACTAGCTTCGTAATGAATAACTCGGCGTGCTGCATACGCATTTATCACATGACATGTAGCTCAGGTATAAATTTTGCAGGAATTATCTGTATCATTTTATGCTTTAAAGGATAAAGAGCACTTGTAAATGCATCGTTCGCCAAAATGATAAACACTGCCCTTTTCCGCATCTGAAGCATTTGGTTGTTATCATCGACATAGTTATCTCGGAGCTTGAAAAACATAACTGTGTCCTTCTCGACCACAAGTCTAAGACAAACCTTAGACAGCATGGATACATATGGTACGATTATCACGCCGTCCAGAGGCGGATCCAGCTCAGAGTTTTTTTTTTTTGGGGGGGGGGGGGGCAAACCATAACAATTTATCGATTCTTTCCATGCCTCGTCCATAGGCGTAATGTTAAAATTATGCCGTTTCGGAGGGGCAAATGCCCATTTTGCCCCCCCCCCCTCTGGATCCGCCACTGACGCCGTCCCAAACATCATTAGGCCAATCTTATACACTTCAAACATCGCATACATCAATTTGTGTCCGCCATCACAAGCTGGGCTCTTTCGTTCAGTTCATCTGTGACTCACTGCACTGCAGTGTCGCCGAGCCGTCTGCACACTGCACCCCAACTATCCCCAGCCGTCTGCACTCTGCTCCTCAACTATCACTGCTGCAGCCAGACGACCCTTCAGCGCCAGTCGAAACATTATTTGCAAAGCCACTTCATTGTACGGCCGCCCTGCCGGCAATCACATTCACTCGGACGGCTATTGTGCTATTGTGCGCTGCAGAATGAGGACAAAAACTGGCGTTATGCTCGTTCAGATGCGGTGTTTTTGTGGCCGTCGGTCAGTGTTCACGTCCGCACAGGAGTCTGATGCGTCGCACCGACCGCCAGTATAGCTTAAATCGGGCAGAGTTTCCGACTGAGAAATGTAAAAATACAGTAGGAGCCGGGACGCCGCCGTAAAGCAGCTCATTTAAAAGACAGCGAGGCGCTTACTATGCATGTAACTTCAGAGCCGTGAACATCTTATTTCCCAGGAAAAAGTAGGTGCCGTTTATTCACAGCAACACAATTCACAGGTATAAATGCAACGGTTATTTGCATTGAATATTTTCCATTGTATAGGCTTGAAAGTGGGCAGCATTTGTGATTGCGTCGAGTCTGTATTTTCCCTGGTATATTCCCATTGAGCTCAAGCGAATAACGAATCAATTATCCACATCATGTACATCACGTACTTCAGAGAGCAACAGAAATGCACTTCTACAAAAAAAACCTCGGCTCAGTTTGAGTTCTGAACCCAGAAATCGGTCGCAATAAATATACACGGATATATTTGGAGCGGAGTTCCGTTTATCAGTAATTGGATCAAGTACCACTGAAGCGCACAGGCATGGCTTCATGCTCTGTGTGATCCGGTTGGATGCACTAACAAGTTATGTAACGTTTAGGCTGTTTTTGCTCCGATGTCTTATGTATTGCATAACCTACTGCTTACGACCGCCTTTCCTGGTGGCATAATTTATCATACACTCATTACGCATTATTGTTAATGGCTGGGGTAACCGGAATTTTATGCTTAATTAGCACAGCAACATTTACCGCTACAATTGTATTATCTGCTGCTAAATAAGCCTGCGTTAAGAGGACCGCTTAATTTGAGTTAAGAGGACCGTTCAACCTTAGCCTTGTTCGACCTTAGCCTTATTTATTCAAAAAGCATTTTAATAGAACATACAGTAGTCCTCTTTCATCTGCTTTTAAGCATATTTTACAAAAACATATATAGCTGGCAAGGCCTTCCGGAACTACATTTGAACCCCGTTTATGAATGTGAAGTGTGTATATCTTACAAGCAAACAATGACCGAGGACCAAGGTCGAAATGGAACGTAGCGACCGGTTCAGTTTTGGCATCGCCCATGGAAAACCCAGCGCCAAGCAAAGCACTTATACCTTTGCATACTAACATAGAGCTACTTGCGTCTTTCAAGAATCGCTTTATTGACAACTGACAAATTCCACACGATTGAATAATACCCAAAAAGCAACACAGTTTAGTGAAAGTTTGGGGTAACCGGTCATGCCTCTTGCTTTGCTGACCCCTATCTCGCCTACATATGGCAACCTCCCCAGGGAATATATCAAACATGGCACCATCTCCGGGGCCTTGGACCCCTTGCCCTCTGACATAGAGTTTCGTATACATGGTTGGTTAGCAGCAGGGTAGGCCATGACGTCAAAACGTTATGATCGGTGTTAGTTTTGTTATACAAATTACGACGCAAGAGACGGCTGCTGAAGATCGGTTTTGCACAGCGCCCAAACCTAATAAGCTGATGTTTACGTCATTATAGAATCTACAGCATCAAGTTGGCCTGGAATATTTACTCTTACGAGCTGCTATTGGCCTTGAATATGAACCGTCGTTAGCTTGATCATGGGCTCTCCAATAATTCATGTAAATAGCGAACGGTTACACACCAAACACACCGAACGTGTCCATGGTGTACACTCAATGTTCGCTCCCTTTGTCCATGAGCATTGTGTATAAAAACGCAGTGCCATATTCCTAGTGGAGCATTTAAGTTTGAATGTATATCTTAGTATTATTGTTATCAGGTAAAGGAAAGAGATATGTAGGCACTTAGTTATTTCCTAATATGCGAGCGAATTACGATTGACAACTAAAGCCTCCCGTTTGGTGTATTTCAAAAATCCCTGAGTAGGTATAGAGGTATCTTAGAATCGGATGTCGGGTTTCGTCATGTGTCTTTTAGTCATGGCGACTGCCAAATTAACCAGACAAGTTCACATGAATGACGTGCCTTTTATCAACTCCCGGGGGAGATCCGTTATCAAATTTACCTTATTCATTTCCAACAGCCACGCCAAGTTATTCAGTTTGACTTTGAAAATGCTTGCCATCAGTTTATGGCCGACAAAATAGTTCGTTAACACCTAACACGATATGAAGCACCCGCTGGCAGGAAAACTATGTATACAGAACAACTGCCCAGGATTTGTTTCTAGGTCAGAAACAAAGACGGTGCCATTTGTCCGTGTGCTCAGTATCACATTTCCAAAAATTGGAACGTCGGACACGGCACGTCCGTCCGCCATTGCTGGTGACAGCGGCTGGTGACGCTGGCACCGGGGACAGAAGAACCGGCCAGGTGCAGCTCATGACAAATGCGGCTACCTCCGTCCGGTTACAGCACGACGAATACAAGGAAAGATCACCAACATTTCATTCCGACAAATCGGGTAAATTAAACCGGCGATTCTTTTGTCAAACGTGCAGCACTGAACAAAACAAGTCAAAGAAGGTTCCGGTGCCTATTGTGATGGCATTGCGTAATGTTGACGTCTTTGCATAGGTCGAAAGGCATTGGCCTATCCGTTCTGAACGGATTACATAGGTCATGTCTTATGCGGAGGCTGGTTTTCCTCCCTGCCAATGACCGATGAAAATGATCGCACGATTTTCCGCTTTGTTGACCATTATAAATCGACATGTAATCGACATGTTCGGCGCAAGCAAACCCACCAGACAGAGTAATATGCGATATGCATTTTTTGAAAGACAATTTTTGCTAAAAAAAAAAATATGTACCTAG
The DNA here is from genome assembly GCF_019059575.1 of Amphibalanus amphitrite. NCBI lineage: Eukaryota > Metazoa > Arthropoda > Thecostraca > Balanomorpha > Balanidae > Amphibalanus > Amphibalanus amphitrite. Next base: position 233,549 of record NW_024881867.1, read on the forward strand.
ATATGTCACATAAGGTTTATGCAAAGACGGTCGACTGTCAACTGTCAATTAAGTCAAAAGCACAAATGGGGTTCTTTGCCTGAATAAAATGTGGCCAAAGAACACTCATAAATTCTCAACGACTTGCTTTTTTGTTTTACTGAGCTCATAAATTAGGCGAACTTGCCGACTTTCTGTGTACGTTAGCAAATACTTCCTTGTAAACGCTGCCACAGGCAGAAAGACATACCTAGTTAGGCGCCTGAAGCAAACATCAATGAACTAGAGCTGGCTTTATTGCTTCCGCTTTTATGACTCGTATACTATTCTGCGCCCGCCCTGAACAAGACAGCCTACCGCCCATTCCTCCTGTGTAGGGGTTGTAAATATCAGCGTAACCGCGCGGTCTTCCCGGATAATGGGGCTGGGGCGGCCTCACCTTCGGCAAGTGTCGCAGCGGCCAGCTCGACTGGCGCTGCTGAGCCGGACTGGTTTCCTCCGGTGTAGTTGGTATTGACTGTTACACAGCGGCGGCTTTGCATCGTCACTGTTGACATTGCTCTATAATGATGGTGATTTGCGACGCCAAGGCACCGGCGTCAAACATTTGCTGTGCTGTGAGCCGTGAGGGGACAAAGTATTGGCCTCGTTCGATAAAGCAATAACTGCAATAGCACATACAGCCCTACGTTGTCGTTGCCCTGCCGGACTTGACTTGCACCACCAGCAATCATCTTAAGTTTGATCAGAGGGGGCCCTGCGACTAAGCGCCCGCTGAAATCTGAATCACCGCATCACCCTCTGGTTTCACCTCCCACGCCACAGCCCTCGCTCGGGTGGCCCGCTGCTCTGAGCTGCGTTTTCTCGGTAATCGGCCCGCTCATCGGCCCGCTCGTATTCAGTGTCGCCCCGTTCATCAGGATTAGCTGTCCTCACTGCGGCGCTCAGGTGTGGTCCCGAACACTTACGTCCCGCGCGGTATTTCCTCGAAGTCACGTCCGACCAGCTGACCCCACGCACTCGATTGGGGGCCGACTGGGTGGGACGGACGGTACCGGAGACCGCGACTGTCGTTGAGGGTACGCCAGTCCAGCATTTCCGGCGATATTGGACCACACGCCCACTCCACTCCAGCATTTCCTGCAGCATGTCCTCCGGCACCGGCGGCGGCGCCTTCTCTCTCTGGCCATTTGGAGAGCCGCCGGGGGCGTCCAAAAAGGAGCGGGTGCGCCCGGCGGCCTGAGTCACACATAACACCCGGTCCGGTGCCCCGCCATCACGCGATCATCGAACTGTGCGGGGCGGTGATGTGGGGCGGCGGTGGCTCTGAATCACTGGCGTATGTGTTTGTGTGGGAGGCCAGGGTGGCTGGTTAAAGAAAATGGACTGGCCGGGCGGGGAGAGGCGGTCGGCCCCGCGGGCCCCGGCGGTTGCTGAGTCACTAATGTGCAGACAGGTGACTGGAGAAAAAGGAGCTGTGACGTGAGTCCGGCCGCGCCGTGCCGACCACCGGCTGGTCCTGGCCGTGTCAGAGGGGCTGCTCAGAGGGGGAGAGGAGATAGCGGACCGGAGGAACACGACCGCAGACTGGGCCATGGAGAGCGCTGGGTGCGGCTGATGGTGAACGAAAAGAGACTCCTTCAACACTGCATGATAGCCCATCAATTAGATAGGTACCCACGAGTCCTACGATTTTGGTGCAAGAAGGCTGTTCTTGATCCTTGTATTCCTATATTGAAAAAAGCTGACAAAGATAAAGAAAGCGTATTGCATCAGCACCACTCTAACACCTTCCTTTTTCGCTCTCCAATTGCCCAATCGCGATCTCCCATGGGCGGCAGTGACTCTATCTGCCGGTCTGATGTGGCGTGCGAGCGTCCCGCGGCGGGGCTGGCCGGTACCATTGTCCGTCGGGGCGGCGTGCACGAACAGTGATCAGTGCACGGCGCTCCCGCTGGGCCCGCACTGGGCGCGGCACTGTCCCCGGGCTGTGGCGGAGGCAGGCTGCCTGAGACGCCGGCAACCACGCCCGTTCGAGGGAGATACCGGCCGTCTGCTGGAGTAGAGCGCGACGGTTCAATGCAATCAGTCCAACGGATGCTCAATCACGTAACATTCTTTTGGTAACAGCCTTTTCACAGGACAGTAGCCGATACCAGGGGCGTCGCCGACGGGGGGGTCGGGGGGGTCGCGACCCCCCCACTCGTCAGAACCGGGGGGGTCGACCCCCCCCCACTTTTGGCGATGCTGAGTATGCTATTTTTAGATATCATGTCAGGGAAGTTGGCGTCAGCAACATCAACAAATGCAACGTCAGATTCAGAATCGCTTCAAGAGCTCCCTAGTCCCTATTGCTTATAGGTCAATAAGCTGTGGGCTAGAACATCAGCATGACAATATGATTCTAGTCCCCTTTTATCCCTCAAATGAGCGAGCGCGTCAAAACTGACCCAAGCGTTCGTCTGATTGTCAAAATAATGGTTGCAGTCGATTCGTCGGATGACGTATCAGTAACTACGAGGTACCTGGCTAGCCTCAGCCCTGCTACCCTCGGACCTGCCCTCGGACCTAGGGGAAATGGGGTCAATGGTGGATCCCTCTGGGGCTTTCCTAATAAGACGCGCAAAAAGGAGTATATTGCAACGAAACTTCCAGTGACCTCGAGTTAATGAATTTTGCACCTATTCTAAAAAAAAATTGCCCTGATTCGAATATGGATGACCTTGGTTAACTTTTTTGAGTTTTATTTGCTTCCACTTACAAGTGTGGTTTTTGGGGCTGATTTGCAGTTTAGCGCCCGTTTGAACCGTTTGAAGCAGTTTTGATAAATGGTGGTTATGTAACATGTTACGAAGCTATCGTTGGTGGTTGTCAGTCACCCACTCTAGATGGCCGGCAGGAAGCCTGCTGGTCGACCTGACCTGACCCGACCCGATCTACCCAAAATGCATGGAGTCATCATTTTTGTTCAAGACTAACATCAAACTCGTACTCGGGACCCCGATACTACGGCTCACTAAGTTCTAGCAGGCGGCCAGATTTTTCCTACTTTTGGGCGTTGACCTAAGATGACCCGGCCAAGACCTTGAAATTGGGCATCATTGGCTTTCTCTCATCACGGGCAGCATTCTCGCTCTTCCACGAAGCTCTACCTCGATCAAGGGCCGAAAGCATGCCTTAGCGTTACGTTGGTAAGCGTTTTACCTTAGCGACCCGTAAAATACGAATAAGAGCTAGCCTACAGCAACACAGAAAGCGTATTCGATAGCTTTTTTAAAGCTCCTTCGCCAACTTCGCCTCAGATATGACTTCGGGTCTATGGCTTGTGTACCATAGAGTCCAAACAGCTAAACGGACGGATTTTGCCGAAACATGTGTTATGTAACAACCTATGATTCAGTGAATGTGTATGATATTCATGTTATCACCATCGTTTTTGTTTCGTCGAAACACGTCGCATGGCTTACAATTTGAACTTGAATAGAAAACTTGACATCAGGTAAAGGTCATGACCTGACCAGAAAAGAACCTGCTGCATATGGATCGATCTGTGTTACCTACTGAGCTGAACACACTCCAGATGCTGTCATCGCTCTACAACGTCTCCATTAAAAGTTGTTGTCGAAAATGTATAGAGACTTTTGATGACCTAATCACTGACCATTCCAGTCACCACTGGTCATTAGCTGCACATTGTCTCTAAAATGTACAAGGTGCCATGGCTACAAACGTATCTAGCGTTTTTAGCATATTCTTTCAAAGCAGAAGGCATCGTGCTTTTTCCCATATCTTATCATGATTGGTGAGGTCACATACCTATTTGACCTGACTTCACTTCTCAGATGTAAAATCCCAGATCCATGAATTGTTGGCACTTATAATCCCATTCATTACACCAAATTTCAGACTTATAGGAGACAGGAGATAATCTATAGGAATGACAAGATTGCAGTTTTAAGAGGCATGACATGACATTGTGACCTGACCTCAGGTGACCTGTGCTTGATTTTTATGGACGATGCAAAGTTGATGTACAATAAGATATACCGCTGCTTTCGCGGCGCTGCGCGCCGAGGTTTTTCTCCCGGCACACGAAAAAACCGGGAGTGTGGCTAAAAACACCCCTACCCATCAAGACGAAGACCGGAAACCCGACCCCCCCACTCAAAAATCCGTGGCGACGCCCCTGGCCGATACCATCACTTGACTTTATTCTCACCGTTTGAAGTGATATCTCTGAGCCGCCCGCCCGCTGTGTGGCCGTCACCGTGAGTTTCTCACGCCGTGCCGTCCCCCAACTCCCTCCACAATTCACGGAGGTGACGGGCCGGCGGCCGGTGTCCCCCAGCCCACCCGGCCGGCCCTTCTTCGCCGCTCCCCCATCAGACGTCTTCATCTGACCGTGCGGAGCCACGTGACTGCCCCAACGCATTGTGACCGGACAGCAGATTGGTCTTCTGTGTGAAAAGTGTCCGATTCCAGCCAGAAACATTGTCTTTAGAGCGGCTGGAGTGCGGAGTGTGTGTCAGTCTTGAGTGGAGGTCCAGGCCAAAGGACGGAGGAAGATCTCGCCACAGGGGAGACAGTTCAGTCGCGCTGACAAACGCGTCTGTCGACGCAGACCACTGATAGTGGCTCAGGTAGCCAATTGTGTGAACTGTGTAAAACGGAAGAGCGATAGGGCGGCTGCAAAGGCTGTTGGGTGGGCCTGATCAGCTAAAAACGTACGGTCGAGGTAGGCTTTTACTCCAAGTTGAGTTAAGTATTCTACATCATAAGTCACCGCCATTATATTGCATATCTTTTTGTGGCACTGTTTTTCCATCGATATTTTCTGTTCCTGTATGTACTTTCCTTCCCTGCTCCTATTCCTTAGCCTCCTCTTCCTCCGCCCACGCGTTACAGCTCTCGCTCTATCCGGAGCTCTATCCGCCGACCTACTCTGACCGTCCGTCTGATCCCATCACGTGGATCAAACCACCTGTCCGGCCGCGCTCGGGATAAGTCGGCTTCCGGCGTGTCAGCCCGACACCTGTGACAGACAGCCGGCCGCCGCCGCCGATAGCGTGCCCGGTAATCCCTCATTACTGGGGCGCATCTCACGCACTCACACCCACGCACACGCAGCCGCCCGATCCGCCCGCCGATCCACGGCCGCGCCTCTGACCCAGGACGGGTCGCTGACCAGAGGACCGAGATGGCAGCCGACCTGACCTTCCATACACGGCTCGGGTGCGATGTTCCACGCCGGCGGCGGCGGCCTGACGGATGAGGTCTGACAGGGAAGGCCCGAGGGAGCGCGGAGGATGTGCACAAACACATCTGAACGGCAGTTGGCGTGGCCAGATTGGCCAAATGAGGCGAGTTCCCAGCGGTGGGCAGCGCCAGGCACGGATGGCCGAGCACACAGGCATTCGGCTGTCACAGAGCTGAGCTCTGACGGCTGAAAGTTGCATTATTTGTAGCTTCACAGCCACTATCACTGGACGGATATTTTGCCAGTTGTGTTGGTTAGCGTTTTATAAAAGACCTCTGACCTTCAAAGATAGGTAGGTACCGATGCAACAGAAAATATTACGATAGTAAAGAGCCATTCGCCTTTTCACTCTGTCGCCAATTCCTCCATACAATCCATTGTATTTCGGGTAACTATTCAAATCACGAGAGCCAACACAACAGACCGGTCAACCAGTGGCGGCGGAAGGTAATTTTGGATGGGGGTGCAAAGTTTTCTCGAAGGGCCCCTCTGGAAGTTTGGGCCCCCCTTCATTTTTTTTTTTGAGTGATTATTATTGATTTATGAAAAACGAAGATTTTGGAAAACTATCCCCATGGATGACTATCCCCATACACACAAGTTCTGCAAAAGGTTTGAAATTGCAGTGTACCTACCTATCTCAAATAATGAAAGCATAAAGATCGCAAATGCAGCTAGTTTTTATCGGCTAATCTTTTAGTCTAGCCACCACCCGCACCGTCTCGAACCACTTTTCTGGATCCGCAGTGGACCATTGAGGGCCCTACGAGACCGTTCCAAGAATTGACCGTGTTTAGAAGCCCCTTGGAATTGAAACCGACCACATAGAGACTCCTCCAGAGACCTACATGACTCCCCAGACTGAATGAGCCCTCCGATCAGGGTCGGTCCCTTAAAAGTTGCTGAAAGGTGTCAGAAGGCAGTATAGGCTCGAAAGTCTTTTGAGGGCTCTCAGAAACCGGCATCGGACCCCCAAAAAACCTGTATGGAGGCCCTCCAAAGCCGGGATGGAGGCCACATGAGCCGCTGTTTAGCCTAAAGAGACGGTATGGAGAACTGAATAGAGGAAAGGGGTCTCAGTCGGGCCTTCAGGGGCAAGCGTTTAAGCCTCAAAAGTATGCGTGGGGTCTTAGAGGCAGGTAGACCCCTGGAGTATGCACGGGGTCCCAGGAGCTCGCGTGTGAGCCCAAATATTCGGCTGGTGGCTACTAGAACCAGCATGGGGATTCTTAGGACTTAGAAGCCGCTTAGACCCACATTTCACGGGTTATGAGTCCCAAGAGTCGATGTAGGGGCCATAAAAGCCGGTGTAGGGCCCTTGGCCCCATAAGTTCCGACATTGAGACTCTCAGAGGCCGGCGACGGGGCACCAAGAGCAGATAAAGTGCCTCAACAAGCCGACGTGGAGACTGAGAATCAGTGTGGAATTCCAGGAGCCTACGTGAGCTCTCAGAGACCTTCGTATTTCGTAAGGTCCACAAAGGTCGTTGGGTCCTCTGAATCTGAACTCTGCGGGGCCCTCCGAGGCTAGCATGTCACCTGGCACCTGCCTGCGTTGAGTTGAGACCCTCCGAGGCCGTCGTAGGGTTCTTCAGAGGCCAGCGTTGGCCCTAGAAGCCGTCAAGAGGGCTCTCAGAAGTCAGAGGTCAGCATGGCCCCTGGAGCCTGCCTGCATCGAGGCCCTCAGAGGCCGCCGTGGGGCCCTCAGACGCCAGCGTGGGCCTTTGGAGCTTGCGTTGGGTCTTAAAGACCATCGTGAGGGCCCACAGAGGTCGTCGTCAGGGCCCTCAGCCCCTCAGGGACCGTCCTGGGGTCCTCAGAAGTTGTTGTGAGGGCCCTTAGAAGCCTTCGAGAGGATCATCAGAGGTCGTCATGAGGGTCCTTGGCCATAGTGAGGGTCTTCATGGGCCCTCAGATACCTTTGCAGGGCTCTCAGAGGCCTTGGTAAGACCGCTAGAGGCCATCGTTAGGGTCCTCAATAGACCGTTGCAGGGCCCTCAGATGCCAGCAGCCTGGTTGTGTTGGGGCCCTCAGAGGCCGTCGCTGTGCCGTCTGAAGCCAAATGGGCCCTCGGACTTGAGTTGGGTCTAGGACCGTCACGAGGGCCTTAGAGACCGTCGTAGAGGCCCTCAGAGGCCAGCGGGCCCCTGGAGTCCTGTGGGACCCTCAGGCTCAGCGGTCGTCATGAGGGCCCTTAGTGGTCGTTATAGAGCCCCAGGGGACAGAGGTCGCCGTGAGAGCCCTCAGAGATCATCGTAAGACGTAAGGGCCCTCAGAGGCCGTCATAGGGGCCCTCAGACGCCAGCGTGGCCCCTGGAGTCTCCTTGGGGCCCTGGAGCCTCTGTGGGACCCTCAGCGGTCGTCATAAGGGCCCTTAGTGGCCGTTGTAGGGCCCCAAGGGACAGGTCGTCGTGGGAGCCCTCAGAGATCGTCATAAAAGGGCCCTCTGAGGCCGTCGTGGGGGCCCTCAGATGCCGCATGGAGCACCAAACGCGGCTTGGGACACTTCTAGCCGGTGTGGGGGCCCCAAAGACTAGCATGGGGCGCTCCTAACCATAATTGGACATCCCGGATATCAGTGTTCGTTTCCCGATCACTGGTTTTCAGGAGAAAATGTATTGGATGGTGCGACGGGCCCCTTGTACGGATTTTGGGGGTGCAAGAAGATATGTTTGCACCCCCATGTTTTTCGATGGGGGTGCAGCTGCACCCCCTGCACCCCCTATTCCGCCGCCACTGCGGTCAACTTCGAAACTGATTCATAAGGAAACGCTCTGTTGGTCTCAGCGACGGTAGTCACCGCCAGCCATGTCGTATGCAAATGCTCTAATCTCTAAAGTCCAAACAGAGTTCGAAGGCATACACAGGTCCTGCATTTACTTTGCAGAATGACAGAATACCCATAAAGATTCGGCGATAGCCGAAGAGGTGCATTTCACCGAGAGCGAAAGCCCGACTTCAATCCCCGAGCCGGCGATTAACGATGAACCATTATTGTTGGGCTACCAGTACTAAGTGCGGTTTACGGTCAACAGAGATATGTATGAGAAATTGATGTAGCCCAGGCACGGCAAACAGTATTGACCACAGCAGCTCAGATCATTGGTAAAGTGGGGTGATTGATATTCCAAGGAGAGGATCTCATTGACAGAAAAATCACTGGTTCCTTTCAAAACGCTAGTGAGCAGCGAACATTGGGCCGTCGGGGCGCTGGTCACTCAGTCACTCGGTTCCCTCGGTGGATATCGATGCAGGATCATAGCCCACGATGGTCGCGGCACCCTCCGATAGAAAGACGAGCAAACACTGCATCTGCGGCACCATGCCAATATCTGCAGAGAGCGGCACCACGGACCCGCTGAGGAGACCATCATGAGCCGCACACGCCGCTGAGAGGCCATCGGACGGCCGGCCGGCGATCGCATCGGCAATGCGCCGCTATCGCCCCCGGTGCGCCGTTTTTGCGCCGCTCGATGGCCGGGCGCCCGGCGTCGTTAGCTGCGGCAGCGGACCAGTTTTTCCGCAGGTAGTCGATCGACAAGTAATGAGGCATTACCAGCGGCACTTAATATGTGGTGTGTAGAGATGCTGTCAGGCAAGTTCCTCGAGCATATGAACTTCGACAAGGAAATGAGTGTGTTAGCCATGTTATTGACGCCAGAAATATCCTACCTAGGAATAGAGACGATGTAACAAGTAAGTCCAGGGTATAAGATGGGAACCAAAGAAAGTAAGCAGCATTGAGCTACATCTAACGCCCATAAAATATTTTTGAAGAAATCCTTGCAAGAAAAAATGTTGACCTTAGAGCTTCAGATAGTTCTGTCTCCATGAGGCGGGGGTGGACCTGACCTGGGCCTGCTGCAGAAGCAGCGGACAGCAATGAGCGCGCGCTGTCCACCGCTCGTCTAACCGTTCCGGCTGCTGTATCACACTATATCACACTCATCACGACGTCTCCGAGATGACAGGCGCCGCCTGCACACAGGCGGCCCCGCCTAGTGCACTGCAGTGCCGTACAAGCCTGCTTGTTTGTTTGGGTTACGTAGCGGGTAGCTCGTCCCACCGGCCGCGGCGCGACGCTCCGTCATTGTGCAGGGGTCGGAGGGGAGGGGAGGGGAGGGGGGGGGGGGCTAGTGCAGCTGACGGGGCCGGAGTGAGAGGTCAGCACTAGCCCACGGCGGCGCTGTCACTGAAACTTCGCCATCACTTGACCCGCAGCGTATATATCGGCAGGGGCCTCAGCTTTAAACTGCGACTCAGCAGTTAGCACGTTTCGTGGGATTTGTGCAATGTCTTCGTGATTAAATATGCCGATTTGGGAGTTATTAAAGGCGATGATACGATCGGTTTCACCTAGGTTATTAGGAATAAACCGGGTTTTATGTGTCATGGGTGAGCTTATATGGGATAAGCTTGTTTTCAATTTTCATACGCGCCTCATTCACATGTCATGTGCTGCTGTTACGCTTGTGTGGTATTGCAATAAGTATTAAGCCTATTAGTTTTAATGACAATCGCGGATGCATGAGCATGATTGAGGTTTAGCTGCTGCTAATCACGACTTTTCGGGCCATGATGCTGGATTACCCACTAAATACATCCACCATTGTTATATGTTTTTGTTGACTGTGCCTAAAATTGTTCGATGTGACAACATTCAGTACTAATGTCAGAAAATTGAACAATAAAATCATGTATTTTAACATTATGCTTAGTCAAAATAGATCTTAGAGCGAACATGGTACCTAATTACTAAATTCACCCAACTTAGCACTACGAGTGAGATGCTTACAATGCAGGAGTTACCAACATTTTCGAATACATGAGCGGCAGCGTAAAATCACTGTAAAAAAATCTTACAAGCCCCTTGTAGGAAAACCGCTGGCGCAAAAATGAGCATGCAGCGACGTGTAAAAATCGCCTCATATTTAGCTAGTAAGAGGGTACAAGCTTGTTTCGTTAGTAAATGACAAGCCCACGCCTCATAAACCGAGCACCCCCGTGTCAGCCCCTCGTTTCGTTATTCGGTACCTCGTTTGAAAACGAGGGCAAAACCAGCAGATCGGTACGCCGATTAGGCTCCTTAGCAGGACTCGCCTGGTAACCCAACCAGCTAGCGCCTGCTATTGCTGCCCAGTAGTAATACTAGCTCAATTGCGTCATCCCCCCCCCCCTCCTTCTCCCCAGCCGCCCCTCCGACTGGTGGACGACCCGGCCAACGACAGCCACGCCACGTTACAAAAAAACATACACAAAAATAACGTTTATTACTTATAAGCATACGATACAAAATATCTAAATATATACATATTACAATATCATAGCGGAGTGGTGCAAAAGCTGATTCGAGTCACCACCAATAACATTCACAAAATAATACGGTTGCATGAGACACGATCGGGCACTTCCACGGGCTTTGACGCAACGGCACTTACAACAGGCGAGTGAGCAAGTTGATCCTGCCATGTCAGGTACATTGTGCACTGTGCAGTCCATCAAATATTTGCCATACTTTGCAGATTCAAGCAAGTTTTTTTTCTGGGCGAGGCTTACCAACAGAAATATCGCTGGCTTCCGGTATACCTTCATGCCTCAGTCTTCCACAACTTTAAGCAACTCTGCAAACAGAAAAGAAAATTAACTGCTGATTTTAAAATATCAGTGAGGATGGCTTTATTATCTACATCAACTGACTTTTGTATAAGATAAATCAATGTGAGGCAATATGTGTAGCTTACACATTTGGAAAAAAAGGCTAGACAGCAACTGAAAGAAAGTCCGTCTTCCAACAGTCGGAATTCAAACGAAACAGTGGCCCACAACGGTCAAGGGGTGAATTCTATGACGCAACATGTGTTCAGAATATTACAAAATGAATAAAATGTCCCCCATTGCTACGTAAATATCATACAATATAACGTACCTTCGGAATATCCCCGCCCGAGAACTTCACAACGCACCGTGCCACAACACAACCGCACCAACCGCCGGCAGCCGCAGAACTGAACAATGGCGGCCGGAAATGACGGCCCCGCGCCGGAAGTTAAGGACGCGTTTTAGAAGCAGTCTCAGACTCGTCGCTGCTCACCGTAGCAGGGATTTATGAGGCACTACCGAATCAAAGTCGTTTCGCCTCATTCGGCAACACGAAAACCCTACCAGGACTAGTCCGATGATGAGTTTCCGACTAGGTGGCGTGTGCGCAGGATTATATTTAACCCTCGCCGGCCGAGGGGGGGCGGGTGCCGCCCCCCCATAGGGTTTTTTCGCGATAGCTCCGAACACGCTGGCGATAGAGAGCTGAAACTTGGCATACCTGACCTTTAATCCAAGCCGCATCTTTTGACACCAACCGCATTTTTGGGTCAGGTCAGGTCACTGAGCTATGACGTCATAAGTGAACCTCTGCACGGTCTTCAGATGTCGCAACTTCGCAACGCCCTCACTGCCAGAGGAGATGTCACAGGGAAATGAAACTTGCAGGATCTAATATCCATAATGAGTCTCACAACTTGTATATCTCGGATTTTTCCTAAAGGTCATATGAGGTCAGGTCATTTTCGTGACCTCACCATTATAAGTCAATGGGGAAAAATTCAAACTGCTATTCTGGCGCCGGGAACGATCTCCAACTATCTCAAGCACACAGAATCGTGATTTGATGCACTCCTTGCAAGGTTAGATGCGTCACTTTTGCAATGTTGACCTTCCGTGACGTCGTTTATGACGTCATCAAGGTCATATTAGTTTTTCGTCAATAACTCCCGATCAAATTGAGCTAGCGAGTCGGGAAAGCCACCAATGGACTCAGGAAGACCTGCCGAATCGAATGATATGCGACATGACCTCTTTCGACCAACTTCGTGACCTGGGGGTGCTGACCTGACCTTGACCTGAGGTCAACACCCTAAGTTGACCTGACCCGAACAAAAAGTATATCATTCGACGCGCCTGAGCAAGGCGAACACGATGCTGCCAAAATCGCGGCTCTGCGGCCGTTTTTTGCGAAGTTATTCACCAAAAACTGAACCGTACCCTGGGGCACTTGACCTGACCTCAGAGGTCACCGGTTGACCTAGGACCTTAAAATCGGGTACCAATCTCTGCGTCTCGTAACGGCGCACACGCTCGTTTTTTTTTGCGACGCGCTAGCTCCACCAGGGGCGAAACGGCGAGGGGGGGGGGTCGTACCCGCCCCCCCCCCTCGGCCGGCGCGTATGTAGAAAACCAATAGGTCCGGCGAGGGTTAAAGCACGTGCAGGGCGGTGCCTCATTAGCCGACATAATAATTATATGACACGATAATGAAACACGCATGTAACTAGCATGCAACAAGCTTCTGGCGGATTTAATTATGAGACTATGCGTAGTTTTCCGACACAGCGCGAAATCTGTTGATAAGCAGGAAGGGGTGTTAGGGAAGCATTTAAGTTATTAGGTTACCGTTTGTAACCAATTGTTTCACGAGGCCACTCTTTAACTAACAACCCTCAGGCTGATAATGTCCCTATATATAACAGCAAGGTACAATGGACGACCGTGTAACCCACTCCTTGTCATAGAATTGGCTCGTGACATTTTTTTACAGTGATGGCAATCAGCGGGTTGCAGACTTGGAATTGAGTTCTGGCATTTAAGGAGTTCCCCGTCCGAAGCTATCAGTTAACCAGTTAACGTTCCCTGAATGAACAATGCCGGCAATCACTATAACAAATGGCTGCCTTCACGGCCGGGCGCGGCGCCCCTCGGGACGGATACATGACTTCACTCGCGTGTCCGACAGAAATAAGGAAAGTGATTAGCGAGGCGGTACAAATCAGGTGCGTTTCGGGCGGCGACGCGTATATTTTCGGGGTGAAGTACCGGGAAGACGCACAGATCCTCTAGCAGCTGTCCCGGAACGGCTGAGCGCTGAATAACTCACCGCCGAGAGTAAGGTGATAAGGATGTGAGATGTGCACAAATGTCTTCATTTTCGACTCAGTCTTGGTCGGTGTATGTAGTATGCATATGCAGGTGAGTTAATGAGCTACTGCAGGATAATCGATCACACGAGCCAATCATTGAATCGTAATATATAGTGTTTGATACGTATGCGACATGCATTTGCACATGGTCGTAAAGCTAAGCCCTAATGAATTTGACAGCTGTGATATCGGTTTCCGGCGGGGCTGCGGACAATGCAAGACCATTAACCCAACATGTCCATGTCGATACACTGGATATGGGTAGAAACCCAACCACGACACCATGGAAAGCCACAAGTTGTCGCGATCTGCCAACGGATGATCGCCTGATTTGCAAGCTTATATGACATAATCTCATGTAACATATACAAATAAGAAATAACATTATGCAGCCAGCTACCAGTGGTATATCAATGAGCTTGTTGAACACATTTGCGGTAAGAATAAAAATATATTTTATAGGTATACACTTCATCAGCATCGCCCGTCAATTTTTTCTTTCATTTTGTAACGTTTCTAAATAAAACCGTGTTGTCTTCGAGGGGAGTGGGAAATGATGTCAGCTTCGGTGATGTCATGGAATGCCAATAAGTGTCATAAAGTCACACTTCTTTACAGGTAGCCAGTTAGCCCTCGCAAATCCCGGGATCAGGCCGGAGGTATTACGTGAAGTGGGTATGAATTTGCACGTTCCACCAACTCTCGATCATTCCTATCATATTTCGCCGTAATAATACTGATGCTGTCATAATGCAGGTGTGCGGCTTTAAATTGCATTATAATATGTTGAGCCCTTCAGCTTAACCCTCGCCCGCACATGCCATTTTCCCATCCTAGAACGCACATGGGGGGGGGGTGGTTGCCACCCCCCCCCCGCGCCATTTCGTTCCTGTTGGAGATAGAGCTTAGCGATAAAGACCAAAAAGATTCTTTGGGAAGAGACGAATCCAATGATACCCAGTTTTACCTTCTCAGGTCAGTCATTGACCTTCCAGGTCAGGTCAAACTAAAAAATGTTGCTGTTTTGGGTCACCGTTGGATATCAAGTGCGCTGCTTATCATATACCGATAACGATGCCGTTTTCTGGTGCCAAGCCAGCTAGAACCTCTTTCTCACACTACCCGACCAGGTTTTTGCTGCTGAGGTCATTTCAGGTCAAGTTAGGTCAAGGTCAATTATATGTGTTTGTATGTCTGTGTGTGTCTGTGTGTATACTGATGTGTGCACCGATTGTTTATGTGTCCATATTACATGAAATCATGATCTGAGAAGCTTTTACCAAAAATGCAGTCAAAAAAATTCACAAAAAGTAAATTCCGCTTGCCTAAAACGCAATTATCTTAGATGACCTAGGTTGACCTTGACCTTGACCTTGACATCTGTACATCGTCGAACAACATGTTCCATGATGGGTGGGAGGTAAGACTGGTAAAAAAGGCCGAAATCAAGGTGTCAAAAGCTCACAAGGCCCATAGCCAACGCAAGATGTCGAGAATTGGCCATTTGGGTCATGACATGACCTGAAAAACAAGGTCATATCTCAAAAACCAAAGGTCACAGAAACTTGAAATTTTCAGTGGACATCAAGAAAGGATAGAGGAGCAGCTATACGAAAAATCAGCCTTCTAGCTCTAAAAATGTTGAGTGCAGAGCAGAAAGACTACCTGGGGGGGGGGTGGCAACCCCCCCCCCCATGTGCGGGCGAGGGTTAAGTGATTTTGTGGTCATTTATCGGATCCACCTTATACATCACCAGCTAATTGAAACGCGCTCCAACCAAACATTGGACGTTATTTCTTTATTAGGGGACCCTAATACCAATTATTTTACCCTGAGCCCTTCATGTAAACAATACGCAATGTGCTTGACAAAGTTGTAACACCACGGTCACATTGCATAAAAAGTCATTCATACAAGATATACTGATCTCAGGCAACTTTTGCCAAATTGCCAGGGAACTCAGATTTGTCTTTTAACTATTGGCAACAAACCTTCAACATTTGACAACAAACCTTCGGTTATGTTAAAAAATAATATTTAACCCTAGAACGCCTAGGGGGGGTTGTATCAACCCCCCCCCCTGAGGTTTTTTCGAAGTGCACGCTAAACGGCTTGTCGTAGCGGGCTGAAATTTTCAATACCCTCTGGGGCAACCTTTGCGCATCTTTTGCCGAAAAAAAAATTGATCGGGTCATGTCAGGTCACGGAGTTATGACGTCATAAGAGGTACAGCCTCCGGCCGGATTTTCACAAACTGAGTGCCAACGCCCGAGGTTTCCTGCCGGTGGTACGGACATCGGTTGATGGATCGTGATGAAACTTCCCATGCATGTTGGGGCAAGTATTGGCTATCATATGGTATAAGAAATTTGACCGGGTCAGGTCAGGTCACGGAGCTATGACGTCACAAGAGGAACAGCGTCCGGTACTATTTTTGAAAAGCGCCCGAACCACTATTTTGCTAATTCTTGTCACCTCAATGGGAATATGCAGCAATATTAGCTTCTATAGGGAGCAAATGGACCTCCCAAATCCAAAAATACAATCAGATTTCAAAAATTTAAATTTTGATTTTTCGAATTTCTGCCGCCGACTGTGACCTTGCCGACTTCCGGCGCTCCCAACGCGCCATTTTTAGAGCTAGGGAAACGAAATACATACCAAACGATAGAGAATTGATCAAGGAACACGATAGTGAAGGTTTCAAGTCAATATCTCCCACCGTTTTGCCGCAATCGCCGCCGAAAGTTGAAAAAGTCTATTTTTCCGAAAATTTGACCTTTGACCGGTCAAAAGTAGGTCAAATGTTGACCTAGGACCAAAAAAATATACCACCAATCGCGAGATCTCGTTGAGAGCAATCCGTTGGTTTTTTCCGCTAAGCTCTACGACCTTCCGTTTCGAAACGCCAGGGGGGGGTCGTAACAACCCCCCCTGGTCGTTCGTGTTATGAGAAATGGCCTGGTCGTGCGACGGTTAAGATAGCATTTAAGTGAGGGTGAACACAACAAAGTGCTCTGCTTCCCGCGAGCAAACGACAGTATGCAAGTCAATTACATGTTCTGTGATTAAACGATCATTAGTCAGCATGTGAGGAGCAAGCACAAAGATTGAACTATGAACATGTCACCATTTTAGCATAGATTTTCCCGTTCTAAGTCCTGGACTACCACGCTGTGTTCTCCAAAGCTGCCCTGAGTGTTCGAGGCAAGGACAGTGCTCCTATGACCGCCCTATTCGCGAAGTTCATGATGTGCAGCCGCTGCTGGACCGTCCGTGACGTCAGCGGCGGGCTGGCCCTGCTGCCCAGTGCAGCGCTGGTTCTCGTTACGGCCCGGTAACCAGAACTGCGCCGGATGTGTATGTGTCGCCCCGCGGCCGGCCAGACAGCCTGACGGCAGTGCAGGGCGGTCCGCCGAACTGGCCCGGCCGCCGGTCAGAGGTCACCGATAGGGAGTCCAGTTACATACATACACAGAGAGCACGGCAACTGTCAGCGCCCATCTGATACACATCACACGGAGAGGCACTCTGCCACATAGAACATCGACACATGGCACCAGCACTGATTGTAAATCCATGCAACACAATCCGGGGTCAGTGAGCATCAGCCTTTTGCCGACTTATAACATGAGGCAACTGGTCAATTCGCTGATGCTCTACTCGTGTCATCTCCAGAAATGGATTACCAACACTCGTAACACCGAACTCGAAGTTGTTTCATCATATACATCAATGCGCCGATAGAGACAACAGGGAGTTCCACGAAGGATTCTGATGCAACTTGCATGGCTCCGCTGTCCCCCGCTGCAGTGTCTGTCTGTCAGTGACATCCAAACAAAGTGCCGTGTCTGTCACCGGATGTCGGCCCCGCCCGCTCTCCCCGCGGGCCCTCCCTCTCTCTCTCTGTCTCTCCCCTCCCCCTCCCTCAGTCTCTCGCCGACACCTCTACCGACGGCCCTGTGATAGTGTCAGTAGTCCAGCACGACCCCACTGTCAACCGACCGCGCCCGCTGGTCGGAGACGTAATTAACGGCATAGAATACGAGCACAGTGCGACACAATTCAGCGGGATATATAAATAGTGAAAATAAACACACCAGTCCAGTGCAGAGTATGTTGCTTTTACGGCCACGGGCGTTCACCACCTCGAGCTCAACTGTTCGGCCAACTTTTATCAAGGATTGGACAGGTAGGAGTGCTGCTTGTGGAGTCGACTTTCGATTGCGCATACTATGCCTTTTTCTTTTCTTAAATAAACGATACAATGGTATGTCACAGAGAGTTGACTGCATGATGTTTTGACCATACATTTTAACACATAACATCTGTATCACTACATCACTTCACTGTGTGTTGAATCACTTTGTTATATACGCAATGTTACCCAAGAAATTTCGTGACATGACCGTACCCACGATTTTTCTCTGTGGCCAGATTCTTAGCTTTGTTAAGGATTATAAGTATCTTGGATATCAGATATCTTCTGACTTCGCCAGAGCTGATGATTCTGAAATTCGACAACAGTACAGGCTACTATGCTGTAGAGCTAATTCCCTTATTCGTAAGTTTGCTTTGTGCACACACTATGTGAAGAAGTATTTGTACAGCATTTATTGTTCGAATATTAGTAACATGCACCTATGGCATTCCTATCACATGTCTGATTTGAGGAAATTTAAGGTTTGTTTTAATAATACAGCTAGGATGTTTTTTGGCTACGACCGGTATTGCAGTGCGTCCGAAATGTTCGCGCAGCAAAGTGTAGATGGCTATGACGCGACTCGCCGCAAATCGGTGTGGAATTTCCTGTCACGAATTAGTATGTCAGATAATCGTATCATATCTACATTGGTCTGTAGTGATCTGGCTTGTACATCATCGATCAGGAAGATGTGGTCAAAAGTTCTGTATGGATGGTAATTTGTCAATGTATGTATCGATGTTTGTACTTCCTGTGAAGTGAATTTCCCCTTCATTCCCCATTTCTGGACCAGGAGTCCGTAAATACAGCATCTCTCTCTTATTGGATCGTTTCATAGATCGATCATGAAATTGATGTAAACTGCAGTTCAACTTTTGGAGCGTAAGCGATGCTACCATAAACAGATAATCTAGTGATAGCTAACATTCAAAAACAGTTTCTCGTGGTAACTGTTTCCGCATTAACAGCCAATTGAGATTGAGATCAGGACGAGACTGGCAACAAGTTGAGCCGATAAACGGAGCTACAATCATCCCCAGGAATGTGTAACTGCGTGCCTCGGCAATTAACCCGCTCCTGAAATTGTTTTCCATCTCGGGGAGGGCTCCCTAATTATAGCTGTTTGGTCCGTTTCAGTCCGTTCTGCTCCACTATCGGCGATCCTCAGACGATGGTGATAGGTTGAGCTATGGCTGGGACGATCCGCTCCGGCACAGCTGAGTTGTGACCGGCTGTCAGCGTGAGCTCCGAGCTGCGCTGCATGCACCGTACATACAGAGTGCCGCCGCAGCTCCCGAGGTGCCGCCGCAGTGCTCCCGAGTGCTCCAGAGTGCCGCAGCAGCTCCCGAGGTGCCGCCGCAGTGCTCCCGAGTGCTCCAGAGTGCTCCCGAGTGCCGCCACAGCTCCCGAGCTGGCACAGTTGCTGACAGCCGCCGGGATAGGAGAGGCGCTGTTGGAGTGAAGGTGGTTCTCACATCTTTAACAGCTCACTTCCTCTCCATACGTTCAGCTAATACTCCATGTCATGAGAACATGTGTAATGTTGTTCACGCCAGGTTCATGACATTTGACTCTTACATCCGCAATTCCCGCCCCCTTTATTTCGTATTACATTTCACATCGTGTCGTATTCATTTACGGTTACAAATTGCATCAGCGTTTGCATTACCTCACCTAAACCCGAACTGCAATATGCAGCGCGCCCCTGAGTGTTTACATCTCACCTGACAAATCACCCATCACGTTCTCGGTAAAGAGGAGGCGCGCCGCGGCATTGGCATGGGCCAGCGACTCCGTTCGGCGCGCCGCTCGACAACGGATGACTGTAATTCAGCGTGACAGGGGTGCAGTGCGCCTGCCACCGGCCGCTACCGGGCTTGTTAGCGCAGCCACCCATCACCGGGCGCCGCGCCGTGGCAGCTCGGCAGAGGCTGCAGTCACAGCTCGTGCGGCGCCCCGCGGCGGCCGACCCCGCCGAGCGGCGGGCCAGGAGCGGGGCGAGGCCCCCACTGCAACGGTGGCACGGACGGCGTGAGGTTTCCCCTAGTCGGAAATGGAGAGTGATCATGGGTGAGAGGGGAACTCGGTTTTCTCTCACCTCGGAGATTTTTCGTTGGGGATTTAGTGCCGTGACCATATCGAGCAAACAATGCCTACACAGTACACAAGCACGCTGTCTTTCAGTCATAGCATGCTTTTAGCGCCTAATGCAGTTCCAGTTTTTCACACTACTCAATACAGCACACCACCCTGCAATATCTCATACAGCACAGTGCACACCACCCTGCAATATCTCATCACAAGCCTTGTCGTGGCATGATACACCTTGTAGAGCACTTCACGGATAGGATTTTTAGGATCCGGCCCGGCCCATATCCGGCAAGTCATATCCAGATCCGCCCATTATCCGCCTTTCTTTGAATATCAGAATCCGGCCCACCCATGGCCCGTATTGCAGCCAAACTTCCAAAAAAATATCCGTAATAATCCGTTTCACCAATAACTGGTTTCACCCAAAACTGGACTAACAAATTCAATCTAAGGGACCAGACAGCCATACATCTCACAGACCATCATGGTTCCAAAAACCATCTTACCTATAAACCTAAAACCACATGAAAATCACCACATTGGTAAACTAGGTATCATCCTGCCGCTTAACACATTAGGTTAATTTTTAACTTCAATGTTGAATGTTAAAATTTTGATCCGTTTTGATCCGGGTTCAACCTTCAATTCCCAAATCCGGCCCGCCCATATCCGGTCTTTTTTAACAAATTTAGAATCCAATCCTATCCGGTCCGCGGATTTATCCGTGGATAACGGATTTATCCGGCCCATGAAGTGCTCTAACACCTTGGTGTGACACGCCATGACACACCTTGGTGTGACACGCCATCCCATGACACGCCGTGTCATGTGTTGCCATGGGCCGTGTCACGGGTTGCCATAGGCCGTGTCATGGGTTGCCATGGGCCGTGTCATGGGTTGCCATGGCATCTCCCGCTGCAGAGTAACCATTACGCAGCATCGTCCGGCGCCATACATTATATCCGCCGCCCGTCCCATAAGCAGGGGACGATGATAATTTATAGCAGTCTGGTGATATACCGGTCCGAGAGCCCGTTCCCACAATGAGGCTGGTCCGTCAGCATAGCAAGTACCGGCCACCTTTGTGGACCGCGTCCGAGATCACAATACCGATGAAATCAGGACCGCCGGAATTGATCGACACTCCCGGTCACTCGCGGTCCGTCCCGGCCGGGAAATTTGCATCTTCGTGAGGGACCATTTCGACACGCTTCGTCGGGCAATTCATGTGGGAACTTTAGTAATGGATCTGCAGAATACCAAGGAATATAACTCACATGACAACACGAAATTGGCGCATTGAAACGATGCAATGATAAAGTGAGATGTGGCTGAAAAGGTTATGATAAGGTCAATCACATTTGCATCACATGACTAAGGCTTTAGCGTTCTGTAGCACCAATCAAGCTTCTAGTGCGTTGAATATCTGCATTCGATGGAATCAATTAATTTCAAATTTCTGGTCGGTACAAACTGCTGGATGATGATATGTAGGAGAGAGGTATTACCTACAATGGGCATTTATGACCTTGCGACCCATTTCATTTGAAAGATCGCTTCAAAGAATTGTTTGTAGGTATATGCCAGTGATGTTTAAATAGAACTGTCTAGTGTCTAGACCACTTATCGTAATCTCACTTTCACTTCTCAGTGCGAATTCGCGACGGACGTTCATTTATCTGTCTTATTGTACGGAGGAACGATCACGAAAGTGAAGTGAGTCTGTGGTGGCTTTTAAAGAATGCGATGAACTTGCGAGCGGACATATTGAAACGATGCATAAAGCCTTCAGACAATTTCCGCAGCGCGGTGGAGGGATGTCATCGATCAGGGATTGGCCAACATTGCGGAAAGGCGATACGCATCACATACAAATTGGCGTGTGGTTGTGCAAAACCGGTAGCTGGAGTGAACTGTTAATCAAAGCCGATTAAAACCTGTTTGGCTAATTGAATAACAGAATCGGAGCCAAGCGAGCTCATTGTCACCAACCGAATTCTTTGCAGTCGTCGCTTCAAGCGTTGCAAAGTTGGGTGTGCAAAAGAAGAATGCTACCCATTCGTTTCAATTTCCCTCTCATATCACGTTATCTTTTCCGGTAAGCAGAAAAAAAGAAACATGTCAGCACTTTGTTGTCATATATGGAGTGATCGTACAACCTAAACGAGGAAATTAAATGCATGTTCACGGCCAAAAACAGATCACGCTCAGCTGGGGTCACGACCCGGCAACTCAGCCGGTGCCAATGGTCCTCAGCGGTGTGACAGGAAAGGACGCGAGAGACGGAAGAAGTGCGTCGTGAAGTACTGCAAATATCACTGAACCTCTCGCGCCGTGAGATGCCACAAGGAAGTTAGTAGCATGGAGTTACGACGTTCCGGATGTGACATTTGCCCGTCGTGCAGTTCGATTGTGTGGTGGTTCCCAATTCAAACTGTTTGTCTACTTCCACCGGCGTGATCAATGTCATTCAAGGTTAGTAAGTCGATTTCATTCAAAGTAATAAAACTCAATTGAGTAGCTGTCGTATAAAATCACATCAAAAGGCAACTGAACTGCAGCCACGTGACGATGGCTCCGTGCTGAGTAAATATCCGCTAATTACAGTGCAACGCCAGCAGATTTTGTTTGCTGCAGCCTGCAGACCACAGGAGTGACCGACGCTACCTCGCTGCCCGAGGGTGGCCGTAGAGACAGGTGCACGCCGAAAATGAGAGACGATAAATAAATGTCATTAATAATTACGGCTTGCCCTTCCGCTGGCGTTGCCACGGACACCCCGCGGAGAGGCATGACATGAAGTCTGATGCCATCACGGCTCCGGTATCATGCCCGATGTTATCACGCCATAATGGCTGATTTGGCATTATGAGTCGGCAATGGACAGCCCTGAAGTCAGCAGCTCTCGTCTGCTTCCTGCAGACGACTGGGCGGTTCCCGGCCGAGAGCAGCGGCCGTCAGAAAGCCCAGCGAGATCCCGGAGACAACGGTGCTCACCCTTTCCGATTTGGTTTATGTTAGAGACGCGTGATAAGGAGGGTTTCCTGTGGTTATTGTTCGGTTATTATAGCAAGATTCGGAGATTAGATGGATATTAAGCTGCAGCCCGTGCTAGGCTTTTCATGACATGCTTTGCTGACAAGATCTGGATAGTTCAGAGGCAGCTTGACAAGTATAATAGACGTATAAAACAAACACACGTTAAAAAATGAAATTGTTATAAAGAAATGACACGTTAAAGAAGGAGAGCATTGAAATGTGTACTAAAAAAAAAAAAACAATACAACGGTACATTGCCTGACTTTTTTCTTAATTTTCGTTGCATCTACTCACAAACCAAAACAGATTTTTAACGGTGAACTTACGCTCAAGGTGAGGGCGATATCATACAAATTATGGTCTGCGTAAGGAGCCGTAGTGCATGATGAATCCACTTACGACATGGGAACATTTAATGTGACGAATATTGTTGGTTCGGAGAGCATCAGCTGTTGAAGCTGTCCACAGATGGCGTTCTTAAGCCTGCTCAAGTGTGGCATTTCCGGTGTGTAGGTCAAATAAAATGTTCCACTCCGTCATAGATGGTCGCTCCCTGACAAAACGCTTTTGAGGCGACATTGTTTATTTACAAAGAAACGCCTTGAACATTCGTACTACCGTCACATCCGCATGAAAGGTAAAATTGTCATAAAACAGACCATTGGAGCCTATCAGATGGACAGGTGTAAAAACACAATGCAGACTGAGCGTCACCGCCACCGGTAAACTCGGAAAAACAACGCTAAGCATTTACCTAGCATCAGCTAGTAGGATTAGCACAATGTCTCCAAATGGTATTGCAGCTCATCGTTAAATATGTGAGTCGAGTAAATTCCGATTCCATTCAATTTGTTTAGGCAAAAATAAAAAATCACAGCCGCATCTGCCGCTCTTCACAATAGAGCAGCAGCCAATGCCACACTCAATCGCATGATCTTCAAACAAACATATGTGAGCGGTGACCACAGCATCCTTCGGATAAACAAAGCATAGGCACGACCCAATCACAATAACTCGATCACGACAGCGCCATCACAACAAATAACGCTGGAGAGTCTGCTCTCTAGACTACATAGTCACGTATGTAGGCAAAGCGGCAACCGGGTCTGGCCGCGTCTGATGGACATTAAGAATATATAGAAGTGAAATGGAATTGCATTATAAAAACACTTTTAACTTATGCATTAAATTCAAATGTAAAAACGTTCTAAATCATTGAGCAAAATGTATTTTCAAAAAAAAAAAAAAAAACACCAGGAATTATCACCAACACATACCCATCGCAAACGTCACGCGCTTATGGACCGCCAATCTGCGGCCGTCCGTTGTAGGGCCCCGCCTGGCATACCGCTACCGTCCGTTGTAGGACCCCGCCCGGCAGCCCACTCCTGTTGGACCCCGCCCGGCAGTAGGCTCCCGTCTGGAGTATAGGTATATGTAGACCCCGGCCGGCAGCCGCTCGGTCCACCGCTCGGTAGCCGCCCTCCGCCGTGTCTCGCAGACACGATCGCCAGCCACGACCGTCGTGTCGGACCGATTTATCGCCGCCCGATCGGCACTGAACAGGGGCATGTTTGGGTCGCGCGCAGACCGATTCGACGGTCCGGCCGCGATTCGATCACGTTTCCGTCAGCGCGCGGTGGGGGGGGGGGGGGTGACAATCGGTCTTGTGCGTCAGGTGCGGGTCATGAGGGGAGGGGGTGACAGGTGACAATGGTCTGTGCGGCCACATCGGGCGGAAGGTGCATAAACAGCCCGTGTCGGCGAGGCAAAACCTCGTGGTTTATGGTGCACGAGAGCGGAATGCTAATAAGACATGCCGTATCGTTGGAAGTTTGCTTTCCGAGAAAATCAGGGTGCCTCGATTTTTTCGTTTAAGTCGAGCTCATATCGCGCTTTCTTATTTCATCGGGCTCAGTCAACAAGGAATGTTTGCTTTGGAGTCCCGTAAGCCACACAAGAGTGCTTTGAGCAAATACACTTCAAAGCCGACCGAACTCAAAACATCTGTGAAAAATATACCACTGGCGGAAACGCCTTTTATAAACAACTGGTAGGCAAACAATGTTTAAAGCTGCTTAAAACATTTTAAATTAGTAACTTCTTCATTTCAAGGTTAGTGGGTTAATAATTAACCGATCCAAACTTACCATTTACCTATAGGCTCGGGCCTGTCTTAGTGTCTACACAACACGCAGAACTGTCCGCACGAGGCTGCAAAGTAGACCAAGGGCATTTCGTAAATAAAATGGTTCGGCTTACACAATCTGCACATATCACAGTGCGAGCATCATCGGCGCATAGGATCTGCATTACCTTCGTCCGGTCGGGACGGACGGTCACTGGTTATGCCCAGATAAGTGAAGAGAGAGAGAGAGAGAGAGAGAGAGAGAGAGAGAGAGAGAGAGAGAGAGAGAGAGAGAGAGAGAGAGAGAGAGAGAGAGAGAGAGAGAGAGAGAGAGAGAGAACCAGAACGGATGAGTGTCTGCTCTCTAGACATATTTTTGGACATTTGTTCTGTGATAAACATTACGTGCAATCGCAGAGACAGCCATTGCCTTTTCACTGTTGCTTACAGCCATTGTTTTCGCTGCACCTGGACGTTGCATTGTCAGGCAACTGTGACCAGTCACTCGGTCTCAGCTCATTGTCATGTCATATCTAGTCATTTAACGTTATCCTACCGTTGTTTGTCGTTCATTCAGTACATTCATTTTAGTGGAACTCCGAAAGCTTGGCACGCTTGTTTGAGTATAATCGCATCACTAGGATTTACCAACGACTTAGTGCAGGGTTTTACGTGGTTAACAATCAGAAAAGCGGACATTAGTCCCATTTGAAGAGCTGTCATTCTTACGTTTGACCATGTTTTAACGACCACGGTCCTTTTATAGATAACCGAAGGTTTGTTGTCAAAAGTTAAAACACTATTCTTTAGAATTGTGTTTTTCTATTGAAAAACAAATCTGAGTTCCCTGACAATTTGGCAAAAGCTTATTTTAGAATCATTGAAGCTGTCTGTTTTTTATTACATTCCTGAACTATTGCTTAACGATAAAGTGTTGCAATGTCAATAAACACCACCATAACACCATGTATCACCGTTGGGTATGAAGCTCGGTCTGTGAAGTGTGCCGCGGCTGTCGGCGTCCCCTCGGGTGTTTACACTGCCTGTGCAGTGATCGCTGCTGACCGCTGTATCAGCCGAACCGGTCCGTGCCGGTCGGATCAGACCCGCTGAGGATCACCACGGATCATCCCTGGGATCAGTGCGGGCCGCTCCAGCCGCGCCCCAGTCCGCTGAGACTGGCACATGTCGGCTGTCGGCTGCCGGAGCACACGGCCATCAACTATGACCGCAGGACTGGAGGCTTCACAGGCGGGGCCGCGGGAATGTATCTACATAGGTGTTTTGGGAGTGTCTGGGCCAGTCCGCTGGAATCTTGTTATGGAATTATAAGTAGAAAAATGTGAACACTGAGAGTTGAAACTGACTTTCAGATTTAGTGCCCAGACCAAAATGACATAAAAACGATGGAATTTCCGTCGCTTAGACGGGACAAAAAGTAGCCGACCGAAACTGCATAGGAGACAAACTCTTGTGTTTCCAAGCGGTGAAGTTGACTCAGGACTCGGTTCAGTTCCTTTGCCTTCAGAGACCAACTGTAGCGTTGTCGGCTGGCTCGGAATCTATCGAGTCACGGCACTAAATTTCCGCCCCGCCGGAATGAAATCACCACAGGAGCCGGGGCGTCTGCCCTCGCCGCCGCCGCCGCCGCCGCCGCGCCGCCGCCGCCTGTCGAATTTATGCACTAAAGAAACTGATGAGTGCCCATTCCCGGAATGATGACCTTGGACGCTGTTTGCGGATCGGGAATCATTAGAACATGGTCGAGTGGTAGAAAGAAAGCCGGTCGGCTTTTGTCTGTGCTAACGCGGTACCGAGGTCCGTGCACGGATGGACACAGCGGCCATATTTCTGTCGACATGCTCCCTCAATGTGGTCGCGATGGCTATCGAAGTGTTCCTGTATGCTTTGTTTGACGTCAGGTGAGCTGACAGCACGCGACAGGAGCCAGACGGGCTGGGGCCCGCCACGGGTAGTAAGTACAATAGTGACCGCGTCTTCCCTACATTCATAATAACGCAGGCAGGCTGGTCAAGTATGCCGCGTGGGCAAATGCAGAACGGTACCAGCATATTCACATCGCTATTCACAAAAAGTTGCAGCTGGAGTTCACTTGCAAATTTCAACCGCAATGTGACCTGTATAAATGGGTCTTCTTAATTTAGCCTCGGCTGCGGAATGAGGTCCGTTATCAGTCACCTGATAGCAGCCGCTATTGTTGCGATTGATCAGTACGGGGCGCAGCTGGACGGCTGACAGAGAGAGAGACCCCCGGTCCTGACATACCGTGGGAACACGGCAGGGCGGGGGAGAGAGGCGGGACGGGGAGAAGGAGGCGGGCGGGGCCGGGAGGCGCCCCAGGCGGTCGGCGACCACTCCTCCGGCTGCAGAGTGCTGACCAGTGACTGCACTCCTCTCCGTTGTGATGCAAAACAGTCGCCCTCGCATCACGCCGCCCCTCCTCGGCTGCAGGAGCGGGCTGTGCACCACCTCCAGCAGCCACAGCAAGAGGAGAAGGGGGTAACATAGACAGCAGCCTTGCGTCGCCAATACCAGCGGCGGCAGAAGTGCAGCAGTGACGGCAGCAGGCGATAGCAGCAATAACGACGGCAGCAGCAGCAGTGACAGGAGCAGCAGCAGCATCGCCAGCGGTGGCGGCGACAGCAGCAGTCGGCCGCCACTCCGCCCCGGTGCACACCGGACAGGCTGTGCACCGCGCCGGAACAGCCGCCTTACATCAGCCAGTTCTGGCCCATGCAAACACACTGGTTGACGTGTTGGCCGGCCTGATTGATCGCTGGCCTGCTGCATACCCAGTCCCGCTGGCCCCTGGGACACCGTGTCCGTCCGAGACGCTGCATTGTAACGCGACAGCTGGACGCGTCGCTGGAACCTCTTCCAGCACACCGACATCGCATGACCGACGGGGCCGGTCGGATGGATCAGTCGGCCGAGCGAGCGTCTTGGAGTAAATGCACAGCGCTGCGTCTTGAACACGACGCTACAGCGCTTAACATGCGTGGATATTCGCGCTGTTGTGTTGGAATGTTATTTTCCCTGCGACTGGGGTGTGCTGATCCTGATGTATTGAACAGAGTATGGTGAGGGTGCGCCGTGCGCATTGAACTGTCGGGAGCAGTCGCATTCAGCGCTCGTCTTTGGCAATCAGAAGTCGAGTCAGTCGCCAGGTGTCTCGAAGTCACGCCGCCCAGCTCCAGGCCGCGCTCGACACGCGTGGTTGAGCCGGTATCAGCCGACCTTGAGCGCCAGTTTGGTGGCAATTGATGGCGCGCCGGCGGCAGGCGATGCACGCGCGCGCCGACCGCTTGTTGCCCTACGCGTCCGTTTACAGCGGCGGAATAAACAGGTGGCTTCAAGGGCCCGCTCGCCGCCGCCGCCCGTGCTCCCTCCCCTCCCCTCCCCCGTCGCTGAGACGGCGCCGGGGCAGACAGAGAGGCGCCGTGTTAGCCGTGACGTCACTGGTCGTCCTGCCAACGGCGCAGAGCGCCGAGGGAGTGCCGCCCCCTGAGTCCTCTGCAGGCTCGAGTGCCGCTCTCCAGCGGGAAGAGGGTGTGGGAGATACACATCGGACTGAGCTCTAATCGTATGGCTGTGGTTTGCAGCTGCAAACAAAATACCCGTCCAAGGATAAAATTCCCGCACGTACCCAAACACGTAAAATTAAATTTAAACGCTCACTTTTTAGGATAAACGTTTACGGCACACTCTTTCTGGCATGTATTGATTTCGTGGCATTTTTAGTCTGATTCACGATCACGATGAATATTCGATGTAAGCACATGCCACACTCGTACAAACACTTGTATAGTTAAATGCTTTCCTGTCTACAATGTTGTCTACAAATGCCTTTATCTGTCCGCCCGTTCGTCCTCCTGACGGTCCATCTGCCCGTCCGGCATGACTTTCTGTCTGTCTGTCTGTCTGTCTGTCTGTCTGTCTGTCTGTCTGTCTGTCTGTCTGTCTGTCTGTCTGTCTGTCTGTCTGTCTGTCTGTCTGTCTGTCTGTCTGTCTGTCTGTCTGTCTGTCTGTCTGTCTGTCTGTCTGTCTGTCTGTCTGTCTGTCTGTCTGTCTGTCTGTCTGTCTGTCTGTCTGTCTGTCTGTCTGTCTGTCTGTCTGTCTGTCTGTCTGTCTGTCTGTCTGTCTGTCTGTCTCTGTCTCACAAATCACGGCCGCTCTCCCCGATACAGTATCAGCCGTCGGACCCGTCGGACCCATGCTGCGCCCGCTGCGGCCGTCGGCGGCGGCGGCGGCGATGGCCTTCCTCAGGACCTGACTCCGATTCATTGCCATCGCAGGTGTCGGCCAGTTACCTACCGGCTCCTGGTGACACCCGAACTGCTAACGGTGTCACCCGGTGTCACCAGGTGTCAGGTGACACGTCGGACAGGTCAGTACCGGGAAACTGGTGCGGACAGCCCGCCGCGTACTCCCTCCTACCCCACGGGTCACTGGGTGCGTGGCACCTGCTCAGCACCTCTAACAAATTACCTGTCGGCCGGTATGGCCGGGTACAGGTCACTTTGCATTGTCTGAAGAATACGGGGAGGGGGACGGCGGCCGCAGTCAGGCGCGGCGCTGAGTAAACAATAGTGCACGACTGTATACAGTGGGCGGTCGCGGCTGCCAGTTTTATAAGCTGGAGAGTGTTCAGCGCGCGTTTGGACAGATCACGGCCAGACCCATTGTGAAATGCTCGGCTAATAAGGTAGTCTGGAGCGTCTATTTGGACCGAATGGCGCGCGGGCTACAATTAGGGCACAACATGTCACTTTATCAATCGATCAAATGGGGAGGTCAGCGAGTCTAATGCTAATTCGGCGACCCGATCGACTGGACCATCGCTGCGTAAAATATGCTAACTGTATGCATTAACATTCCGCGCGTTTGATGCCGGCGAACAGGGTCGCTGAAGTAGCTATCCTTGGCGCCCCTGCGCGCCCACCCAGGTGGAACAGTGACGAGACGGACAGGACTGTGCAGGATGAGTGGGGGTGGAGGACGGATTGAACTGGAGCCTTCAAACGATGACGAGCGGGACAGACGAGCGGTGTGAGACGAACGGTGTGAGACTGTGGTAACCACGTGTGTCGCCGGCCGGCACGGGAGTTCCCGGCGCAGACCGATTCGCGCGCCGACTTGTGACGTCGCTACCCCGCCCCGGCGCTGGGGGGCGGCCCGGGAACTCCCGTGCCGGCCGGCGACACACGTGGTTACCACAAGACGAGTGAGAGGGGAAGGACAAGACGAAAGTGCCAGCTGGTAAGATTTAGTTGGCCCTGAAGGGGCTAAAATGACGTCTTGTGTTTGGACAGTAGATCGTTCGATGTTGTTTTTGGTTTCTGCAATTCTTTCGTGCAAATATCTATCGTGTGCAGCGTGAGGAGCTCCGCTGGAGCTCGTTCATTGCCGAATTTGTGGGTAGGCAACCACACCACTAATCACCCAATTAGGTATCTTGGGTGTGAACTAGTGATGTCAATTTCAGAAAACATATGTCCAATGTCTGTTCAATGTCCAATACTTACGTCGACCGTCCGTCCAAAAATGTCCAAGCCAGCCATTTGTCCAAAGATGTCCGACATCTACGCAATAGTTTACACTCAACACCGTTATTTAATTTGCTTTTATTGTATCGTTACCAGCTCCAAAGTGGTAATCATATCGAAAGCTGAGCTTTCTAATAGCCAATCAATGTTAAACACGATTTCTTTATAAAAATGTTGAGGTATAGCAAGCGATTGTCCAAAGTTGTCCAAGGCCTGCTGTCATTGTCCAACCGAATTCCGAATTGGACATTGGACAAAATCGGAATTCCGAAGATTCAAGTTCCGATTGACACCACTAGTGTGAACACCATGTATTCTTCATCTGTGATAAACAGGAATAGGCTCTGGATTATTCAATGCACAGTTACAACGGAAATGAGACATCTCCCCCTCGTCTGCTTATCCCTCAGCTGCCGGTGCAGAGCCACCTAAAAGTCTCAGATAAAGTGATTCTGGGTATCTCACTCGCCGGTGCATTAACATACCACTAGCGCATTAGCTGGTCGCTCTGATCCTCCCGCGGCGACCAGTGGACCGTCAGCCTCTCAGAACGTCCGTCAGTGCCGTCACCACGGGGTTTGTGTCTGCTCTCTGAGGGAGTGGCGGCACGCTGTCGTCATCTCCCCGATCCGCAGGCGGGTAACGGATGGCCGCCAGACATCTGAGTCGCGGCACGGGCCACTGCAGAGCCGATATAGGCGTAACGGACCGCGCGATAGCCGCCGCTCTGTCCCTGCCGCCGCACAGTGGGCCGGGCGGCCGCCAGGAGCGCTGGAAATTATTTGCGCTCGAGTTATCGTTCAACTGACTGTGAAAACATTTCATTTACAACGTTTAGCGAGATACCACACCAATAAGATATAAATTCAAGACTTCTAATACCATGCATGCATGCATGTTGCAATTTGCATACACTGCACTTAGTTTACTGAGGAGTTCAAAAGGCGTCATTCCTGGTAAGATTTTAACACACTTCCCGGCACTCACAGTTTCTCCATTAATGACCGACACATGAATTGGTCAAGGATACAATCTTCTCTCTCTCTCTCTCTCTCTCTCTCTCTCTCTCTCTCTCTCTCTCTCTCTCTCTCTCTCTCTCTCTCTCTCTCTCTCTCTCTGTCTCTCTGTCTCTCTGTCTCTCTGTCTCTCTGTCTCTCTGTCTCTCTGTCTCTCTGTCTCTCTGTCTCTCTGTCTCTCTGTCTCTCTGTCTCTCTGTCTCTCTGTCTCTCTGTCTCTCTGTCTCTCTGTCTCTCTGTCTCTCTGTCTCTCTGTCTCTCTGTCTCTCTGTCTCTCTGTCTCTCTGTCTCCCTGTCTCCCTGTCTCCCTGTCTCTCTCTCTCTCTCTCTCTCTCTCTCTCTCTCTCTCTCTCTCTCTCTCTCTCTCTCTCTTTCTCTCTCTCTCTCTCTCTCTCTCTCTTTCTCTCTCTCTCTCTCTCTCTCTCTCTCTCTCTCTCTCTCTCTCTCTCTCTCTCTCTCTCTCTCTCTCTCTCTCTCTCTCTCTCTATCTGAGGGTCGAGGCTTCGCATCGGAGGGTCGAGGCTTCGCATCGACCCTCCCCTGCCTGTTGTAGGATATAGAACCCCTCATATTGAAGGATATATTTCTTAAACTAGCAGGGAAAAGCATACAAAATCGACTACGGTTGGAAAGTGTAACACTAGCCCAATCTTTTTATACCGTCAAAATTAGGTGCCCGAAGTTACATTTTTATAAACGTATAATTTAATACATCTTTAATATTTCCTCTAATATTTTTGAAACCTGCT
Organism: Amphibalanus amphitrite; assembly: GCF_019059575.1. Classification (NCBI taxonomy): domain Eukaryota; kingdom Metazoa; phylum Arthropoda; class Thecostraca; order Balanomorpha; family Balanidae; genus Amphibalanus; species Amphibalanus amphitrite. Next base: position 265,550 of record NW_024881867.1, read on the forward strand.
GCAAGCTTACTATATATAGGATCAAGTGAGTGATCCCAATGAATTCGGTTATGAATACGATCACAATATGCCCCTGTAGAAGGTATTGTAAAGTTCAGAGCGCTGGGCATCCCCGTTTTTGCACTGTCGCGAAAATAAGGTTTCGCATCGACCCTCCCCTGCCTGTTGTAGGATATAGAAACCCTCATATTGAAGGCTATATTTCTTAAACTAGCAGGGAAAAGCAGAAAAAATCGACTACGGTTGGAAAGTACAACACTAGCCCAATCTTACTATGCCGTCATAATTAGGTGCCCGAAATCACATGTTTGAAAGAAATGTAACTCAATGTATCCTTAGTATTTTCTCTAATATTTTTGAAAAATGCTGCAAGCTCACTTTTTATAGGATCAAGTGAGTGATCCCAATGAATTCGTTTATGAATACGATCACAACATGCCCCTGTAGAAGCTATTGTAAAGTTCAGCGCGCTGGGCAACCCCGTTTTTGCACTGTCGCGAAAATAATGTTTCGCATCGACCCTCCCCTGCCTGTTGTAGGATATAGAACCCCTCATATTGAAGGCTATATTTCTTAAACTAGCAGGGAAAAGCAGAAGAAATCGACTACGGTTGGAAACTACAACACCAGCGCAATCTTATTATGCCGTCAGAATTAGGTGCACGAAATCACATGTTTGAAAAAAATATAATTCAATGTATCCTTAATATGTCCTCTGATATTTTTGAAACATGCTGCAAGCTTACTATATATAGGATCAAGTGAGTGATCCCAATGAATTCGGTTATGAATACGATCACAATATGCCCCTGTAGAAGCTATTGTAAAGTTCAGCGCGATGCGCATCCCCGTTTTTGCACCATCGCGAATATAAGGCTTCGCATCGACCCTCCCCTGCCTATTGTAGGATATATAAATGAAGCAATTTGCAATTTTCAGGGCTCAAACGATAGAAAATTGAATTTTCTACAAGATGGTTATCTCGGATTTTCAAAATATTGAGTTTTAGGGGTCCAAAATGTCAAACCAAATTTTGAGAAAAATTTGATTTTTTCAAAAATTTGAATTTTTCAAAAAAATGAGACAAGTTGTCCTCGGGCATCAAAAGAAGAATCAGCATGCAAAATTTCAAGTCCGTAGCTCAATATTTGGTTGCTATAGAGGGCGCAAAAAGTAACAAAATATCCAATTTCATTTTTCAAACTCAAATTTTTGGTACTTATAGGGGTCGTAGAGCAAAACAAAAGACATTTTTGGAATCCTGAGATAAAACTGCATCAGATAGCATGTTTTGAATTCAAAATTTTGAATTTTGAAAATTTCGAATTTTTAACCCCTTTTTTCACTTTTTCACCATTTTGCGGGGGTCAAATCTCCAAATTCTTGCCACCATCGTGTTCTACGTCCAAAACTACCCCAAAAACATGTGTCACACGGTATTTAAATGTTATTTTGAAAATTCGACTTTGTGTGACCTTTGGTGACCTGACCTTGACCTTGACCTGTGCTCCAATTCGCTTTAGACACAATGAGACTTTTCTTACATCTTTTGGGCACATGCCAAGAAATTTTGAGCTCGCTGCTGTCGGTAGTTCGGTCTCTGGGGCCCAAAATGAAAACCCCTATTTTTTACCTTTGACCTGACCTTGACCTCAAGTTTGACCTGAGAACCAAATTTAAGTATTCATCAGATGCGTCTTGTTTAGAGCTTTCGTTTGCCGCCTCGCCTGTCCCGCTGCGACTAACCGTTCTCGAGTTATGGGCTGGGGACGTCTGACGGCCCCCCCCCCCCCCCCCCAGCAAGTGGTGTTATGAAAATACCCCAGCAAATGCCGGGTTAAAACAAGTTTTAAATGCTAATCGAACACATCTTGTTGAGACCTTTCGATCGCTGCCATGCGCATCTCGCTGCGACCATTTGTTCGCAAGTTATAGGCTAAGGACGTTCACTACCCCTCTCCCAACCAGATGGTATAAAAATACCCCAGCAAATGCCAGTATAGCTCCTAAACTAGCAGCGAAAAGCAGAAAAAATCGACAACGGTTCGAAAGTACAACACTTGCCCAATCTTATTATGCCGTCAGAATTAGGTGCCAAAAATAACGTTTTTATATAAGTCTAATTGAATATAAGCTTATGTAGATGTCTGCAACATGTTGCAAACTCACTATTTAGAGTGCAATCAGATGAGTGAGCCCAATGAAATTGGTTATGAACATGATCACAATAACCGTGTGCATCATGTGCAGTCGTTTATTTTCACCAATAAGATGTTCATTCATGAGAAAAGAGCAATTCAAAATCTAGTCGAAATCGTTCAGATAGCCGCTTCATTCCCTAACCGTCAGTTAGACTGTGTTCGGAGCTGAATATTGGCCGTGACATCGGTCTCATACTTATTCACGGCACGGCATCGTATCCTATGATCAATTTCGAGTCTGTGGGTATTAATTTTTTGCACCCTGAGCACGTTTCATTTTTCGGCATTTCTAGCGCTCCTGGCGGCCGGCCGGCCTACTGTGCGCCGCCCGGCTCCTTTCCGCAGAAACCTCACAGACAGAGCGGAGCCCCTGCAGTCAGAGCACCGCACTGACGCGAAAGACCTGGGAATGGTGTGCGAGGGTGTGCCCGCTATTATAGGATCAACTGAAGCCACTCACTATCATTCCATTCTGACACGCAAATGGCACGTGTGAAAATATCATCAGATAGTTAAGTTCTGGAATGCTATTAGTCGTGTGGGCAATGCATGCAATAAGGGAACTCACTAAGCCGTTTCCATGCAATTAATTTATAAAATGAGAGATATGTCTGTCCTATATGTATGTACTACTGACCAGACAAACAATATATCAAAGACACTTTTGTTTAGTTTGCATGTGTCATCTCCCATGGGTCACAGTCGGTTCACATGACTATGACTTATGAGTAATGTCAAATGTGTTGCAAAAAGCAGTAGCAGAATTCATCCCCTGTCACCCGTATCCTATATCTGGCACACATCATCGTGTTTTACGGCACGTACGATGCATCGAAGAGTCGTGTACTGCGGCACAGTCGCCCAATGCAGCGTGTAGTGCGGCACAGTCGCCCAATGCTGGGTGAAGTGCGGCACAGTCGCCCAATGCAGCGTGTAGTGCGGCACAGTCTACCAATGCAGCGTGTAGTGCGGCACAGTCTACCAATGCAGCGTGTAGTGCGGCACAGTCTACCAATACAGCGTGTAGTGCGGTACAGTCTACCAATGCAGCGTGTAGTGCGGCACAGTCTACCAATACAGCGTGTAGTACGGTACAGTCTACCAATACAGCGTGTAGTGCGGTACAGTCTACCAATGCAGCGTGTAGTGCGGCACAGCAAAGTCTACCAATACAGCGTGTAGTACAATACAGTCTACCAATACAGCGTGTAGTGCGGCACAGTCGCCCAATGCTGGGTGAAGTGCGGCACAGTCTACCAATGCAGCGTGTAGTGCGGCACAGTCTACCAATACAGCGTGTAGTACGGTACAGTCTACCAATGCAGCGTGTAGTGCGGCACAGTCTACCAATGCAGCGTGTAGTGCGGCACAGTCTACCAATACAGCGTGTAGTGCGGCACAGTCGCCCAATACTGGGTGAAGTGCGGCACAGTCTACCAATGCAGCGTGTAGTGCGGCACAGTCTACCAATGCAGCGTGTAGTGCGGCACAGTCTACCAATACAGCGTGTAGTGCGGCACAGTCGCCCAATGCTGGGTGAAGTGCGGCACAGTCTACCAATGCAGCGTGTAGTGCGGCACAGTCTACCAATGCAGCGTGTAGTGCGGTACAGTCTACCAATGCAGCGTGTAGTGCGGCACAGTCTACCAATGCAGCGTGTAGTGCGGCACAGTCTACCAATACAGCGTGTAGTGCGGCACAGTCGCCCAATGCTGGGTGAAGTGCGGCACAGTCTACCAATGCAGCGTGTAGTGCGGCACAGTCTACCAATGCAGCGTGTAGTGCGGTACAGTCTACCAATGCAGCGTGTAGTGCGGCACAGTCTACCAATGTAGCGTGTAGTGCGGCACAGTCTACCAATACAGCGTGTAGTGCGGTACAGTCTACCAATGCAGCGTGTAGTGCGGCACAGTCTACCAATACAGCGTGTAGTACGGTACAGTCTACCAATGCAGCGTGTAAAGCGGCACAGTCTACCAATGCAGCGTGTAGTGCGGCACAGCAAAGTCTACCAATACAGCGTGTAGTACGGTACAGTCGCCCAATGCTGAGTGAAGTGCGGCACAGTCTACCAATGCAGCGTGTAGTGCGGCACAGTCGCCCAATGCTGGGTGAAGTGCAGCACAGTCTACCAATGCAACGTGTAGTGCGGCACAGTCAACCAATGCAGCGTGTAGTGCGGCACAGTCTACCAATACAGCGTGTAGTACGGTACAGTCTACCAATACAGCGTGTAGTGCGGTACAGTCTACCAGCGTAGCGTGTGGTGCGGTACGTATAAAGAGACGATGTTCTGAATGGCCGCGATATGACGATTGACAAGCTATCATGTCAGTCAGGAGTTGCTTTTCAAACAATAACTCATATATTTGCATGACAATTCTACTTGCCGATATCACGTCATATCAGTTGGTGACATACCAGGGAAATAAGCTAAAATTAGAGCGCTCTATTTATTGCTCCTGCCCCATGTTGAAGAGATACCCCTAAAAGCGTGATCTTTTATCGGCCCTTACGCAGCAAGGCAGTACTTCTCAGACCGGTGGATGGTATCAATAGAAAGAGAATGCGTCAAAGATTAACATGAATTAATTAAAATAACATTAAAATGTTAATTAAGCGTGGAAATTAGTCCCAAACATAAGCTAATTATTGCTCCTACCTCGGCGACGGCGCTCCCCGCAGTCAGCGGAGAAGCTAAAATAAAAGCCACCATCCTCCTCCGTAAGTCAATTTTAGAGCGGCCGAGTGGACCGGTGCGGGGCCACCAAACTGAGATAAGACGTGGCTAGCAATTGCAAACCGCCATAGAAATCAATATCTTAACCCGCGCCCTGATGGGGGGGCCATTTTGGCCCCCCTGTGGTTTTTCTTAAATAGCGAGAAAACGGCGGCGCGCAGCGCCGCCAAATTTTGGGTACCTTACCGGGCATTAATTTGACACCTTCACACAAAATTTCAAGTCACAGGTCACCTCAGGTCAGGAGTTATTAAGGTCAAACTGAGGTCATGTTCGAGTAAAAATGAGCAAAAAACATGACATCTTGAAACGCTCACCAATTCTACAGTTAACAAGCAATTTTAAAGTTCTTTATGTGGTTGTGTAGAGAAAAGACGGCGCTACAAAACTGCTATCTCGGATTTTCGAAATTTTGGGATTTTGACCCCTAAAAATAAAAAAATTGATTTTTTTAGAAAAACTCAAAAAATTTCCAAAAAAAATTCGAATTTCGAAAAAAAACGGAATATATGTGATAGCCCCTGTACTCTTCGATATACATACCAAATTTTAGATCGATACCTCTTTTTTTGGCCAAGTTATAGCGAAAAAACTGTTAAAAATTGATGACGTCAAATTTTTGAACTCATTTTTTAGCAATTCTAGACCTCGTAGCGCAAAACGGAGACCACCATTGAACTCCCCGTGACGAGCTGCATCGAATCGATACCCATTTTATGCAAAAATATCAACTTTGAAATTTGACCTAATTTGACCTGACCTTGACCAAAACGTGACCTAAGCTGGCCCTAAAGTCTGTCTGATCCACATAATCGCATTTGTGATATAAAATGGACCATAAAACATGTATCACACGACACTTTCATATTGTGACCCCCCAGTGACCTGACCTCTGTGACCTGACCTGGTATCAGTGACCTCAAATAGCAAAATATGTGTTTGAAGAACATTTCCCCATCGATGATTTTCAATGAAATGCATTTTACACGATTGTACAACGCATTTCTTGAAATGCCTGTAAACGGTGAAAATTCGACCTTTGACCTGACCTGTGACGTCATCGGTTTGACCGAGGTCAATGAAATTGGGTCACAAGGTAGTTCCCCGTTGGGGCTATCCAACACCGTTTACCGCTTGTCGCTATGTTGCGTGGTTCTCGAGATCTGAGGGGGGGGCCAAAATGGCCCCCCCCATCAGACCGCGTTGCTCGGCAGACCCCATCTGGGCGCGGGTTAAGACGTACAATATGGGATGATTCACAGACTTCTCTATATATCGGATCGAGTGCTCTTCCCCGTTCGGCCAAACGATTAGTGCCCACGGCGCCTCCGTCATATTCTGTAGCTCGTTAGTTACAGTATGCTCTTCGCCCTTGGCACATTTCTTGGCTTTTCCATTAATAATGTCCACAGCTGGCCTAGAAATGGTGACCTGCCAGTTTCCTGAGATATTCAAAGTAGAAGTTCCTGTAATAACAGGCCACCACCGGCACAGATGTTTGTCCCAGCTACTTATATTCCAATCAGTCCTATGCATCTTGTTTCTGCTCCACCGCTATTTTTCCGTCCGTTCTTCGCAGACTGGCGTATTCTTGAGCTTCTCGATCCCGATGCAAGTTTTGCGGTAACATTTAAGAGCGGCAACCTTCATCGTTTAACATTGATGCGAAGGGTACGAATTCCATCATTTCATCGAGCATTCTTCCGAGATGATTTGATCCAGACCATAATGAACTACAACCCCATACGACACACTGGATAAACTTCATTGTTTGATTGAATAAGCTTACTTCTTTTGGATGTCGTGGCGTATCACTGCCATGGGTATGGCATTATTTAGCGCGGCGTAGCTTCGAACTGCGATGGCGAGTTGTTCTTTTCACATTAACTGCTGGTCAAGTTAAGTCTTTGTAGCTCCTTTCAGTGAGTCTTTTTTCTCCAGAATAAAATAAGGCACTAGGCATTATAGGAAGTATGCTGAGACTGGCGCCGTCGATAGCGTCCTGTTTTTCTTCTTGCTGTGTGAGTCTCACAGGAGTCAGTGTTTGCAAAAGTAAACTTGCAAATCTGATTGTCCTCAGCGTTATCTCTTATCTCGATTGATGGTTTCGTCTGTGAACATTTTTTCCTTTTAGTTATACGGGAGGCTAAAAAGTTGCCATTTTGCTAGAAATTATGTTTCGTTTCACATTTTTCTTGCCCTGACTCTGGCTTGAAACCCGGAATGACATCTTCGCACCACACGTGTTCTGATCCGGTCGTGATGAGGTAGTGATCGATAATATTCTTTCCTTTTTTGACCATTTTTTTTTCGAGCTATTTCTTACTTATTTTTACTGCTTCCTGTGGCCCTATATAATGTATCGTTATTTCTCAAAACCCTTTTCAAAACCAACGTAAATGACTAGTTCCGACAAATTAGCAACGACAACCAACAATGCAACCAACATTCAAAAGCAAGAAAATGCGCGCTGCATTGAAAGAACGTCTGCATTTGTGAAGGATATACCTCCAGCGTGAACAAATGGCTAACTGAACGAGAAAACATGCTCTCATTTATATACATTTATTTCTTATTTATTTTGAATTCAGCAAAAAAAAAATGTAATCCGACAGGTAGCTAAAAGTATGGGCTGTCCTATATCCAAATTTGTAAATATTCTGACACCCTTTTCATTGTAAAAAGATGGATAAAAGTGCACTTATTTTTGGGCCTCCAATGCTGATTTCCTCGGATCAGCGCACAGTCCATATATAGAGAAGTCTGTGGATGATTACTCTGAAGCCGGAGTGAAAGCATTTTTTTTTTTTTTTTTTTAGCTTTTTTTCACTTTTATTGAATACACACTGTCATTCGTCATGTGCTACATTGCGGTGCAACCTTTCTTATATCAGCAAAACCTCCGACACAGCACTCCATTTTTTAGCGTATTTATCTGTTGTACCACTCCATTTTGCAATATCTAACTCAATGTCTCTCTCTATTCTAATACGCGCTATGAAGTGGTCCAGGCTAAGTCTGCCGTCCTTATTTATAATATCTTTACACACTACAACCACGTGATTGAGTAGGCTGTTTCGCATGCCACCCAGCAAAACCGTCTTCTTCGTTAACTCGCAATTAGCGTAAGCGCCCAGAGAGTCCAGCCACTGTTTGACGGTAGTCCAGAATTCTCGCACATGATAACATTCCCAAAATCTGTGTTCTATTGTATCTCGATAAGTCTTGCACCTCATACACATATCTGTTTCCCTGACCCCTATTTTACAAAGGAGAATGTTTGTGGCCACGGTCCGTGTCAGAATTTTGTAGTGTAGCATCTGCAGCCTAACCGACGGGGTTGACCTATACAAACAGATGTAACTTTCCCCCCAATCGACATCTCCAAGTTGTATCTCCCACTTGGCTTCCCAACTGTTTGAACTTCTCTTGTATTTACTGGCAACTAGCCTATCATAGAAAAGTTTGGCACCACTATTAGTTTGCATAACAAAAGCTACGTATGGATGCCATACCGGCCTTGGGTGCTTAATTTTATTAGTTTGACTTCGCCACCTTCTAGGTAAGCTCTTTACTAGCCCCTCAAAATCTAAATACGTGCCTTTAATATGAAAGCTGGCCTTGAATTGATCATATGTCTGAATCTCGCCTGACGGTGTAAGAATATCGTCTACAATACGCAGCCCTTTTCTTCTCCACTCCAAAATCTCACTTTCGTGAAACTTAGTTTCATTTGAAAACCATAAATTGCAGCGACCTAACTCTTCACAGTCAATGTCAATAGTCGATGTCAGAGCCGCAAACGCGTTACATGTTTCCTTCCAAAAGGGATTTTTTATTCTAGCAGCCAGCTTTTGCATTGAACGAGCATTCCTATCCCAAATAAATTCATTGTTACTTATATCATGCTCGAACAATGTCTGCCACATATGAAATTCGGCAATATATCTTCTAACCCATGTTACTTTCAATGCCGCAATATATGACTCAATCTCAGTCATACTCAATCCGCCTTTTCCATATGGTTTATAAATGCTTTTTCTTTTTATTTTATCCACCTTACTACCCCATATAAAAGCAAAAAACTCTTGCCTAAGCTTTTGAATGAATGCATCTTTTGGTTTTGGAAGGGACGTAAATATATGCGTAAACTTAGGGAGTAGTAAAGTTTTTACAATAAGTATTTTGCCCTTAATAGTTAGCAGTCTCCGCTTCCACTGTTTCATTGTAGCCTTCACCTGACTTAGCTTATTTTCAAAGTTTTCCTCGAAAACTTGTTCGTCGTCATTTGCGAAATACACACCAAGCACCTTAAGCTTTTTGACCCACGTGAAATGCAATTCATCACAAATTGTACTTTTGTCTTCCACGTTAGCCCCGGCCCAGAATGCTTCAGTCTTGTCTATGTTTGGCTTGAGTCCCGAGTACTTTGCAAAAACTCCGAGGTCATGAAACAGAGCCCGACAACTGTTGACACTACCGTCGAGAAAACATAATGCATCGTCTGCATAGCATGATAACTTATATTCTGTATTGCCCACCAAGACTCCTATTATGCTTTTATTGTCCCGTATTTGCTCCAGCAAACATTCCATTATTAAAAGAAAAATATAACAACTCAACGGATCTCCTTGCCTACATGATCTTTCCAAAGCGATTTTGTCTGAAATATGACCATTGTACAGAAGTCTTGAATAAGCGCCGTTGCATAACAAGTCAAACCATTGCAATATGTAACTTGGAAAATTCCTCGCCTTGAGTGTTTGTCTCACGAAAGTCCAATTTACGGAATTAAACGCACCTTCAATATCAAGGCTAAGAAAAAGCGCCGACCGTCCGTTCTCTTTTAAGTATTGCAACAAATCATATGTCAGTCGAGTATTATCACCAGCAAATCTCCCCTGAATAAAACCTGTTTGTTCACTCCCAACTACGCTCCCAACAACCGATTTCAGCCTATTCGCTATTGCACCGGACACTATTTTATAACTACAGTTAAGTAAGGTAATTGGACGGTATGAATTTATTTGATCCCTTGGCTTTTTATTTTTAGGAAGAAGCGTTATTAATCCCTCACGCAGGGACAATGGCAACATACCATTTTGAAGGCTATCTTGAACCATACGGAAGTAAAAATGTTTTAAATCAGCCCAAAAGAATTTAAAGAAATCTGCTGGAAACCCATCTAGGCCTGGTGACTTGTCATTGCTCATTTTCTTAAGCGCTAAGCTAATCTCATCTATGGTTATCGGTGCACTTAACTCCTTCTTCTGTTTTTCAGATATTTTCTTAACACTAAGCGTATTTATAAAGCTATCCATTTCCAATTCATTCACTGGCCTTTCCTTAAATAAATTTCTAAAATGTTCTACCAATCTCTGAATAATCTGACTTTGTTCAGTTACCCTCTCCGTCCCAACCGAAAGGAAAGGTATTAACTTGTTAACGAAATTTCGTTTTTCCAAGCCCAAAAAATACGCAGTTGACTTTTCACCACACTCGTACCATTTAGTCTTTGCTCTGGTAATGATCCCTTCGATTTTTTCCTTCCGCATATTTTCTAACCTATTTTTTAGTACCTCTAGCTCATCAAGTTTACCGTGAGAACTGTCAGTACACAACTCCGCTTCAACTTCAGCTATTCTATTCATCAGTGCCGTCTCTTCCTTCCTAATTTGGCGACTCCTGTGTATACTATAAGAGATGGTCTCCGTTCGCAGATTCAGTATAAGTACCTCCCACAACTGCGCATCACTGATAGTAAACTCAATCTCCGTCATATTATTGCCGATGAAGTCGATGCTGTATACCGGCAAGGCATATTGCAACACAGTCTGCTTAATGGTTCGCTTTATCTTCTCAAGGTATGCCGAGTCCCGCAAAAGCGATTTGTTAAACTTGAAATACCCTCTCCCACGCGTCTGATCATTCAAGTTTAACTTCATAGTTATCATTGAGTGGTCTGTACGATATCCTGGTACTATGTTGCACTCTAAAATGAATGGGGACAGATATTCCGATGCTAGAAAGTAGTCAAGCCTGGCTTGTTTGAGTGCCGGTCTCCTCACTCTCCAAGTATATCTCCTCGCCTCTTTGTGCATCTCACGGAACACATCAAGCATGCTATTGTCTTGCATAAGCTGAAGTACTTTTGTTCTTGCTCTCACGTTATTCTCACGACTATAATTAAATGTGTCGAGTTCCCAATCCAGAGCTACATTTAAATCGCCTGCAATGAGTACTGGCGTGTTCTCTCCAGCAAGTTCAAAACAATAGTTTTCTACTGTTTCAAAGAAATCGGGTCTGTCAGTGTTCGGACCGTATACATTTGCTATTATCATTTCAAAAGATTGATTAATTTCTACTTTCACGATCAAATAGTTGCCATATTCGTCAGCAACTACTGTCCCGAATTTAACATCTATATTTTTTGTCAAAATGGCCAAACCCCTAGCATTATGTGTATGAGGTGCAATAACGATATCTGATCCCCACATGTTTCTAAACGAATTTATCCTATCCTGAGCACAATGCACATCTTGCAGCAGGAAGAGATTATAATCGAGTTTCCTCAGATAATTGAACACATCCTTTCTTTTGCGATATTCCCCTATGCCCCTACAATTGACCGAACAAACGTTCACACTCGACATAGTGCACACCTATCACTCATCATGGGCACTGGAAATAAATGCACGGTTCTCTTTGAGCAAAAAAACAAACAAACAAACACAATATAAACGGCATACATTGCTGCTATCACGGACCACACCTGCAATGGCGTACCGTTCTGACTCTGACAGCTACAGCTCTGACAGCTACAGCTTAAGCCCTCGTAGCGTTTCCCAGTCATCCACTCGCACATTGTACCCATGCCTTTTCTCCTTCAGAAAGATCGAACCCTGACGTGTAAACGTCGTGTAAATTTTCTGCTGCTTTTTCAGAGACAAACATTCCATGAAAATCTCCTGTCGGTAGCGTGTGAGTGACTCTGACACGTATAACTCACTACCACGACTGTTGTGACGGAGATTCAGCCTACCGCTATATACCGTCCCGCACTGATCCCGTACCTGACTTGACAAAGCGACACCAGATCTTGTCCCGCGAACGGTGTGCTCTGTCGATGTCGCTGGTCTGCATGTTCAGTCCAGGAAACGTCGAGTTGAGCAGCGTCACCACCGTCGCCTCCACGTCTTCTGGTTGCTGGTGGTTCGTCGGTGTCTCCGCCGCTTGGACGACGTTGCTGTCCAGCTGCGTCGACACGTCGATCACCGCCCCCGCGTAGCTGCTGGGCCGGCCCTGTCGACCGTCAGCTGACTCCTCGGTCGCGGCCTCTCCCACCTGCCCCGCCCCATCAGCTGATCCTGTACCCCCGGACCCCGCCCCGCCGGCCGGCGAGCGCCGGCCAGCGCCCGCGGCGGGCGTCTGGCTGGGATGGCCCGGCGATAGCGCATGCGCGGCGTCCCCGCCCGCCTGCGGTCCGGTCACCGGCCGCGCCGCCCTTCGTGGAGGTGCAGATTTTGTAACCGCCGGCCCGGAGAGGATGAGGGTGGGCAGCCGAGAGATGACTTCATTTGCATGTACTTGCTCTTGAAGTGCATGGCACATTTTCTCTGATGCTTTTAACCTCTCATTCATGCTTTCTAATTCCTCGTCCTTCCTGTTTGTGTGCTCTTCTAGGTCTCTTATCCTCTCCTTGAGCGATCCCAACTCCGTTTTCATCATATCTGCGATGCCTTGAAATTCATCTCTCAGCTTTGAAAAATCTGCCATCTGCCGTTCAAGCAATTCTTTTAGCTCAGACACTCCAGTGTCAGCTGACTCACCCGACGTTTTCCGGCGCCTTTTCTGAGGGCTTGCGCTCCTTGGCTGCAGTTCCTGAATCCTTTGTTGTATGAGGCCTCTTCCTCTTCCTCCTGGTGGCGCCATTCCCTCACTTGAAAAACAGCACAGCTGGAGCACACGCAACCTTGCGATTTGTCTATCAGAAAATCACTTAACGTCCATTGTAAGCACGGTACTCGCGGACCCCGTCTCACAACGCCGGAGTGAAAGCATGAGTAGATTGCAATAAACGAAATGCATAGATTGGTTGAATTGTGTACAATAGGCACAGCTCAATAGATGAAGCCATTTCTATGATATTGACATTTGACATAACCCTTCCTCTCCTCACCTATGACCTAAGTGCATTGGCAGTTGCCGGCATAGTTTTTTAGCGCGAGTGTAATTCGCCATCGGACCGCAATGCATGTTGCTAAATGCTAGGCTGCTGCAATTACAACGAACATACGAATACTGCCTTCATTTGTAGACGTTTGTTTTTTAGGCGGTCTTTGACGTACAAGGGGGCATACCTGTCGACAACTTGAGTTTCTCCGAATTTCAAAAACTCCCAGAATTTCAATTCCTTATGCACTGTTGTAGGTACAGCTATGTTCACAAGTTTCCGTTTCCTCCTGTTCTAAAAAGGATGATATTTGTCGATTTCGTGCGTCGCTGATAGGAGGGTGCGTTTAATAATTAGGCCCAACGCTTTCTGTATCCGCGAGTACCTTCAAAAGGGAACAACAGTTTCCATTTATTACACTATGGGACATGTGACAAAATGACCACTGGAACACGCATGAAACGGAGCTCATATTCCTAAAAATGTCTACAATCACTTCTTTTCTGACACTATTAGCAAATACCATCTCAAGTTAGGTGGTTGACAGACAGCCAATGGAGATCTGGGGAGACTGAGTGATGCCAATTCACCACTTAACTGATAATGAGGGCCGAGGGGAGAGAAACATGCAACATGCACAACTGACAACTTGACAAGTGACAAAACACTACCACTATTGCGCAGTGCACAACAAATTACAGCAGCCAGCCCAAAAAATGTTTTTGGTGGCTAATTGCAAAACAAGTCACTAATAAATGTCTTAGTTGCAGCTGAACACTGCACAATGATCACACTGTTCACGCATTGAGTGAGATGCCACAGGTGGTTTGAATCACACTTTGGTACAACTGCAAATCTGAAGTGTTGTCATGAGGTTCATGCCTCCATGATCACAGCACTTTGGTTGTGGTTGGCATAACACTTGTAGTCTGCAGAGTTCCACATGAACTGCAGACACCTCATCTGGTGGTCTACATGTTGCTCAACTTCTTCAGGAGGCAAATGTCGACCACCCAGCAGAAGCATGGTCCTGCAGAAAAGAAAGGTAATGCATAAGGTACAAACATTATCTGCTGAAACAGCCTCTTCTGTTGGCTGTTATTAAACTTTTAACATAACATAACAACATGTATTCCATGTATATTACATTTGTTGAAGTAAAATACTGCTGGCTATTTCAAAACCAGAAAATAAAATTATACTGCGGCATAATTCACATGCGCAGCCAACAGTATCAAATAATAAATTAATTTAAAATTTGGCATATTCTATAAAACACATTCATAGAATATTCTACTTCACGTCACAAGGACTCACAATCTTTCTGTTGGGTGTTTGATTGACGCATTAACGAAGTTTGTCTTAGGTTTTATTATTGCAAAAAAATTCATATTGCATTATTGTATCAAAATACTGCCAGCAATAACAAAACAAGAACATGAAATGTCAATGAGCATTGAGCAAGCCGCCTTTCCTAAAAATGGGTTACTTTGAAAATAATTTTAGTTTCTTTTAAGGAAAAGGAGAAATGATTATCAGGTAATTATCAGAAAAACCACTCAACCAGCAAGTGGCTGGGTGGTTTCACAGCAAACATCAAGCCAAAACATATGCTTACATTTATCTAACAACTGAGCCATTTGACTACTACAAGGATATGTGAGCAAAATAAGAATCCAATTATCCAATGTTGACTTCCTTGCAAAGTTTATGCCTTATTTTATGAAAATGTTTCACTAGAATATGATACTTATCATCGAATATTATTTAATTTACGATTTATTTCGATCGAAACGCAAATGGAGTCCCGCGCCATTTTCGTCGACGATGAATATGATCGTGTTTCATGAAGAGATAAGGGGTTTCAATGGTCTTTCAAAGCAATAATTTGATGCAAAACTTGGTAGGAAATAATATAAAGCTGGTTCAAATGGCCATCAACCATTTAAAACACCGAAAATACTCACAACTCCGTCCCAACGACCACGCAGCACCGCGCATGCCACACAACTGGCATAATGCCAAAACTGCTGTCACAGCAGAAATGTTTTTTTTTTTCTCGATTGCAATTGTGGAATTATTTATTAAACAGAAGATGATCTTTCCGAAAAAGCGACTGATTTCATACACAGATGCATGGAAAATAAAAAAATCCCGGTAAGTTTATTTGTATTGTTTTGTCGATTTTGACATGCTCCTAGTTTGCAGCCATATTTCGATATGTTCTACAGGGAGTTCAGAATTATTTCAGGACCAATCTTTTCCTGGGTCATTTTCCCGTCGATCATGAAATTTTTAGAGCGGAACAATTGGTTTCCAGGCGGTCCGAGCGGTTTTCGTGAGAAGGGTGCAAAAATCGGCGTCATTTTTAGAGCCTCGACACCAGCTCAACACAGGACCCTATGGGAGACGGTGAAGTAGCGGAAGCAATAAATAGAGCGCTCTAATTTTAGCTTATTTCCCTGGTGTGTCACCGACTGATATGTCATGCCATGGATCAATAGATCTACAAAATCATTCAGGCATACCTTTCATAGATACACAGACGCATAATATGTCAAAATGGCAATCTCGAAATATAAGTCACCATCGATGGAATGTAGGTCGGGGTCTGAATAATCTCTATCCAGTTCAACCACCCACGAAGAGCAAATACCTATATATGTTGTGTATCGGTGAACAGGAACAAAATCAGTTTTAGGACCGAAAAGGTAAAGAGTTTGGATAATATTGCCGTCATGTAGCTCAATTATAGGTTCAATCAATCAAGTTACCATTACCAAGTCAAATTATCAAGTCAAGTAACCCATCAAGTTATTAGAGTACCACTACCAAGTTGAGCTCCGCACAAACAATATGCTGTCTTACATTTACCGAAATGCTATTTAGATTTAAATCACATCTTAGCACGTAATTAACAGCAATATCTTGAAATTTGTCTGATCCACATTCCATCATAAAAAGTAAAAAAAAAAATGCTTACTGGCTTAAAGAATTTTAGTGTTTGCATGTCTGCCAAAGGCCGTTATTGAACCCCGCCTTTATGACACTCAGCGTTTGATTAAGGATATAATAACTGTGAAGTGCAGCAGGTGGTGATGTTTACCAATAAGCCAAAGCCCGCTGATTTAGATTGGCTTCATAGCTGTGTGCATGGACATTTTCATCTGCCTGCATGGTGGATGCAAAAATAAACAGCATGCATTCAATACACCAGATGGTTTCAGGATCTAGCTGATCACTTTAGTTTTCAACAAAAATCAGCCGGCCAAGCACCCACATATGACACGATTATGGCTTATGACACGCTCGGCTCATGATCGTCAATGACGCCCCGAACGGGACAGGTGCTCAGTGGAGACACCGGTACCGCGGTGGTAACACGGTCATCAGATGCTCTAACGAGGCGCGTCCAGCCGCCATCGCCAAGGCTGCTCTCTGTCGATAAGGAGTCTTCCGGACGTCGGAGGGGAGAGGGAACATGGTGTGGAGGCTTCAGTGGCAATGATACACATTTGCTAGCTTGGAATTAGTTTTGTTCAAATTGTACTTAAATGTACATCACCATTTAGGGAAACATTTCTACGAATAGCAAATTCTAAGAAATATTGGTGGCATTGCAGATGTGGACTGCCGACCACAGGCGGGATTGAGGTAGCTAAAAAACAAAATGTGTCCTTGGCGAAAATATCCTCTTACATTACATACCTTTCCATTATCACAAAGCACAAGCAGCGTGTAATGAATTACAAAAAAAAAAAAATGGCACAACACCACAGTGGTTAGGCATACCAATTTCGACACCTTCGCGGATCTTCTCATTTCCGAATCACATCTATCTGAGCCGTCCCGGTGCGCTTCCGTGTGCCCTCCAAAACTACCGGAGAAGATGTATCACTGCCAGGGTTTTATCCACGATGTATATTCAGGAGTCGCCTTGTAAGGACGCACCGACGCAGCGTGTGCGTAAGAGTCCCAGATTAATAACAGAGTGGCCACGAGGCAGTCAAGGACGAACCGCCATTAGCGAGAACGGTTACTAAAAAGATGAATTGACAGCGTAAACAGTGTTCAGCGCGGCCTCGACCGAACTCGGGCACGGCATAAAACTCGGGTGCTAATGGCCGGGCCAATGGGCGGCACGCTGCAGCCGCCGTTACAACCCAGAGTAATTACACACAACATCGTGATGGTAATTAGTGTATGACACTGCACGACCCAATATTCACCCTCCTCCCGCCCAACGGGTCTGCCCCTCTGTCTCTGTCTCTGTCTCTCTCTGTCTCTCTCTGTCTCTGTCTCTGTCTCTGTCTCTCTCTCTCTCTCTCTCTCTCTCTCTCTCTCTCTCTCTCTCTCTCTCTCTCTCTCTCTCTCTCTCTCTCTCTCTCTCTCTCTCTCTCTCTCTCTCTCTCTCTCTCTCTCTCTCTCTCTCTCTCTCTCGCTCACTCGTACTCCACGGCGCCTCCACATCGGCTCTTCCCTCTCTTTCCATTGTCCTTGAGAAGCCTCCACATTCCCCCCAATGGCAGGCACAGAAATGAGCTCGTCAATACTCATCACTTCTCATAATTGTTGTTCGCTCGATAGAAATCAGGGCGAAACGCTATGTAAGACACCTTTGGGAGGCATAATATTAGAGTCAAAGCATCCAAATCATGCCCGTTCACCGGGTGATTTATTCCCTCCCGATTGGCCCATTGTTTCTTGTCCTTGGACCGCGGTGGAAATTGGTGTGGGTATTATAGATTACCGTAGGATTTGCATAATTCGAGGGATAATTTGATGGTGCGTAAACTGACTCAACCGCCTTAGATCCACTTGAGTGCAATGCACATTTGAACGTGATGTCTCTGAAGGTGTTGTGGATAAATTATGGGTAAATGGAGGAGGAGTAAGGGCGAAGAATAAGACAGTGGCCTTCACATTCCCAGTTTGTGTTTGTAAGTCCAATACTTCGTAATGGTCTTGATCCAGTCGTTTGACTCAGTTGGAGTACATTATTTACATGAGCATTGTTGCCATTCGTCATTCTTGATACAATCGAAATACAATTTTCGTAAGACTTAGGCTGAAAACAATATTTTTTTTCACAACCAAAGCTCTTAATTTATGGTGAGACTTTGGCATGTCTCATATCTAAAGAAAAGTCTATAAAAACCCGGAAACGTATCTGGCTACGAACGTATGTAAATGACCTGTGCATGAGCTTCCGCAGTCAACGTCATGCATATTTGCACGACTGGCTACATGTAAATACTGCCCTCGTGATCGCCAGCATTGTCCACTTTCCCATTTTTACACCCAAGGTCCGCCACACGACTTGACCGCAGCCCCCGCGGGGGCTGCGAGCTGGCTTCCGGCGCCAACTAGCCTTTCCCCAGGCGTCGTGATTGCGCTGTTTGCGTCCAAGGTTTGCGGAAGCTCGCCTTTTCGCCGCACGAGTGGCGCGCGGCAGCGACAATTTCGGCGCGGAAGAGGCAATCTGTGCGCGTTCCGTTGCAGCGCGGCGGAGCGTGTCGCCGCGAAGGACTGTCGTGTGTCTTTCTACCCAGCCGACGGCGGTCTGTCAAAGGGAAGGCTGAATAGCAGTGTCCGGCTGAAGACAGTGCGCAGACGTGAGGTATTTATCGCGGCGACCCTGAGCGGCGACACCTGACAGTGACTTCAGTGTCAAGTCGATATAGAGATCCCGTGCAAAGCCGCCGTCTAGACGAATAAGCATCCACTGGAGCCTGTGAAGAATTTCAGGAGTTGGCTTTGACGGCGAACGATTGCATTCCTCCCACTTGATAGCTAGCGATAAAGACTAAAAAGCCGTTAACTGGTACTGATCCCCGCATAACCCCATTATGAAATCCCCGTTATTTGCGCATGAATGTGAACCTCCAGCTAACTGCTTGGACTAATCGCTACCAAATCCCGTTTATATTACACGACATTGAATAGCAACGCGGCTTCACACACCACACCACACACTCCTTGCCCCTGCCAGGTCCCGGGTCTCCCCCATCCCCCCTTTGGCGCTCCTGGCCCACCGCCCACTACCGCGCCTACCACCGCTGGTGGAGGTAGGAGGGGAGGGGGTGGCCGTGATTGGACCGACCGGAGAGCCTGTCCAAACGGGGCCGGCGAGCCGCCCTATCGGCGGACGGGGGCGTCTATCGGCGCGGCGGCCAGGTGGGCCCTGTTGACGCCGCCGCGCAGCCCCGCCCGCCCCCTGTTTGCCAACTGGACACGTTAGGTGGCCGGCTGACGGCCGAGTGACGCGCGACGGCTGAACACACTGATTGGCGGACCGTGTTTGTGGTTCTAAATGAAGCCGGCGCGGTGGTCGGGATAGCTCCGAAAGTGGTGGTAAAATGAACCCAGGATGAGCGAAGACTAACTTGAAAATAAGGCAGCCGATAATAGAAAAAGTGTCACGCATATTGTTATCAATAATCATCAAGGTTGTAACAAGCAGCGTTTGCTGTCTTGAAACACCCAGCAGTGGCCAGTCACCGATTGTAATTGAAATCAGCATTCAGCAGGCAATCAGCGGCAAATGACAGTCAACAGCACTCAGCAGCAGCAAAGAGGGGCGTTGTCCAGCAGCAGCCACGCCCCAGCAGCTTCCCGAGCAGCGCAGCACCTCGCGAAGCTGCTGTAGACCGGTGCGCAGCACCGGTCTACCTTCCTCGGCACACGCCCGTACCTCTCTTCCTGGCACAAACTGCTGCCACTGCAGTCCGCCTCTTTTGTCACAAACCGTTTGTGATCGGCCGTCGCCGCAGACCCGCCTCTCCCTGGGCACCTGCAGTAAGCCGCCGGCACACCGTGGTCGTTTGTTAGCCGCGCTGGGCTGGGCTGGGCCGCGGCGCGGAGGCGCGCTCGAGGCCGCCGGCCATCAGCCGCGTATGTAGGCGCGGTCGGCTGAGACGCCGGCACCGGCATCTGTTAGCGAGACTGACAGCCGACGCGGTGCAGACAAATAACGTCTCAATTGTACAGCGGCTAAACAAGCCGCGGTGGCAGCGGCGGCGGCTCGGACCGATAGGATCGCGCCGACACTACGCCCTGTTGGACGGCGAGGGCCTGCGGGGGAGCGGCCGCAGGAGCCGGGAGCCGGGAGCCGGAGTCCGGAGCCGGGAGCCGGGAGCGGGAGCCGGGAGCCGGGAGCGGAGGTGCAGCCAGCGCTGATCCGCTGTCTGCACTGTAGGTGATCACTGATCACTGAGACTGTGACGCTGATCTGACGTACAGACATCTACCCAACGGCATATTAGAGTGTGCGGGCAAAGTGAGCCAGACAGAGGGATCATATCATACAGCGGACCAGCCAGTGAGGTAGCGACTAACGATGAACGTAAGGCAATGAGTGATTCGTGTCAATTACCAGCTTGCTCTTGCCTTGCAGCTCCGATGATTGGAATGAGTCTCTGACGTAAGTGCATAAATCATCGCTGGATGAACGAGTGAATCGGTCAGGTTGAATATTTTGTTGATAAAATTTGATTGCCAATGGCTTCACCAGTAATTACTGGCGAAGGTGAAGCCCTTCATCTGTCTTTGATGGTTCTTCTACCTACTTCCTTTTTTATATCTCTTTCGTCTATATTTTCCTGTACCCACTCCCCCTAACCCCTTTCCCTCTCTACCCGCGTCCACACACGCACGAGTGACGTGTTCACTCCAGGGTCACTCTCCAACTCGCTGCTGTCACGCCGAGTGTGCGACTGGCGGCGCCGCGGGCACGCCCACAACTCAGGGCGACTCGGCGGCACCCGTGTGACCCTGGCGAGGTCAGCTCACCGCACAGGCCAGCACGGGCCAGCACGGAGCGCGGCCGGCCAACACACTGCCTGCAGAAGCACGGTAAACAGGAGCCATAAGACTCACTGTGACGGCATCGTGAGATTTTTGCCTCGTTAAACACCGACGTAAACATGCTGCTAGTGTTTATGACGATGTAAAACTAACTCAGCTGGAAAACATGGTTGGTGATAATTTCTAATTGCGTCATAGGTGTCCAACTCAATGTCTGAAGATGTAAATTCATGAAAGTGCTCCTAAGATTCGCATATGCACATTGATTTCTTCGTGTTATATTTAAGCAGCAAAATATCATGCTGATTTTACTTTTATTGTAACAATTTTGGACAATGTATTTGTCGCGTTTTATATGGGATTCAACTTAGGTAGGTAGGTACGTCAAATTTTGTGGCCCGATGCCTCACTGACATGCATGGAGGTACATGTACTGTATTGCAGCATATTGCAGCATTTTAAGTCGCCAAGTGCGCCGAGATTGTCGTTGTCTTTTGGCGGGAGAATAATAAACAACTCGCGTGGAAACCACGAGTCTAGCCAGGAGGGCGCAAACCACTACACTGGCGACGAAGAATGAGATAAGTTGTGAATTTGCAGTAGACATCAAATTTGGAAAAGATGTCAGGAGACCTAGGAGCTCTTTCAACTGCAGTGGGGCACTTCAATGAGGCCCAAGAAAGTTTTGAGACATATGTGGAGCGCCTGCGGCTATCGTTCAGAGTGGCTAAAGTGGAAGAAAACTTGCTAAAAGAGGCCTTTCTGGCTGTGATCGGTCCGAAAACTTATGGAATTGTAAGAGATCTGGTGTCACCCTCCAAACCAAGTGAGAAAACACTAGATGAGTTGATAACAGTGCTGCAGAAGCACCTGAGCCCGCAACCACTGGTAATTGCGGAGAGATTCAGATTCCATAGTAGAGCTCAGGGTGAGGGAGAGGACATTGCGGCTTTCATGCTGGCACTGCGAAAGCTGTCAAGCAGCTGTGATTTTGGCAACTTCTTGGATCAGGCACTACGAGATAGGCTGGTCTGTGGGCTAAAGGATCCATCCATCCAAAAGAAGTTGCTGGCAGAACCCAATGAGCTGTCATTCTCAAGAGCAGGAGAGATCGCCCTGGGGATGGAGTCAGCTGCCCAGCAAGCCAGAGATCTGCATGGCCCAGGACCAGAAGTGCACATGGTAAGAACTGGGGGACAAGCCCATTCGAGTAAGAGGGAGAACCAAAGTGCAGGCCCTTGCTATCGCTGTGGCATATTTACGTCTGGACAACGAGTTGCGGGGAAAAGTGCTAATTTTGCTGCAGTTTTAGGAGCCGGTGATTAGGCTGGATTTTTGGGTTACTTTTTCGTTCCGATTCATGTATTTCATAGTGTTTGGCTTTTGAATATTTTAGTTCTTTGAGACCAATATTACTTGCCTTACAAATTTTGTAAAAACGTTTCATTTTTTTATAAGCCGACGTTCAGAGTCCTAAAAATACATCAGTACTACAATCATTGTAAACAAACAAATGGAGCACCGCTTGGCTCTGTTCCAAGGCCATTTTTTAGTTTATCTGGTGGTTTTCTTGCTCTTGTACGTCGTTTTGTTGGATGTTTTGAATCCCTTAAGATTGACTTATATCATATTTAAGAAGCATGTTGACTGAAAACAATCTGAAGTATCCAGGAGG
Organism: Amphibalanus amphitrite; assembly: GCF_019059575.1. NCBI lineage: Eukaryota > Metazoa > Arthropoda > Thecostraca > Balanomorpha > Balanidae > Amphibalanus > Amphibalanus amphitrite. The sequence continues at coordinate 288,145 of NW_024881867.1, forward strand.
CTGACAGAGGTCCTGACTCCGGAGCAATATTAATATCAAGTTGAACAAGTTATGAAATTTTGGTTGATAAACACAAGTTGATCGGGCTCATATATCAGCAAGAAAAAGTAAAATTAAAAGAGCTTTTTGGCCAAAAACAAGCTATAATATTGGCATTGCAGACCTTGGAGCAATACTTGAAGAGCACGCTGAGCTGGAGCAGGATCATGCCAGAAAATGTTGACTGATGAGCGCATATTGATGTATTGGTATGAATATTGAATGATTACCTACAACAGCAAGATAAATTAGTGCTAACTATCAAGTTAAAAATCTAGAATGAATGGACTTGGGCTGTGGGCAGTTTTACTATGCTTAGAGGGCAGATTGTATGTGCATCAGGACCAGGTACTCAGTGTCTGGCAAATGAAACGTGCGATCATTTCATCGCTACTGGAGGAGAAAAGTTGGATCACTAAATCCACTTTATGTTGATTTTGATGTTAATCATCACTGTATTTCTTGAAAAAAGGATTGTAGTAAAATTGTCAATGTGACAATCCATGCAACGATGTGATCATATAATGTGTTCATAGTCATTCGTGATAGTGATTATTGGTCCAATATACAATGGCAAAGCTCTCAGTCTCAGCATTTCTTCCTGTGGATGGCCAGCAGTGACTCAGAGCTTAGAAGTATTAGTTTTCTTCACAGGGCTGGGATAAAAAGTACTGAGGGTAATCTTCCACCAAGGAACTCTACTTTGACATGGTATGAGATGATAGGCACAAATAGGTACCTAGGTGCTTAGTTCCTATAGTCAGTAATTGTGTATGTTTAGCCAGGTTAGCTTAGATTAGATTGTTAGTTTTTTAATTTGCCAAGTGTCCATAAAAATGTGACCTGAGCAATGAGCATACCTGACTAACCTGACAGCTGACCTCACCTCAATCATCACACATATTTGCAGCCTACCCAAGACCTGCATAGCAGTAGCACCCAGTTATAAGTAGGTACTCACCCTAACTCAATCTTACCTGCTAACCTTTAACTTGCCAAAGGTTAGCTCACATTGCCAAGCTGCATCCAGGGAAACAGTCAACTGAGGAACTGGCTCATTGGGTGGCTGGTGTGAGTGTGCATTTAAAGTGTTTCTTCTCTGAAGCTGCTCTGCACTGCTGTATGTCATGTTAGATGCTCAGAAAATGTGGGAAATGATTACTAAGCTACTTTAGTGCTTTGTTAATGCTCGAGACATGAACAAGTACAGATCCTGCAGGGTACAGCTATGAGTTAGGCGCTAGGTGACTGGTGAGTACGTTATGTGAATGTGCTGTTCCCTGTTTGACCATAGTAAGTATACAAACAAGCACAGGGTCACAGATATATTCAATCTCCACATAAACATACAACAAAAACGGCCATATAGCCTAACTCCGAACACACCACAGATAACTTAAGCCTTTGCAGGCACAAAAATGTGTTGATTAACAGGACAGGTATACAATATATCCTCTGTCCTTGGGGGATCTTGCTGCCAAGTTGAGGTACGATGACTGAACTTCAGGATTGATCAACCTTTTCTTAGCCACTGCTTACATACGAGAGACCAAATGCTTATTTGTTTTGATTTACAGGACATGTATACAATATATCCTCTGTCCTTGGGGGATCTTGCTGCCAAGTTGAGGTACGATGACTGAACTTCAGGATTAATCAACCTTTTCTTAGCAACTGCTTAGGTATATACGAGAAAGACCAAATGCTTGTTTGTAAACTGCGTTGAAAATTTAATGATCCACCTTCAATTCTGACATGAAGGCACAAATGAAATAGTTCCCTCTCCTTTTGGAATACACAATGCAAAACCCTCAAGTTAACACTTTGACTTCTGGCACTGATGAATTCAAGGCTATATCGGCTATATGATGAATTCCACTGACGCTTATTCGCTTATGTATTTAGGGCCTTGATTCGCTTCATATTTTGTAACAAACGCGCTAAAACTGCAATATAACAACACTATATGCTTCTTGACAAAATGCAATAGTAGTAAAAATTTAGCCCTGACGGCATTCATTCTTGGTGGAAACGTTATTACAAAAATATTTTGTAGTAACTATTAAATACCGGCCGAAAACAATGCACGGTTTAAAAAAGAATCATTCCAATGACGGTCCATTCTTGCGGTCCTGAAATCGCCACTATTTCCGGCCTCTCCAACGCAACTCGTTGTCCAGACGTAAATATGCATCGCTGTGGTGGTACCACACACCAGGCAGCACAATGTAAATTCCGAAATGCAGTGTGCTTCAAGTGCAACCTAAAGGGGCATGTGGCAAAAAAGTGCAGAACCAAACAGGGAGCATCCGAGTCTGCTACCCCAAAAAAGCAACCAAAAGGACCATCCAAACCGAACAATGGGATGTACGAACTGTACAGCATGGATGATGTGGGTGCAAATCCCTATGAAGTTAAGATGTGGCTGAATGACAAACCTGTCAGCTTGCAGGTGGACACAGGGGCTGCCCAAACTGTCATGACCAAGCATGTCTTTGATGAGGTGTTCCGAGGGGCTACCCTGGAGCCCACAGATGTGACCCTGACAGGCTTTGCGGGTTCCCCTATCCCTGTGGTGGGGAAAATGACTGTGACAGCAAAGTACCAGGAGCAGGAACACACCGTGAGTCTGCTGGTGGTGGATGTGGACAGCCGACGTCCCAACCTGATGGGTCGAGACTGGCTCAAGGTCTTCAGACTGGACTGGAAGTCGTTTGCCACCATGAATATGGTGGAAAAGGGTGATATACAGAAGCAGTACCCAGAAGTGTTTCTGAAAGGTAAGGGGCCCATCAAATCCTTCAAGGTAGAGGTTAAGCTGAAAGAGGGAGCAACACCAGGCTTCTTCAAGCCCCGCAGTGTGCCCTACGCTCTCAGAACCAAGGTCACTGAGGAGCTGGACAGGCTGGTGAATGAGGGAATCTTGGTTCCAGTCACCAGCAGTGAGTGGGCATCACCCATCGTCACAGTGATGAAACAGGATGGAACAGTCAGGCTATGTGGAGACTACAAGGTCACCGTAAACCGGTGGGCTGAGGTGGGCACTTACCCGCTGCCCACGGTCCAGGACCTCTTTGCAAAAATCAAGGGCAAAGTGTTCTCTAAGTTGGACTTGTCTCAGGCTTACCTGCAGTGTGAGCTCTCAGAAGCATCGAAGAGCCTGCTGGTGATCAACACACCGAGAGGTCTCCTACAGCCTCAACGCCTGCCATATGGTGTAGCCCAGGCACCAGAGTTGTTCCAGAAGGTGATGGACCAGGCCCTTCAAGGACTGGATGGGGTACTGGTGTATCTCGACGATATTCTGGTGGCCAGTTCATCAGTGGAGGAGCACCGCAGAGACCTCAGCCAAGTGATGGAGCGCCTGGAGAAGTACAACATCCACCTAAATGGTGCAAAGTGTGAGATGTTCAAGACGGAGCTCGACTATCTGGGACACAGGATCACGTCGGATGGAATCCATCCCACAGAAGAAAAGATCCAGGCCATCAGGAACATGAAGAGGCCGGACGACGTCAAGGAGCTGCAGAGCATGTTGGGCATCATCAACTTCTACAGGAGGTTTTTGCCAAACCTCTCGACGCAGCTGCAGCCGCTGAACCAGCTGCTGCAGAAAGAGGCACGCTGGAACTGGACTCCAGCCTGCGAGAAGGTGTTCCAACAGCTGAAGTCAGCACTGAGTGAAGATGACGTGCTGGTGCACTACGACGAAGAGAAGCCCATCAAGCTCAGTTGTGACGCCTCATCATACGGACTGGGAGCGGTCATATCTCACGTCATGAGCGACGGATCGGAACGACCAATCGCCTTCGCGTCAAGGACTATGACTCCCACCGAACGCAACTATGCACAAGTGGAACGAGAGGGACTGAGTATCATGTTCGGACTAAAGAAGTTCCATCAGTACCTGTATGGACGGCTGTTCACCCTGGTCACAGATCACCAGGCGCTGACCAGTCTCCTGGGGCCGCATACGGCAGTGCCGCCCCTCGCCGCGGCAAGAATGCAACGTTGGGCACTCATGCTGGCGGCGTACAGCTACAAGATCGAATATCGACGATCGGATCTACACGGCAACGCTGATGCGCTGTCTCGGCTGGTGACAAACAGGGACAACATTGAAGACCCGGATCAAATGGAAGAAGAGCCGGTGTTCTCCGTTGTCGAGGAGCTCCCGCTGACAGCACAAGAAATCAAAGAAGAAACCAGACGGGATCTGACGCTTGGTAAGGTGAGCGAGTACGTCATGTCGGGCTGGCATGACGACATCACGGACGACATCCAGCCGTTCTTCACAAGAAGAGAGGAACTGTCTGTAGAAGATGGATGCCTCCTGTGGGGAAGACGAGTGATAATCCCGCCGAAGTTCAGACAGCGGCTTCTCCAGGACCTGCATCAGGAGCATCCGGGTATCGGTCGGATGAAAGCCCTTGCGAGAAGCTACCTCTGGTGGCCGGGGCTTGATGCTGACATCGATGCGGAAGTGAAGAGCTGCTGCGCATGTCAGGCCGTCCGACAAGACCCGACCGCAGCACCGCTGATACCCTGGGAATGGCCAGAACGTGTGTGGGAAAGAGTGCATCTGGATTTTGCTGAGAAAGGAGGTCAGCAATTCCTCTTGGTAGTAGACGGTCATTCAAAATGGCTAGAAGTCTTCCTGATGGCGGACATCAAGACAGCGCGAACGGTCGAAGCACTCCGCAGCCTCTTCGCACGTTTCGGGGTTCCGGAGGTTGTTGTCACTGATAATGGACCGACGTTCACGTCGTCGGAGTTCAGCGACTTCCTGAAAAGGAATGGAGTGAAGCACAAGAGGACGCCGCCATATCACAGCGCGTCGAATGGTCAGGTGGAGCGTTGCGTCCGTACGCTGAAGGAAAACCTGCTGAAAAACGAAGTGTCGGGGGAGAAGAGAACGCTTCGACACCAAGTGGACAGTTTCCTGTTCGCGTACCGAAACACGCCACACACAGTCACTGGAAAAACGCCGGCGGAACTGTTTCTTCGCCGAGCGCCGAGGACGCGTCTGTCCCTACTCAAGCCCAATTTGAAGGCTCAAGTGGAGAAGATGCAGGAGCAACAGAAAGCAAGTCATGATGGAAAGGACATGAAGCTGCGCGAATTCACAGCGCGGCAGCCTGTGTTCGTGCGGAATTGTCGCAGCGACCAGCGTGTGACGTGGGTACCGGGCATCGTCCTGTGCCGTAAGGGACCGCATACGTACCTGTGCAGGGTTCACGGTCGAGTCCGGTTCGTCCACGTCAACCACCTTCGGCACGATCCTTCTCGCCGGGAGGAGGCTCACGAGGAGACAGTGGGCCGACCGTCTCCGCCTCCGGTACTGGAACGCAGGGAGTCTGCGGCTGAACCGGACCGGTCAGTGACGACACGGGACTCAGACCGGGTCTATCCTGATGAGTCAGCTACGCTGGATGAAGGACGGACGACTGACGACAACGAGGCAGAGAGTAGCAGTCGGGTGGAGCCTGCGCGGCCATCTTCGTTGTCACTGTCGCCTACACCGGCGCTGCGCAAGTCAAGTAGACCTAAGCGTGCGCCTCAGCGCCTGATTGAAATCAGCGCGCTGGCCTTTGGCTAAAGTAGTAAGCATAGCTCATGTGAGTGTCTGGCGAAGCTCTTTGTGAAGTTGAAGTTGCAGTACGTCTTATGTTCCGAGGGGGAAAGTGTACTGTATTGCAGCATATTGCAGCATTTTAAGTCGCCAAGTGCGCCGAGATTGTCGTTGTCTTTTGGCGGGAGAATAATAAACAACTCGCGTGGAAACCACGAGTCTAGCCAGGAGGGCGCAAACCACTACAGTACATAAATCCAAAGTAGGTATTACATATTTACCAAGATAGTTTTTTTATAAAAAAAAAAACTGCTGATGCAGGCATTGCCTATTTAGAGTCCTTGAAATAATATGCCTAAAATTACCTAAACGTTCCTCTAAATTATTATTCATTGCATAAAGTATGAGCAGCAAATAAATATAAATAAAATGCACACAAATCATTCTTATGAGTCGAAAGGCTGCATACGCACAGGGATGTAGGTAGGTATGCACCCTTTTTGGCTTAAAAACTACCTTCCCGTGAATTGTATGGCGTCTATTTCAAATTCGTCTCAACTAGCTCGCCAACAGGCTACGACTCGCTAGAGAGCGGCCGATCGCTGATTTATCCCGCACCGACTCATTATCATACGAAAGGCATCGGTTACGCATTCTTTGCCGTACCATGTTGTTGGGGGGCCACTCGGAGAACGAGTTGGCCCGCGTTCGGCGATAGTATCGCTGCGCGGCCCGCCGCCATCACAGGGCACCGCTGGTCGTCGCCGGATTCCTGCCGGCTTTCTTGTTTGTTTAGCGGCGTCTGTGACCGCAGTTCAGATAGGCGCCGATAGTACACAAATTACCGAGCGGGTCGCGCGGCCGGCGCGGCGCCTTTGGCTGGGAGCGTGGGGCGGTGGGTCGGTCGACTGGGCTGGGTCGGACAGACGGACAGAGAGGGTCTCGAGAAGCTCAGCCAGTGCCGGTGGCTGGCTCTCAGAGAGCGCGCAACCTGTGACCCTTACGGCGTTTTTGTGGCCACTCATTGTTAATCAGCATTTAATTAGGCGGCTGGTTGCAACAGTGAGAGAGTGCGTGGATTCATGGCTGCCAGAGGTGAGGGGTGAGTTGAAAGGCGCGTCTCCGGGCACCTCTCACCTGGTGAGAATGAACGCTATGACGCGCAGCACCGACACTGAAGACGGTGACTCGAGAAAGTGGCAGTCTCTTTGAATCTGATGCCTTTGAAATACAGGGGGAGTGGAATCGTGGTCGTCGTTGTTTGGGTCTGTTAAAAATAACTTTGGCATCGTCCCTGAGTGCTTCACACAGTCATCGGAGTTAGCTTTGCTTTGTCATTTCCAATTTCTGGAGATAGTAGGTAGGTATTTTTGAGAACATTTATTTTGCTTCATAATCACAGTACTGCAGTGATTTCAAGAGTGAAGTTCGAATGATGTTTGTACAGCAAATGGAGCACTGGACACCAGCATCAGACATCAGGATACTAAAAGTGGATCTATGTAGACATAAAAGGTCGTTTAATACCCGAAAATATGATCGTATAGATGCGAACAATCTATTTCTGTATAACGGTACCTCACGGAGAGCGCGAATGTTAAACCGAGTATTCGAGCATAGGGATATAAAATAAATATCAAAATAACTCTGGATAGGTAAAATTGATTAACGAAATACTTAGCGACAATAATTTAACTTCGCAACCTAACGGCTATTGACAACAAAACAATATCCTTTGGCATTTCACTTAAGGACTCCATTAAAATCCCCATCTATCTCTCATTTGTGGGTCAGCGGGTCGCCCCTGCGCCAGGTCACGGAGTGTGGTCACGGTTCACATATCCCATCACGACCAGTTTGACTCGCCTACCGGGACCACCCGCGGGCTCCTGCCGTCAGCGGCTGATCGTGTTTCACCGTGAACACGCCGTGAACTGGCCCTAAGTGAGGCGATGAGGAGAAGGGTGCGTGTTAGAGCGGCGATAACTGGCAGTAGAGGCTCAGTTCATAACGCTGGGATCGTCAGGGGGGAGGGTAACAGCGGGCTGATATGCCTCACAGCAGGTCACTGCTGGTTGAGCCCAGTCCATCGCGCCGCATACCTCTGGTCACTATACGAGAGTCTCGGTTGAGTGGGCCTCCTAATTGTGACATGTCGTGACTCATGCCATGCTGAGAAAGGTGGCGCAATAAAAAGAGGTTATAAGATATAGGTATGTAGCACAAAACGCAGAAGCAAAACAAACATACGACAGCGAACGAACAGTGCATGGGAAATAAGCTTGATAATTCCATAAATGCACGCGGGATCTTCCACAAACATCTGAGAAACGAGCGTGGAATATCGACCGATATCAAGCTAAATCTTCATTCTCACCACGCCTGATCGCTTCTTCAGAGCGGCAATTAGGTAAAACTTCAGTTTATCACAGGGCTAGTGCAATTAAGATCATAAATTGAAAGTCACCAGGATCATTTATAGTCGAGATTAGCTTGTGTACACCACAGAGAGAAAGCTATTATGGCTTCCTTGATTGCCGTTTCTTTTTGTGGGGCACGTGGGTACAGGTCCGAGCACCCTGGCAGTTCACCGAAAATGAGGACAACTTCCACGTGACCCCAAGGCCCGTGACCCGAGCACCGATTGATCCCGCTATTCAGAGGCGCTCAGTCAGCAGCGGTGGGCGTGAACCAGTTCCGCACGGGTCAGTCGCTCTGATTGTTTGTCCAACTGCTGCCACGGTCTAGGAACCTGATGTCTCACTGAGTGATTCATCACAACGCATGGCGAGCCCCAACTGTGCTTATCGCTTCATTTGCAGACAGGTTGACTGGTGTATTTTTTAACACGAGGCAGCATTTCTGTCTCCGAATTCCATGAAACCTACAGCTACAACTAAGATTGCTTGGAAAGTTTGAGAACTGGTGCATTGGAAGCTTTGTATACGACCCAAGACTTTAAAATGCATTGCTCGAAGCCGATATCATATAAGATGGCCTTCAAACTAAAATGCTTCTGTCTGTAAAAATTGTGTTTGGCATACGTTCCATACAGCCACTAATGCTCTCAAGCATGAACTGGCAAGCAAAAATGTTCGTACACCTACCAGTGGCACGATTCTGAAACCCATGCACGAACTCCTTAGATTCATTTCCACACTACGCTGCCGGAATTCCGTGTTGCAGTTCTTACATACCAGGATGTGGGTTTTGAAAGTCCGTACATACACACCAGGACAAAGCAGTGCAGCGATTCGGGACAGGAGTGTGGGCGTGTTCGCTCTCCGCTCTTCTCACCCCCAGCACGCAGAGGCGGGCGGCGGCTGCGCGGCCCGTCTCCGGGGATTTGGAACAGGACCATGTCGTAACGCAGTCCGTCTCGCGGGCATCACGCCTCAGTGGCCCGGGAACGCCGGAACTCGCGGCCACGGCAGCCGGCATGATTGCCCCACTTCAAATCTAAAAAGCATCTGGCGCGGAGCAGCGTGGTGCTGTCCCACCGATGTCACCGCGAATCAATGTCACTCCAGTGAATGCACATTTTTTTATTAAAAAGAGATGCATTATGTTCATGAAGCAAATCAGCTAGCAAACTTTTAAACTGTCGCTTTTGAAAGCACTAACATAATTTAGGCGTCTTATTTTATGTGCCCGTATCTCCCAAAGTACCTACCAAAAAGTACAGAGACACTAATGTTTGAATATTGTTATATTCGAGGTTAGCGAAGATTTAATATCTACCCCTGCATCACCCGTTTTATGAAGTTCAAAGTGCACGGGCGAATAAATGGAATTACAATGTTCAAAGAGCCAGGAATGTGAATGAGCATGTTTCCGTCGGCTTGGCTACCGTCTGACGTCAGCATAGTGGAATTCCAGAGAGCAAATCCGGCAAGAACTAAGTCGGACATGAAATATGGGCCAGGACACGATAGTAGCAAGAACACGAGCAAGCCTTCGACGCCTTTTACGCAATGTGTCTTCGGCATTGGGCAAGACAAACCCTGTCAAATAAAGAACCAGGTTGTTCGATTGAGCAGACACATGTAACTGCTTTTCAAGTTCCGAAGTCAGGGACAGCGATATGTCTTAAGTATGTTATCGGAGTGTCAGCTTTCAAATGTTCTCTCCTGAGTAAGAATATGAGTGTGCCATATTTGACAACAAACGCTGTACTCTACCGAGCGATATCTTGGGTTCTAACGGCAGTAGCCGCTCCCTTTCGGAGCTCGGCCGACGGATGTCTATAGAGCGCCGCCGCCGCCGCCGCTCCTGTCATTGCGTCAGTGTGACTTATAGCAGCCAGGGCGTGGGCCGTGTCGAAACGTCGAGCGGCGGCTCCTGCGGCGGCGCTGGCGGCGGGTCACCGGACGGTTTGTCCGCCGCTGGTCTGCCACAGTGACAGCACCAATCGCCGCGCAACAATGGGCTCCCAGGGCGTCCGGCGCGGCGCGCGGCTCCGACGGCCGCCCGTCCAACCATTAGGGCCACCTCTCGACCCTGCCCCACTGGCGCCGGCCCATCGTCAGATGCGTATACGCCGGGGCGGGGTCGGCCGGCCGCTCCTCCGACCCCAGAACAATTGGCGGCAGGTCATCAGCGCCGGCCGGCCGGAGGAAATGAGACGCGCCGAGGTCAGGTCGCCGGTCGGCGGCGGGAATTCGGTCACTGACTGGACGGGGGATGATGCCTCCCCAGACTCTGATTGGACTGGTGGAGCGTGTCGCCGCTGCTGTCGGCGCTGTATTGCCACCGGAGATGACGAGAGCAGGCTCGGCCAGCTTGATTGATCATCTCCATCCGCCAGTATACCATCACTGCCCGTCAACTATGTGTGCAGGAGCGTCTATGCACACGGATGTGAACTACAGGTACATTCTTGGTTCACCCGTCGATTGTTGAGAGGAAAGTGTAAAACAACATTCTTCCTCAACTGCAGTCCAATGTTTTTAATGAAGCTTATGAAATGGCCAGCTGATATTTCAAAATGTCAAACTACGCTCAAACTCTGCCCGATACAACTCTCGAGGCCAATTATCTAAATAGTTCATGTAAATATCTAGAATACTATAACGAAACTCACTGGCTCTTGCTAATCGAACATTAGCTTAACCTTCCAGGCGGTGGGGGGGGGGGACCATTTTTTTGCCCCCCCCCCCTTTAGTTTTTTCGATATATCTCGAGAACCGCTGCGCCGATCGTCACCAAACTTTCAGTACCCTCCCGGGAGCAGCTAGCGCACATGGTGACCAAAATTTTTTCCAAAGGCTATGATAGGTTGGCCGCTAATGACGTCAGAGTGACGTCATTTTTGCCATTTTCGACCCAAAAAAAGGTTTTGCGGGAAGAGCTGTCAGGCCTACAGCTTTAGAGATACAGAAAAATGTTTCAGACATAAAAGGTGTGAAATTAAAAGAGCTACAAAACTGTTATTTCGGTTTTTCAAATTTTTTGGATTTTGGCCCCCAAAAATCAAAAAATAGATTTTTTGAATATAATAGCCAAAAAATCCAAAAAGTTTTTGAATTTCGAAAAAACCGGAATATATGTGATAGCCCCTACCGCCTTCTATCTACATACCAAATTTGAGATCGATACCTCTTTTTTTGGCCAAGTTATAGTGAAAAAACTGTTCAAAATTGATGACGTCAAATTTTCAAACTCAATTTTTTTTAGCAATTCTAGACCTCGTAGCGCGAAACAAAGACCACCATTAGACACCCCGTGACGAGCTGCATCGAATCGATACCCATTTTATGCAAAAATATCAACTTTAAAATTTGACCTTTTTTGACCTGACCTTGACCTGACCTCCACCAGAAAGTGACCTAAACTGTACCTGATGGTCTTATAACCAACACCATTGAGTTGGAAATGAAAAACTAGCCATAAAACATGCATCGCATAACCTTAGTAAAGTTGGGCTCATGTGGTGACCCTTGGTGACCTTTGGTGACCTGACCTGTGACCTGACCTGGTATGACCAGTGACCTCTAATAGCAACATATGTACTAGACAACTGACGCCTTATCGCTGATTTTCGACAAAATGCGTTTTACTCGGTGTTATAGCGCTTTCCCTAGAAGCCCCGTGAACGGTGAAACATTTTATCTTTGACCTGACCTGTGACGTCATCGGTGACCCCGAGGTCAATGAAATTTGGTTTCCCTCGACAAATTTGACAGGGCTATCGAACGCCGTTTGAATTTTCCGGATCCGTCCAGTAGTTTCGGAGATACGGGGGGGGGGGGCAAAAAAGTGCCCCCCCCCTACCGCGCGGAAGGTGACTGGTAGGCCCACCGCCTGCCGGGTTAATTCCTCAAATAGATTGGACTCCTTTTCAATTACCAATAATCTTCCTGATCTCGAGAAAAGTTGAGCGGACTATAAAATGAGGTCGCTTTCAAGAACTTATAGATTGAAAGCGGAATGCAGAGAAAATAATAAGTAGGCCTGCAATTTTCAGAATAATCCAACACCTCTATATATTATTAAAAAGTGCTGCATTTATGCATGCATATTGAACCGTATCTACCAACCATTGCAGGTAGCCGCACCCATAAAGATCTTGTAAAAATAGCTAGTGTATAAGTATACCTATAAAATCTTTTTGGCTGCATTGATCAGCAAAGCACATACGTTTTTTCGAAGATTCGTTGGGAGAAAACGTGAGTCTCCCGTGTCCATATGGCTAGGTACATAAGTCTACACATGCTGTTTTCGTACGCCAATCTTTAGCACAAGTCGCAGCAAGAGCCATTCGGCCAGTGACATTTGGTGATAAAACTCCTGTCCTGGGATTGAATAAGATTTGTGGCTGCAAATATTCATGCCTGCCAATTACCAGATAAGCATTAAAAACGACACATCGAATAACGGTGCATTAGATTCAGGGAACTAAAGAATACTCATGCCACTTATGTTTTTGCCACACTTAATGGATATTTAGTGGATTGTTACAGGGACCGCAGAAGTCAAACAGCTAAAAATAGTTGCTGTTAGTTCCTGCTCACACGAGCTTGTTTGCCTAAGGTTGCCGAGGATAGGTATCTTGTGGGTGAATCATTAATTAGCATTGAAGCTCTGTGTTTTTTTTTATGATTAATGATCATCGGATAGCCGTCCGACTCCTACGTTCATATTATGACAAAACACCACCCATCTTCCCAAATCTCCACCAGTCTATAGTTTCTCACAATTAGGGCCAGTGAGCGCATTCAAGGACGACACAACTCCTATCACTTTCCATAACGACGACCATAAACAACTGCCGACATTACACCCGATTCTCTTCATCCCATATTAGCCGAACCCAATAGGCACGCTCACTTTCACACGGGTGCCCGCGTTGAGTGATTTTCTCGTCGGACGCATTCGAGGACAAGGTTGCCCCACGTCTGGCGCGGTGAAGCGTGTCGCGCCCGTCTCTAATCTCCGCCCGGGATGCCTATGAATCCCCTTACACACCCATCGGGCTGTCTCGCTGGACGTCTACACCTCTTCCAGAGAGACAGCGCGCGCCAGACGACGACGCAGCCGCTGTCGGCGGGCCCGACGGGGGGCCGACGGGGGACACTCCTGTTCGCGCATGCGTGTAGTGTCGGCTGCCCCGGGGTCACCGCTGGAGGTCACGGTCAGGCGGCCCGCGGCGTCGGCGCCGCGCTGTTTGTATATCTCTCGGTATATGTTTGTTTTCGGCGGCTCGCAGTGTTTGCGGCGCTCCCGGGAGGCGCTCAGGCTCACTGGCCACCGGCTGACAAACACAGACGTATTGATGATGGCCTGCATCCGTCGACCTGCACGCCGAGCGGGGAGGGGCCTCTCGACACACATCAGGACGGCGACCGGTGACAGACGGACATCATTGGCGTGACAGAAAACCATCATTCATGTTCCGAGAAACGTGTCCCACTGACCGGACCATTTGTTACCGTCAGAAATACCTAATGCAGCAGTGTCACTCGTGTGTGTAGCATGCATGTCTGTCTATTGTACCATTAATGCTTTATGCCACTCAGTTCGGAGCTCCATTCTCAAGGTCCGACTATTGAATTCAGCGTTCTTCTGACAGGCCTTGCGCTGCTTCCGCTAAACTCTAATGATGGTCAATAATTGAGCGAATTTGATCAATTACCGCATTCTTTCACCACTCTCAATCCGTATCTCTGTTTTCTTGTCTCTTGGTCTGTCTGCCTGCCGAGAGCCCTATGTTTTACTCCTTTCCTCTATCGTCTCACCGCCCAAATCGGTGGTCGTTGTCGAGCATGACTTGTCGTTTGAGGACATACAACCCCTGCCTGCCGCACCCCGTCTTCGAGTGAGAGACAGGAGGGAGGGGCCCCCTCTACTCCGACCCTGGGGTCGGCAGAGGAATGTCGAGAGATACTCATGATCTATTTTTGTCGAGCTCTATAGATCAAATGTGTCTCGACTCACCCTTGTAGTAAAAGGGGACGTATAGACCGTAATCCGCCTGTGAGATAAACAAGATCTGTCTGCCCCTGAGGTGGACTGATTCATGGAGGGAGGAGCCCGTCATGCGTCCTCTCTGAGAAAGGTCAGTAGGAGGGGCTGTGCCCTTCCTCACAGCAGTTGGAGTGACTTTGCCCTGTCTCAGAGCGGTTGGAGTGACTGCCCTATCTCAGATCGGTTGGAGGCGCTGTGTCCTTTCTGCAGAGCTGTGGAGGGACAGTGCCCTGCTCCTGCTGGACAATAGGAGGGACTGTGCCCTTCTTCAGAGAAGTGCAAGGGTCGATCATTGCCTCAACGTCCCAGGAGGCCGTCTAAAACCGCTTTATCTCAGTACGGCGAGAGGGACCGCGCCCCGTCTCAGTACGCCGTCTGATGCGGCGCCGTCCTGCGCCGGGGGCGGGTCGTGACGCCGCCGTCCCTATCGGACCGATCTGCACAGCTCGGCCACTGTCTGCCGGTCAGAAGCGCCGCCGGTGGCGAGCTCACCGCATTCCTAATCACGACGCGCGAGCCGCCGTGCCGCTCAGAGGGCTATCGGGGCGGTATTTTGACCGGCCTATCAGTGCACTGAATGCCTGGCTGCGTGTTGTCGTGGAGAATGGCGTCTTTGATATGGAGCGTGAGCAGTGTTTCTGGCGAATAAATATAGCCTGATGGTGTTAAGCACGATATCTATTATAAGCTGGATTTCGTTGCACGTGCAGATGGTATCGTAAGCAGAGCGCCATGCCAGGTAATTGCGTCTGTCGCTTCTGAAGCGCCGTGGCCATGCGACGAGAATAGGACACGTGCTGCTGATGTTAATCGTTAACTTCATAGATTAAGGAGTTGAATAGAGTACTGCACGGACCAGAAAATTTCGATTAACCCTCGCCCGTAAACGGCGATCTGCCACCTTCGCCCATGCAGGGGGGGGGGTTGGTGCGACCCCCCCCCCTTGGCGTTTGAAAACGGAGCGTCGTAGAGCTTAGCGGAAAAGACCAACGGATTGCTCTCGCCGAGATCTCGCGATTGGTGGTATATTTTTTGGTCCTAGGTCAACATTTGACCTATTTTTGACCGGTCAAAGGTCAAATTTTCGGAAAATAGACTTTTTTCAACTTTCCGCGGCGATTGCGGCAAAACGGTGGGAGATATCGACTTGAAACCTTCACTATCGTGTTCCTTGATCAATTCTCTATCGTTTGGTATGTATTTCGTTTCCCTAACTCTAAAAATGGCGCGTTGGGAGCGCCGGAAGTCGGCAAGGTCACAGTCGGCGGCAGAAATTCGAAAAATCAAAATTTAAATTTTTGAAATCTGATTGTATTTTTGGATTTGGAAGGTCCATTTGCTCCCTATAGAAGCTAATATTGCTGCATATTCCCAATGAGGTGACAAGAATTAGCAAAATAGTGGTTCGGGCGCTTTTCAAAAAATAGTACCGGACGCTGTTCCTCTTGTGACGTCATAGCTCCGTGACCTGACCTGACCCGGTCAAGTTTCTTATACCATATGATAGCCAATACTTGCCCCAACATGCATGGGAAGTTTCATCACGATCCATCAACCGATGTCCGTACCACCGGCAGGAAACCTCGGGCGTTGGCACTCAGTTTGTGAAAATCCGGCCGGAGGCTGTTCCCTTTGTGACGTCATAACTCCGTGGCCTGACATGACCCGGTCAATTTTTTTTTATCAAAAGATGCGCAAGGTTTGCCCCATAAGGTAACCAAAATTTGGCGGCGCTGCGCGCCGCCGTTTTTGCACTATTTCCGAAAAACCTCAGGGGGGGGGTTGCACCAACCCCCCCCCTACATGGGCGAGGGTTAAGCCACAAATATATCGCAATTATCATAGCTCTTCAATCTACCCTAGAGCCAGGTCAGTGATGTGCCTATATCTCTTAAGGTGGAAAATCAATCAGGCCCATTCACCAAATTTCAAGGCACCCATTCGACCCCTATTTCGACCACGCCACTTCAGTGTCAATTTCATTAACCCCACCGGCCGGTGGCGATCCCATCAATAGGCCAATAATTCACATAAAGGCATCTTAGTCAGCCACTGACCATGGTAGTTCGGAAAAATCATAAATCAAAAGCTTAATTACATACTTTGCCGAATGCCACGTATCAAGGTCGTATGATATATGCCCCAAATATCGTTAGTGATTGTGTCTTAATGGACGGATGGGGGAAGTGAGGGCTCGCTGAGTGTCGACCCTGCATACAAAGCGGCGCCGAATCAATTGTGCTGCGGCCATCAGCGCGTCGGGCGGCCGGGGCTTCCGTCAGTTTATCGGCGCCAACACGGCATCGCGCGCACGATTCGCCTGCCCCGCCGCGGCTGAAGTGCACGGGCTAATAATGAAATGGGTTAGTTTAAATGGGCAGAAATATAACATATGCGAGACCCATCTTCTCAATAGGTTGGGCCGATTGGTTCAAATGCAAATAAGTAGTTTTAATATGATAAATATAGATATTCTGAAGTTCACAAATTAGTCTACGTAACTGAAAGTCAGGTAGTTGGTTATTCAAACCACCTGGGATTCTTCAATAAAAATGTGTTTGCACTAAAGCGGGCATAAAACTGCTCGCGATAATTGCCGCACGGTATGTCCAGAATGGCTCGCGGCAGACGGCAGCAGACGACATTCGACCACTCAACATGTTTCCATACATTTTCCACTTTACGGCAGTTTTATACCGGCGGACAGATAGCGGCTCCTGTTCTTTGTGTCTGCAGGAGTATGGAATGTGCAGAACCACAAACTCTCCGGGTACCTCATGGAATGTCTTAACACTCTGCCCGTAATGCGTCAGCGCTTAGTACTGACAGTGCACCGCGGTAGGTATTCGGAGTACTTAGAGACCGTCTCCGGTTACCGGTATTTTAGATCGAGGCTGCATATCTTTATCCGTTACTTCTCCTTCATTTTCTTTGTTAGAAGACAAAGGTTTGAGACGATGGCGTCAGCTTTCAGTGAAATATTGCAAGATCCTGCCATTGCGCCATTCAATTGATCTTCTCACGTAGTATACGCCCACAACATCCATTTGGCCATTGATCATTGTTGTTATACTCGGATGTTACTTATTACGTAAACTGTGTATGTTGCAGCATACCTATATAAGCGTGCCAATTGCCATCGATTTAAACAAAGATGGAATAAAATAAACTGATGATCAGTTATACCTACTTTCGAAACTATTCATCTTTCTTCCCGAACAAGTCTATGATTGACATCAAACGACAAGCTCACCATCCAGTGTCATCAATAGGACAGATCAGCTCATTTGTAAGCTGACTGAACTGTATAACCGAGCTGACGTTTCAGTCAGACTTTGACGAGAAGAGTGCACTGGATACTCGTACTGTTGCTTCTGGGCCAGTGAAACAAGCAACAGCCAAGTTACTAAGTGATGGTTGTCATTAATAGTACGACAAAACGCAAAATAACATTTTCACATGGTCGATAACTTGAATACGTTTCAGTTAGATTGTGCAAAAGGGCTGGACTCATAGGCGCGGGAGCCGGGGGGGGGGGCAGTGGGGGCAGCTTGCCCCCCTCCCCCAACTCTGGGGCCGTGGGGGCGGTGCCCCCACAGCTTTGAGACGGAATACCACACTTTTTTTGCAAATGTTTTCTTTTTTAGTTGAAAAAGCCGAGGGGTGAAAAATAAGTGGCCTAAAACCGGTGAGAAAACTAGATTTGGGGGTACCCTAGGTTCACCTCTATTATGGTGTGCCCCCCCCCCCCCCCAGTCGGAAAGTAGTTCCCGCGCCCCTGGCTGGACTCGACTGAAATCACGGTCGCGCTTGCTGCAGGTCTTCGCAAACAAATCCGGTGGTCTGTAATAGAGCGCAGTCAAACGTCACACAGCTTAGCCTGCTCCGGTCTCTCTGTCTCTCTCGATCTCTGTCTCTCTCTCTCTCTCTCTCTCTCTCTCTCTCTCTCTCTCGCTCTCTCTCTCTCTCTCTCTCTCTCTCTCTCTCTCTCTCTCTCTCTCTCTCTCTCTCTCTCTCTCTCTCTCTCTCTCTCTCTCTCTCTCTCTCCCAATTTGTTTCCACCCATTATGTCTCGATCAAGGTCTTCTATCGTCCATGCACCCCTGCATGTATAAACTCACCACTCCCCTTCTCTCAGCCTCGAGGACCCCATCCGCTGTCTCCCTCACTCTGTCTACCGTGGCACACCCCTGTATACAGCCGCCTCCCCTACCGGTCCCCATGGCAGACAGCCGGGCACACCCTGTAGTGATGGGCTGGACCCTGCACCTGGACCGCTATCAGCTGATCGGGTGTCAGCTGAGATCTCCGCTGCCCGTCTGCTGACACCGGAGAGGAGGGATCACGTGGTGTCCGATCATCTCCCCCGCTCCTCCCTCCCCTCCCCGAGTGTACTCTGTCGAAGTAGCAGGTCAGACGGTACAGGTAAAAGTCACGAGAGGCTGCGTCAGTGGTCACCTGTCACTGGAAGTGGCGTCACGTGTCACGTATCACGGGGAGCAGTGTCAGGTGGCCCGGTCGCGTGTCATGATACTGAGACAGCACTGAACTCTGCCCAAGGTATAAGGCGCAATTGCTGGCATGGCATGAGACGACGAGCCTAGAGATAATACGAAAAACTGCTTCGGATGGAACGGCCAGGAACTTATCAGCACAAATAAATGTGTTTGACGCATCATGTCATCTGCCATGACGGCTATAAATGCCAGTCATGAAATCGTTGACTATTCGTAACGGCACTGCGCAATGATACACAATATCATGTTGAGCTTCTTTCCGTCAGTCTCTCGCAGATTCACCAATTGCACAAAGTGCCGCAACAGTATTTCATCGTGTGCGTAATGCGTATGGAGCGGTACGTACGGTTCTCCAGGGTATTAGTCGTTGGTCGCTCGGCGAGCGGGAGGGCAACCAGTTCCGCCCCTGTATCGCGTGACCCCTTGCTCCGCCCAGTTACGCACGAGCGTACTCCACGCCGCGTAGTAGCGTGGGGAGGGGAGCGTTAGAATGGTGGCATGTGTAGAGGCTAGAACCGGTTTCTACCGCCATGCCACCGCCCAGCGACATGGACTGGGGTCAGTGACCAGGGCGCAGGGAAAGGTCAGAGGTCAGCTATAACGTAGAACTTTGTGTCTCCCTCCCCTCCGCGTGTAACGACCGCCCGACAGCGGCCGGCCGCCGATCAGGCTTGACATGTCAAGGTCACCCGCAGTCAACGGGCTCAGAGGGTTGGTCGAGTGTGCGTCCGTGGCTGACGACAGTCTCGACCATGTGCTATGGTGCCGATAGACTAGCGTGGGTAATAAGTTTTTGTTCAGTGCATATGGCTGCTGGGGTGTGTCATCTTGATATGATGCTTTGTAACTTGTATGATACGCTTAAGACCTCGCTGGCAGTGGCCGAGAGGAGAGGGGGGGGAGGGCGGGGAGGCGGGTGCCGCCTCCCACATGTTTATTTTTGTTGATAGCTGCGAGAGCTGAAATTTGGCAAGCTTGACCCTTGATTCAAGCTGAATTTTTATGACAGCAGCTGTATTTTCACCCTCGCCCATATTGGTGTTTTGCCAGCGTCTATCGTAAAGGGGGGGGGGGGAGGAGGCTCCATTGGACCCCTTTGCCGTTCAGCCCCTGATCGAGCTAGAGCTTCGCGGAAAAAGAGCGTGTTGCCCGTGGCGAGAGGAGACCGATAATACCCAATTTTAAGGTCCTAGGTCATTTGTTGATAGGTCAATATAACTCAAAAGTCGGGGAATCGGGACCTGTTAGAGCTTCGTAAAGTGAAGCTGTTATAGGGTTTTGCGGGGTGCTGATCACGAATTTCAAGTTAGTTTTGATCATAGATGATGTTTTCGTGCATTTAGGCCAGGTCGGGCCAGGTCAGGTCAGGTCACATGTTACGAGGGAACCAAAACTACTTCTTAAATGTTCAAACGGTTTCTAAATGCGAAATCAACTCCAAAATCTACCCTAGAAACATGCAGAACTCGAAAGAGTGAACAAAGGTCATCAAAGGTCAGTGACCTGACTGACCTTCACGTGACCTTGATACCCACTAGAATCCATGGGATCAACATCCTTTCACATGTTTGATCGCTTAAAGCCACAAGAAGACAATAAAACGCGCTCTACTCGAAATATGCCAAAACGCGATTCCGGCCAAACATGGTCTCGGAAAACAGGTCACACGTTAAAGGTCTTTTGAGTCAGGGTCATGCAAATTATAGGGTAGGCGTAATATTGATAAACTCGAGGGTACTGAAAGTTTCGTCGCAATCATTTTTGCGCGAGTTATTTGCGAAAAACTGAGGGTAGGAGGTCTGTTCGACACCCTCCTACAAGTGCGAAGGTTAAGGTCAGGCCCTTGACCAATGACGTCAAAAGTGAACCTCTGTAAGGTCCCAAAATGTCGCGACGTCGCAGCACCCTTCGTGCCAGGGGACTTTTCAACGGGGAATGAAGCTTATATGATCTAGTACTATCTCCCAGAGTCCTCACAACTTGTATGTAGCTATCTCGTATTTTTCTTAAGAGTCACCTGAAGTCAGGTCGGTCACGCAGCCTCACCATTATTAATCAATTGGGAAATACGAAAACTGTTATTTTGGCGCCGAGAGCCATCTAAAGCTGTCTTAAGCGCATGAATTCGCGATTTTATACAAGGGGAAGCGGGGGTAGCACCGCCATGTGGGAAACACCGCCATCCTCTCTATCGGCAAAACTCTGAATTGTAAATGTAAACACCCGCCATTTCGGTGTCCGAACGGAAACGGGACGCCGCGTGAGGTAGGTTTCGCTAAGATTTATTTGATTTTGAGATCGCAATTGCCCATTTTGTGAATTTCAAACCATCGTTGTAATCATTTGGCATGTTTTAGCAGCAAGTAAGTGGTCATTTCAAGTCAAAATGCCTTGATTTTTACGTTAAATTTGAGGGCATGAAGTGCTCTTCGTTGAGAAAGGAATTACAGAAGAATCGCGTCCCGGCTTGTTTTCCCGTCGGGGCGTTGTCGGTCCATGACTGTGTGTGAGGTAACACCGCCATGCTCGGCGCTGCTACCCCAAGGGGTGGCAAAATGGATAAAGCCGCAGTGATGATTCACTCAGCTCGGAGAAGAGCTTTAGTTAGGCCGCAAACGTCGTCTGTTTTTTAACCTCACGTTTGACTTCACTGGATGTTTCGAAATAAACGTGAATTTGTCATGCTTTGTATGCATATTGTCCGCAACAAACAGTCTGATCTGTGACAAACTAACAACCAACTCTTGTGTGTCTTATATGAGTTTGAGTTACTATTTCAGACAGCAGTAACGCTTCCAAGGGTGGCTGTCACCGTAAGGCCGATCTGTGGATAACATCGCCATCAGTGGCGGTGCTACCCGCACATTTTTTGGAGGACGGAAAATGCAGGACTTGTTTTCAATGTCTGTAAAGCAGCGAAATTTTATAATGGAGCGCTGGAAACTATGCCAACATGTAGGAAAACATTCCTACTTTCGCATGAATGCAAAAGAGCTTTGTTTTTACTACGCATATCAGCTCGGTGAGCAGAAATGCTTAAGGTGGCGGTGCTCCCCCCGCTTCCCCAATATTTGCAAGCCCCAGCATTCACTTTTCCATTCTTAAAGCTAGGCGACTTCATTTATGACGTCACTAAGGTCACAAGAGATTTCACCAGAAAGTCCCGATCAAATTAAGCTAGCGAGTCGGGAAGCCACCAGTGGACTTGTAAGGACCTACCGAATCGAGGAAGCGATATGACCTCTTTGAGCCAGCCTCGTGGCCTGAGTGGCTCTGCCCTGACATGACCTGAGGTAAACACCTTAAATTGACCTCAACAAAAACAAAGCGTATAGACGCGCTTCAGCATGCAAAACTCGATGGTGCCATTGTCTTGGCTCTGTAACCAGTTATGGTGAAGTTGTTTACCAAAAACCGATCCCGCGACTTGGAGCACTTATACTGACCTCAGAGTTTATCGGTGGACCTGAGACATTCAACTCGGTTACCAGTTGCTGCATTTCATACGACGCACGCGCTCAGTTTTATCCGCGAGGCGCTAGCTCAATTAGGGACAAAAAGACGGAGAGGGGTCGTAATCGCCCCCCCCCCTCGGCCGGGGTATATGCAGAAAACCCAAAATTTCGTTGAGGGTTAAGCACTGAAGTGATGTATTATGATGCGAGAAGATATAGGTCAAAACATATGCACTCGAGCGGATGTGAATAAAACTGTGTTTGATGTATGCCTTTTTTATTATACATTCGATTTCCTTTAGTTATTGGTAAGAACAGACACAACCAAGAAGAGCGCCCCTGAAGAAAAGGTGGCGCACTTGACGGGTGCGATTTTAAGGTCTAAGGTCAGTCGGGGACCTCTAAGTTCGGATCAAGCGCTGCATGTTAGGGTTACAAAAATGGGGGCAAAAATGCATCCCGATTTTGGCAGCATCGTTATGCTTCGTCACGGCACTCATCCACTCCCTCGGCCGAAATATTAGCTCCTTTTTGTTTGAGTTCTGGCATAATCCCGCACATTATGTTGCATGTTGTTTGCCATGAAAAAAGCATGTTCAGCTACGTTCTACGCAGTACGCACTAACCTAACCAACATCCCATCATCCACCACTAGCCACCATCCCGTTGTGTGATCCCTTCCACCCCACACGAATCAGCCGAGATACTAGTCAGTCGGGCTAGCGCTATCCTCCCCTCCACCCCACGCGGTCCCACGGTCATAGAATACTAAGGTAACACGGAGCCGAAGCTTCAAGCCA
Source organism: Amphibalanus amphitrite (assembly GCF_019059575.1). NCBI lineage: Eukaryota > Metazoa > Arthropoda > Thecostraca > Balanomorpha > Balanidae > Amphibalanus > Amphibalanus amphitrite. The sequence goes on from NW_024881867.1 coordinate 310,994, forward strand.
GGGGACACGGGAGGCATGCCGTCAGCTGTCCATTTATAAATAATCGGTTTCTTTTCTAATGTTTTTCTGATGTTTTGCATCAATGAGGTACATCAAAAATTAAGTTTTATTTTTTTGAGGTCGAAAATATTTTGTTGTCCAAACTGTCCCCGTTTAAAGAAAATAGACAGGGGGAGAGTTTACCCAGGACCCTATGGAGAGAGTCAACCCAGGGCCCTATGGGAGAGAGTTAACACGTGCTTCTATGGGGCGAATTCGATGCAACAATGGCGCAGTAGCGACATTACTCTTGTTCGATGTTTTTCGGACGACAAAGATTCTACGCCATTTGGCCAATCACATTCCATAATTGCAGCCGAGCCCCCGTTGATCTAGAACGGGATTGGCCGGACGAAGTACAATCTTCGTCGTCTGAGAGACATCGAACGAGGGGTACATCGACTGAACATACATTGCGATTCAATATTCAGTATTTTATGACCGTGATTGCAATCCAAATTTGCATTTGAGCTCAGCAGTCGAGTGTGGTGCCAAAAATACCAGAAGCGATGTCCTATATACGGCCTTGACCAGAAGTGTTGCATGCCCTGGATGCAGAAAAACAAGATTGAGATGAGTGGATCAAGATGTATCTTTCGTGCAGATGTATCAAGATCCTTTCACTTAAGATCCATGCAGGTGAGGTTCCAGTGAAATTTGAATTCGATAGGTAGCTATTTTTGATTTTGCTTTGATACTTGTGGTAAGGAAACATGATTATGGTTGCATGAACCGCCCACTGCTCATTGCTGTCTTGTCTCACGTTCGATATCCGATCACCATTCTTAAATAGCTCACCCCATATGGAAATCAGGTTTCAGGAGGCCATTAGGCTTGTGGGGCCTGGTCTCAATGAGCTCCCAGTGCTAAGGACAGTCAGGCTCATATGCTGGGTAAGGTCAGGTTCAGGTAGGCCAGTATGCACTCTGCAAAGCATGGCAATTTCGACAAGATCTCGTCTGTGCTGGCTTGTCCGGCTGGTGAGGCTTTGGTGTGGCGTGGATTTAGCTTGGTGCAGTGCGGATTTTGTGTAGCGCGGTGCAGATTTGGTCTGGTGTGGTCAGGTGGTGAGGGATGTAGTGTAGTGCATTTTAAATGTGGCTGATAGGTGTGAGGTGGTCAGAACGGACTGTGCCAGTGCTGGTGCCTGGTGGTCCCACCAATCACGGGGGTCATCTCCTGTTGTGACCCAGGGCCCAGGGGGTCTAGTCAAAACCTTACCTATTTCTGCTAACCTAAACCTATTTCTTACAAATTAGGCATAAATGTGATTATGGTATAATGATAATTAAACCTGGCCCTTTTTCAGGCGCAAGCTTTGGATGAACTTCTGCTTCTGCGGTCGGCATTCTTACAGGAGAACCCAAGATTCATTGTACCTACCTGTATGCATTTCAAAACTGAATAATTGATAGCAACAAGTAAATATTTGAAGTTGCAGCCATGAGCCAAATGCTGTGCCTTCTCTGCTGCAAGAGCTACATGTCACCATTGAAGCAAGGTAAGTGTTAAAAGAAATTGTTCACCTTCTGTGAGTAACTTGATAAATAAAATTTAAAAAGGTGTGTTAAAAATGTGATGAATAAAATTTAAATGTATTCTAACTTGGAATTACACACTTCTTCTAAAGGGATTTCATTATTTTAATGATTAGAGTTATGAACACTTACAGCTGAACAACCTATCAGCTGCAAGGGATTCTGCTCCTGTAAGTGCTCTCATCGCTGATTGGCCACTGTGTGTGTTGAAGAGGTTTCTGCTTGCTGTAAATGAGCACTAGAACATTAATTTAAGCACCAATATTCACTGATAAAAGGTGAATATATCAAACGGTTCAAATATAAGGCATACACAATTCTGCTCTATCAGGCTGCTATCTCAGTTTAAAATCCCATGTTAAAGGTGAACTATTTCCTCGACAGGACCAGCTCGACTCCTGCAGTAGGAGTCCAGCCTCGTCCAGTCGTCGCCGCTCGCCAAGACCAGCCGGACTCCTGCAATAGGGGTCCAGGCTGACCCGTTCGTCCAGTAACCGCCGCTCGTCAGCACCAGCTGGGCTCCTGTAGTAGGGGTCCAGCCTCGTCCAGTCGCCGCCGCTCGCCAAGACCAGCTGGGCTCCTGTAGTATGGGGCTAGGATGGCCCGTTCATCAACCGGTCCTGAAGTCACATCGCCGTCAGCCAGCCGAACTCAGTACATAAGTCACCAACCCTGAATGTTGCCAGCCAAAGTCGGCAGTTTCCTTCGGACAGTCATCTCACCAGTGTTGTACAGTGTACGAGGTTAGTGACGCAGTTAAATGCGTCAATTAAATGCGAGGACGTGCGCTTGTATGCAGCGTTTTGTCATGTTGAGCTGCATGGGTGTCGATTTTCACCGAATTGAGGGTGCCCACTGCCCGGGCGCAGCAAATCCGCCGCTGCCTTAGCGGTGACCTTGACCCGCACCGTCTGTTGGGGCTCCAAAGCCAAGCCAGCCGAGCCGGCGGGGAATCTAAAGAGCTTGAGCACCCCCAACCCGGCGGAAATTGACACCTATGTTGAGCTGTATGGATGCGTTTTAGCCTTCCGCCGTGGTGGTAAATAGCAGCCTACATGCAGAATTAGGCAGGCTTATTAGCGGACTCATTATTGGATTCATTGTGTCACGTTTGTCGGCACGTGTAAGATGTGCTTAACTGCCATTAGCTCTCGGCCTGGCGACTTCTGGGGACCACGTAATGGGGATGACAATTGGGATCCTGTGCCTTAAGCCGGCCATTTACGTCCATGGCTATATACCCCCGTACTAGGGCTAGTTATGACGTATATAGGGATCCACGAGATCTTTTTTGATGAATGTGTTGTGCAGTGTTGAGATCCGCGTGTAACGTCACTGTTTGGCCAGTCTGCCCTCAAACGCGTCATCTTTACTCGTATTTTATTTACTGAACGCTTTGCATGGTCCAGTGGTTTATATAGACATCTTCCTTGCACTAGCTAGTTTTATGTGGCCAGGTTGATTGCCTGTCAGCGCGGTCACGCTGTCGTCTTTCGATTGGTGCGCTTAAATGCGGCGAGATGAATATAGGATTTCCTTTGATGCCATTTAGTACCTGCGCCCAGCTCAACTGGGGAAGGGGGGGGGGGGCACTGCCGACTTTTGGTCCCATTCTTTCCATGTAACGCCCATAGAGCCCATTGTTAAAATGCCAAAATCAAAGGGGGGCACGGTGCCCCGGTGCCCTCCCCGTTCCGCCGCCTATGCGCGAAAGTACCAACTACCAACAGTTTCCAGTTGTTTGTGTCCCAAAGTTTTTTATGAGTTGGACGATTGGGCTTTTCCCATCGCTCGTTATGCAATTATTTTGTTAAACGCTCTAAAATTGTTTCTCTACAAGTCATTAGAACTTAGAAGTAAATAGATATTGATGGATACGATCTCAAGGGGGCCGATAAGAAGGAAGAGCGCGCGGCGCAATGATTGTGGAGCACAGCACACGATTAATGTGAGGCGCATTTAAAGGGACCCTCCCACCTTAACATTAGATTTGAGTTGAGATAGCCAAAATGTGGTCCCTGGCTCACAATTACCGGTTTCGGCACTCACAACATCGAGAAATGCCTTAAATCGGAAATATTGAATTTCAAAATTGCAGCATTTTGATTCAGAGGGGCTAATGCTTAGGAATACCCCTCTGAATGTGTGACGTCAGTGCAAATATCTAACGATTTTTAAATGTTTGACTAAAACGTTTTGTAGCACGCGGTGGTATATGCTATTTGCGCGCAACATCTGCCGCAAACGCCGCACTTCTAAAATAAAGTCGCTAGAAACAGCGGAGATCCCAAAAAAGTAAACAAAAGTAAAAGTCTAATATCTTGAAAACCGGTGAATATTTTTCGGTGAAATTTGGTATATATTCGTTTTCGCTCTTTCTGAACCGAGCGACATCACTTTCATGCCAATTCATAAACTTTTTTGAAGGTGGGAGGGTCCCTTTAAGCGAGAAATAACTTCATTGAACAGAAATGAGCAGAGTACCAGCATTGAAACTGCACCAGTACCAGCATTGAAACTAAATATAAGATATCTCAGAAGGTTGCGCTTTTGGGGCCGAGTTGTGGTGCTTTACGCCGTACATCATGCTTAATGAATGTGACCGTCGTGTTTGTGGGATCCCCGTCGGTACTAGTCAGCCCCACGAATCGTGGTAGATCATAAAGATAATCTTCGCCTCCGGTTATGATTTTGATATATCTACGAAACGGGTGCTGGGTGGTACACGAAAGCAGCTTTTTCAGGTGAGTTGAAAGGGGAAGAGGTTCTTTGAATTACCATTTCGGACCATGGTTCTAAAAAGCGCTAGTTTAAAACTATTGTTATAATTCCTATCGTAAACCATCGGACGCTCGACGCTGCATTGGCATTGGTACGATGTGCCGGTAATCGCTTCGCTCGCCGAGAATGATAGCGTGGCAGGTTTACTGATATGTAGGATTATCAAATAAATGTAATAGAAACGATATTAAATCCACTACCTCTTTAGAAGCTCTTGAAATAAACCTGGCTATCTGGTTGTCGAAGCCAGGCAAATTATATGCTTGGAATGGCTAAATGTCCATTGTCCATGACATCATTAAATTGAATTATTTTCCTTCTTAGCACTTAAAATACATTTCAGCGACACAAAACTCCCAAAAGTCTGATATCTTGCCCGTGGTATCGTGGTACGATCGGCGAGTACCTAAACCTTCCTACGCAATGTCCATGGCTATGCTGATGCGAAGTCTAAGGTTGGCCTACATAAGCCTTGGGTTGGCCTGTTTATCCTGTTTCATATCGTATCTATGATAATAAAGTGTTCACGATCGCATAGCCAAACTGAGAACAAAATATTTATTTGCAAAACTCCAGCAATACCCCTCGCTTGATACTATAAAAAATATTGCACACGATCATGCGAAGCCGTGAATCCTACCGCCTTTATTTAGCGCCGGCGTTCCCGCGTTAATAATTTCTCCTGAATCGGAGGACCAATAATCAGCTGACGCACCGTTGTTTTGATGTCGGCGGACCGTGCCAGCCTGCGCGGTCCGAAGGGTCGGCCGATGCCTAAGGGCGCGCCGCGCGCCGGCCACCCGGATAGCCTCTGCTGAGTCTCCCTTTCATGCTCCGTTTACTACACGCTCGATTCATTCATGATTCTGTGTTTCCGCCTCCCTCTCGCTAGGTGGCACCATGGATGTCATAGGCGATCCCAGGAAGACTGCGGCCAGAATGCCCCAAACGGCAGAAAATGAGGTTTTTGCTAAATATCTCAGAAAGTATTTGTCTTACGACGATGCAATTTCACAGTGTCGTGGCAAATGTGCATACGCACAAATCGGTTTAATACTTATGCATTTGAACATTATATAGGACCAGATATATCCGAAAAAGCAAAACCAACAAGACTTTTACTGGAGAACCGTACCTAAGCGTCATTCAGCTTCCTTGTGCATGTCAATGTCTGCACACCATTCCGGACGCACGCTGACATCTATTTGTTAACCCTGACAGCCAACACAAATCATTGCAAATCACACAAATGATTAATAGGCCGCTCACTGCACCTGGTTTCAACAACTCGAAATTCTTGCAAGAAAAAAAAGTGAGCGAATATCCACGAAACAATGATAAATTAGTACGGATCGCGTTTTCTAACAAGACACATGTTGAATTCATGAGTGATAGAAAATCAGCGTTTTGCCGCTGTAATTGTCTGTTAACACGAACTAAACAGCAGCAGCGACACGAATACATCTATTAGATATAATATATTAATTAGTGGCAACTTTCATGACAGAGAATCATATGAATCTTGTTGTTGTAGTAATGTAAACAGGAAAGCGTCGTTTCCAGTTTGTGAGAAACAGTAGGCATTTCTGTCTTGTTGTATTACACACCCACTTTTGACTCCCCCACCTAACGAGATAACGAGTAGGTACGGCCCTCCAGGTATTAAGTGGTTGGTTACCAACATCACAATAATAGATCTGCATTGATGAATACGTCTAATGGCTGTTGAAAACCACTGCCGAAATGTGTGCACGAAACCTCTTCTCATTTCTATTGAGTCATTTTACAGGAGTGTCTCTGTCATTCAAAGTTATTACGCCAAAAGCACATAGACTAACCAACCACTCTTTTGCTGGAGGGCCCGGGGCCGTACCTATATGTTCACTGTTCACCTGAATATAAATGGATTGTTACAGGATCAAACGGAAATGTGCAATAATTTTATCCGATAAGTTAGCTTCTGACTTATTATTGGAGTCGTTCGATCTTCAAAAGTAAAATTGCGCTTTAAATACATCGGAAAATTTGTTTCTAATTTTTAACAGTCTAGAAATATCTAGACTGTTATCAGTTACGAACCGATCGAGAAATAAACAGAAGCAAATTCAACAGCAAAATTCGCTGCATATTCGGGACGATCTAACACAAATGGACTGAAAGTCTAAGCCATTGCTAGCCCCAAAACACGTAAATTTAAATGGAAACAAATTTCGACCGACTTATGCTTGACCAATGAGCTGACCATCATTTTACTTCGATTCGTTATATATCATATTCACGTCATCCATGCTTCTTGTTACACCTTCGAAAAAAATGCCGTGTACTCTACCAATCAAGGCAGTGGCAGTGCACCCATGACATTCAGAATATCAGGTAAGGCCAAAGCACACAGTAAGCCATTCCCAGAGCCTTCTGGCGAGCTGCGCTTCATCACTGTCACAGAGGCTTTGTTTTCTGAAAATCCGCATTAACACAAAAGCTCACTTTCACCACTATTGTGTGTTTAACAGAAGCGGAGCACGATTGACGAATTGTCGGACCACAACTGAAAAATGCGTCAAACCACATAGCGTGCAGACACATCAATTCTTCCTCAAAAGCTCTCTACGGCATATTTATATTCGGGCCCGGCGCGCGTGACAGCCAGCTGCGCCGGCCGGCCGGTGCCCCCGGAGTGACCGGCGGGGGTCACCGATATCCCTCTGCCGCCCCCTCTCCCGCTAAAACAGGTAGCCGGCAGGGTGGCCTCCCGGGATATATCTGAGCGCAGTGCGTCTCACGGCAGGGCGCCGCGGCGTCTGCCTTGCCCCCTTTGTCTCACGACATTCCGTCGGTCGGAGCAGAGCGCTGGGTGCGGTCAGCGCGGCGGCGCGCCCGGGGCGACCCCAACAAAGGATCGCTGCGCCCGGAGAGCGCCAATCGAGCCACGGCCAATGCCAAGGCCGATCGAGCCACGCCGATGACAGATGGGCCCTGATTCGGGAAACATTTGAATGCATGCTGGAGCAGGCGAGAGATAAATCAACCCATCCGATGATGCATTGAGGTCTGGGATCTGGTATGAAAGTGCTATCAAACTTTGGACTAATTATTGTTTTTTTTCAATTATAATACCCACCACACCGTAAACCATAACAGGATCCATGCATGGTGAGATAGCGAAGTACCATTTGTGGCTTCGCGTGCAAAATGTTAGTACCTCCGTATAGGGATTCCATGCCGGCAATAACAACGGCAAACAGCCTAAATGAAGTAACTTCACCTACTGCTAGATCAATGGGAGAACTTTGTAACCAAGCGCGCTTTCCGGCTTGTTTCACCTCCAGTGAAACACCACCTAAAACGGTGCCTTCGCAGGCAACAAGAGACTTCGCAGAGACTTTGCGCTGTTAGAACGTGCCGTAGCAATTACCTACATAGGTGCATAGAATGTGGAGTCTCAGAGGCGGCATCCCCTGACGGTCGCTGAACATCCGAACCCCACGAATGTCAGTAGTAGAGTCCCCGTTGCGAAATCCAAGTTCGCGACGCCATGGTGACAAGACATTTTTTGCTCGGGTTTCATGTACTCTAGTTAATACCATCACAACGGTTACATCGAACTGGCGAAATGTTACACGGCAGCGCGATATCACAAGCCCCGGATCACGGCTGGTAGCACATAATTCCGAGACGGAGGAGATCGGAAGCTTCGGCTTAACGCCGCCAACAGAAAAAAAAATAGCACCACGCAACACATTGAAAATCAGTCGAGCTTGCGGCAATGTACTGAATTTTAGACGGCCGGCTACATACGTTCTGTCCTATCAGTTACAAGTGCGAGTGCCTGTCGGGTGCCTTTGAACCCACAGCCTTACATTGCGACGAAACTTACCTACATTCTGAAACACTCGAAACAGCTAACAGGCGATGTTGTCACGTACACAAAAATATCCCAAATACGGCATTAAAATGCCTGTTCGTACTTCTTTCGAGGCTAATGACAGACTATTGTCACCAGCCTAGATTTCGCCACTGAAATACGACCGATCTAAACATATATTACAGCATACTGTGGCAGCGTTACGCGTCCTTCAGATAGTGTTTCACGTATCACAAACATTCCAAAGTATAGAGAACAGAAGGGCATTATCTAAGAATGATGATGTACCATATATCGAAATATATTCATATCCGGCGCTGCAAATGTTCATACTAGCACCCAGGCCATTTACATCTTCTGTCCAAGCACCCATACGAGTATAACGGCAGTGTAAAAAGTGCGTCGGCCCTAAGCGTGCAAGAAATTTCAAAACGCGTGGTCTGGGCCTTTCCTCCTCACAACCCGCACCTAAAACATTCAGCTAAGGTAGGTAATGCATCACAAATTGGCCAAATTCGGTAAGCCATGGCCCGTTGTTACACGACCGTCAACATTTTGTCGGACATTCGATTCTACAATCGACAGAGAGGATTGATGCATGACGAGGGCGACCTCGCTGCAAGACAAATCGATTCACACAAGCGATCGCACGTCTTACGGTAAGTGTTGTTTTTACAGCCCGTCTTAACATAATAGTCTTAGTCAACCACGAAAACAATGGCTGTCACATTTGTTTTGCCAAAGCCGCTCTGGGCGCACCTGAAACAACGACCAAACCGACGGTGACTCGGAAATTCCACCAACAAACAAAACTGAAGGCTAAGCCTTGCATTTTACATGCTTACAATCACCATCGAGGCAATTCATTGACTTGTGAAAGTACTTCGGCGTCGTCTGCCAAAAGGGTGCTACCCTTGAACTTCCCGACTCTTGTCTTATGCAGATGTAACCTAGCCCACGCAGCAGGGATGCGGAGCCGTGGAAATTTCAGACGGCTCCGGCTCCGGCTCCGGCTCCGGAGAAAAAAATCGGCTCCGGCTCCGGCTCCGGCTCCGGGTGAAATGTTATGGCGGCTCCGGCTCCGGCTCCGGCTCCGAGTAAAATGGTCCGGCTCCGGCGGCTCCGGCTCCGGCGGCTCCGGCTCCGACTCAGTACATCCCCTACGCAATCAATTAAATACGGGTGGAAGAAAAATTGGATTGGTTATACGCGTTACTCTTTGCCATGACCGCCTCACCGCGTCCCCGCGCAAACGCACCTCGGAGAGAACTGGCAGAACAAAGGGCTAGGAAGCGATGGCATTGGAAACGCAGTCGCCGCGAATCGGAGTTCAGTGAACCATCGTAAGCTGACACCCGTCTCGGCTGCATTGGGGGTGAGGGGTGGGGGGTGTGTGGGATGAGACGGTGCTGGGAGTCGCAGTCCACTGCACTGGTTTGAAAACAATGGCCGTCACCTGATGACTGGTCCTCATGTTCAGGGGATGCAGTAGACGTGGGGGGGGGGGGAAGAGCAAACAGGAAGTTGTTTGCGTACTGTGGGATACTGGGGATATTCGGATTTTTTCATTCACTTGATGGCCCATGACGTAAGTACCATATGTTTTACTGCCTTGTACTGTCAAACCGAACTAGGTCAATTATTATTTTTTTTCCTCTTCAAAAAATAAAAAGGAGCCGGAGTCGCCCCCTTTTTTGGCGGCTCCGGCTCCGGCTCCGGCTCCGGGCTATTTTGTTTCACGGCTCCGGCTCCGGCTCCGGCTCCGGGCAAAATATGCCGGCTCCGGCGGCTCCGGCTCCGACTCCGGCTCCGGCTCCGCATCCCTGCCACGCAGCAAAACAAAGGGATTGACGTTTACCCGCTAACCTGAGGCCGCCTCAGAGCGAGCTCTCTGTCCGCCGTATGACCACTCATTGCCAGGCTTCAGCCGTCCAGCACAATACCCCGTCCCGTAAAAGTCCGGCTATCATGTCGGCCTCATCGGCACGCCACGGACCACTGCGTGCAGAGCGCGCTGGTCCGCCCCATCAATCCAGTCTGGACAGGGCGTCTGCAGGCAGGCCGGCCCCCGGTCCTGGCCGCCGCCCGGCGCCGCTCCGTCTGCACCTGCGTCCTGCACCCCCCAGTGACGTCACCAGCAGTGACGCCCCCAGGGGCAGAGCGCGCCGGCCAGGTGCCATGTCAGGACGCTCCCACCGAGCTCGCGATGTCACGAGCGCGGCCGCTGCCATGTCGGCGCAGTGTGACGTTCAAGGTTGGTCAATCGGGTCATTTGTTCAGGTGTCATTTGGTTCCTTCTAGGAAGCGGGTTTCATGAGGTCGACGGTGCAGATCGGACTAGATTTGACAGGAATTATAAGCAGGGGAATTACAACCGTGGTGCAGGGATTTTGTGGCTGGACTGCTTTCTATTTCGCACGAAAGATAATTGCAAATTGGATTTGTCTGGGGATTTGCGCAGAAAACTCTAGGTACATGATAGGATTTCATACAAAAAAAAACTTTGCAACCAGGTAGGTAATGCTTCTGTCAAAAAAAGGTTGGGTTATGTTCTTCTATCGTTTATCGCTGCTTTATTCGTAATCATCTTAATACGAGACAGATTAATTCAATTGGAAACAATCGATTTGTAACAGACCTTTCCTTAACGAATCTCTTTGAACCATGATATTAAAATTGCCGAAAAAGTATAATGATTCAAGATGAAAAATATTCATGAAACAGCTATTCTCATTCTACCCAAAACTTTCAAAATGAAGGGCCGCTTTTATTTCCGTCTGGAGATGAAGCTATCCAAATTGAAGCCGACGTGCCGTATAGGTTAGCGGTGTGATAGCACCGCTGATCCATTGTCCATTGTTGGCTGAACAGCGGAGATAAACACCCAAACAGCCGACATCCCGGCACCGGGTCAGCCAAGACCGGGTCCGTTTCCTAACGTCTGTCACACTCTGCTTTCTAAGGCGTTTATCACAGTGGACGGGCCCGCCGCCCGCGGAGCGCCGGCACCCGGTCATCTCTCCGGTCCTGTTTCTCACACCGCTCCGGGCCAGTCGACAGACCCTGCGACGTTACATCACGGCACTCCGCGGCCCCGCCGCCTCTCCGCAGCCCCCCACCTCCCGGGGTCGGCGGCGGCGGCCGGCATGCTAAGTGGCCGTGTTGGGATTCACCCGGGCGACGCTAACCGCGGCGCAAACATCGCTGAGGCAACCGGCGCGCGTCGCAAGCGACGGTGACGACGGACGGGTCGGCGCCGCCGCCGCGCGCGTCAGACAGCTCGGCGACAGCGACAGCGATCCGTGCGAGCCGTATGAATAACCATTCCGGCCGGCAGTGCCGGTGAAACATGAGAGTGGCCGCCGGGGTGCCGCCCCCCGCCGCGCCGCCCCGGGTAACCGACAGAAACCTTGGGCGCCAACCACGTCAGGGTCATTGATTTACCAACAGATATTTCTGGCAGGTATGTAGCATGTTAATTACGTGCTGGTGAGCTGACAGTTGGCACAGAGTGTATATTTATCACAAGCCGTTGCGGGGACGTCTCTACACTGCTTTTCGCAACCCCAAAACTACGACACATTTGGGGTTTGGTCCGTCGACGCCGTCTTCCGAGTCGAAACATAAATGTAAACAATGTTTTAGGCAAGTAGGTATTTTGTAACCGTTTAGCGGTGAAAGAAAAACCAAACCTCAATGGCAGCGAACCCAACCGATTCCAAACGCACCTATCCCCCACCCCCCACCAAAAAAAAAAAAAATGCTACGACAGATTACAGAAGGTACGGCCCTCTGCAAACTGCGTGGTAGGTATTCTTTTTTCGACACAACCGATAATAACTCAAATGCTATGTTATCAGTCGGTCGGCACACATTGCATATAGATGCGCCATGCTCCATTCCTTCGATTGGTTCTATCACTAAACAAAGTATACGCCTAGTGTAGCAACAAAATGCAAAAGTTTGTTTTGGGGGCAAATATAAACTTTTGTGTGTTGTTGCCAAACTAGATGGAAAATGTATACCAAAATAAGTCCAATCTAAGGTGCGGAGTCTCGCGCGTCTTGCTGTTACGATTTCCGAGTGACCTTTAGCACAGTATTCGCGTTATTCTCGGTTTTGTAAAAAAAAAAGAATACCTACCACGCAGTTTGCAGAGGGCTGTACCTTCACACAAGTGCGCCTCCCGTATCCGGCAGAGCGGCACTGCCCACGCGCTCTGTCCCTATTGACGTCAGTCCCATCTGCTGTCCTGTATCGTCGGGAATGTGCGCCGACGTTTCAGCAGGTAAAATGTGTCTCCGGGACAGAGTTTTACCCGGAGCCAGTGAACAGGGTCTGCGGTGCACGCGATCGCTCCAGGATGCTCCCGGGGTAGACGGGCCGGCGCGGCCGCCCGCCGCTCGCCGGTCACGCCATTGTCCATGAGGCCTCGGCGGCACCGCCAGCCGGTCGGCCGATCAATTCAATAGCGTTTCGATGTTTCGGCAAAACAAAGTGAGGAAGTGGGCTCTGTGAACAAATCACCTCGACTGACAGCTGGGCTTACGTTGATAGAGCGACGAGTGTTCGGCCGACCCACGCCGTGCAGGGATGGTCATTGACAGGATGAGGGGCTGATTCAAAATCGATTGGTAATAGGTGCAAGATGTGCAAAACTGTTAGGTTAACCCGCGCCGTGCTGGTGGCCTGAACTTTCCGCCGAGTGCTGGGGGGGGGGGGGGCGTTTTCACGCCCCCCGTCTAACTCGGCTCCTGGGCCACGTAGCGACACGCGGTAAGCGGCAATCGAAAGAGCGTCAAAAATAAGGACGAAAACACTTCGGTCATTTTTTGGGTCAGGTCAAAGGTCAGGTCACCAGAGGTCACCAAAGGTAAAATGTTGACTATTTCAACATTTTGGAAACTGCCAACGGCTATCTCGGGAACCGATAGAGCTACAGCGCCGCGGAAAAGCGCATTCGATAGCCCTTTTACAGACCTTTCTGAGTAATGTTCTCAGATTTGACCTCAGGTCAACGGTTTAGCCTCCAGAGGGCAAAAACTCCAAAAATAGCCGTTTTTACGAAAAACGTTTTTTCGTCAATAACTTTTGACTCATAAGCGCCATGACATTACTTTTGCCAGCATCGTGTTCCTCTCGTCGAGACGCGTCGAATGAACTATTTGTTGACCTTGAAAGGTCATTTTGAAAATTTGACCTCAGGTCAAGGTCATGACCTGACCGAAAAGGGTCATGTTGCATATCAGTCGATCCGTATCGTCGAGCTGAACACATCTGACGTGTTTTCACCGCTCTAGCACGTCTCTATCAAAAGTTATAGCAAAAAAACTGCTGGCGACCGTTCATGACCTGAGATGACCTCAGGGGCACACAGAGGGGTCACAGGTGCATTTTTCCTATTCAGTGTGTCATGTTTACCTATGAACCGATGTTTGAGAGCGTTTTGAACGATATTCGTCCAAAAGAGGCGCATTTCAATTTTCTCCCATTGACTTATAATGGAGAGGTCGCAAAATTGACCTGACCTTAGGTCACAGATATCAAAAATCCGAGATATACATTTTATACATACTGTTACTCATATCAATCGCTGAAAGTTTCAAAGTGATCGTTCAGTCGGTGTAGCTATAGCGAGCCTTTGAACTTTTTCTGAGGTAAGGTCACTTGACGTGACCTGGTGACCTGACCTTGAACGGCCTAGGTCTGAAATTTTCACAACATGTGCGGAAATGATGTAGGAACACGTGTACCAAAAACGGCGGCGCTGCGCGCCGCCGTTTTTGAGATATTCGCGAAAAACCTGAGGGGGGGGGGCGTAAAAACGCCCCCCCCTAGCACGGCGCGGGTTAATGACATTGTTTAAAGATAGGTATACTAAGGATTCTCTATTTTAAAAATCGATTTTAAATTCATCATAGAAAATAATGCCCAAATAAAAAAGATGAAGCTTCCTTCACCATCGACAAATTCAGCACGCTATTTCATATCATCAAAGATTTCAGTGCAACTAATAGGCAGCCTACACAGCATCAAAACAGTTGAGCACGCCAAAAACACAAATGACTCCCTCAGTCACACTACTAACTCTAACTCAGTATCCACCGTGACACACACTAAATAGTCGCTGTGGCCGGCTCATTTTCACTCCCAAACGGTGCAAGGAAGGTGGGGCGTGATGCTGGCACAATATGGGCCTGATTCGGCGCACGTTTCCCCACAGGCGTAAAGGAGCACAATGGCACGTGTGACCGAGCCGCAGAATGAGACGAGCGGCGAATGGACAGCTACTGGAGAAAACGGAGAAAACCGCTCAGCTCCTTTGGCGGGAAGATAGATGGGCGCCGGAGAATAGCATAAGAAGAAGAAAACCACGTCGATTGAAACAGTCATTGTCAAATGACCGGCAGATAAGCATGCAAATAAACGTTCAATATTGTTTGCAATGAACGCATCGCAAAAGGGCTGATATCCTGGGACATTGAAACACCTTGATTGTGACTTTTGGCCTTTTCTAAATGCAGCCCTATGTTTATTTCAACGCTGTGACCGTCTAAATTTAGCCTGAGTTCCAGCGAGAGGTGCCTATAATTTGACAATGTCGGTTCTCGGTCGATTTGACCTTTGGAACACGTCATGCAGTGACACTCTGCATTCGGGGGAAGTCTGCCATACCTACCACCCGCACCTCAGGACTGCTGGGGCCCGCCGCTGCAGACCTCAGAACGAACTGCCCTGTCAAGGCACTCCGCCTGAATATGCGCTATCGTGAGATGAGGCCCGGTCCGCTGACAGCGGGGCAGGTCAATCTCGAATACTACGACTCCGATTTCGATGGAAAGATGCAATCGGACGAAGCTGAGATTGCATTCCACGAAACGTTCTGCACATGCAAGCAGTGTCAGCAAGTTTGTCAAAGCTGGTGCTGGAGTCTTCAGTGGACTTGGAAGTGGCTTTTCATCGTGAACACCAGTTTTGAAACTGTTTTGCCTAGGTCAACCAGCCATTCATCTCAAGCGTCTTGGTCATACTCACCATTCAACTTGACCTGAATATCACAAAAGACTGTTTAAGAGCGTCACGTGCTTGTCACCATGATAAACTGATGTGCAAGAATGTTTTTGCTAGACACTCCTCGAAAGGCTTAAATACTCGTGCATGCGGCAACCTTTTAAAGATTACTTTCTCAGAGATGAATTATTCCCCGATGATCTTTATCATTTAAAATTTGATGTGAAAACTAAAAAGTGATTTAAAAGTGTTTCAAATGACATTTCTTTTTGCAAAACACATTAAACATACATTTCCCCCAAGTAATCGAGCATTCGAAGACGACTTGCCATTGAGAATTGAGAGGCGCTCCACCAACCTCAAGAACTGGTTGGGTCGCATCCAAATCATGTGAATGTTTACGGGTCCTTGAGCTGTGATTTGATTACCTCTTTCGGCGCTCTCCACACACATGTGTCGTGGAGTGGATCCCCGCGGTGCGTCGTCAAACGCCGCGGCGAGCACCAACCGCCGCGCGGCGAAAACAAACAACCCCGGTGACGGCGACAAGGCCGCGGCGCTCCGCTTTCCGCCGCCTCAATAGAGTGGTCTCGACCCGCACTGGCGCGCCGTCCCCGGCTGTGACAGGACAGGGCCTTGGGAGACAAGTCTCTGCACAGACAGCGCGCCCACTTGATATGCGCTCCCACGGCCGGCCGGGCGCGCCGCCCTTCCGCCGCCCGCGCGTCACAACTGCCTCCGGGGCGCCAGAGTCGCCGCAGCGCGTCCCGTGAGGGGGTCAAGTGTCGTCCGAGTGGTCACACGACGGGCGGAGCTGTCTCCAGGGCAGGTGGTATTGAATGGGCCCCATCGACTGGAGGTGACGGCCGTGAATGCAAAACTCGAGTCCGACGGCTGCGATGTTTGGCTATCCGGGGAGAGGCGGCATATTTGGCGGTTAGGTATATGATGGCAAAAAAATATTTTTTTTTAGAGAAGTCTATGAAGTTGTGTTTTATAGACAATTTTCACTAGTTAGGAAAGTTGTCAGTCATTCAGTTATCAGGAATGTTTGGTTATTGTTGGAAGTTGGAGGCGGCTCGACGTTTGAGATCCTTTGCGGCGATAGCGAAAAAGTAAAATCTTAAGTTCAAGGTGTGCGAGTCGTTTAAAGTCAAATATAGATAAAACTTTCTCGCCGTCCGTGGAATTTAGGTAAAACCTCCGATACGGCACGCGTCGGCTGGGCTTCTGTGAAGTGGCAGCTCATAAATTCAGCGCGGGCGTCCCGGCTGGAGACGCACATCGCGCGCTGTTGGCATTTCCTCCGAGAGGGGTGGAGGGCCACCGGCGCGGCCATCCCAAAGCTGCGAGCACACCTCCAGTTAGCACAGAGCCGCGAGCTGCGTACCCATGGCGGGACATGTACGGAAACTCATGAATAAAACGCCACCGCTCTGGCCATTGTGTCCTCATGCAGAGCCTTTTTAATGGCAGCTGACATGTCGGACCAGCCATCCATCCCGCGCGTCTGATTCATGCGTAATGTCCACAGCAGCAGCGCGGTGCGCGGCGGTATATGGCCAATTGCGCCGCTTCGGTATTCCAATCAGTTCCCCATGTATCGCGGCATGTTTTAAACATCCACTGCCGGGGTCTACTCCGCCGCCTCGATCGGCGATCTGTCCGCCGCTATCTCCCATCGGGTGAGTCGCGCAGCCACAACTTATTCGGCGGTTCCGGCGGCACGCTGAGGGCCTCTGATGGGGTGACGGGACTTATCGCTCGAGGCGGAGCCGACAGGACCACCCTGTCCTCGGCACTGCGCACTTCAGGACCAGGGCGAGGGCCGCATCGACACACCCCTCAGCAGGCTGCAGATGGCCGTCACACGGTACTTGTAGCGACCTTTGTCACCTGCAGCGCGCGCCGACCGCGACCGGTACAGGTGTGCCTCGCAGACACCCATCTGACAGGCGCGCACGCCGCGCACTAAGTGGAGGGTGAGTGGGACTACACGCCCATCTACTGGTGGTGCACCTTAGACATTAGGCCGACACCAGTCGCGCTGTTCAATCTCTGGAGGGTGCGTGTCGGGACTCCGGTAAGGTCCTGTTGGGCACCCACCTGACGCCCAGGCAACGCGAGTGTCAGTGTCCTCGCACTGTCATCTGAACGCACCCTGTGACACCTTAGCGGCAAGTTCCGGAACATCCCACCCCACCCTCCCATCCGACTTCGTCCACCGCCGACGCATGCGTCCAATGCTCCCTGATAGCCCCGTATGTATGTAGTCGCTGCAGCTGCTGCTGACGCTGCTGGTATCCTCCACCCACCCTCATCTGGGAGGTCCGCCGCAAATCACCGGCCGCAGCGTCGGACCGTCTCGCTCCTAGATTGTCCCAGGCAGACCCCCTCGCTACCAGTCGTTCCAAGTCAAACACAGTCGGTTCCGCTCGGTCCCGCTCCATCCCAGTCATACTAGTTCCCAGTCTGTCCCAGTCGCTCCCGCTCGCTCCCAGTCGCTCCCGCTCGCTGTCAGTCGGCCCAGTCGGACCCACCGCACTCCCAGTCGCTCCCAGTCGCTCCCGCTCGCTCCCGCTCGCTTTCAGTCGGCCCAGTCGGATCCGCTCGCTCCCAGTCGGACCCAGTCGGACCCACTCGTTTCCAGTCGGACCCAGTCGGTCCTTCTCGAACCCGCTAGCTCCCGGATGCCCGGCGGCGGTCGTTAGCGCCGCTGCTGAATCCATTCGGACCATTACCCCGACATTGAACAGCGCGCCGAACACTGCCCCCGGCACAGACCGACCGGCCGGCGATGGAGTCTGCACGGCAGCGCTCTGCACAGCACGTGCACACAGCCATGTTCTCAGCACGCTCACACGGAGAGAGCTCGTACAGTTCCAGTGTACGAGCGGCAGACCCCGCGGGGCGCTCATTTGGCTCGGGCAGTCATTAGTGCGATTGCTTCCGCGGCATACTGTCGGTCTGGTTATACTGAGTGTATTGTGGAGGGTTTACTGGGAGAGCGCCCATAACCAGCGCGTCGCCGTCTCTTAGAGCAGCGTCTCGCCGCGTCCGACGCGGCAGCGGGAAGGGCAGCGCGGCATGCCTGGCCGGGGATTGTTTCGACCGGAATGATGGCGGCATCAGAGGGCGATTTATCGCTCCACTTGGGGCCGACTGAGCGGCTGCTAATGGAAACTGGCCATCTTGATTGGAGGGAAACCGTGCCGGTGCCGGCGCCGCGAGCGCCGATCAGGTGTGATAGGGGAGGGACGGCGCGCGCAGCCGCGCGGGCCTGCCGAGGGGCTCAGCCAGCAGGGGACAGCTCCGAACAGCTACACACGGATGCAGCCGGATGTTACATGGACGCGCACTTACCACCAGCGATGCATAGATCGCGGCTGAAGAGGAGACAGTACTTAAATGCATTGATACAGGTGCGCGCTCGTACGATGCGAGACGGTGTTCAGAGAGCACGATCCACGAGTAATGGCCATTCCCTGATGGTCATACGGTTGTATTCCCTGATGCGATATTTGCTTGCATTTAAATGATTACATTCCCACATTCTGGGTATATGAAATGAAAAGCGCTTACGGAATTAAGCAATTTTCACCTGCTGTCCACTAGTCACCAAGGCAACTCAAGATGAAAATCCCCTTGGAAACATCGTTCTGCTCCCTATAGGGAGCAGTGTTGCAGTGATGACTTACGACAGCCCCTAAACATGATATGCCTGCGTCTGCTATGCACATAATGGCGGCTGTCTGGCTATTTGTTTCTGGTTGCTGTAGGCCGGTTCCAGCGTGAGGTGTCTGGTGGAGATGGAAGGCTCCGACTCTGGAAAACCCTCCCAATATAATCAGTCGTCTCAGGCCCAGCCGGAGCCACTGGAAAGCCCGTAGCTAACGAGCGATCCCCGCAGCGTTAGATGTTGCTATACGGAGCTGCCGAGTCAGGATCGCACCAGAGAGCATGCCGTCAACTGTATCAGGCTTGTCAAGAACGTTTTGTCGGAATTAGAAATAAAGCATACGATCACAAATTTGACACATCATTGCTATCCGAAAATACTGTATAGACGGGATCTTACGTTCACCGCAGGCACGCACAAGTTATACGCAGTCGTGCCATGGTACATATGCTGGAAGCAAGATATACGTCAATCATATCAAATATTGAAACAAAATATGACATATAACGTAATAATGCCATCAAACAGCTCCAGTTCCCTGTAGGAACAAAGAGCCGCCGCTGCTGTGAAGGCAGCGATGAGCTAAGAGGAAAGCGGACACATTCCCAAAGTGCTGCATAACCGTGCACAATGCTTAATGTTCAGGACATCGTGTACGCCACCAGGCTGACTTCACTTCCCAATCAGACCTTTTTCAGCCGTTTGAATGGCTTGCAACCGTAATGGTTCCGGTACCGTCGTTAGTAGTTATTCCAAAATAGGCCTCTTGAAACAAGACAAAAAGTGACTTGTGCTTTACCTGATGAAATAAGACGCACACAGTCAGTGGACTTTTTCAACAAATCACCCTTACGTCATTCGACGCAAATTAAATCTTTTACAGACCTCGACCAAAACATGCGGCCTTTTGTTGCGTCTACCCACCATATTTAGCCCTCAGCCCACTGGTACCTCAGACATTCGTACACACCTGTCCCAGCAGCACACCTGCCCAAATCTGCCCTTACTCCCCCCTCCCACCCCACACACACACAACGGGCGGGCAGGTAACGAGGCGGTGGGTGGCGCTCAAAACACGCACGGGCTCACACCCGGGACCGGAGCGTCCTCTCATTACCTGGGGTCCCCGGCGGTCCTAACGTGCGAGCCCCACCGCAGCGCGGCCCCGGGCAGCAGATGAAGCCGTCAGCGGCCGGCGGCGCGCAAACAGAGGTGCGGGTGGCCGCCGCCCGGCCGGCCACCGCCGCGTACCGGCGGGGTCGGCCACAGGTCAGCCGGGCCGCGCTGCAAGACGGCCGGCGCGGATGGTAATGAGCACACCGATTACACGGCCCCAGCAGCCATTTGGCCATGAAGCGACCGAGATGAGCCCACAAACAGATTACGCAATGGGTCGGGGCGCTGAGAGATGGGATGCGTTCGTGCCTTCACACCTGAGAGGCCGTAGCGCAACCTCTAATGGCCGCGCTGGCATGCCAACCGCGGAGCCAGGTGAGCGATGGAACAGCACTGGCCGACTGGTTTTGGGAATGGGCCTGGGCTATGTTTACGTTACTAAGGTAAGTGATTCGATGTCGTGATGGGTCTGTCCAGGTGTGACCAATATTGCTTGTCCAGGCGGTTTATTATACGGTTTCACTGCAAGAAATACGGTACTTATCCTCATGTTTCGCGTGCGTGTGACACCAATGTTTGACATGGAGCCTCTCATAACAAATCCACTTTCCTTATAGCAGTGACGGACATGGATATCACCGAAATATCTGACATCGCAACTAGACAAACAACGCCGGACTGAGCACGCGTCAGCAACAGACCCGTTCTGACCGATGATGTCTCCATTAGCTCAAAACTCTCTCTGCTGGACCGGAATGTGCCGACCTCACCCCAGGGATATAGTAGAAGCCATCTCTAATGTCATCTCCTCCCGCTGTGTGCTGCTCTCTCTCACCTCTCGCCCGATTTCGGGCCCCTCCCACGGCGGGCCTCTGAATCTGTCTCTCTGGCTCAGAGAGCGCCCACGAGCCCCAGTTCGGCCGCCGAAATGGTCTTCGGCAGCCGTCAGGGGCCGGGAAAGCGGCGGCCTCCTCCCCGGCCCGGCACCAATATCAAGACATCAGCGCCGCCCCTGCGGCCGCCCCCCGCCGCGCCGTGAAAGTCCTTCACACCTCGGGGAGTCGCCGCCGTGTCCTGCCGGGACGATTGTTTCTGAAGTGGTCGGCGACCCCCCCGGCGCGACATCCAATGGCCAGTAGTCAGGACGCGGGTCGGACTATCACACACGGGAGCCGCGGGACTGGTCGAACGGTCCACCCTGGGAGCCTCTGCCGTACTCAGGGGTGACAGGTGGTAAAGGTCAGAGACATGCCTGGTCACAGGCGGAGACACGGCTGTTGTGACCGCCCCGTCCGCCCACTCCTTTGACAGCCACCGATGCCGCTATGATCAGATGCGGGCCAGAGTACGACACTCTGGTCACTGCCCGATCATTCCCGAGATAGTCGACCAGTTCTGGAAACACATTTGCGCTCTCCCGTCTGCATATGAACCGACCTGTCAGACGGAACATTGGCCGTGCATGCATGCATAACATGCCGGAGCGGTCGTGACGGGACCGGAACCCCCGGCCTGTTTTCGCCGCCCAGTGAGTGAATCCGCGCCAGAAATCCTCCCTGCATGCACCGGCGTTATGCAACGGACATTAGGCAGACACGCTATAAGACAGTGCGCCGAATATGCACGGTATTTCTGTTGTTCATCCAGTTCGATGCCGAGGGAACTGTTCCGCGGGCGGCGAAAGAATCGGTGGCGGCTGATCGGTCGATGGAATGCGGGCATCCCCGTCACTTTTCCGTGTGAGTGCCGTTACCTGCCGCTGGAGAAATTCACAGCGACGCACGATCTGTGTGCATGGCAAGTGTGTTCGGTGTATGCGAGCGGGAAGTTGTCCGCAGGTCCGGTCTCGCCCAGTACCGGTTTGAAATATTCTCACGGGAGCTATGCGAAAGTGACAATAAAAAGGGCGGTTCGAAACGACAAGGAGAAATGCGGAAACATTGCGGGCAACGGGACAGCCAGGCTATAGACACTGTACGAATATTGGATTACACTTAGGTACGAACTGCAAGTGAATGGCGGGTAAGCTGAAAGCATGGAAGCAATTAAATGCGATTAGTTTTTAAATAGGCTGCTGAACGTCACAGACGTGTCACGTCGCGCATTGAGGTGCAACACTTAGCACAGGCAATGCTCATTAACAAGTGTTTGATAAAAGGTTGTTGCATTTTCAGCAAGGCAATGAGTATTCGTCATTGATACCTTTCATTTGCCATTTCACCAAAACATACTCATGTAATTAGGTAGCAGAACACTGTAAAAAAGCTCGGTACCTAGCGTTAATGGATTACTACATGAACAATGTCTGTGCCTAAAAATTAACTATGACAATGACATTAGAACCGTTTTATCGCGGTGCATCGCGATGCTGTGTACGGTGCACGTTTACAGTTCCAAGGCCATCAGCGGTTGGACCTGTCTAATTAGCAATGCATCGTACCGTGAACGCTCATTGATCAGCCGATATTAGTTGCAGTTGCAAAACGGCGGCACAACACTACCGACTGCCGGAAATGCACCTGTGAATGGTGTCTGGACTTCAGTTCACCGCTATCGGTCACCTCGTTACTGGTTAGTGCAGTTACAGTCATCGGTCACATCGGTTCACCAATTGAACCAGCACCCTGTGAACCGGGCTGATAAACGGAAATCCAGTGAACCGGGGCGCTGAACCGACACCTGGTCAGCGCGGCTGCCGGCTGTCCCACCAGGCGCCGCCTGGTGGAGATCAGAGGGTGCCGCCGCGCTGGGCGCCGCCCACCCTGTCCGCCCCCACCCCCGCCCCCATGACGGCCGGGAGGGCGGCAGGTGCCGGTCTCACGCACAGGCAGAGGGAGACCCGCGATTATCACCTGTCTAGCACCGCGAGAGGCGACAGGATGCACCCAATCGGCGTACTGACATCACTAGTGTCAAACTTAATTTTTGTTGCGAATGTCATGCTACAGCAGGGATGTGTTCACTATAATTTCAGAAACAAAACTGTCTGCTGCTTTTCATTTTGTAAGACATTCTTATTTCCATTATCTGTGGCGTATTTTTACGTTAGAGAAAACATTCATGACGCATCCTTGTTTATTTTCTCATAAATTATATCCATTTTACAGACCATCTACTCATGGAATTCCTCTCGATTGATTCAGCCAGTGAGCCCCATCGCCCGACGGCGACATTTCATGACTCGATTCCTTCTGTCGGGACACTCCTGTCTGTCTCGTGACGAGACGGCTCCTGACGTGAATGGGCCATAGAGCTGGCCAAAACAGATTGAGGCGCCTATCACTGTCATCACATCGAAGGAGTGCCCGAAGCAGCGCGCCCACAATGTATAAATGAATCGGAGAGCTGCTATCGACATCCAGATAGCATCAGACTACGTCATACGTCTTCGTGACATTTTTAAAAGCATGATGGGCCACTTCCGATCGGTTCAAAACAATATAAACTAAATAAAAATGAAACTATAACAAAGAGAGTTATGATTAGGTAATGGCCCAGCAAGAAAAAACGCGCTCAGCGTAATTTCGCAGGCGATTCCCGATGGACTCTCTCGGCGAACATTCATGGACATGAAGGGCCATGCAAGCCAAGGTGCGGTCTCAGGCAATGTTCTCTGACTGTCGGCCAGTAGCTAATGACAGTAGCGCGCCCGGGACGGTTAATGTAACCGACGTACAGCGAAACTGTACCCGAGTCACTAAGTACACAGATGGCTCTGTCCTTTTTACGGTTTTACAGAACGTGCCGAGCACCGCAGAACTGTTCTTAGTCACAGTTTGAGACAGGCACACCACGGCACATTGCTTTACCACAGTGCTAAAAAGTCGATCTGCATGATAACAGTGGCACTACGCCGTGCATCAATAAAACTCTGAATGGAGAGAACAATC
This sequence comes from Amphibalanus amphitrite, assembly GCF_019059575.1. Taxonomy (NCBI): domain Eukaryota; kingdom Metazoa; phylum Arthropoda; class Thecostraca; order Balanomorpha; family Balanidae; genus Amphibalanus; species Amphibalanus amphitrite. The sequence continues at coordinate 334,910 of NW_024881867.1, forward strand.
TGTCTGCGGAGTTTTACGATCTTACATGCTGAGTTGGCGCAGTGCTAACAATATAGGGACACGTCGCGAACTGCACTGCTGAGACGGCAATAGACAGCGCCGACCGGAAGCCATATCACCGCAGACAGACCCCAGCTCGGCAGGTGCTGGCGGCTCCTTATACTGCTCCGAACTCCAGCCAGGGAGACGTGTGGATTTCTCATAGTACTACATGCCAAAAACAGTCTGGGCTTCTCGGATGAGCCATGACACCGCCCGACGATCCACTCTAGGCTGGCGTTTGATCTATTCGAACTTCTCTCAACATTCCGACTAGGGTGGCATTTTGTCTGTTTACAGACCACCCTCAACTGGCGTCTGTCCTGTTCAGACCACCTCACTCACATTCCTGCTCGGCAGACGCCTGTGCGCCACTCGGATCACCACTGAACGGATCATTTTCGGGCCAGTGTTCTCTGCCCGGTCGCTGACAGCTATTGATGGTCGATAGAGCTCATTTGCAACTGGCGTAATGCGGCCATTATAGCAGCGTAATGAGCCATTTGGCCGGCCACTGTTTGGCCGTAATGCACGGCGTAGTGCCCGGCGCAGTTTATGAAAGGCGGCGCCGCGACTGCCTGATGAAATGCGCCCGGTGATTCTTCGCCCTGCTGATTAATTCAATTACAAACGGAGCATGACAACAGTTAGAAAATAATGATCATCTCGAGTTCATCTGGAGCGGAATGCTGCATGTGATAAGCATACCTCCCGGATGGCATGGCTGCGTAATTACGCTGCGAGTTTCGTTACCGCGGGACTGCAGTGCCTAATTACTAAATGATACAACATACGTGAATGCAACATGACTTTTGCGTCAACAATTAAAGATGAATAACATCGCAGGCCGTAAATACGCCGCTCTAGGCCGGGATACTCTAACTTTGGTGAGCTTGGAAAGCTATTTTAGCATCCTTTACAATCATAATCCATAGAATAGAGATATAGATTAAACCGCTATGAAAATATGGAAAACTGTTGACACTCATTACGTCAATTGTCAAATAGTCACATTTTTGGCAGGCATGTGTTAATTGTTGAGTAAAACATGTCTAGTTTAAAGCCGCATGTGTTTAGTTCAGCCTCCATTACCTACCACGTGCGGCTACAAAGGAATCAAAGCCATTCAGGGCCAACGGCTACTATTTTTAGCAAAATGTAGCATGTTTGTTTCTTGGATTCCGATCAGTGTCCCCCAAATCACGCAAACGCTAGGTTGAAGCCACCGGTCCCTGTTGTGACATGGCATGTGATCTAAGTTCTTGTAGTCGGGCGTTTGTTGACATAAATTGTTCGTTCTGACGGCGATGACCCCACCTTACAATAAACATGACATCGTATATAGTAGGATCACGACGGCGCCAGCTGCGACTCAGATGCATGGGATGATCGTTAATATCGGCCAGTGGTATCCCCGGTGGGTGATATAGCTGGCGATACACAGGCGGCTCCTCAATGTCAGTTCACACAACTGGAATGGGGGGCCCGATTAGTTAATTCGTCCACGTTGACCAATGACCAGCCCTACCTCCTGCTACGAGCCTTTGCAAATCTGTATCCTGAGCATATACATACGAACATTGTGATTTGCAGGTGCAGTTGAAGAAGAAAGCGTTGTTTTCTGATGCGTGCAGCAATGTATAATTTACACACAGGGCCACATACATGCGCCATTTTCAGACTGAATATGGTAAAACTCGCGCCTGGGTCGCTGCATGCATGATGCAGCCTTGGACGCGGGCGGCGGCGCCCCAGGGACATGATGACCACTGATGTGACCGGCTGAGGGGCCATTCATTGCCCATTCCGCCGAGAGAACACATCACCGGCCCTTTCTGGGAAGCCCTGACTCAGTCGGAGATATTCTGATCTGCAGATCTTTATCCAGCCGGCGTACACAGGCATGTACCGGCCAAGGCGAGTTTCCTCAGCCCTCAGCCATGTGCATGGGATCTGGAGGCTCTCCCTGGTGGAGATCTGGGATCTCCAGTGCCCGCTTTAGGCTGCAGGGACCGGTGGCTGGCGCGCGTCATGAGACTTTGATGTGGGTCCGAGCCGACAGACCACTCCTTCAGCGGATGTCGGCACGGGTGGCCCGCGGGCGGCTGAGCTGTCTAAAACAGCGTCCCAGCTCGCTAATTCGGCGTAAAGAACCGGTCACCGGCCGCCGCTCTCCAGTCTGGGTCGGTTTGTGACTCATCCGTGACACCAGACCGGCCGCCAGCTTACATAGGTATCACTGCCGCGCCTATGTTGTAGGGACTATTATTAACTTATGTAGCATTTGCCCTGCACTCACTGGGACTATGCATTTAATACGAATCGTAAAATTACAATGAGCGAGCGGGTACCTACTGATGAGCTGTTCAATATCATTTTTTTATGATCGCACAAGATATGGACTTTTACTCTGTCATTAACAATCATGTGAGCCGGTGCATTCCTGTTTTCATGTGTCCTTCACTATTCGCATATTCAGGCGTGCAATACAGCCTGGTGTGACGATTGTGAATGCTACCGTTTGTCGTTGAATGAAGAACCGCGCTTCAAACCGACTCCTACCCGGACCTTTTTCCAACAGCAGATTAATTTTCACTCACCAGACCATTTCTTTAATCACTTATCACCTATACAAGATTGAACAGAAACGTGTCCGTCCTCTCAATTTAAATGCAGAAAATAATGGTACTCCATACCTCACCATGCCGAGAACTGACAGACGTCAGAAGTAAGACAGTAAGGACTGTGGTGATGCTACTATTAGTGCGAGCCGGAGAACAGTCACCATTCACCAGCGAGCCGATTACTACTGTTGTGAGCCACGTATACGTATTTTTGCATACAATAAATGCTGTGAATTGGTCCATTCGTTCCTTGCACTGTTCTCCACGTTACACATTGCCGATGCAAACACATAATCTTCAGTGTTATAAATAAAAGACAGTGTAGCAGACTGGCAGTACGGCGAGCTGCCCTGATGTCCTCCGCGGATACCTCTCCTATCTGTCCCGGTGACCTTGTGAGGGTCCATCTGACCCAGTATCAGGCCCGCGTCCCGGCACACCGCCAGCCTCGGACGTCCACTCTCCTCCTGAGAGGCCCGCTCTGCTGATCTGACAGGCCCGGCGTCCGGTGTCACTGCTGAATGCTCCGATCGACGGCCAGTGACGGATATCTGGAAATCGCCCGCTTACACAAATGACGTCACCAGGGGCTGTATGCGATCCGGTGATCGTATCGGCGTGGCCGCTATTAGATGTGTAAAAACACCTCCACTCGTGACTGGTGGCGATTTAAACGCTTAGGCACACCAACAAGTGTAAAAGTTAAGGGAACCGATCCTCTATATGCGAGGATCTCCTGTATATGCATATACATCTCCTGTATATGCGACGTAAGTCGGCTTCTTTTTGTATGTTATCGTGCTTAATCAAGAACACGGCAGCTAAGTTCAAGTTCCTTTCGGTGAAACGGCACATGACTCAAGAACTAGTTCTGACATCATGCGCTGCTTTCTTTGTTAGCTCTTTCTTTTCACAAAAAGCTTTGCATCGTATGACCCCTACGATTCGCCAAAAATACTCCAGAAATATTTCAATATTGAATTATGCGGAAGACAGATGGTCTGGTCCTACTTACCGTTCAGGTTTTGACGTAACCGTCTTGTCTCAGGGTCTGCCAATCCATCCCCGTGTCCGCTCGCTCCTTACACGGCTCCAGTTACCCAACGCTGACAAATCGCGAGCAAATCGACCGGAACCGCTGCGGCGCGCCGCCGAGTGCCGCAATTTCTCGGCGAATTTAATTTCCAGTAAGAGAGCCGGCCGTCTCGTCTCACGGTGCTTCATCACTTCACGTACTGTCTCGCCGGCGGCTATAGGACGCGCCGCGGGATGGTGCGAAACCCGGGAATGCGTCTGAGTTGCGACACGCGGCACGCGCCGGCCCGACCGTGGGACCGGCACCTGCTACAGGGCCGCCGGACCGTGAAACGCACACCGTCTGGGGTAACTCCCGGCTCACACCTGGCCCGCTGGTGGAACAGACACGATAGGTAGGTACGGATATAGCGGAGACGTAGTGTCATGCAAGGGCCTAGAACGGCGCGGTTGTATACGTCAAAGTTTCATCATTTCTTAGGATGGAATTGGAATAGGCGCATGCACAAAACATTGACCGCAAACATGCATATTGCACATGTAGGAAAATGTGAACAAAGGGTAGGTGATTGTACACACGAGTACGTAGAAATTTAGAATGGCGCAAACTACCAGCACGAAAGGAAGTAGAGTGGGGAAGGGTAAAATGGAAAGAAAATGACACATAACTGTCTAAATCATGAAAAGATTGTCCAAGAAGCGATAGAAATATCCCAGCATGCATGTGGGGAAGGGACTGTGTAGTAAGCCCATTTAAACGGTGAATAAGAGGATTCGGTCCAGTTCGCCCCAGGCGTTGTCCTTCAGTTTCGCCCCCACACCGTGCCATCCGGCGCCCCGGGAGAGGGGAGGGGAGGGGGGAAGCTGCGCGGCACGTGGAGGTCGTTTGCTGTGACAAATGTATCTCGTCCACCACGCTGGGACAATGGCGGCGTTTCGACCTCCGACGCCGGCGGTTGGCCGCCATCTATCAGTCGAGAGGGACCAGACTCTGTGGCACCTCCATTGTCCTCTGACCATGACAGTTTTCACCTGTCTGGTGTACAGGCGCCGTATTCGGAGCAGTTGCCGTTTGTGGCAAATAGACGTACAAATAGACGGTGCAGAGGCCGGCCGTTGGAACAATGCTCCGCGCGCAGCCCAGATATGGGAGATATGGGTGCTGTTTGGCTCTGTGTGGGGGCGTTTGTGACAAAAGCAGATTTCAGACCTATTTCACGCGTCAGCCGTGCGGGGCGGATAATGATTCATTCGCTCCGGAACTCCGGAACACCGAACGAGGTCCTTTAACTACCAACGCCACATGTTACTGATACAATCGCCCGTTCTGACATCGACGGATGTCCGTCCTTAGCGATATTTGGGCTGATGATGTCATCAAAGATCAAATACCAATCAACAGCGTCGGCGACACAGGGCGGCACACAGCACAGACGTGTGTAATTAAACCGCCATGCCTGTGTCACTCGGTCACATCCGGCGTTATGCGGTTTTATCTGGAACCAGCTGGCTGCTGCCCTGAGAACGGTGTATGTGTTGTAGGGCCGCATTCTCTTATTTGCGTCACTGCGCCGGTTCAGCTCCCGCACATAGATCGGTGGCGTGTGGGAATGGTGGCGACTCCCTACAGGCCGGTTTTGTGTGAATCATGGAACTACTGGGTGAAATTTCAGCCGCCAGTGGTGTTCCTTTAGGAGGGGCAGGCACTTCATGGGATCAGGTAGAATCGGAGAGAACCTGTTTTCCAAATGCTGGTTTAAACGACACCCAATGCGATATCGAATTTCATGCTGGCGCTGTCACGATCGATGACAACATCATAAAGAGGCTGGCGGAAGCTCTGGCAGACCGCAAAGCGTGCAGAAAATTCGTCGTTATCGAATATTGTCACATCACTCACGCCCAAAGCGGACAAAAAAGTGCATAAGAAAGGACAGCTTCTTTAGAGTGCCAAAGCCTGGCATTTACAGATGTCTATGTAGATGATTAGATAAGCAAGCGAGCTCATTCACTATTTCCCTGGATTTCCCAGTCGCATTTAGCCAAACATTATTTATTTGTAACGATTCGTGACGCCGGATTAAATTCAACACTGAAAATGGATCAAAAGATTTAACAGTTCATGCAAAAGGACCACCGTGGTCGACGCACCAGGAAGCCGTCCCAGCGGCCCACGAGCAGGCTGCATGTAGCCTGGCGTCGCCGGGAGACTGCATCCCCCGTCTCCATCCCGGGCGCTATCACCAGAGACTGCGTCTCAGCACAGGTCGCTACCACCGGCCGGAGGCGGGCGGAGCTGTACCGCGCCAGACCGGCCCTTTTGTTACGCCACGCCCGCGCACGGGTCGGGTCAGTCTGGAGCTCTCCCAGGTGCGGCCCCTCCCCGCTCTGCACACTCACACTCTCTGCGCGCAGATCAACTCGGTCTGACCAGCTGCGGCCACTCCCCAGCCGCCCACACACTCCGCCGCAGCCACGCGCTGCCGCTGCCCCTCCCCCTCACAGCAGCGCCACGCGCCGTTTTCTGAATGGACCGGCCGACCGCGTGGGCCCCTCACTCGCCGGCGGATTGTCAATGAACATGGGCCGGGCGGCTGCGGTCGGCCGGTCCATCCGATCGGCGACTCGATAGCTTCAGAGCGGGCTGTCTGTGGCCGAGCTGGAGTCGGGCTTCCCTCCCTGGCTGTCAAACAAGGACCGCCACCGAGGTCCCAGACTTGGGGACCGCCCGCGCACGTGCTGTGTGCGCATGAATGGTCCGTCGGGCGCGTGGCACTGATGTCACCAGACAGACCAGAGGAGGGCTGGTGGTGTGTCGCCAGATATGGAACACAGCTCAGAGGAGATGGAGGCATTAGCGCTAGCGTCCGTGGATATCGTCTCACAAATCCGCCAGACGTTTGCAGCCAGACTTGGTATGACATGATGCCGTAAAAGTCACAGGTGTGGAAAAAAGATGCATCTGCGTGATGGTTGCTCACTGTCGCTTTCCACAATACGAGAGCTGGGTATCGCATTAGTAATGATGCAACTCAAAACTCATTCATTATAACACACAATCCACCTTCAATAGGTATAAATGCTTTCATCTGACAGCTTGCCCTTCAGAAAGACCCAACATCCTGCAGAGAGGAATGATCAGTCAAACACAATTAGCATTGTGCGGTCTGCTTCCATCAGTCACTTTACCGCTAGTTTGGTGAGAGGATCAGAGCACCTTCGCATGCAAGGTGATTGCAATTACCGATCACCCTGCGGTATTTACACTCAACTGAAGTAACTGCGTATTGTGACAGTCTCGCCACAATCAACCATTGATACCGCAGTTTGCATTCAGTTCGTCAATCAGATGCGTTGGGGATGCAGAATTGAATCACTGAAAACAAACTTTTCACACGATTTGACCTAGGCAACACTCGCCTCTTACTGGGACGACTGAGGAGAACAATAGTCAACGCCATTGCTACAAACTGCCACTGTTATTTTAAGATATTCACCAAACAATTCTTATACATCAGACACAGACGGATGGTGGAATGCTTCATCAAAAATATCTGATATTATAACTCAGTCAACATGGCCGTTATCATGGCACGAACATCCATAATCACCCTTATACGGAAGGAACATCCATTCAGTATTTACGCCGTATTTTATGGTTGCTCGGCGTGCATATTCCGGCGCCGTGCCCAGGGCGGAGCGGGGCCAGCTGATGGACGTCCGCCGCCGCCGACAGGACGGCTGATGGCGCTCTTCATATCCGCATTACACCCACCGGCGTGACGGACCCGAGGACCCGGCCAGCACCGCCCGCTAAATAATCCCGGCAATGACCGGCCGGCTGCAGAGACTCGACTCCCCCGAGAGTCTCCGGTGACCGATCCATCAGCCGAGCAGCCCCCATTAACACCTGGTCGCCGCGCTCCCGCCCCGACTCGGCCGGGCCGCCGCCCATCCGGCCGGGACGGCAGACGGCGCGGCCCCGCGCGGCCCTAGGGGCCCGCCGGACAGCCCCGGTGCCGATAAACCCGTCAGTGGTCGACTGATGCAACACCGCGCCCACCGGCCGGCAACAAGGCGGCCATTTACATGTGACAGCACCGGCCGGCGGCTGCGAGCCCGCCGAGCACGCAGTGAACACGGCGTCTCACGGCGTCCGATCGACCGTGCAGCGCTGATGGATGGGGGCCATTGCGGAGGCCCGCGGGCGGTGGCAGGGGCGCGGCGTGGCTCCCACGTGGGCACGCTGCTCCCGGCACGGAGACTGTGCGAGTCGAGCCACCGTGTGACTGAACGGAGGCCGGATGTGGCTTCTCAATTGCAAATTTGTGGCACTTAAATTCTCAGGACAATATTGTCAATATCCCTATGTAAAATCTACGCCTTACATTCTTATAAAATGGTTTAGTTCAGTTCAAAATGGTATTCAATAGCATTCTGATAAAACATACTTTCTTGAACAATTTACCGACTCATCACGTCCCTGAAATCGAAACGGACAGTGTCCATCGCCCACTATCAACTCGTTCACGCGGGGCGGACCGATTTAGACGTCGTCCCCATCCGTTCGTACGGGAGGTGTCACCGGTCGGTCCACCCCAGTCATTAGCAGTAGCTCGTTAGCAGCTCCACAACCGCCATTAATGACGACGGCTACAGAGGAGGGTTGGTTTAATGAGGCCGCATATCACACCGGCGAGATATCCACATCAGGTCTGGCGACATCAGATAGCTGCCGCGACGAGCCGCGCTGTCCTCTTCATCTTCCTCCTTTTTCTCGTTTTCCGTACTAAAATTAATAAACTTTATCTGCTACGTTACCTTTAGGCACGCAGGCCCTGTCATTACATCTCATATAGGTACTACATATATCCAGCCTCTCTTCCAGGAATGTTTCAGAGATATAGGTATGCGAGGAATCTCATTTTGCTCCAAGGACCCACATTGTTCTCTGCTTCAAGGTGACGATCCTCGACATTGCGTTACCGGATCCATGACAACTCCCACCACTGCAGTAGCATCCTCGGAAAAGTGCCACCCGATCTCCGCAATCCGCGCTATCCGTTCCGCGCTAGTCAGGGTCCTAGGAAAACTGCAACCCAATCTCTACAATCAGTAGTTCCACTCTTGGTCCTCAGAAAGGTGCCACCCAATATCTGCCGTCCTCCGCTGTACCCTGGCGGTCGGGGTGCTCAGAACAGACCCACCTATCCTCCGCTACACCGCGGAGGTCGGGGTGCTCGGAACAGACCCACCTATCCTCCACTGCACCGCGGAGGTCGGGGTGCTCTAACAGACCCACCTATCCTCCGTCCTCCGCTGTACGTACCCTGGCGGTCGGGGTGCTCAGAACAGACCCACCTATCCTCCGCTACACCGCGGAGGTCGGGGTGCTCAGAACAGACCCACCTATCCTCCGCTACACCGCGGAGGTCGGGGTGCTCGGAACAGACCCACCTATCCTCCACTGCACCGCGGAGGTCGGGGTGCTCTAACAGACCCACCTATCCTCCGTCCTCCGCTGTACGTACCCTGGCGGTCGGGGTGCTCAGAACAGACCCACCTATCCTCCGCTACACCGCGGAGGTCGGGGTGCTCTAACAGACCCACCATATCCTCCGCTACACCGCGGAGGTCGGGGTGCTCTAACAGACCCACCTATCCTCCGCTACACCGCGGAGGTCGGGGTGCTCGGAACAGACTCACCTATCCTCCGCTGCAGGTAGCACTGGACAGGGTCCTCGGAAGCCGACCTCGGCAGTCACCTGCTGACATAGTGACATACGCCGACATTAGCGCTCGCACGGCAGCCGCCGCTGAGACCGGTGTATTTGTTACCGCCCGGCTATCTGATGTGACGGACTCTGTGCTCCGGGAGCACGGGGAGCGGGCGGACTGCACCTGAACAGAGGCGGACAGGGAACCAGGCGACCAACAACACCTGTGGCAGTCTGTATAGCGGCTGTCTGAGGTAGAATCTCGCGTGTGGTGACGTGTTCCACGGTCAGGTTTCGCGAACGGAGGATGTTACATGTGAACGATACATGAAGAGGGTGCTCCAAAAGCAGTGGCGAAGTTTCCGGCTTCCTTTATTTAGGCACGTGGTGAAGTCAAGCTGTTATTTTTGCCGGTGGTGCGTAACTCGGTCATTATATCTGACAGAAGCAAGTATGGGCGTCTGTGGCAGCCAAATTCGTGTTAACCCTCGCATGTGTAGGGGGGGGGGTCGGATGGACCCCCATGGTTTTTCGCGAATAACTCGCGTAAAAAGCGGCCGATCGCGACGAAACTTTCAGTACCCTCACATTGATCAATTTTACACCTACCCTGAAAATTTCATGACCCTGACCCCAATGACCTTTGACCTGTGACCTCTTTTCCGAGACCATGTTTGGCCGGAATCGCGATTCTGCGTATGTCGGCTCACATTAGCCGCGCGTTTGCAAGCTTTTCGTGGTTTCAAACGTTCAAACATGTGATTTGATGTTGCTTCCATGCATTAGGGTGGGTGTCAAGGTCACCTGAAGGTCAGGTCAGGTCATTGACCTTTGGTGACCTCGGGTGACCTCGGTTCACTTTTTCGAGCTGTACATGTTTCTAGGCTAGTTTTTGGAGCTGAATTCGAATTTAGCAACCATTTGAACATTTACGAAGTAGTTTTGGTGCCTTCGTAACATGTTACGAAGCTGTCAGAGGCGGTTGACACGTACTACGAATACCCGTCACGATGCCTACTGGTTGACCTGACCTGACCTGACCCGACCTGGTCTAAATGCTTAAAGACATCATCTGTGATCAAAACTAACACGATATTCGTGATCAGCACCCCGAAAAACCCCTTAGCAGCCACACTTTACGACTTTCTAACAGGTCCCGATTTTCCCGACTTTGGGTCATTGACCTGACCTGGAAGGTCACCCAATGATCTAGGACCTTAAAATTGGGTATCATCGGCTTCCTCTCGTCACGGGCAACACGCTCGTTTTTTCCGCGAAGCTCTAGCTCGATCAGGGGCCAAACGGCAAGGGGGGGGGGTCCAACCGACCCCCCCCCCCCCTACACATTAGAAGCTGGCAAACGCCGCACACATGCGAGGGTTAACAAGCCCACACGCTGCAGAGCTCTGACTCACAACGCATAGTCTGGTGATGTTTAGCAGCGTCTCGGCTTCAGTGACACGCTTTGTGCAGATCTCATTGAAAAAGACGAAATGCTGAGCATTTGACAGCGTAAGTTGTCCTGAATGTGGCAGAAGAGCCTGCTTGCTTGTTCTCCGACCCTCCATAACGCTCAGCGCAACAATATCTTGCAGTAGAAATCAGGCTGGCTGGCCTACTCCGGTACTCAATTTAACAAAGTAAAAAATAGAGATCTGTATAGAGATCTGGAGCTCAAATCACTTCGGATGACATTTCAAAATATTTTTCAATAAGCATTTCGCAGCACCCTAAATATCACCGGCATTTCACCCATCTGAGACAGATCGCAAGGTGCGCCATTCTGTCATTCTTCTCGGCCCAGCCACGTCAAACAGAATCCACCCTTGACCTAGCAGGACACACCCAGGTCGGCCGCACCAGTCCGGGTGTCCGGACCGGGCCCCTCGCCGGGGGCCGGGGCCGGCCCGCAGTCCTGGCGTGTCCAATCGGCCCGACAGCGGTGATAGATTCGGGACAGGTGTGTTACCACATCGGCAGCGGCGACGGACTGAATTTGTGTCGGCTGTTGGCACACAGCGACTCAGAACTGAATGCACGGGGCTGTAGGAGATGATTCAGATTCCGGCGGCGACGGAGGGCTCGCCGTTCCACCGATACGTGCGTGCAAACAAGGCTAATGAGACATTCCGAGCCGGAACGACGCCGCACAGTGTTCATACAGTGGGGAGGAACAATGCTGCGCCCCGCTGGGACAATAGCCCATCCGAGCGGACGGTAAACAACTCGGCGGCGGCAGCTCAATGCGAGACGATGATGGTTTTGTGTTCGCCAGTTAGACTCAAGGCCAGTTTCCAGATCGGAGCCGATGCATGCCTCGGCTAGATGTTCTGGAAAATCCACCCAATCAAACGTAGGATGTCGTCCAATAACTTACTGAAAACAGCCTCAATTAAACTACAGAACCTTTGAGATGGACGAGAGAAAACGAGATGAAGAAGAATATTGCTGCACGGAGCCTGAAGATAGTTCCGTGGCCCCGGTTTGGCGTGGTCAGTTCACTTCGGGTCTACTCTGGATGTTACCCGGCAACCAATCAGAAGACAGCTATGCAACTCTGGAGATATCATCTCCCTGTCGACAGCGCTATTTACATTGTTTATGCAGACCATCCGTGTGTATCGGTATGTTACATATAAAGGATGGAGCGGCATACCACATGGCTCAGTATGCCGGTCTCGTGCAAACAAAACCTGACTCGGAGGTGGTTTGCGATTCAATCCCTGAGGCGAATGTCTTTCCGGATTTAATCAAAATTGCATTCAATGAATAACGTTCTTGTAATACCAACTCCATAAACATGCAGTGGACGGATGCCACTACTCCAGAGTGATCAGGAGTGCATGATTAAAAGCGTGAAACACCCGTTTGGAGTCGATCTACAGTCATAACTAAACAGCAGAGCGCAGCGCTGCCTTTGAAGCCAGCTGGGAGACGGCCAGGGGCGGGGGACGGCTCCACGGTCTCAGAGAGCTGCTCTGCATTACAGGCGGGCTCGGGAGCCACAGATCAGAGTATCACCTGTGCACAGCCAGGTGTGGCTATACCTAACCTTCAATTACGTATGGATGAGGCGGTGCTGATCCGGTAATCACATGGCCCGGCGCCGTGATACCATCGCAGTGAAAACAGCCCACGAGCACACCGACATGGGTGCCCAGAGTAGGCGGATGTCTGAAGGGAGAAGCGGTAGAGGAGTCTATTATTTATAGACGCCGATGCTACTGCGTAAATCATATTTCAAATCAGTTGACTGGTAAGTTCTTGGTCGTTCTCTCCTATTTTACTCCTTTTTTCTCTATTTCTTAGACGACATTGACAATCAACTATAACGCCAACTTATTTTCCTTCAACATTCAATTTACCTTTTATCGGTCTCCATCCTTCCAAACCCGGTTCCAATAATGCACCAAACACCGTCACAAATCGCTGAGTGATCGTTCCAAGTTGCATCAGACGATCGACGGCACATCTGCTGAATTTACCCCCGCCCGTTCCGGGTCTGGCCTTGCATCGCTTCTCGTTTGGTTCGACAGCCGCTCGGCCGGATAACAAGGCGGCCCCATCAGTGTCATGGTGCCGCCACCGATCTCCGTCCCGCCGCGGCGTGTGCACCCGGCACGGCCCTCGGCGCCCCCTGATTAGCGCATTGTCACCGCAGACGTCGATGTATGACGGCCACAGCGGCCGTAATCGAACCAAGGACTCGCGTCGGACCGGCAGGCGGGCCTGCATCAGGGCGGAGCCGGACCAGGGCGGTAGCGCCGAGCATTGTGTCCGTGTTGTGGCCAACAAACTAGCACTCAGTCACCGGGCTTAACAGGGTACTTGATCTAAATACGGAACAGGACGAGAGACGAGATAGCGGGTGGAGTGGCGAGCGGGGAGGGGGACGGGGGACAGGTGGGGTAGCGTGGGACAGACGAGAGGGTGGGGGGTGAGTCGGGCGGTCGGGCCAAACGGTTGGAACGGCTGGAACAGGTTAGGTCGACTGTGTACAAGGCGGGCAAACAGGAAATGGAGCGTGTTGTCGGGTTGTGGAGTAGATTAGTGCTGTGGAGGTAAAAGGTGACGTGAGATGAGGTGTGGTCGATAAGGAAGAGATGCAGTGGGAATTTAATGAAATATACAGGCTCCATGGACTTTGCAAGGAGAATAGGAGCGGAAACTTGAATCGTAATCCAATATAAAACTCAGTTGTGGTACTTCATTAGCATATCGGACCGCTGAATGGCCAGTTTATGGCGACATTGCCGGCATTCAAATCACCGATTAACATTGCCGAACCACGGTTTTCATGGTCGGCATGACGATAACGCATACGGTATTAAAAACTGCATCTTTGTCGATACGCGGTGCCGCTCCGTAATGCGTAATACGAGCGCGCAGGGCCGCAGTGGCCTTGGCAGCCTGCCCGCTGAATAGCATACAATTAAACATGCAGAGAGCGTCGAGGAAGTGCTCCCCACGGCAGCCACCGAGCCACCTGTGCCGACGTTGGATATGACATCATCCGAGAACGGCGTAATGGATACGTGATACGCTTATCAACGGGCAAAACACGACACAAACTAAACAACACCTGGAGTTGAGATGCTAAACACTGACGAGCCAAACGTTTGAGCCGAGTGCGAACATCGGTATCTCCGTTCGGGCCGGAACCACGGGTTGCTTGGCTTGTGGACCAGTGCCGCGTTGACTTCAGTCGAACAAATTTATACATTCAGATAACCGAATACACGACACGTGCCGTGCCAACAACTGCATTCACCAGCGGTCATTCGGTGTGCCGTTTGAAGTACCATTCGCAACTCGTTGCTCAGTTTCCCTGAGCATTTTTCTCTGCATAATATATTGCGGTATTTACTCTGCATTCTTTCATTTCTCCTCACTGAACTTTGGCGAGGCGTTCTTCAGCATACCCATATTTTCCGTTCCTGGAATTTATGACAACAGCACCTGTGTGGCGGTCTTGGAAACACGCTGTTTCGGTCCGGCGAAATTACGATAAACAGCGGCAACTCGAAGAAATGTGGGGCGATGTCGGACAAGTGACAGTGTAACATTAATACTCTCAGTGACACTGCTCGCATGTAGCCAGGTCCGGGGCATTCCGGGAAAGTTTTTGGCGCGGGTGTTGTGTCAAAGCGGGGGATATGAAAGAGCAAGGTACACCATTGTTCCACATGCGACGCTGCCTCGGTTGAGCCAAAATATACACTCGTTTTGAGCTGAGCCATAGTTTTAAAGTGAAAAGTAGTGACTTTGCAAATAACATACAATAAGCCTCAAGCACCTCAGCTTTTCTGTTTCCGTGAAGTAACACGAACCATGGGTGAAACTTTGACATCACCATTGGGGTCCCAAACGTCCAAGGGGGCCTCCATTTAGTGGGGGCCTCCAAGCAATTAGGGGCCTCCAATTGCGGAAGCGGTAATTTGCGAACCACGCCAGGGCCTCCTCTGAGAAATTTTCACTGGGGGGCCAGAGGCTCAGAAGCCAAACCTAGGGTACCCCCAAATCCAGTTTTCTCATCGGATTTAGGTCACTTATTTTTTGTCACAGCTCGGATGCCATGATCTATTTTTTTTTAATATTAATAAAGAAATCGTAGGTCACCTGACCCTACTGTTGGATCCAGGCCAGCAGGGTGACATTGTATGTAAATAATCCCCGTGGCGTCCGAAATCGACGAAAATTTCTGCCTTTTTCAATTTCGACAATAAAACAAAATGTCTATTATAGAAAAATAATAATTTAACGGCACAGCATTGCGCAAGGAATCTAGTCGACCCCAGAAAGTGTGAGGGTTAACCCTCGCCCGCACCTGGGGGGAGGGTTGTCACCCCCAAGTTAGTTTTTCTGTTCTACACTGAACATTTTGAAAGGTAGAAACCTGTTTTTTTTTTTTTTGGTATAGCTGCTTTTCTATCTTTTCTCAGCGTCCATTGAAAATTTCAAGTTTCTGTGGCTTTTGGGTTTAAAGATATGACCTTGTTCTTCAGGTCATGTCATGCCCTAAATAACGAATACCCAATATCTTGCGTTGGCTATGGGCCTCATGGGAGCTTTTGACACCCTGATTTCGGCTTTTTTGTTGCCAGTCTTACCTCCCACCTATCATTGAACATGTTGTTTTGCGATGTACAGATGTCAGGGTCAGGGTCAAGGTCAACCTAGGTCATCTAAAATTATTGCGTTTTAGGCAAGCTGAATTTACTTTTCGTGAAGTTTCTTTGACTGCATGTTTAGTAAAAGCTTCTCAGTTCATGATCTCATGTAATAGGGACACACAAACCAATCTGTGCACACATCAGTACATACACAGACATACACAGACATACAAACACATATCATTGACCTTGACCTAACTTGACATGAAATGACCACAGCCAGCAAATTAGTCGGATAGTGTGACAAAGAGCTGTTCTAGCTGGCTTGGCACTAATACGGTAGCGTCATCGGTATATGATGGGTTGGCCCGCTGCTTGTGTAGGTATTTTATTCAACATCACCACAATTTTTTCTTACAATATCTTAAGCTTCGCGGTCAAAAGCAACAGATTCTTTGGGAAGAGACGAATCCAATGATACCAAATGTTATCTCATCAACTCAGTCATAGACCTTCCAGGTCAGGTCAAAATGTTGCTAAAGAATGTTGCTGTTTGGGGTCACCGTTGCCCGTTGGAATATCACGTGTGCTGCTCATCATATACCGATGACGCTGCCGTATTGTGGTGCCAAGCCAGCTAGAACCTCTTTGTCACACTATCCGACTAGGTTTTTGCTGGCTTTGGTCATTCTGTTAGGTCAAGGTTAGGTCAAGGTCAATGATATGTGTTTGTATGTCTGTGCGTGTCTGTGTGTATACTGATGTGTGCACCGATTGTGAATGTGTCCATATTACATGAGATCATGAACTGAGAAGCTTTTACCAAAAATACATTCAGCTTGCCTAAAACGCAATATTTTTAGACGACCTAGGTTGACCTTGACCCTGACCCTGGCATCTCTACATCATCGAACATCATGTTCCATGATAGGTGGGAGGTAAGACTGGCAAAAAAGGCCGAAATTAAAGTGTCAAAAGCTCACAAGACCCATAGCCAACGCAAGATATTGGGTATTTGTCATTTGGGCTATGACATCACCTGAAGAATAAGGTCATATCAATATCTCCGAAACCAAAAAACACAGAAACTTGAAATTTTCAGTGGACGCTAAGAAAGGATAGAGAAGCAGCTGTACGAAACATCCGGCTTCTAGCAATCAAAATGTTGAGTGCAGAGCAGAAAAAAACTACCTACCTGGGGGGGGGGGGGGGTGGCAACCACTGCCCCCCCCCCCATGTGCGGGCGAGGATTAAATAATTTGAATATCAGGAAAATAATTTATTCAAACAGGTACTCCAACAGAGTCCCGCTTTTTTATAGGTGACTTCCGATTTGAGCATCTAAGTTGCCCAGGGGGCCTCTTATTTGTAGGTACAGTACAGAGAGCCTCCTACTTCGACTACCTGCACAGAGAGCCTCCTTTTTGTACATACAGCTAAGCTTCTACAGGTCGAGCGCCGGTCTCCTATTTGTACGTACAGAGAACCTCCTACTGTTACAGAGGGCCTCCTATTTGTCTAGGGGGCCTCCTATTGGTTAATGGCGCCTCCTATTTGTCCAAGCGGCCTCCTATTCGTCTAGGGGGCCTCCTATTTGTCCAGGAGGCCTCCTGTTTCTCCAGAAGGTCCCCTATTTATCCAGGGGGCTTCTATTTTCCAGGGGCTTCCTCTTTGTCCAGGGGGCCTCCTACGTGTTCAGGGCCTCCTATTTGTCCAGGGGCCTCTTATTTATCCAGGGTTTTTTATTCGACCAGGGGTCTCATATTTGTGCAGGGGCCTCCTATTTGTCCAGGGGTCTCCTACTTGTCCAGGGGCCTCCTTTTTGAAGGGCCTCCTTTTTGTTTAGGGAGCCTTCTATTTGTCCAGGGGGCCTCCTATTCGTACAGAGGGCCTCTAGCTCCTACTTGTCCATGGGGCCTCCTTTTTGTTCAAGAGGTCCCCTATTTGTACAGGGGGCCTCCTATTTGTCCAGGGGGCCTCCTATTTGTTCAAGGGGCCTGCTATTTTTCTAGGGGGCCTCCTATTTGTCCAAGAGGCCTCTTATTTGTCCAGCGGGCCTCCTATTTGTCCTATTTGTCCAGCGGGCCTCCTACTTGTTCAGGGGGCCTCCTATTTGCCCAGGGGGCCTCCTTTTGGTTAAAGAAGCCTCTTATTCTCCAAGCGGCCTCCTATTATCCAGAGGGCTCCTATTTTTAGGGGGCCTCCTCTTTATCCAGGGGGCCTTCTTCATGTTCAGGGGGCCTCCTATTTATCCAGGGGCCTTCTATTTGTCCATGGGGCCTCCTATTTGTCCAGGGGGCCTCCTAATTGTCCAGGGGGCCTCCTTTTGTAAAAGGTTTGTCCAGGGCTCCTTTTGTGAAAGGGGCCTCCTGTTTGTCTAGGTCTAGGGCCTCCTATTTGTCCAGTGGGCCTCCTATTTTTGCAGGGGCCTCCTATTTGTACAGAGGGCCTCTTACTTGTCCAGGGGGCCTCCTATTTGTTCAGGGGGCTTCTTATTTGTACAGAGGGCTTCTTATTTGTACAGAGGGCCTCCTATTTGTCCATGGGGCCTCCTATTTGTCTAGGGGCCTCTTATTTGTCTAGGGCCTCCTATTTGTCCAGGAGGCCTCCTGCTTGTCCAGAGAGCCTCCTATTTCTCCAGGGGGCCTCCTGTTTTCCGGGGGGCCTCCTACTTGTTCAGGGGGCCTCCTACTTGTTCAGGGGGACTCCTACTTGTTCAGGGGGCCTCCTATTTGTCCAGGGGGCCTCCCATCTGTCCAACAGGGCCTCCTATTTATCCAAGGGGCCTCCTATTTATACAGAGAACCTTCTATATGAATATCGGACCTCCATTTGTAAAGTAGCTGGTGCGTCTCGGGGGCCTCCACTATTGGGGTCCCAAAATGACAATTGGGGTCCCAAATGTTCGCATTGGGGTCCCACATGGGACCTCGAAAGTATACAAAGTTACACCCATGACACGAACCAAGCAATAGGTAAGTATGTAGCACCCTGTATCGAACAAAGGATTTGCAGAGACGCTACCAGTAGACTATTGATAGCAATCGCCGTCAAGTGCCTATACATAAATTGGCGGCTCATTATCACCCATTATCAGTCGCAACATCTCCCGTCACGAGTCTCTAACAGCACCACGGAGCCGTCCACCGCCTGACGTCACCGAGCGATACACGATCTGGAGGCCGGCTGTGAAATCCCAGCAATACACAGACTGGAGGCGGTCTGAAATACCGGCCGATACACAGGCCGCCTGAAATCCAAGCAGATAGACGGCCTGGCTAAAATCCTAGCCAATACATGGACTGGATGAAATCCCAGCAATACCAGTACACGGACTGAAGACTGAAATCCCTGCCGATACATGGGGTGAAATACCAGCAGAAAGGTCCAATCAAGCCTGACCTGGCTAAGGTGAACAATGCGGGAGGGTTTTCAGAACACAACACGCATAATGATTCTATTATTTTTTATGAAAGCCTTTCGATGGGTGATTGTATGCTTCCCTTTGAGGTCGATATCCATGAAGGCGTGGATTGACGTGTAACTGGCCATACAAACGTAGAAACGTCAGAACTAGATGTCAAGAATTAACTAGACGTCCAGTCTCAATGCAGTCACACACTGCGTGCACCGACGGGAGAGCTAAACGATTGCCACATTTCAGCTCGAAGAGAGCCCCCCCCCCCCCCCTTAGTGCCGCTCCCCGGCAGATCACACCCCTCCCCCTCCCCACACCGAGCTGGGACAGCTTTATGGCCGCTCTGCCCGCTGTGCGTCACGGATCCTGTCTCGGAGGCGGCGGCCGCTGCCAGGCGCGCACCGCGCTGAATGTCGTCAGTGACGCGACGCCGGCGGGTCCGCGCCGCGCCGAAAGGGTCGCTAATTGCGGCCACAGTGTGCGGCACGCCGTGTCACCGCGCGCCCCGAGCAGGACATAGATTGTACGCGTCCATACGTAATGCGGGAGCATCGCTCAGGCCGCCCGGACCTCCGCGCTTGCGAAACGGATACTGCTGAACCCGCTGGGTGCCGGGCGGTGATCGCTGGCCGCTGCTCTCTGGCCGCTGGGTGCAGGGTGCTCTGTTCTGGCCGCTGGGTGCAGGGTGCTCTGTTCTACCCTCTGGTCTCCGGGAGAGGTGGCGGAGGGAAGGATGGCCGGGGCGGGCCGGTGCAGCGGTCCGGCTGTATGCACGTCTCGTGCTGAGCTGGCGCCGGCCGGGGAGTGGGAAGGTCAGGCGGCTCAGGGTGCCGGCAGTGGGCACATCCATCTACTGCTCACGGTCCCAGGTGTGGCCAGGAAGGCCGCGTCGGTACCGCGCCGAACATATATCGCGGATATACGTGCATCCTTCACACCGCGGCGATCGAGCCGGGCAACGCGATGCGTCAACTGTCGACGCCGAGCTATTCGACAGGACACTGTCGAATAGCTCGGCAGGGCAGGCACAGGGCAGGCGAACGTCCGACACGGTCTTAGGAGTTAAGGAAGTGGGCAGTGAAAGGACTGTGAATACCTATCAAGCGAAAGAATGCTCCAGGGATGAAGTGGCACTAAGTATTTCAAAACCAACTCGCCATCACGTACGATAGTTTTAATCGAGTCTCAGCAGACCACATGGAAACCTTAAAGAGCACGTTTCATTCAGAAACAGCACTCATTGAGACATCCACCCATGTCTGCAAAGAAGTTAACTAGGCATACCACACCGTGGCCCTAGCAACGGCAGTAAAAAGGGAACAAAATTCCTCGTACGCCATAAACGGATACGACATGAATATCTGGCATGCAGTTTGTATGGAATGTTTTGAGTTTACAGATGACTCACAACTTATCTTTATGCAACACTCAATGCATAGCACTGCACGACATTCTTGCATAACAATGACAATAAAACGGCAGCGTCCGTCGAATCGACTCAGTCGAATCTTCGAGTTCAGTCGTCGAATCTTCGAGTTCAGTCGTCGAATCTTCTGAAAACGTAGCAATTCAGTAGAAGATGGCGGACCCTCTGCGCTAACAGATGGCGCTGATAAACTGAAATAACTGCACTTCTGAGGCGCATACTCCTAGCAGCCCCGGCAAGAGGAACAAAAACAATTAACAAGTAACACACCTAGGCGAAACGTCACCGCGTCACAGTTACACACGTAACTGGCTCAGAAGATTCCAAAATGCCTCCGACCGACACGGTTTCAGTCGCCTCGACCTACCTACTGAATAAAGTTGACTGCGGTTTGCATTAACTCAATTCACACTTAATTTACAAACACCTGAAAAACAAATACAGACTGCTAATGAATACGTGACTAGCTGCATATTGCTATGCAGTCAGTCTCAATGGCGGTTGACTTTTGTTCGAACTCCTGTTGCTAATAAGAGAGCCAGTTTCCGTGGCATCCGTGGCACTGTGCCGAGTTTGGTGTTGGATGCAGTTGCTTCATTGAAGTTCCCCGAACAGCCCAGGCGACTCTTACCCATTGGGTGTGCGTTGGCTTGGCAATTTATTCAGCGTGAATCATTTCAGATAAGATGGGTCAAAGCTACGCTTTTTTCAATATCCCTATGAAACATTAATTTGTTTCGATGTAATTGCATTCATATTTCATACTATAACACAGTAGCAAACCGGGCCAAACACGAAGAACACAGCAACAGGTGTATTAAACAGCCAATGCCAACTATCCAACTCTGAACGGCAGAACGGGAGGAGCAGCTCCGCCGGGTGTGTGCCGACGGTCCCTCGCTCTGACACGGACCCCGCGCGGTGAATTAAACCGAGCCGAGCCGGCGCGCTCCACTTCACCCGGCCCCGCGCCGCGGAAACAGCCGGGGAGGACCACAGCCGAGGGGCAGTCACCGCAGAGTCGGCCCCTTCACAGCACTAAGCGGGGCCCGCACACGAGCGGGACGGATCCCCGGCACTTTGTCCACTAAACCATCTGTACAAATCACCACTCAAAGAGCAATAGGAAACAACGCACATTAGAAAGCTGGGGCAACAAACTAGATTCACAAATCACACGTGCATTAATGGCAATGAGAAAACAAACTAATCGCTCTACACGAACACCCTGCATCGCCTTTCAAACCCATACCAGCACTATCTTCCCCTCAAATAGGCCAGCTCCTGGCTCCATCGCCTGATTATGTTTCTTACTTCGGGCCTCAGGCCCTAATACCGACCGGCACAAACGCAATAGCAGCTCCTCGAAGAAGCTCCTCCATCGCACCCCAGGCCACAGACCCGGCTGGGGCCCCGAGCCATCCGTGACCTGACATTTGAACCCGCCGGGCACTGATTGTCGCCACACCACCCGGCCTACCACTGAGCGCATCTCTCCGGCCCGTCGTTCGTCCAGGCCTCGAGATCGGCAGCCGCTGTTGGCTCAGCCGGCCTACAACAGCCGCACCTCTCCCGGCCCAACACTAGTCCGAACCTCGAGATCGACAGCGATTGACGGTTCAGCCGGTGCAGGATGACACACACCCCGCCTGTGATCAGCGCAGAGAACCACACATCCTTCCCGTCCCATCTCACCGACCCTGAGTTGGTGCACGGCCAGCCGGGGAGCACAGATGAACCCCGCGCTGACCGCGGCAAGTACTCGTACGACTTTATCGGGCCGGCACACTGACTCGTCTGAACTACATTCAGACGAATCGGCACAAACGCCGGCCAATAAAACACACTCCGGTTGATATAGCCAATTAGATAATGCGATGGGTAAGCCGAACCCAAGGAGGCCAATCTCTACATATAGCAAAAGGCAGTAGCCGCTCAGCTGCAGTATACCTATCTCCGTCCGTCGGCCATAGCCTCTTACGTCGAATAGCTTTGTTCACATTGACAGGCAGTGGCAGTCGCCGCCAGTGAAAACACATCGCCCCACAGAGCATTAGCTGACCTACTGGCCGGGGATCTCGGGCGTTGGAGGCCGTCCCCTGGTAGGTACCGGCCCCTCACACACCACCCTTGCATCCGGCCCCTCACTGCCGGAACCCCTGGCCCCTGTAGAAGCCCCTGCCCTGCTGCGGCGGCGGCGGGTACGTTTTGCCCCGGATCGGCCGCCCGGCGAACCCCTGGGGCGGCGGGGGCGGGCCGGGTGCCGCGGCCGCCTGGCCGCCGCCGCCCGGCGGCCCCTGCGGCCCCGGCGGCGGCTGGTGAAACGGCTGCGGCCCCAGACCGGCGCCCACGCCCGGCGGCGGGTCGTCGGGCTGCTCCAGGCCGTAGGGCAGGTGGGTGCCCCCGCCGGGGCCGCCGGGCGGTCCGGCACGATTCTCGGGCCGGTCCCAGAGGCGGCACAGCGCCGAGCCCACCTGCGGCTGCACCTCCTGGCCGTCCCGGCTCGTCTGCACGCGCCGGTGCTCGTTGTATGGGTTGATGAGGTGACGGGTGGCCTGGAACGGGATGTTGGCCCGCTTCACCCACTCGATCTGAAAAACGGAATACGAGTCAAATACCGACCGCCAGCTAGAGTCGGTATTTGGATCATTGTTGCATACGAATATCAAAAAAGGTCCTCAGAAACAAACTCTTACAACAAGAACAAATATTCACAAGAAGTTTTGCGAGAACAAGAACAAGAACAAGAAGTTTTGTAGAACAAGAAGTTCACCAAAAGTATGTTCCTTGCCATATTTTGCGTAGGACGACTTGTCGAGAAATGATTCAAAATCAAAGTCTCGCTCAAAGCCAAACACCGTACAAACCCGCCTCAGTGCACAACAAGGTGCGCTAGGTGGCGCCGCCTGCCGTACCTTGTACGACTGTCCGAGGTTAGGTCCCTGCAGGTCGGGACACCGCTCCGACGAGGCCTGACCCAAGAACTTGGCGTAGCCCTGGAAGTGGCCCGAGCCCTGGGCGCTGAACACGAGGTACACGGTGCGCCCCTCCTGCGGAACGAACAGAACGGTCAGGTCCCGGACAGGTGGCGGCGAGCACACTCCTTCCATGGATAGGGTTATCAGAAACGGATTATGTAGGCATGACATGAACAGGATATAGTTACAAGCCACACGACAAAACTATAAATGTCGTGATGCAGGTGTCCCGATGAGTCATATATTTATTCAGTTATCATTTATCACTTATTATGTATAAACGAATAACTTACAGATGTGTCCGGCCTCGTGCCCAAACCATCAAACAATTTTACCGACAAACATGAGCATGAACTGATACGAAATCATACCTTTCCACTAATTACACCTGTGTTTCTTCTAAAACAAAACAAGCATCCAAAAACACAACCCAAACCGCCCACTCCCTTCCCTGCCCCGTCCCGCCGGTAGGGAAGGGAGCTCACCTTGAAGTTGTGCAGCAATTTTCGCTCCGTGTTGGGTGTGAACGCCCACACACACTTGGTGACCGAGGCGTCCACGGCCCGGGTGCTGTTCGCCTTGATGATAAAGTACCGTCCGTTGTTGGCCGCGCCGTGCTGACCTGAACGGCGGCGGGGGTGGAGTTGGTGTTTGAGGAGGAATAGGGAGACATACCGGTGTCTGTCTGAGAGATATGAATATCTGATGCATCACCCATAAACAAAATATACCAACTACTGCAAATCAAGCACCGGTGAGCAGTGAGCACGATTGGAGTGCGCGATACCGGTTGTATGTATTATATACCGAAGCTCTAATGCTTTAATTCTATCCTTCGGCTTCAATTCTATATTTAGATTTTCTTTGGATTCATAAATGAAGCATATATCTGACGAAGGACATCGGAGGACACAAGGGAAGGAAAGAGGAACTGACCGGCATCTGGGTGTCTCGGGGTCGGCGAGTGGTGGGCGGAGGGGTTGGCAGAACCCGCACCGCCAGCTCCCCCGCCACCAGCGCCGCCACTGCTACCGGTACTGACAGCACTGCTGCCGCCGCCACCACCGCGGTCTCCCGACTTGGGACGGGATTCTGAGCGGCCGGCCAGGCGAAGGGCGAGAGGACGAGGAGGATGCAGGACAGGACAGAGGTCATGAGGGATGCTGGACAAGAATACGGAACAAAAGATCAGGTACCTCAGCGAAAATGAGATGGTAGGACGAGAGCAAGATTCATTTCGAAGGTAGAGGCACAACAAATTATTGAGGAAAAACATGTTTCTAAACTTCAACTCGTACCTTTAAATTGTATACAAACGGACGTCAATTGTCTTTCTATTCCTCTATACAGCTCACACTACCCGAAACTGCCCTCACTGACCACGTGCGGGCGCTGCCTGGTCCGGCGAGACCCTCGGCTGCTGCTGCTGCTGCTGCTGCTGGGGACCCGGCGGACCCTGCTGCTGAGCCGCCGGCGGCGGCGGCTCGCGCGGCCCGCCGCCGCTGAACACGTCACTGATGACGGGCCGCGGCCGCTGGCCGATGCCCGGCGGCTGCTGCAGCCCCAGCGCCTGCTCCTCCGTGGTCAGCACGGCGATCAGCGTGCGGATCACGTGGTCATCCACCTGACGGGACGGAGGGAACAGCTGTCAGCCCACGGCGGTCAGGGTGCGGATCACGTGATCATCTACCTGGTGACACGCGGGAGGGGGTCAGGATCAGCGTGCGGATCACGTGGTCTACCTGGTGAGACAGACAGGACGACGTAGGGTCACACTGACGCATCTCCTCATCGACATCTGTACGTGTACACACCACATAATTGTATACGTGGACACTTCATGTTAGACTAAGGAACAATATCGCGGCGCTGCCGGCCACCCCAGCCGACTCACCTGTGACCATGTTTTGCCCGGCGCGCGCATGCGCCGAATGAAGAGTGCGTGCCACTTTTGTCGCAGCTGGAGCGCCAGGTGGGCCGCGTCCGTGTCCACTCTGAATCCGACCCATTCGTCCAGTTTGAGCATGGTCTTCTGTCCCTCGGAGCGCTCCTCGACCTCCGAGTCTGAGTCGGCCTCCATGTAGCTGTCGCCGCGCATACCCTGTAATACTGCAGACAGCATACACGGGGAGGTAAGGTAAGGGACGGGCATACCTCTGACGGGCACAGGATGGCAAGATCACGAGATATTACACTACTAGAATCTTCAAAATTACATATCCGTACCTGCACTATAATGATACCAAGACATCCACTTTATCATCACAAATATTCAACCAACAAATAACAATATCACCAGTATAACGCCTTTTGGGTCGATTAACGGAGCGAGCGAGAGGGTGGGCCTTGCACGTGCGAAATTGCGAGGGGTACCTTAAACTGACTTGTGCACGGCACCCTACTAACCGGTCTCTAGCGATGTGCCAAATTTGAGCACAATCGGCCCAGCCGTTCTCGAGATCTGGAAGCGGCACCCTGCACGACGTGCCCACGTGCAAAATGGGTCCCAACTGACTTGTGCACGGCACCCTACTAACTGGTCCCTAACCGTGTACCAAATTTGAGCGCCATCGGTCCAGCCGTTCTCGAGATCTGGAAACGACCCCTGCACGTGCGCGCGTGCAGCACCCCAACTCTGGCACATGGATATGCATTGCCTAGTGGGTGCCTGCCTACATGTCAGCTTTTAGCGCAATCGGCCAAGTACTTACCGAGATATTGCAACTATTTCAAAAGTGACACCTCTTCATTTTGCACGTGGCACGTGCATAAGGGTCACCCACATGCATCGGGAATAGTACAATACTTGGTAGAAGGAATGAAGCTACCCTACAAAAATTACCGCGTGTAAATCGGTCAAATGGTTGCTGAGATATAAGCCTCGCAAAAGCGGTCGCATGGCCGGCCGGCCGCTCATACTCAGAAATTTCCGTTAATCTAAGGAAAGACTACGCTCGCTTCGCTCGCTCCGTAATCAAGCACCGAAAAACCTCAGAAAGCTGAGACACACAACAACCCAAAACATCGCCCATGCGACCTCTCGTCTCTAAATCTCCCTCTCACCCGGACCTACCGGCGTCGGCCTCCGACACGGCGTCCAGGGGCAGTCGCGCCGGGCCGGCCATCAGAGCCACGGTGATCGGGCTGACCAGCGTGCAGCAGCGCACGTGCGCCACGCGGCCCGAGCGCGACAGCTCCTCGAACATGAGCCAGTCGGCCGGCAGCGACTCGATCGCCGAGCGGTGCGCCTGCGCCGCCGTCGTGCGCGCAGACTTGGGCGCGTCGGCCAGCGTCGAGGACGGGTGCAGACGGACTCGGCTCTCTCGCCTGGGGGAAGGGCGGGAATTGAGTTAGAGACGGGACGTGAAAACAGGAATGAATCTAGTGTTTTGATCTTGTTACAGATGGTAGTACAAACTGTCGGAAGGCAAAAATGGCACATTACGCAAAAAAATACAACACTACTGAAAAAGCACGCAGTGGCCATTCTTTATAACACACTCTGTTGTGCCAGCCCCACCTGAATAAAAGCCCATAGCACACCAGCCGTTTCTCGCGTCACTTACTGCGTCCTCAGCTGGACCTGCTCGCGATCCACCCTGATCAGGTTGGGGTAGCAGCCGGCGCACAGTGCCGCCTTCACCACCGCCCAAATCTCAGAGTTCGAGTTCAGGTCCCTGGCGGACGGAGGTAACGAATGTGGTCAGGTGGAACGAGACACACGGGTCATAACAGCGGCCGAGTAGGGTATAAAAAAGCGGAACGGAGTCTGAACAGAGTCCCTGACGAACGGAGGTACCAAATAGCCAGTTGGAACGAAAGGCACGGGTCACAGCAGTCGAGTAAGGTCTAATAGAGCTAACTTTTCACGAGAAAATGTTCGAGACCAACGCATCCTGACTAAATTCGTCATCGCCGCTAATAGACACAAATCACCTTCATCAAAAGCTGCATTAACAAAATTTAGCCGTTACGCCTATTCCTTCTGCTACCGTCAGCGTTCAGTCCCTGAATCCGTCCCCGCCTCCGTCTCCGCCTCACCTGATATCCCCCGCACCTCGGGCCCGCACGAATCCCGAGGCGCGCAGCTGTCCCAGCAGCTGAGTCCGCATCCCCACCACCGTCTCCATCGTGGCGCTGCTGACAAAGTTCTTCTCGCAAAACGAGCGCTCCCAGCCCTCGTTACGGGCCTTCTGCCACGCCTGCAGCACAGAGGGGAGCCCCTCGATTAGCTTAGCGAACTTACATAAGCAATCAGGAAAGTAGGTACCTACAAAAAAAAACGTGATACCACATTGCGCGGCAAGGAAAAAAAACTAAGAAATAATTTACTAAAACAATAACAGGGAATTACGCAATGCAGATAATGATGAAGCGGCGTACTACGCAAAACGTCGCAGTCATATGACAACATTGATTCACCGGAGACTCAATAACAGCACGATGTTGGCTCTGAGCAACGACAGTTTAGCCGACGGGGTGCCATCGCCCCTCCCGTGAGTCAGTCACCCCCCCCCCCCCCCCACATACCTGGAAGGCCCTCAGTAGCGTCATGTGGTCGCTGTACGTGTTGGCTGCCAGCTTTTTACGTGCGGCGGCGGCCGCGCGCTTCTGCGCCGGTATGGCGGGCAGCACGAACGGGTCCCGGTGCGCCAGGCAGCAGACGATCGTCAGCACCGGGTCCAGACACTTGAGCACGATCGAGTAGAGGACGGCCTTGCCGAGTCGCGGCTCGACCGGCAGGTCCAGCAGGTGGTGGCCCAGCTCGGTGACGTCCTCCCACGGGTCCAGCGCGTCGATCGTCTTCAGCAGCTGGACGGCGGCGCGCGTCACCATGAACGGCGGCGGGTCGGGCGTCTTGGCCAGGAAGTCGGCGATGGGTGTGTTGGGCGGCGACAGCATCTTGCTGTGCAGGCAGAGCTCCTGCAGCGGCGTGCGCAGGATCTCCGGGGTCTGGTAGGGCTGCAGCGCCTGGAACCGGCTGCGACTGAACAGATGGTAGCAGACGCCCGGCTGGCAGCGGCCGGCGCGGCCACGCCGCTGCAGCGCAGAGGCCCGGCTCACCCAGGTGGGCCGCAGCTGAGACACGCCCGTGATGGAGTCGAACGACTTCTGCGGGAGGGCGACGCACGGAGAGAGGCTGTTAGTAAAGGGCAGTACCAATGGGACCGGATACCAGTTTGTCGGACAGCTATAACACATTGCTAACCACATATCGCACTCTAAACACAAATCCTTTGCAGACCCAAACTGGTCCAGACTCCGCACGAACATAGACGATCTCACCAGCTGGCACAAAACGCACCTCCTTGACCTTGCCGGTATCGATGACAAACACGATGTCCTGGATGGTGACGCTCGTCTCGGCGATGTTGGTCGACAGCACCACCTTGCGGGTGCCGGCCGGCACGGGCCGGAACACGCGCCGCTGGTCGCCGCTCTGCATGTTCGAGTGGAGGACGAACAGCGCGTGTTGCCCGGGAGGCTCGGTGAACCAGCGCGACTCGGACAGCACCTCGCGCACCTTGACCAGGTCGTCGTAGCCGGGCAGGAACACCAGCACGCTGCCTGAGGAACGGACACAGCGCGGTGGGTGTCAACAGTGGGGACGGAAGGGGACTAGAAAAAAAGAGGGCGAGCGAACGGTAGATGGCGATCATCGCAATTATAAGTGCACCGAAACCGTTCTTTGTAACCGAAGGTTTGTTGTCAATAGTTAAAACACTATTCTTTAGAATTGTGTTTTTCTATTGAAAAACAAATCTGAGTTCCCTGACAATTTGGCAAAAGTAAAACTTGACTGCTCTCCAGTCAGGACGTGTTTGAGCAGCCGCGCCTGCCTGTGTGAGACTGTGTGACTCTGTGTGGACTCTACTCACCGGGCTGGTCTCCCATGAGAACGTGTTTCAACAGCGCCATCTGTGAGTCTCTGTGTGTGACTGTGTGACTCTGTGTCAGACTGCGAGACTCTGTGGACTCTGACTCACCGGGCTGCTCTCCGGTGAGGACGTGTTTGAGCAGCGCCACCACCAGGTCCACGTCCACCCGCTCGTCGTCGTGGCTGAGCTGGTAGCACTGCAGTAGCTGGCGGTCCTCCTCCGACAGCTGCGCGTCCACCGCCTCCTGGGCGGCCGCGGGGGACGGCCTGCGGGGGGGGGGGAGTGTCAGACAGCCGGGCGTCCACCGCCTCCTGGGCGGCGGCGGGGGACGGCCTGTGGTGGAGGGGAGGGAGAAGAATGCCAGAGAGTTGAGCGTCCACCGCCTCCTGGGCGGCGGCAGGGGAAGGGCTGTATGCGGGGAGGCCGAGGAAGGGTCAGAGATAGGTTAATGAGGGGAACCCGTAGTATCCCTAGTACGCTGTCTGTACTCAGTTCACTGACATTACCGACACGAGCTGCATGGGCACGAATCTCACCAAACAGTCCCTGAACCCCACCTCTCGGTTCCCCACTCCGCCCGCTTCTCCCTCCTCTCGACTCTCTCCCCTCTGCCCCTCCCCGCCTCACCCGTAGGCGTCGATGAGCTCGACGGCCTCGGTCTGCTGAGTGCGCTGCGCCCAGTCGCGCGCCGTCCACCCGTTACTGGCGTGGATGGACGTGCTGGCACCCAGACTGAGCAGCTGCTCCACGGCGTTCAGGTTGCCCCGGCCGGCGGCCACCATCAGCGGCGTCGCTGACGTCTCCGAGTGCTGACAGACAAAGGGCGGGGTCAGTTCGGGTCAGAGAATACACCTTGTGAGCCACCAGGGACTGAGTAACAGGGCCACCATCGGCCACCATCAGCGGGGTGGCTGAGGTCTCCGGGTGCTGACAGGTGGAGAAGGGGTCAGTTCTGAACTAGGGGCTCAGGGACAGAGGGGCCACCATCAGCGGCGTCGCCGACACGTCTCAGAGTGCTGGTAGACAAATTGAGGGCGGGGTCAGTTCGGAGCCAGAAGCTCAGGGACAGGTGCCACCAGCAGCGGGGTCGCAGACATTAGTGAATGCTGGCATATAAAGCGGGGAAGTCATTCTAGGAAACAGTAATTGCTGATGATTGATGCATAAGCAACTGAACACATTTAAATGCGAAACGAAAATTACGAAAAGCACGGAAATAAAACTTAAAATATGCACTATACAGGGTGATTTTTTTTAACTGTTAAAAAGTAAATGTCAATGGTGGTCCCTAAATCGAAAAATCGCGTGCAAAAAAGCAATGCACGTGATAGATAAATCTGGGACATTTTGTATGGTGTCATGATTTGTCCCTTTTAACCGAAGGCCTCGGCCCCAATGGTGCCTGAAAATGTCCCACCAATCGGGCACGCATGGTCAACCGCCGTTCAGTAAGGAACGACACAAAACGATAATTTTGAAGCATTGAGGCAGTTCGAAGCATGCGATCATCGAGGAGATATCCCAGAAAGACGTTAAATAATGCACGAACAAGCTTGTAGTCATAAATAACCTTCAAACGGTCCATCTGGCGTATGTGCAGCCTCTGAAGAATCAGTCTTTAGGGAGAAAGAAAAACAGCGAATCAGACACCACCAGGGCCGCCAGTGTCGAAATCCTCGACCTGCCCTTCATAGACTTCTAGTTTTTGGACCCAGCAATGGCAGATATAACAAGAAAACATTGGAAATATCTGGCAGAGCTAAAAATGGGTGATAGGAGCCTTTTCAGTCCGCCTAAAGGGTCTAGGAGTCCACGGTGCTGTTCAACACGTGCTCAGGCGGGCTGATTCGTGTCGGTGAGAGAGGGGGCAACTTCAAGCGCAAGTAAAATACACGATGGACGTTCCTTCACATCGTGTCTGCATGAAATCAAAATGTCCCAGAATGCTTGTCATCCTGGTATATAATTTTGCAATATATATTTATATTTTAATGCCACTAGACCTCATTACTTTTTAACAAGTAAAAAAAATCACCCTGTATACGCCGTTGCATTCAACTTTCAAGCTACTCTAACCTATGATTACAGGCTTTTGCAGGCTTTAACACCTCAACACAAAAAGTAGCGATCCAAGACGACACTTTTCTTTGCATGTTCTCCGCTCATCTGAATGTCTAAGGAGACGCGCTCACCTGGTAGTCGACGGAGACGTTCTCTGTCATGATGAGGTGCAGGAGCTGAGTGAACGACTCCTCGGAGGCGGCCAGCCAGGCGGTACTGATACATCGGTCCATCAGTTCCACCAGCCACGGCTCCAGCTCTGTACGGTCGGGGGTCGGCTGGGGATAGGTCAGGTCAAGTCAGGTCAGGTCACGTTACAGACAGCCAGGGCTCCAGCTCCGTGCGGTCGGGGGTCGGCTGGGGAGGGGAGGTCAGATCAGGTCACAATTACATGTCAGGTTATAACATAATTTTACACATGTAACAGTCTTGCACAATGTACAAGCAGCATATCGGGGCCCCCGCATAGTGACTGCCAAGACGTCTTATCACCACCGAAAATTTGACGGAATATCATCTACGCACATAACTACACCTGGTGCTCCGTGATGGATGACATACCACACATAGTCTCTCTGTTATGCAACTGCTTCCTGGTCTAACCCTGTCCGTTCGGCACATTCACCAGCGCCCTCTAACCACATTCCACCAATCCCTCTCTGCCGGTGTCCCACCTCGGTCTGCTGTCCCAGTATGGTTCGACCTCCGTCTGCTGTCCCAGCATGGGTGTGTCCAATTACCTCACCCTGCTGTCCCAGTATGGTTCCCACCTCACCCTGCTGTCCCAGTATGGGTGAGGTGGGAACCACCTCACCCATACTGGTACCCCCCCCCCTTCCTCAGTCTGCTGCCCCAGTATGAGTTACCCCCTCACTTCAGTCTGCTGTCCCAGGATGGGCGCCGGGATGTGCGGCCTCTCGATGGCGGCCGCCGCGCCCGCCAGCGGCCGGTCGGCCGCGTGCTCGGTCCACGAGCTGAGCGCCTGCCGTTTGCGCAGCTCCGCCTTGGCTCGCTCCATCTCCGGCGAGGTGAACTTCGTCTCCCGCAGCACGTCCTCCAGGAAGTACTCCTTCACCTCGTACATCTTGCCCGGGACTGCGGGAGTGACGGCGGCAGGGAAGCGTGAGCAGAGCGCCGGGATATGCAGAGGAAATGTAGTTACTTTCAGCCACTACGTCAGTACTTTCAACTCAACCTAAAAGCTTTTCAGATAACCTACCGTAAGGCACTTATCGACAGTCGTAACTTAATACTCTGAGCGGATGTATGTAACTAAACATAGAAACTGCGGCATTATTAGCATCGTAAAGGTGTTACGTAATCGACTCAATCTATCGATAGTAGCCAGTAGTCGGTAACCAGAAAAGCATACGTAGTAGACGGAAACACAACATTCGAAGGTTGATCTATCATCAAACACAATGCATTAAGCCCATTATGTAACAGCCGACTCAGCAATGCTGATAGGAAAAGCCTGCAGACGGGAAGAACTTCCCATGAACTTCAGCGCTGAACTCCCTTCATATGCCGCATAACGAACAGCATATCTAAGTGAGCAACCACATTCTAACATAGTAGCTGGACGGACAGGCAGGCGGACCTAGAATGAGCAACTAACGAGCCGGCACATATATCATTAGCCGACAGATTCTATCTGACGGGTGCGCCTACTTTTGACGACCGGGCAGACGTGGAAGTACTTGACGAACAGCTGGGTGTCCATGGTGGCCGACATGAGGATGATCTTGAGGTTGCGGTACTTGGAGATGCTGTCCCTGAGCACTGCCATCAGGAAGTCGGCGAACCGGTCCCGCTCGTGAATTTCGTCCACGATCACTGAGGGTAGACATACAGGCAGTCACACACACTGAACTCACAGAGACAAAGGCAATTAGTCATAGGTTGTACTCCTAACGGACACTGCAGCTTCTAGTGAGCTTCCTACGCAGGTTCAAAGACACGTCTCACGGCCATAGTGCGTACGCAGGCCCTGAGTAATGAATTGGGCAGAACTGTCACAAAACCACCCGGATTAGCAGGAGATCCAGCATGCGCCGGGCGTCCCCAGTCAATCACTGATTGTTCCTACCAGTTTGCAGTACGTAACCTTGATAAAACCGCATTCCCAGATCATCAAATCAGCCACATCCCCGCGGAGACTCGGATTAGCGTCTCTGGCCGGCTCGGAGCGACCACAGACGAGGCTGCAGCCGCTCCGGTGGAGACCGAGTCTGGCGAGTCGCGCCCACGCGGTGTGGCCGGCCTGACTCAGGGTGCGCGCGGGCGGAGTCACGGTGAGTCAGTGGTTTTACCGTGAGTGACCGTGGCCAGGGCGCCGTCGCCGCCCATCAGGGTCCGCAGCAGCACCCCGCTTGTGCAGAAAGTCAGCAGTGTCTTGGGCGATACCCTGACCAAGGATACCACGCACCAGTCACACACTTATGTAATACGGCAAATACGTGAGAGTCAGGCACGGAATACGGCATACAATAAAAGGAAAAGAAGGCGCGTGTATGCACATATCAGCGGCCTTCAATCTATCTACCTCTTGGATCTATCTACTGGTCTTTCTTTTGCACGACAATGGCCGAATAAAACATATCAGTACTACCATCACACTAATTGTCAGTCCCGCAGCTCTGTTTGTAGAGCGCTGGACTCCTGGTGATTAGTCGGAAGTAGCCCCAGCCAGCTGAAGTCACTGGAGTAGGACCCACCGTGTCCGGCTCTGATTGTCACACTAAGTTGGCATCCTGATTCTCTCATTACCCGGCATTGCTTGATCACACGGTAGGAGTCGGATTCTGCGCAACAACTCCTGCCTAGCGTGTGCTCCCGCTCTGTCAATCCGTCCAAACATTCTAACCAAATCCATAAAACTACGCACCGCCACCCTTAGCCCCCGCTCTGTCCCGCAGTCCCCACACCCCTCCCCCCACTCCGTTCATCTGGCGGCGACCGGCGCCGCACCTGCTCTCCAGCCGGATCTGGTACCCGACCGTCTGTCCCACGGTCTCGTCCCTCTCGGCGGCCACCCGCTCCGCCACGGTGAGCGCCGATATACGCCGCGGCTGGGTGCAGAGGATGCGCAGCGGCCGGCCCGCCGCGTGATACTGGTCCAGCAGAAACTGAGGAACCTGAAACACACAGGGAGGGCGGCGGTCAGTGGTCATATGCACTACACAGGGCGTGTCAGTGAACACGCACGGAATATCGGTCAGCGGTCATACAGGACACGGTGCGCCGGCCGGGGAACAAAGGGAACACCGGTCAGCGAGCACACCACGGAGCACCGCCGGTCAGCGGTAAAACAGAACGCAGATCAGCGGCCAGTAAGAACACAGACAGAACAACGATAAGAGAACACGCACGAAGCATCGGTCAGTGATCACACAAGGAACATCGGTCATTTTACAGCGTAACTGTTGGACACAAAAACATTACGGTAGGACGAGCAGTGAACAGTAGGGCAATTATATCAGTCGACTAACGATGCATATTGCATAAGCATCATTTCCGCCTTTCTAATGCCGGCGTCCATTAACCCGCGCCCAGATGGGGTCTGCCGAGCAACGCGGTCTGATGGGGGGGGGGGGCCATTTTGGCCCCCCCCCTCAGATCTCGAGAACCACGCAACATAGCGACAAGCGGTAAACGGTGTTGGATAGCCCCAACGGGGAACTACCTTGTGACCCAATTTCATTGACCTCGGTCAAACCGATGACGTCACAGGTCAGGTCAAAGGTCGAATTTTCACCGTTTACAGGCATTTCAAGAAATGCGTTGTAAAATCGAGTAAAATGCATTTCATTGAAAATCATCGATGGGGAAATGTTCTTCAAACACATACTTTGCTATTTGAGGTTACTGATACCAGGTCAGGTCACAGAGGTCAGGTCACTGGGGGGTCACAATATGAAAGTGTCGTGTGATACATGTTTTATGGTCCATTTTACATGACAAATGCGATTATGTGGGTCAGACAGACTTTAGGGCCAGCTTAGGTCACGTTTTGGTCAAGGTCAGGTCAAGGTCAGGTCAAGGTCAGGTCAAATTAGGTCAAATTTCAAAGTTGATATTTTTGCATAAAATGGGTATCGATTCGATGCAGCTCGTCACGGGGAGTTCAATGGTGGTCTCCGTTTTGCGCTACAAGGTCTAGAATTGCTAAAAATTGAGTTAAA
Organism: Amphibalanus amphitrite; assembly: GCF_019059575.1. NCBI lineage: Eukaryota > Metazoa > Arthropoda > Thecostraca > Balanomorpha > Balanidae > Amphibalanus > Amphibalanus amphitrite. The sequence continues at coordinate 370,384 of NW_024881867.1, forward strand.
AAATTTGACGTTATCAATTTTTAACAGTTTTTTCGCTATAACTTGGCCAAAAAAAGAGGTATCGATCTAAAATTTGGTATGTGTATCGAAGAGCGCAGGGACTATTACATATATTCCGGTTTTTCGAAATTCGAAAAAAATTTGGAATTTTTTTGAGTTTTGCTCAAAAAATCAATTTTTTTGATTTTTTGGGGTCAAAATCCCAAAATTTCGAAAATCCGAGATAGCAGTTTTGTAGCGCCGTCTTTTCTCTATACAACCACATAAAGAACTTTAAAATTGCTTGTTAACTGTAGAATTGGTGAGCGTTTCAAGATGTCATGTTTTTTGCTCATTTTTACTCGAACATGACCTCAGTTTGACCTCAATAACTCCTGACCTGAGGTGACCTGTGACTTGAAATTTTGTGTGAATGTGTCAAATTGATGCCCGGTAAGGTACCCAAAATTTGGCGGCGCGCAGCGCCGCCGTTTTCTCGCTATTTAAGAAAAACCTTAGGGGGGGGGGCCAAAATGGCCCCCCCCATCAGGGCGCGGGTTAAAGCGCAATAAAACCAGCAATGGCGTCAAATCCAATTATTTTTGTAACTCAGATAAAATAATATTTGTCAAATGAAGCAGTGAGGAAAATATTCTGCAACATTTTGCGTTCTACAGGCGATAAAATTTACCTTAAATGTGAAAGGCAGTTAAAAGAAGCTTGTGACTGCAGGCAAGCCAACCAAGTAACGTCAACATCTCCGCAAAGCAAAAACCAGGCAGGAGCTTCAAGGAAATCCCGGAGTATTGTGGCCAGTTTCACCCTTCCAACCGAGACCGCCAGAAAGCTTCAGTCACGAGATACACGAGATACATGCGGCCGCTGGCGATCGTGCAAAGTAAGAGACTATGCTACAAGTAGCTGATGTGATTCCGTTGCTGGCGATCGCTGGTTCGTTCAACGTAGTTATTTATTGCATAGCCCGAGCAGCGCAGCACCAAAGTCGAGAGCGGAAGCCCCACTTCCAGGTCACATGGCGAGAAGTTGCAAGTGGCGTTTAATCCCTTCAAACTGACCATGGTTCTATTTATATCGCTACCGTCCCATTCGACTCAGGTGAGCGGCCACTCCTTTGCCCTAATATCGGGTGACACAAAAAAAACGGTCATCACCTAATTTCGAATAACTTCGGAAGTTTTATTCAGATCATCACCAAACTTCGGCCACTTTAGGTCACACCTATGCAGCATACATCCACTAAGTTTCAAGTCTTCACTACGAATACTTTTAGTACAGTGTGTGTTTTACTGACGCTCCACAATGTGCTCCAGGTGAGCGCCACGGCGCTGCAGGGCGTAGGCACACTTGCATCCGGCGGGCAAAGTTGTCGATAACCCGATGGCTGTGCACTTTACAGAGTGCAATGGCCTCTGGAGACAGTGCTCAGGGGGTGTGCTACCCCTGAAACGTTATTCTGTGCTACCCCTGAAACGTTATTCTTATCGGGTTATCGACAACTTTGCCCGCCGGATGCAGGTGTGCCTACGCCCTGCAGCGCCGGGGCGCTCACCTGGAGCACATTGTGGAGCGTCCGTAAAACACACACTGTACTAAAAGTATTCGTAGTGAAGACTTGAAACTTGGTGGATGTCTGCTACATAGGTGTGACCTAAAGTGGCCGAAGTTTGGTGATGATCTGAATAAAACTTCCGAAGTTATTCGAATTTTGGTGATGACCGTTTTTTTTGTGTCACCCTGTATTACAACATGGCCTACATATGCCGGGTAACATTTGTTGCCTGACTTTTGCCGAACACCAAACAGGTATTTTGTTTAATTGCTTTTATCTGCAATCAAGACAAATTCGATAAAGATTGGCTTCCCGGAGATTTCCGCGAGCTAACGTCGTGGCCAGCGGTACGAGACAGTCATTGGTTTACAGCTTTACGAAGAAACCGAACTAGCCAACGACCATGGCAGGTGACAAAATGTTTAATTACATTGCCAAATATCTGTCTAATGTGCCGTCGCGACATTTTATTGCGTCGTAGCGATTAGGGCTCAGAAAAACACGAGGGGCCCGGCATCGTCGCTCCTTTCCCTGACGAGCTCGTCAAATATGTCCGATGCACCCAACATTCAATGGCCTTCAGAGTACAATGAGTTTGAGGTCATGGAAAGAATAGAACTAATCCTGCTATGAAGACTGCCCTAATATTGCTTCATTGTTTATGACTTTAAAAGAAGGGCGAGGCCAGCCAGAAGTCCACAGTTCTGGTAATGTCATTGCCATACATGACATGATCCTGACAGAGGCGTGTCTTCGATTCCACAATAAAAGCCCATCATTCATTGGGCTAGAGGCAGTATTGTCTATGGCGCAACCTTATCTGCATTGTCTCACAAAAATAAACATATCTCGCGGTGAAAATGCTCCATGCTGCATTGTTACAAAATATTCGCTATAGCGGGCCGACACCCGGTTGATCACCCGATAGAGCGGTGCAGCTAGACTAGCAGCTCGACTGGAGATTTATACCGGTCGAGGGAGCACATCCCTTCTGGTTTCCAGGAAACTGGCTGGTGTAGTATGTTCACTTTGGCTGGAAGATTCAGATGGCATGTGTCACTTCATGTGACAGATTTCTGAGACTTGTCCCCGTTCTGCGCGTTAAATGTACGAGTATTAGCGACATGTGTGAAACTCTAAAACACAAGTTCACTGTTCAGTGCGATAGTAGTGATGATCAGAGTGTCTTGTATCCATCTCTTGCTAGTTATGATAACCACTCAATTATAAAAAAGAAAAAGACATGCAGCAGCGTTTACCACTGCGCGCACCTCAAGAGAAAACCGAGGAGCAAACTGAAGTACAAGTGAGTGTTGCGCAATGCGCATGTACGACGTACGCGTCATGTTCATTGTTCATGACTTTTTCTCCAGACCAGCCCCAACAGGCACCTGCGCACTGACAGTAACCATTACCGGGCTGCGTGTCGGGCCTTGAGCGGCGCACGCTGCCGGCACCTCGTCCGTCGTTCGTCCCAGTGCACACTGCACACTTGCACCGAGCACAGCGCACGTTTCCGCGGTGGCTTCGTGCGCCCGCTGGGACCGGTTTCAGCCACCGTCCCGGGACACGCCATTGGACGAGACCACTCATTTTATTTGATTCACAAAGATCGATTTCAGGTTCGGAAAGCCCAAGTCTCGGCGGATTAGAGCAGCCACATTAGAACGTAGTTCAGAGTGAGCAGGACCAGTCATCCACGCTGGAAATGCCAGCGGAAAAACACTGCACCGCTGGCCAGCACTTTTTTCATGACTGCATACTGTGCATAGTGAGTGTGCGTAAGATATGTACGTCATATATTCACAATTTCATATATCCATAAACAGGCGAAAAAAACTACAGGTAAATGAGACAAACTTCAGTGACATTTAAAACGGATGAAGTACCAAACATCCGCCTTCCACGCATTTATAACTTATCGCATTCAACTCAGCGAGTCCGTCCATTAACGCCCTGATTTTCGTTCCGAGCTCACAAAATGTGTCGAGCCACGGACCACCATTGCCGAGGGTATGTGGTGATCTATAGTGGTGGAACTCACGTTCGCTGTTTGAAGAAGCTACAAGGAAGAGCAGGACATGAGCTCACGATTGAGAAAGTAATGGGGCAGTTAACAAGCTTCCTGCGTCTTCTGCAGACGGGTTAGCACAAAAACGAACAATTTTCTGAGAAGCTACAGTGACGAAATTATGTTCCGATGTTCCTTTTTAGCAATTAGACATGACATCGTGTTATGCTGCATGTGTTGGCGGATGACATCGGGCTTTATCCGATAATAGTTCATCAAGGTCAGCGTAAGCACATAACACACGCGGACATGGTAGTAACCATTGTTGTCAAATATCATTTTCAGACGTGAAACGAACAACTTATGTAAGCGAAGCGTTACCACATGTCTGGCGTCAAACTTGATCGAATACGTAAAAAAGTACGGATGCAAGACCGACGTAGGACGGTGAAACGGGAAAACGTATCGAAGCATCGGTCACGTCATCTACTATTATATAACTGTTGAATATAAAATGCATTGTGATTTTTTTTTCAAGCAGAAAAAAAAAATCAATCTTATAAACCTCACGTGTCAGTTCGAACGAGTCGATGCCGTTATTCTTCATCTATCCCAGCCCTATGAGAAATGTGCGACAGTCTAATAACGGCAGCGGATAGCAAGTTAGAACAGCTCACCCCTAGCAACTCAGCTTGGCCAGGGAGACGGTGTGATGCAACACAAAATCAGTCAGCATTACGCTGCATTGTACTGGGGACGAGCTTCCTGACGAGGTTTAAAGTGGGGAATACTGCAGAGAGTTGTCCCTGGTCGATCTCTGAGAGACACGACCCACACTGCACTGGGCACGAGTGACCACGCTGCTGAATAGCATGCCGTCGAGCACTGACCGGAGAATGCCCCCAGTGCCAGGTGGCATGTAGGGGGCGGCATCCAAACGGGCTACGTCAGATGACAGTGACGGTGAGTCACCCCATAGTCAGAACATGGGAAGTCCATCCCCCAGTGGGAGAGGATCCCACGGCTGGCCGACACGACAAAAAAAAAAAACTCCATGACTACTTCAGATCATGGAAGATAGACGATTTGATCTAAAGCGAAAATCGGCGGCGAAGGAAAACTTTTCGGCAGCAAACGTGCGTTCTACCCGTAAAATGTCATACCGAACCCATCGCAACAGCTATATGGATGTTCATAAAGTACATGAATAAGGTATAATGATCACAAATCGATGTTTGAATCGAAAGTTGGAATCGAAATCAAATTCGAAAATGGTAGGCCACACACGCTACACACCAAAAAAAAAATCACAAGAGGTTCCACTTCGCTGTTCACGTATTTGATTCACATTTTACGTAGTTAAATGCATAATATTCTGTAGAGCATTCAAACAAATCAACTCAAAAGAATGCTGACTAAACTTGACCTTCAAACGATCGCCTCCACCGTCGCCCAAAAAGTCACATAATCATGTAAGATGGCAGCACCTGGGCCAAATACCACAGGAGCTTTCGTTTGGGACATGAGCGTCTTCTCTTCTTCAATCGTCTTCCGCCAAAGACCGACCTCTGAGTCACCTTCATCGCTTTTCAGCAGACGTGCTTCTAATGACGCAATAAGGAACGGAGGCTGCAAAGGTCGGACTTAGACGCCGCATCAGCAGTGACACCAATGTCCCTGTCTATCGAACGAACATCAGTCACCCAGGCCGTGACCTCGCCCAACACGGACGAAGCGCCGGTCACTGCGCGTCCATCCAGAGCTCCCACCGCAGTCTGGCGCCCCTGTGCGGCGTCATCGCGATTAACTGGCCGATGACGCCGGCCGGTGGCTGACGGGGCACCGGCGGGGAACCACGCACGGCGCGAGGGCGGTGCGGTTCAGAGTATAAAACCCCTCCGCCGACCGGGCACAGGCAGAACAGGTACAGCAGCCGAGCACAACACTCACAGTCCGCCTACCCACACCGACAACATGAACTTCAAGCTGGTGGTAAGTGACGGGCGGCCAGAGGGGGCTCAGATAACGCTAGCTAAAAATCCAAAGTCATTTCGAAAGCTGTATAAGTCTGATTTTTAAAGACTTTTTGCATTGCTTTTCGGTCTTACTTTGGTAGCAGTGCATGCAAATGTGAATTGGAAGGAAATGTTCATTTTTCGACTAGGTATAACTCAGGAATTAAATGTTTTTCTCACAGACAATGACAATACAAAAACAGTGTAAATAAGACCAGACGTTTCGACAACAAAGTGCCTTCGTCAGTGGAAAACAAGATATAGGCTTTACATCGATAAAATATATCGGTCTTCTATATTTTATCGATGTAACGCCTATATCTTTATTTCCATTTTATCGATGTAAAGCCTATATCTTGTTTTCCACTGACGAAGGCACTTTGTTGTCGAAACGTCTGGTCTTATTTACACTGCTTTCGTATTGTCATTGTCTGTGAGAAAAACAAAATGTCTAACTCTTCTAAAAAGGAATTAAAGTAAAGAAAGTTCGAACACAGGAATTTATGAGCATAAGGAGTAACGCTCATACTGTGATGCGTTTTGTGGCGACAATGCTCCTTCATTCAGACACCTGTCCACAGTCCTACCCTATTGACCCCTCAGCTGCGCTGTCCCTGTCCGGAGTCCACAGCCCTAGCGGAAAGACCTCTCCTCTGTCCCCACAGGACTGACACCTGCACTGCTCCTCAACCCCTGTCGATAGTCCTCGCCTGCCGCTGTTCACAGCCTCCTCTCAGACTGACCCCTGCGCTGTCCCTTTCTACGGCCTGACACCCGTGCAGGGTCACAGCCCTACCGCTTGTCGACAGCCTCCACTGAACTCACCCCTGCACCGCTCCTCAGTCCTCAGTCCATCACCTGTCCCTGTCGACAGCCCCTCTCGGACTAACCTTCCACCTCTCCCCGCCCGCAGCCCCTCTCAGACTGACCCTCCACCTGTCTCCACCCGCAGCCCCTCTCAGACTGACCCTCCACCTGTCCCCGCCCGCAGGGCGCAACCCCACCCAGGCTGACGCTCCGCCTGTCTCCGCCCGCAGCTTCTGCTCCTGGTGGTTCTGGTCGGCGTCGCCGCCGGGTTCGGGTTCGGCCGCAGGGGCGGCGGCTACTACGGCGGCTCCCGCGGCGGCTACTACGGCGGGTCCCGCGGGTTCGGCCGCGGAGGATACTACGGTCGTGGCCGCGGCGGCGGATACGGCTACGGCAGAAGGCACTACGGCTAGTCCCCGACCCGCCATACCGAGCTCTGACCGCGCCGCTGGTATCCGGCGGTGGCGGTGCCCCCTCGCCCTGGGGCGGCAGGGAGACGGCAGTCACCGGACCGAGGGTGTCCGGTCCGTCAGACTCTGACCGCGCCCGGCTCACCGGTCGGTGAAGTGCCGTGTACCTGTGTTCGTCCTGTACCCCCTCAGTGAGAGGTCCCGACCTCCGGCCGCCTGAGGCCGTCCGCCGCGCCTCTCGGCTGAGATGGATCCCCGTCCTCCGAACACTGATAAGCGTTGAAGCTTATTAATGTTGACGGAGATCTTTGTTCAACGCGACTGTCCTTTGCAATAGAAATATACGTATAATGCAAAACATTTATGCCTGTATCGTTGTAAATATTGAATCTAGGGCACTTCAGGAAACAGCCGCATTACGAACACCGCAATTATTATTCGGCTTCCGAAGACAAGAATTCACGAATTATCGACACGGTTAGCCTACATGGGTCTCTGACGGCGTTTGATACTCTTTCAGATTAGTAATGATCAAATTGGTCTGGCCCAGTATCTTGTATGTTGGCTGCATGTGGGAACACTGGGCAATGCTCTCCCTCAGCTATAAAGGACCCATCTGGGGCCCAAATGGGCTGACCGGTCTACGCAACAAGGGCAGCCAAAAACAGCCAAATTCATACAATGGACCTAAAAGCATTTGGTAATAAGTTTTACGTCTGAAACCTTTACGTCTAAAAACAATGTCAAACTCTGTTCATATACGCGCGCTGGAGGACTTTGAAGCAAGTCTTCATGATTTGAGCCAATTTTCAGAACTTTTCATAAAAACATACCCAAAGCTTAACCCGGCAGGCGGTGGGCCTCCCGGCCATCCTCCGCGCGGTGGGGGGGGGGGCATTTTTTGCCCCCCCCCCGTATCTCCGAAACTACTGGACGGATCCGGAAAATTCAAACGGCGTTCGATAGCCCTGTCAAATTTATCGAGGGAAACCAAATTTCATTGACCTCGGGGTCACCGATGACGTCACAGGTCAGGTCAAAGATAAAATGTTTCACCGTTCACGGGGCTTCTAGGGAAAGCGCTATAACACCGAGTAAAACGCTGGTTGTCGAAAATCAGCGATAAGGCGTCAGCGTCAGTTGTCTAGTACATATGTTGCTATTAGAGGTCACTGGTCATACCAGGTCAGGTCACAGGTCAGGTCACCAAAGGTCACCAAGGGTCACCACATGAACCCAACTTTACTAAGGTTGTGCGATGCATGTTTTATGGCCAGTTTTTCATTTCCAACTCAATGGTGTTGGTTATAAGACCATCAGGTACGGATTAGGTCACTTTCTGGTGGAGGTCAGGTCAAGGTCAGGTCAAAAAAGGTCAAATTTCAAAGTTGATATTTTTGCATAAAATGGGTATTGATTCGATGCAGCTCGTCACGGGGAGTCCAATGGTGGTCTTTGTTTTGCGCTACGAGGTCTAGAATTGCTAAAAATTGAGTTTGAAAATTTGACGTCATCAATTTTGAACAGTTTTTTCGCTATAACTTGGCCAAAAAAGAGGTATCGATCTAAAATTTGATATGGAGATAGAAAGCGGTAGGGACTATCACATATATTCCGGTTTTTTCGAAATTCAAAAAAACTTTTTGGATTTTTCGGCTATTTTAATCAAAAAATCTATTTTTTTTTATTTTTGGGGGTTAAAATCCAAAAAATTCGAAAAACCGAAATAGCAGTTTTGTAGCCCTCTTGATTCCACACCTTTTATGTCGAAACATTTTTCTGTATCTCTAAAGCTGTAGGCCTGACAGCTCTTCCCGCGAAACCTTTTTTTTGGGTCGAAAATGGCAGAAATGACGTCACTCTGACGTCATTAGCGGCCAACCTATCATAGCCTTTGGAAAAAATTATGGTCACCATGTGCGCTAGCTACTCCCGGGAGGGTACTGAAAGTTTGGTGACGATGGGCGCAGCGGTTCTTGAGATATATCGAAAAACTAAAGGGGGGGGGGCAAAAAAATGCCCCCCCCACCGCCTGGAAGGTTAACCTTTCAGTTTTTTCTCGTTTATCTCCATTTACGTGTACATGATTCATATAAATCTTATTAAAATCAAAATTATGAAATTGAGCAATAGGGGAGAGGCGGGAGAATTGGGACTTATTTCTCAGACCATATTTACTGAGGTAAGGTATTATTGGAAAAGTATTGTAGCCGAGCTGCTTTGTGCAGTACCAATAAAAAATAGGCCATTCTCTACAGCATACCATAAAGAACCGAGCCTATGTAGTCGTGTGATTATATGTGGAGAAAAACAAAAACACTCATTTTGGGGAGAAAAGGGACAAACACAGGAGAAAAGGGACAGACACGATGCTGCATTGGGACGCATAAAAATGAGATATTGGGACAACATTTCTATCTCGAATTATTTTTCTGTCTATGTCTAGGCAATTAATTGATACTTTGAAACTTATCTTCACACTATCTGCTTCGTTTAAGGTCGGGATCGTCTTTCACGATCACGTTGTTACCATAAAATGCCCATTTGCTTACCAGAGTAAGAATTTTTGGTCTCCGCTTAGGTGTACCTATTTATCGTTAGTGGATGCAGATGTAACCCAATCCAAAATATGAAGGTATAACACATCTTTTTGCACCCCTTTACCATTTTCACCATTTGGTGTCGCAATTCTCCCACAACACCGCCGTATCAAATCACACATTTTTTTGTCATTTATCAGTTACAGAGCGTGTTCATGCAAACTAATAATCGCATAAAGACGGTGTTAAGCTAGCATCGTAACATATTGAAAGAAAGATAGTTTGCCATATGCATTACACAGACAACTCAGAATAACACTAGAAAAAAAACAAGATTTTTGGTGTTCCGCCAGCACAGCCCAACTGACGGCCACAATAGGGTTGCTGAGGCTGCCCATCGTTGCGCGACACATACAGTCAAAAGATAATAGCAAAAATCGTGCAAGGATGCTGCGCATTTTTAAAATATAGACGTGTCCCTATTCTCCTGCGTCCTACTTCTCCCGCCTCTCCTCTATAGATCTCGGCTGTTTTTAATATTAGGTATATTATCTCAACAAGATATCTAGTTGAGAAACAAAGAGAGCTAGTGAAAAAATAAAAAAGTGATTAAAAAAGAGCTGCTGCTTAACCCTCGCCCGCACATGCCATTTTCCCATCCTAGAACGCACATGGGGGGGGTGGTTGCCACCCCCCCCGCGCCATTTCGTTCCTGTTGGAGATAGAGCTTAGCGGTAAAGACCAAAAAGATTCTTTGGGAAGAGACGAATCCAATGATACCCAGTTTTACCTTCTCAGGTCAGTAATTGACCTTCCAGGTCAGGTCAAACTAAAAAATGTTGCTGTTTTAGGTCACCGTTGGATATCAAGCGCGCTGCTTGTCATATACCGATGACGATGCCGTTTTCTGGTGCCAAGCCAGCTAGAACCTCTTTGTCACACTACCCGACCAGGTTTTTGCTGCTGAGGTCATCTCAGGTCAAGATAGGTCAAGGTCAATAATATGTGTTTGTATGTCTGTGTGTGTCTGTGTGTATACTGATGTGTGCACCGATTGTTTATGTGTCCATATTACATGAAATCATGATCTGAGAAGCTTTTACCAAAAATGTAGTCAAAAAATTTCAAAAAAAGTAAATTCAGCTTGCCTAAAACGCAATTATCTTAGATGACCTAGGTTGACCTTGACCCTGACCTTGACCTCTGTACATCGTCGAACAACATGTTTCATGATTGGTGGGAGGTAGGATTGGCATAAAAGGCCGAAATCAAGGTGTTAGAAGCTCACAAGGCCCATAGCCAACGCAAGATGTTGAGAATTGGCCATTTGGGTCATGACATGACCTGAAAAACAAGGTCATATCTCCGAAACCAAAAACCACAGAAACTTGAAATTTTCAGTGGACATCAAGAAAGGATAGAGGAGCGGCTATACGAAAAATCAGCCTTCTAGCTTTAAAAATGTTGAGTGCAGAGCAGAAAGACTACCTGGGGGGGGGTGGCAACCACCCCCCCCATGTGCGGGCGAGGGTTAATATGACTTGAATCAATACCTTTTTTATACAAAAATACAATTTTCAGGTAGGTGTGACCGATGGTACACTACCATTCATACCAAGTGGTGTGACCGATGGTAGCGTGGATGAATGATGGGAAATGAATGATGAATGATCGGGTCAGTGGCAGCATGTGGGTCCCAACTGGGAAAGCTCATATGGGCTCAATACGGACCCCAGCTGGGCCCAATATGGGCCCCGTCTGGGATGCCCAGATGGGACCCAGTTGGACACCCATGACATGCCGGTGATGAGGTTCGTTCGTGATGAGCAGCCCAGGTGGGTCCCAGTTTGGTGCACTATTGGGGCCATGTGGGCCCCACTTGGGAAGACTGGCTGGGAAACGACCGAATTAAAAACGCTCATAGCTACTTCCGCAACTATAGTAGGGGAGAGTGGGGCAAAGCGGCCACCCGGGGCAAAGCGGCCACCCATCGTTTTAGCCCTTCATAGCTGGCGTCAGTTCCAATTTATGGTTTCCAATTATACTTCTCTTCACGGTCGTTCGAATGAGCCAGACCGGGGTTTCAGGCCCATCACCATTGTTCTGTGAAACACGGAAAAGCATTTCTTGCTAGGTTACCAACTATGTTTACAATTTTTAAATGTTATGTTATTCCATAACCGTTTGGAATTTTTATAAGCGTTCTTGTCCATGCATTGCATGGTTATCGTACATGTATTCTACCAAATTTTAATGTTTTTTACCCCACTAATAGCTAAGCTGGAATATTGTTGTCTCGGACGGTATGCGCGGGGCAAAGTGGCCGGGGCAAAGTGGCCAGCCCCCAATTGGCCATAAGTTGTTTCCATCTGGATAAAAAACATTATTTATATTCAAATGTGTCGTCATGCATTCATCTTGGCCACTTTTCAGTTGCATGAGTTACCAAATAATGCAATTAAATGTTTTTTTCATGAAAATCCTTTCTTTGTTTACCTACAGGTGGAAGATGATAAAGTAAACATCCATCCTCGCTTAACCTTGTCACCATCAAATACCCTTGTCGTACACGAGGCAACTATTTTGTTTCTCATAACGGGACTTGAGGAGACGCCGGTGGCCGCTTTGCCCCAGGGTATGGGGCAAAGTGGCCAATATGCATAGGTTTAAAGTTTTGTCAATATCTTTCATATGTGAACGCCTTTGGAAATAAGACGCAGTTGAAATAAAAGGCAACTGAATAGGGATCACATTGGTATGGAAAGAATCTTTCCAAGTTTAAAAATCAAGCATTGGCATCGTGAAAAGCGTTAGGGTGGCCGCTTTGCCCCACTCTCCCCTACATAGTTACATACGTGACGGTCCCTATAAAGCCCACAGCCATAATCACAACGCCCAAGGGGTAGTACTATGGAACGCGAGGCCAGGGCAAACGTAACTGTAGCTTTGCTTAATCCGGCATGCTCTTTACCGTTATTAAAATAGTCATATGTATTTTGACAAATAAGTGTCACAGGCGGCGGAACGGGGGGGGGGGCACCGGGGCACCGTGCCCCCTTGAATTCTGCAAGGGGGCACCAATAGCAAGGTGCCCCCCTTAAATTTGATGTATTAGTACCAGGGGCGGATTCGGGAAAACTCCTAGGGGAGGGTCATGAATCGAAGTGGTGCCCCTACTTATACCCAAAACTAAAACCTCAACGGATTTCGGCCACTTAATTTTGGTGGTGCCCTATTTTCAGTTTTTATTTTCTTTATTTTTGGTTAGTCATGTGATGACTGGTGCCCCTGCTAGGCCGCTGGTGCCCCTGGAAAGACTGTGGTACCTACCTACCCTGCCCCCTGACAAGCCTACGGTGCAGGGGCGGAGAATTAGGGGTTTTGGGGGTGCTCGAGCACCCCCTGAGCCAAAAAGTGTGCCAAAAGCACCCCCTGGAATCTGCAAGTCTACAAAAAAAAAACGATTCTTACAAACGATTGCAAACGATTCTTATTGCTCAAGACTCAATGATTGTCCAATTGTCCTGGGACTTATTTGTAAAAAAGCCTCAAGATGCTGGTGCTCCACCTGTTGTGACAAAAGCCTGAAAAGCATTGCAGAACCTCACAGTCAGGACACAATCTTGTTCGACATTGGACGCATTTGTTATTATATGCTACGGCTTCTCTACGATATCAATATTGGTTTTACGTATATTTTATTTTTATTTAACGTATATTTTATTTCAATAGTAAATAATACTCATCTTGAAGAAATTTGCCCTTTTAACCTTGCAAAAAGTTGCACGTTCGTCGATCTAGCAGCAGATTGGTATTCGCGAATCTGCTGCTGGTAGACAGGCATTCGCGGTTTCCGAATTTGCTGCTTTTGGCATGAAACAAAAGTTGGATTCTAAGCCCAGATTAACTTTAGCCCCTTTCGCATCAAATTCAATCCAAATCTCGACATAATATGCCAGATACACTTGATGGTAGGTAGTAGGTACCCCTCATCCCAAGTGGGGACAAGCGACAAGAACACGACTCAAGTTCTTATTTTGCCTTTTTAGCCCAATGTCGGCTGAAGAGGGCTTACTTTTAAATCGTGCCAGGCCCAGAAGCAGCATGTTCGAGCCTCGAGGAACGGAGAATGCCTGTCTACCAGCAGCAGATTCGCGAATATCAGTTGCTGCTAGATTAACCCAGTGCAACTGCTGTGGCTGGTTGCGGCATTTGCGATAGCGACGCTCCATGTTAGATAGAACATATTAGGTACATATAACGCTTTATCAACGTCAATGATAGCTCATATTGATGCATCCTTGTTTTATTTTGCAAGGTTAGGCTTTTTCGATCTCGCGAGACCTTTGCAGACTGCAGAGTCGGGAGCATAAGAATTTGGGAGAGACAGGCCTGGGGACACCGGGCAGTGGGCGGCCAACCTGCATGCAGGTTCCTGCATGGGGCTGAATGGGACTACTGGGCGGCTGAGCCCGCCATGATAAACAGCTCACCCAGACCCACTGATGCTCTCCCACCGCACCTGAGCATGCTTCTGGGGAGCTACACGCTTCGGATAGAGGTGGCCGTCCAGGGGTCTAGCCCGGACCAGGTTTTTAGAGTCGTTGAAGAATGAGGTGAAGGATTTGACTGCCCTGGGAATGAAAAAGAGGGACCATGTAATAGTTGTTTTCGACGCTCATTGGCTCATTGGTCAGTGACTTTTTTTTTGGGGGGGGGGGGAAGAGGCAAGTGGCCTAGCCGCCTAGCCAAGGGTGGCACAGGGAGCACCTGCCCCCTACCATCCTCATTGGGCTTAGGGGCCCCTGACGGGCCCTTTGGCCCGTTGAAGTTTTAAGTGCCGAGTCTTCTCCCGGGGCCGGGGTCTCTAATTACCCACTCCGGCTCCTGAGAGATCCGTCAGGCTCTTGAAGCCGTGCACAGGTACCCAACTCCTGAGGACACCGGATGCGCCCTATAAGGGTCCCGCACAGGCATTTTTAGGCTCAAAAGCGGTCCCCGAGAGCCCTAGATGGTGTCTGCGAAATAGTTGCCCGATAACATTCAGAAGCATTCAGAACCCAAGTCAATCACCAGATGCATGTATCTAAAGACCCACATATCTTTAAGGGTCTCTTCTGCCGTCTTTGAGGGCCACACCCATGTCAAGGGGCCCTACGTCGAGCTCTAGGGGCCCCACGTGAACCTTTGAGGGCAAATATTGCGCAGGTACCCGAAGGTCCGCGCAGATCTTTTAGGGCCCGCGCAAATCTCTGAGCGGTTTTGCTGGCCTCCGACAGAAAAGACGAGTTTCTGAGGCCCTAAACGATCTCCTGCGGAGTGTCGGCAGTCGGCAGCGTGTGGTCACGTGCACCTCTGTGGGTCATCCCTTAACCTGACTTCCAATGGCCCCACATAGGGCCCAGAGAGGCCTGGGGCCCAGAGAGGCTGCAGGTGCCGAAAGAAAAAGCCACTGTCAGGTGGCTTACAATTTTTTTAAGTTTCAAAAAAAAAAAAAATCATCGTGCCAGGGCTGTGACGAAAAATAAGTGGCCTAAATCCGATGAGAAAACAGGATTTGGGGGTAGCTTAGGTTTGGCTCCTTCCCTGGTGTGCCCCCCGCCCGCGCTCAAGCCCTGGATCCGCCAGTGAAAGCACCCCCTGGCATTTTGACAATTCTCCACCCATGCTACGGTGGGCCCTGGCATGACTTAGGTGCCCATGGGCCCTGACAGGCCCGTGGTGCCCCTGACAGGCCTGTGGTGTCCTTGCTAGGCTGGAAGACCTGTAGTGCTTTTGCTAGGCCGATGGTGCTCCTGACAGGCCTGTGGTGCCATTGACAGGCCTGTGGTGCCCCTGCTAGGCCTGTGGTACCCCTGGCGGGCCTGTGGTGCCCCTGTCGGCTGTCAGGCCTGTGGTGCTCCTGGCAGGCATGTGGTGACCCCAGGCCCCAAGTCATGACCCATGTGACCTCCCCCCTGGGATTCGCCACTGATTAGTACTGCGATGGCTTCTTGGGAATTTGATACATGTAGGATAAATTGAATTTATCAAACGACAATAAGGAAGAGACAAACACATAGGTACTTGAGGACCAGCTTAACCCGGCAGGCGGTGGGCCTCCCGGCCATCTTCCGCGCGGTGGGGGGGGGGGGGCATTTTTTGCCCCCCCTCGTATCTCCGAAACTACTGGACGGATCCGGAAAATTCAAACGGCGTTCGATAGCCATGTCAAATTTGTCGAAGGAAACCAAATTTCATTGACCTCCGGGTCACCGATGACGTCACAGGTCAGGTCAAAGATAAAATGTTTCACCGTTCACGGGGCTTCTAGGGAAGGCGCTGTAACACCGAGTAAAACGCATTTTGTCGAAAATCAGCGATAGGGCGTCAGTTGTCTAGTACATATGTTGCTATTAGAGGTCACTGGTCATACCAGGTCAGGTCACAGGTCAGGTCACCAAAGGTCACCAAGGGTCACCACATAAACCCAACTTTACTAAGGTTGTGCGATGCATGTTTTATGGCCAGTTTTTCATTTCCAACTCAATGGTGTTGGTTATAAGACCATCAAGTACGGTTTAGGTCACTTTCTGGCGGAGATCAGGTCAAGGTCAGGTCAAAAAGGTCAAATTTCAAAGTTGATATTTTTGCATAAAATGGGATTCGATGCAGCTCGTCACGGGGAGTCTAATGGTGGTCTTTGTTTTGCGCTACGAGGTCTAGAATTGCTAAATATTGAGTTTGAAAATTTGACGTCATCAATTTTGAACAGTTTTTTTGCTATAACTTGGCCAAAAAAAGAGGTATCGATCTCAAATTTGGTATGTAGATAGAAGGCGGTAGGGACTATCACATATATTCCGTTTTTTCGAAATTCAAAAAACTTTTTGGATTTTTCGGCTATTATATTCAAAAAATCTATTTTTTTTATTTTTTGGGGTCAAAATCCAAAAAATTCAAAAAACCGAAATAGCAGTTTTGTAGCCCTCTTGATTCCACACCTTTAACCCGCGCCCTGGTGGGGTCTGTTTATAACGCGACCTGGTGGGGGGGGCTATTTTTGCCCCCCCCCCTCGTATCTCCGAAACTACTAGACGGATCCGCAAAATTCAAACGGCGTTCGATAGCCCTGTCAAATTTGTCGAAGGAAACAAAATTTCATTGACCTCGGGGTCACCGATGACGTCACAGGTCAGGTCAAAGATGAAATGTTTCACCGTTCACGGGTCTTCTAGGGAATGCGCTATAACACCGAAGAAAACGCATTTTGTCGAGAATCAGCGATAGGGAGTTTGCCTAGTACATATGTTGCTATAAGAGGTCACTGACGATACCAGGTCAGGTCACAGGTCAGGTCACCAATGGTCACAGGTCAGGTCACATGAACCTAACTTTAGGTACTACGGTTGTGCGATGCATGTTTTATGGCCAATTTTTCATTTCCAACTCAATGGTGTTGGTTATAAGACTATCAGGTACGGCTTAGGTCACTTTCTGGTGAAGGTCAGGTCAAGGTCAGGTCAAAAAAGGTCAAATTTTAAAGTTGATAGTTTTGCATTAAATGGGTATTGATTCGATGCAGCTCGTCACGGGGAGTCTGATGGTGGTCTTTGTTTTGCGCTACGGGGTCTAGAATTACTTAAAATTGAGTTTGAAAATTTGACGTCATCAATTTTGAACAGTTTTTTCGCTATAACTTCGCCAAAAGAGAGGTATTAATCTGAAATTTGGTATGTGGATAGAAGGCGGTAAGAACTATCACATATGTTCCGGTTTTTGCGAAATTCAAAAAACTTTTTGGATTTTTCGGCTATTATATTCAAAAAATCTAATTCTTGATTTTTGGGGGTCGAAATCCAAAAAATTCAAAAATCCGAGATAGCAGTTTTGTAGCCCTGTCAATTCTACAGCTTTTATGTCTTTATCATTTTTCTGTATTTGCAAAGCTATAGGCCAGACAGCTCTTCCCGCGAAACCCTTTTTTGGGTCGAAAACGGCAGAACATGACGTCACTCTGACGTTATTTCCGGCCATTCTATCATAGCCTTTGGAAAATTTTTGGTCACAATGTGTAAAATTGATGTCCGGAAGGGTACTGAAAGTTTGGTGACGATCGGCGCAGCGGTTCTGGAGCTATATCGAAAAGTCTGGAGGGGGGGGGGGGCAAAAAATAGCCCCCCCCCCCCACCAGGGCGCGGGTTAATGTATAAAACATTTTTCTGTATCTCTAAAGCTGTAGGCCTGACAGCTCTTCTAGCGAAACCTTTTTTTTTTGGGTCGAAAATGGCAGAATTGACGTCACTCTGACGTCATTAGCGGCCAACCTATCATAGCCTTTGGAAAAATTTTTGGTCACCATGTGCGCTAGCTACTCCCGGGAGGGTACTGAAAGTTTGGTGACGATCGGCGCAGCGGTTCTCGAGATATATCGAAAAAACTAAAGGGGGGGGGGCAAAAAATGCCCCCTCCCACCGCCTGGAAGGTTAACCCGCGCATGACTGGGGTATTTTCCATAACGCGAGTGACTGGGGGGGGGGCTCTCCAGAGCCCCCCTCCTATCTCCGAAACTACTGGGCCGATCGTCAAAATTCAAACGGCGTCTGATAGCCCTGGAAAAACTGTCGAACGAAACCTATTTTCATTTAACCTCGAGGTCACCGATGACGTCACAGGTCAGGTCAAAGTAAAAATTATCGACATTTTTGCTAGTTCACAATTTAGGCTCTGACCACCGGACGGCCGGTCCGATCAGGCTCATTTTTGGTTTACGCACTCCTTGACGGATGCCTTAGATACCCTGAGGGTACCGAACTTTTACTTCGAATTTTTAAGGTCAAGGCCAGGTCATCCTACGTCACGAAAATTGTATATCATGTATCGGTCACGTGACGCATGTTTTATGGTCCATTTTACTCGTAGATTTCAAAAAGAGTGTCGTATGTGTCATTTGAGGTCATTGTCAGCTGAATTTACCGGAGGTGAGGTCACTTTCAGGTCAGAAAAGGTCAAATTTTGAAAATGAAATTTTTCAACAAAAAAAGGTGCCTATCAGATGCAGTTTGAGGTCAGGAACACGATGGTGCCATTTATATTGCTGTACGACGTCAAAAACGTACTGAAAAATGGATTTGAAAAAAACATAAAATTGTAAAATTTTGACATTATGCGAATAACTTGGCTATTTTTGAAGATATTGGGCTAAAACTTGCAATGTAGTTCATCAGTGTGTGTTCTACCACATATATTCCGGTTTTTGCGAAAAGTCAAAAACTTTTTGAAAAATAAAAAAAAATGTAATTGTGAATACATATTTTTTTCAAAATTTTCAAAATATCGAAAATTCGAGATAGCAGTTTGATAGCTACGTGTATTTGTAGTCCACTCATGCAAAGAAAATGGATCTAGCTTTAAATCTGAGCTCTTGAGAGCGTTTGCCGTAATTCAGTATTTTGCATGAAAATCGGCCGACATGACGTCACTCTGACGTCATTTCCGGTCAAATTATGGCAGCTGGAAAGATGACATTTTAACACAAGGTGTCAAATTGATGCCTTTGAAGGTAGCGCAAGTTTCGTGTTGATCCGACAAACGGTTTAGAAGATATTGCTTAGCAATATCTTCTACAGAGCCCCCCAGCCCCCCCCCCCCCCCAGTCATGCGCGGGTTAACCCTCGCCGGCCGAGGGGTGGGGAGGGGGGTGCCGCGCCGCCCCCCCCCCCATAGGGTTTTTTAGCGATAGCTCCGAACACGCTGGCGATAGAGAGCTGAAACTTGGCATACCTGACCTTTGATTCAAGCCGGATCTTTTGACACCAACCGCATTTTTAGGTCAGGTCAGGTCACTGACCTATGACGTCATAAGTGAACCTCTGCACGGTCTTCAGATGTCGCAACTTCGCAACGCCCTCACTGCCAGAGGAGATGTCACAGGGAAATGAAACTTGCAGGATCTAGTATCCATTATGAGTCTCACAACTTGTATATCTCGGATTTTTCCTGAAGGTGATATGAGGTCAGGTCATTTTCGTGACCTCACCATTAGGCATAAGTCAATGGAGAAAAATGAAAACTGCTATTCTGGCGCCGGGAACGATCTCCAACTATCTCAAGCAAACAGAATCGTGATTTGATGCACTCCTTGCAAGGTTAGATGCGTCACTTTTGCAATGTTGACCTTGCTTGACGTCATTTATGACGTCATCAAGGTCATATTAGTTTTTCGTCAATAACTCTTGATCAAATTGAGCTAGCGAGTCGGGAAAGCCACCAATGGACTCAGGAAGACCTGCCAAATCGAATGATATGCGACATGACCTCTTTCGACTAACTTCGTGACCTGGGGGTGCTGACCTGACCTTGACCTGAGGTCAACACCCTAAGTTGACCTGACCCGAACAAAAAGCATATCATTCGACGCGCATGATCGAGGCGAACACGATGCTGCCAAAATCGCGGCTCTGCGGCCGTTTTTTGCGAAGTTATTCACCAAAAACTGAACCGTACCTTGGGGCACTTGACCTGACCTCAGAGGTCACCGGTTGACCTAGGACCTTAAAATCGGGTACCAATCTCTGCGTCTCGTAACGGCGCACACGCTCGTTTTTTCCGCGACGCGCTAGCTCCACCAGGGGCGAAACGGCCAGGGGAGGGGGTCGTACCCCCCCCCCCCTCGGCCGGCGCGTATGTAGAAAACCAATAGGTCCGGCGAGGGTTAAAGTTAACCACACATACGGGGGTAGCTGCCATTTTCGTTTAGTAAAAAAAAAATAAAAAATAAAACAAAAAAAATCATCGTGCCAGGGCTGTGACGAAAAATAAGTCGCCTAAATCCGATGAGAAAACAGAATTTGGGGGTACCATAGGTTTGGCTCCTTGAGCTGGTGCCCCCCTTTGTCTCAAATCGTTCCGCCGCCTATGATAAGTGTAATAATAGATAGGAAACATATGTAGCGAAGAAATAACTTTTTGGCAAAGTATGTATATAGGGATTGAAAAATACAATAACCTTCGCCCTGGTGGTGGCGGGGCGTCCTTGGCCACACTCTAAAGGTTTTTATACGCGTGTTAAGAAAATGCGGCGAGCAGAGACGCAAAACGTTCTACTTCGTATAAAACATTAATTTTGCATGACGTGTAAAATTGACCCCAGGTCACCAGGTGGAGTTAAGTAACCATGCCCAGAAACTTCACAGTCCTTTTATTTCTACAGCTGATCTTCCTCGTATGTAGGCATATGAAACTGGATCCACGGTATACTGAATGACAGTTTCAGTGACGGCCATCCGTGTACCAAGGGCTTTATATATGACACAGTCAGGTCCAATGCACGATCTCAATATTATGAACAATACGGAAAAGTAAAAAAAAAAAAACGCATGCTGCTTTGAACAAACAAATCAGAATAGCAAGATATTCTCAAAATTATAACATCGCTATGCCTACGAATATGCAATGAGCAGGGCGCAGCTGATGGCCCGCGGTCACAAAGAATTAAGAAAGGTCATGTAAGGTCATAAAAGGTCACAAACAGTTTTTCAAAAATAGCATTCGCTTCCGACAAGGTAGAGCGGTGAAAGCACTTGGAATGTATTGAGCTCAACAATACAGATCAATAGGGATAAGCATTAAAGGGACCCTCCCACCTTAACATTAGTTTTGAGTTGAGATAGCCAAGTTTGCGGCCAGGCTCAGAAACCACCATTTATCCTGGTCGCAACCCCCGCAGCTTTATGGTGTTCAAGAAAATTCTTCCCTTTACTTGCAGGGTGGGACCAGCGTGGTCCCTATCTCTTAACCATTACGGGAATCTGATGACGTCATCAGGCTTTCGAACGTCCGTTAAATGTTTGACTAAAACGTTTTGTAGCACGCGGTGGTATATGCTGCGTTGCGCGCAACAAATGCCGCACTTTTAAATAAAGTCGCTAGGAACAGCGGAGATCCCAAAAAGTAAACAAAAGTAAAAGTCTAATATCTTGAAAACCGGTGAATATTTTTCGGTGAAATTTGGTAGATATTCGTTTTCGCTCTTCCTGAACCGAGCGACATCACTTTCATGCCAATTCATAAACTTTTTTGAAGGTGGGAGGGTCCCTTTAAGCAACATCATTGTTTTTCGGACAGATCATTACCTAGAGCAAAGTAAAATTCTAAAATTGACCTTTTGGGGTCAAATTATGACTCATTCGACGCGTCTCGACGAGCTAAGCAAGCTAGTAAAGCTTCAAGATGGTAAGCAAAATACCTACTGCACATTGATTGAGTCTAAAGTTCTTTGCAAACCGATGTTGGCAAATCCACCTATTTTTGTGGTTTTCGGCCTTTTCGCCCTCTGTGACCCGTTGTTGACTGTTGACTACTGTTAACTTAATGTCAAATCTGAGATCACGTTACCAAAATAAGTCTGAAAGAGCTACCGAATGCATTTTTCCACGACGCTGTAGCTCCTTTGGTTCACGAGTTATGCACCGGTTTGTGAAAAGTTCAAAATCGTTAAAATTTGATAATACAATTTTGTCGGAAATGACCTCTAGTGACCTCCGCGTTGAACTGAGCCAAGAACGATCAGTTAACTTCAGTTTTTTTTTAGAGAGGTAATGATTGCTTGTCTCCGCGTCTTTGTATCTCTCTTAGTTTTTAAGAAAATCAGTAGCCCCCCCCCCCAGCACCACGGAAGCGAAGTTGGCTGAGACCCACACCCGGGCTTAAAAAAAAAAACTGATCATGATGACTACTACCAAGCATTCTCAAACAGGTTAGGCAGTGCCTAAGCTGTCATAGTCAGCGCGACGACGCCATAGGCGGCGGAACGGGGGGAGTGCACCGGTGCACCGTGCCCCCCCTTTTGATTTTGGCATTTTAACATTAGCCCTATGGGTGATGCATGGAAAGAGTGAGACCAAAAGTCGGCAGTGCCCCCTTGATTGAAGGTGCTCCGCTGCCACTGGACGACGCTAAAAAACGTCAGGCACGAACTAAGTAAAGCGACGTCACTGTTCCATAGCCCTTGCAAACGCAGTAATGACAGCGAGGAAGGTCATTTCGGCGGGCGGAGCACCGTATAAAACCCGCCTGCGAGCCGGGCAACAGCAGAAAGGACACGGCGCTCGAGCTATACGCACTCACCCCACGCTCACTGACGACAACATGAACTTCAGGCTGGCGGTAAGTGATCAGGGGCGGTAAGGTTAGTAGCAAGAGGGCTCTACCACGCATAACTTTAGCTGTCTGCATCAGAATTAAATAACGCAGAACGCTTACGGCATTGACTTCTTTCTATTGCAAAACATCAGTTCTAAGACCACTGTTTCTCATTTTCCCCATACTGACAGCATTGAACTAAGCTGAGTATCTGCAAATTTCAGGTTTGTTAAGTGCAACTGGATCTAAAGACGTGACCATTGAAATATACTTAACGCCAGAGTCATGAACTATCTCGAATCCATGAACGAGCTACACCGGCTACAGCTACCATCACCGAGCAGCCCCGCCAGCAAGGCTCCCTCGCTCAGACACCCGTGTCACTGTCCACAGCTCGTGCTGCTGGTGGCTCTGGTCGGAGTCGCCGTCGGAACCGGATCATACGGACGCAGGACCGGCGGCGGATACTACCGTGGAAACGTCGGTGGTGGCGGATACTACCGTGGAAACAACCGCGGATACTATCCCGGGAACAGCGGATACTCCCGTGGAATCGGCGGCGGATACCAGGGCGGCCGCCGCATTGGATACGGCCATGGACAGAGGAGCTACGTCGGCTAGTCTCCCGACCGCTGCCGACCCGACCTACCGACCTATCGAGCTCTGACCGCCCCGCTGGTATCCGGCGGTGCGGCAGGGAAGGGGTGGCCGCCGTGCCCCTCGCCCTGGGGCGGGACTCACGTGAGACGCAACGCAGCTGATATGGATCTCCCGGTCTCTGAAAAACTGATCAGTGCCGGGTGGTCGGCGCTTATTGATGTTAGAGAAGAACTGTGCTGGATGTGACTGTGCTTGGAAATACAAATATACGTTTTATGTACCAGTAAATGTCTTTTACACACTGGTGAATGGTTCAACAGCGCCCAGTATGGAGCAGAAACGGACACTGTTTTCTTCCCTCGACATCTCGTAAAATAATGCAGACATGAGACTTTCAGATGCCACTTCCCATGTCATTTCCACAAATGCCGATGCCTTCTACATGCCTTCTACACACAACTCGGAGTCGGAGGTTGTGATAGCTCGAACGGAAATGACGTAAAAGTTGCGCCCTGTTTTGTCATTTTTGGCCGCAAAAAGGTCTGATAGAAGAGCTGTGACGCCAGCAGTTCAGAAGATTCACGAAAAATTGCAGAAAAAGGTGCATACATGATCGCGCTTGCAAACTGTTACCAAATTCTAAGGATTGCGGCCAACCCATGTAAAAAATAGTTCCATAAAATTCTTACAATATTGATGACAAATGATAAAAATAGAAACATGTGGGTAGGACGATACTTTGTTTACTTTCGCAATGGTGGAAGGGGGGTGGCCACACCCTTCAGTTGTTTCTGTGTAAAGAAAACCGCAACATGCAGCGCCGCGAAACTTGGTATAACTTATGCATCAATTTCATATCGTCTGTACAATTTCTCCCCCCCCCCCGGTTACCTAAGGTCAGGTCACCAGGTCAAGTTAAAAACCCATACCTCTAAAAAAGCGATCCTGTCATTCCTTTATTATAGGTCATCGCCTAGAAGTCTGAAACTCAGTTAATTACACAACAGTACCTACCAACTATTTGTATGTGTCAAATTTTATATATCTGTAAACTGGGTAGGTCAGACTTGTGACCTCACCATTATGCATATGGAAGGAAATGTGAAAAAAATACAAATACCTCTTGCATTGAACAAACACGTCAAAAAAAAAAAAGGAGATTTATAGATCTATGAACATTTTACCCATATGCAAAGGACAGGATGCAGCTGATGGTCAGCGGTCACTCAAAACGTCATGATAGGTCATAAAACACCAGCAATAATTCTTCGACAATAACTTTCGGTTCAGACAAGGCAGATCAGTGAAACATGTCCTTTGTTTTATTTATTTACCTCTAAGTGGCCATTCGCTATACCTATATGACCCAAGTCAAAGAGGCTATTCAGTCAATTAAAGATGGTGATGAAGTGGGTAAAAGAGCAAAATGCAACGACATAAAAAGCGACGTGTAATGTCAATGTGGTTGGAATGTATTCAGCTCAATAATACGGATAAATACGGATCCGAAACATTATTCTTTTGTCAGGTCATGACAGAGGCGGATCCAGCTCAGTTTTTTTTTGGGGGGGGGGGCAAACCATAACAATTTATCGATTCTTTCCATGCATCGTCCATAGGCGTAATGTTAAAACTATGCCGTTTGGGGGGGGGGGCAAATGCCCATTTTGCCCCCCTGGATCCGCCACTGGGTCATGACACAGAATGGGTCAAATTTCAATGTTGACCTTTTGAGGTTAAATTATGGTAGTAACATAATCTTGAAATTATGGTTGATTCGACACGTCTCGAAAAGATAAATGCGCTGATGGTTAGCTAAATACCACAGGTTGATTGAGTTTAAATTTAACTTGCAAGGCAATGTTGGCAAAATCCGTCTATTTTGGCTATCGTGCTCCGTGGGCCAAACTGTTGAGCTGAGGTTAAGTCTGTGAGAATGCTAATGTAAGAGCTTTCAAAGAGCTACCGAATGCGTTTTCCATCAACACCGTAGCTCTTTCGGCTCACGAGTTGCAGTGGTCTGTGAAATAAGGTCAATCAGGAAAATTTGACGGCAAACCTCTGTCATGGATGGTCAATAGTGAAATCAGCGTTGTCCTGAGCAAAAAAAAAAAAAAAAAAAACGACCTGTAGACTGTATACTTCTGAAAGAGCCTATACAGAGCTATTGGTTGCTTTTATCCGCGTCTTTATGGTTTTCTTAGTATCTGAGATATCCGGGTGAGGTCAAAAGGACCCCCACAACCATAGCAAAGTTGGCTGGGACCCACAGGCCACACCTGGGCGCGGGTTAAAAAAACTGATCATCACTACTATCCTGACTACTACCAAGCCTTCTCAGACAGGTTACCTGATTACTACCAAGCCTTCTCAAACAGGTTAGGCAGTGCCTAAGCTATCCTAATGAGCGCGACGACTCTGCAAAAAAAAAAACGGCAGGAACTAAGTAAAGCGACGTCACTGCTCCATAGCCCTTGCAAACGCAGGAATGACAGCGAGGAAGGTCATTTCGGCGGGCGGAGCACCGTATAAAACCCGTCTGCGAGCCGGGTAACAGCAGAAAGGACACGATCGTCGAGCTACGCACTCACCCCACGCTCACTGACGACAACATGAACTTCAAGCTGGCGGTAAGTGGTCAGGGGCGGTAAGGTTAGTAGGAAGAGGTACCTAGAAGGAAGGAGGAATCGTACCGCGCAGAACTTTAGCTGTCTGCATCGGAATTAAATAACGCTTACGGCAATGACTTCTTTCTATTGCAAAATATCAGTTCTAAGATCACTGTTTCTCATTTCCCCCATACTGACAGCATTGAACTAAACTAAGTATCTGTAAATTTTAAAAGGTTTATAAAGTGCAAATGGATCTAAAGACATGATTATTGAAATATACTGAAAGCTGCATGGTCATGTCAAATCCATGACCGAGTTACCTCAGCTACAGCTACCATCACCGAGCAGCCCCGCCAGCAAGGCTCCCTCGCTCAGACACCCGTGTCACTGTCCACAGCTCGTGCTGCTGGTGGCTCTGGTCGGAGTCGCCGTCGGAACCGGATCATACGGACGCAGGACCGGCGGCGGATACTACCGTGGAAACGTCGGTGGTGGCGGATACTACCGTGGAAACAACCGCGGATACTATCCCGGGAACAGCGGATACTCCCGTGGAATCGGCGGCGGATACCAGGGCGGTCGCCGCATTGGATACGGCCATGGACAGAGGAGCTACGTCGGCTAGTCTCCCGACCGCTGCCGACCCGACCTAACGACCTACCGAGCTCTGACCGCCCCGCTGGTATCCGGCGGTGCGGCAGGGAAGGGGTGGCCGCCGTGCCCCCTCGCCCTGGGTCGGCTCACACGTGAGACTCACCGCAGCTGATATGGATCCCCCGGTCTCTGACAACTGATCAGTGCCGAATGGTCGGCGCTTGTTGATGTTAGAGAAGAACTGTACTTGATATGACTGTGCTTGGAAATGTATTTGCTGCGCGCCACCAACGGTGGTGAGCGGCAAAGCCTTTCTCTGTCCGCGGGCGCAAAACTGTATAGCGACACCTACCGCTCGGCGTGAGCACTATGTGGCCCCCAGTGCAGTGAGCGCACGCGCGCCGTGCCACTAGGACGTAGTTTGTGCCGTGTTGTTTTCGGAAATAGTTTGTTGCGTCTGGTGCGGAACAGCAGTGCGGTGAGCCGCCTCAGGCTCCTGGCGAGTCTTTCTCACGTCGGGAAGGGTACTCAGCACCGGCATGGGCGGCCGTCTCGCTGTTGGTGCTACATCGGTGCGGCGTGTCGGCATCCACACGCCGAGTGGACGACGCAGACGCTCTCGGCAGTTAAGTCACGTTTTTTTTTCTATCTCCCAGTGGCATTGTGCGGCGTTTCGCTCCCGGCCGCGGCGCTGTCCGCGACCGCCGCGGCCCGATCTACTCGTGCGCTCCAACTGATAGCCGCCATGTTCGATCCTTTGTGGCCCGGGTCGCGGCGCGGCGCATTGTTTTTCACCGCCGGGACGTGTCCCCTTACCCCTCCCCCTACCCGACGCGGGGCGTGGGGATGGTCGTTCCGATACGTGCCGCCAGGCGGCGGCACCGACAGGACAAAGCGATACCCTGGTGTCGGCGGCGGCCGCCTGCGGGCGCGGTACTCGCCGCAGGGCGCTGATGAGACCGCCGGCGCGGCGGGGCGTCTTAGGTTCAGAGTAACATTGCGCCCAGTCGCTGCTTTTTTCCGCCTGCTAGGTTCCAGCGCCGGTACCATTTCCATGTCCTGGGCAGAAGGCGTGCGCCGTGCATGTCCCCCAGAACACGTCGCCTGGCGCAAATTATTAGTCGCTACTAGGTACTCGCATGCATGAGCATCCATCAAATGTCAGCTACATGCTTTTTATTATCTTTTGTAGGTTTAAGCAACAGTAGCACTGCTAGCCTCGGACGCTGGCTTACCCACTGGTCTTCCAGGAAACACCTAGCTCACTCTGCTGAAATTTGCTAGGGATTTTTTTTCTGCTCAAAACGTAAAAAAAAAACATAGGTATAACCTTTTTGTGCAGTTGATCATTTTTTATATTTTGATATAGGAAGAACCATATTCCATATATCGAAAAAAGACGCGGTAGCTTATTACGCGTTACCCAGTCATATTGCGTAGTTCTACTTGCGCATGCTGCATTGGCTGCAAGCAGCACGCTG
The DNA here is from genome assembly GCF_019059575.1 of Amphibalanus amphitrite. Lineage (NCBI taxonomy): Eukaryota > Metazoa > Arthropoda > Thecostraca > Balanomorpha > Balanidae > Amphibalanus > Amphibalanus amphitrite. The sequence continues at coordinate 398,125 of NW_024881867.1, forward strand.
ACTTGGCTGACGATGACGTGGCTGCATTCCTTTGCAAGGCGCGCATTCCTCTGTACGGCACTCTTTTCGGAGCGGGAAATGGTATATCTTCGTCTAGAGTGATCAGTGGGCCGTAAAGGCAGCTGCTTTGTGCTAGTCTCAGCTCTAGCTACAAAACTGTTTTCCAGTTCAACACCCCATGCCAAAAGTGAACCATTTCCTTTAAAGGGCCTACACCAATTTTAACAGAAGTATTTTTTAACACGACCGGTAGCCTGGTTACCTATCGATGGTGGCTTCGTTGTGAAAAGCTCACGTGACGCGTTCCAACTTCAACATTGGCCAGCGCAAACCATCCGCTCACTCTTGATTTTATGTACATTTTGACCTTCTGTTCACTCCTCCCCCTCGCTCGGCGGCGCATGGGCGCCGCCCGCTCAGCTCGCAGCTGTCTCGGCCTGGGCGCCGGGCGCGCCCTGTTGGGTTGTCCAGTCGATCAGCGGGCTGGCCCTGGCGCATGTCTTTTTTTTCTCGCCGGCGGCGTCCGGTCAGTTTTTGGTTGGCTTGGGTCACCCGTACCCCGAGTGGTGGCGCACCGGTCGGCGACTTATAACCAAACTGCATGTTTATCGCTAGCGGCGGCCGGTCGGTCATTGGTTGGCTTGAGGGCCACATGCCCCCCTAGCGGCGCACGTCCGTCCTCTGCTGTCTGCCGCCGCGCAGTCGCCTGGGCGCTGTATAAATATAACGCAGGTGGCGGGTCGGCGTTTTTGTTTTTTCCTTTTTTGCAGCTACGACAGGACATTGTCGCCAGCGACGAGCGTTTTCGTTTGTGAGGGGCCTGGTGCACCCTGTGGGTTTCGATCGGCAATCTTTGACCCAGCGCGCATGCTCCTTGCCGGCAGTGACCGGTCGGTCAGTCAGTGGTAGGCCTGAGGGCCCGACGCGCCCCGAGGGGTGTCATATCAGTCGCGAGCGTGCATGCTTCTCGCCAGCGGTGATCGGTCGGCTGTGGCAGGCCTGAGGGCCCGACGTGCACTGCGGGGTGCCCCACCAGGTCGCGAGTTGACCCAGCGTGCATGCTTATTGCCAGCGGTGCAGTCGGTCGGCAGTGGCAGGCCTGAGGGCCCGACGCGCCCCGAGGGGTGTTTTATCCGTCGCGAGCGTGCATGCTTCTCGCCAGCGGTGATCGGTCGTCTGTGACAGGCCTGAGGGCCCGACGTGCACTGAGGGGTGTCCCACCAGGTCGCGAGTTGACCCAGCGTGCATGCTTATTGCCAGCGGTGCAGTCGGTCGGCAGTGGCAGGCCCGAGGGCCCGACGCGCCCTGTGGGGTGTATCATCGGGCAGCGGGTTGACCCGATGTCGTGCATGTTTTCTCGCGGTGGCGTTATGTCGGTCAGCGGTTGAGTGAGGTTCTACCGGCCCGGACGGGGCTGCTTGGTCTGACGGGCGGACACCGACGTTTTTTTTTCAGCTAGCGGGCGGACACGCGTGCATCCCCCGGCGATGCATAAGGGGTTCCAGGTGAACTGCACACACCGCGCTACGTCTCATCCGGGGCGCATGCGAGGCTCCCGCCCCTTGTTTTGTTCTCTTCTTCTTCTTCTTTTTTCTCGTTGCAGACATGCTCGTGATCGGGGACAGCTATGCGGCCCACCTCTCCCGGCACCGGTCGGCCGACGATCATGTCTCGGCAGTTGGCGTCCGCGGTGGCTTCATCTCCCAGGACAGTTTTCGGTGCTGGGCCATACGGACGGCAGTTACTCTCAGCTCCCACGTGGTGGTGGTCATAGCGGGCGCCAATGACCTCGCCTCACCCAACTGCCGGGTCCCTCCGTGGCTGCAAGACGTCACAGAACTGACGCTCGGCCTCCTGGCGGCCGGCGTCGGGCAGGCCTGGATTCCATCGCGCACCAGTTTCCGGGCCGGCGACGTGTCGGCACGGCTCTTCCAGTGCCGGCGATGGGTGGCCTACCGGCTGCGGCGCCGACTATTCCGCCACTCTCCGGTCCAGCTCATCAAATTCGTGCCTCCAGTCGACTTTCTCGGGGCGGATGGGGTCCATCCATCGGCGGCCGGCTGGCGGGCCCTCGACTGTGTCCTCCGGGAACCCTCGCCGCCTTCCCCGCCGGCTAGGCGTTCTGGGACGGGCTCGCTCCCACCCTGCATCACCACCCCGTGCATAGTTACCGTGAATACACGTCCCACTGACACTTGTTTTGTTTTTCATGCTTACCGGTGGTCTGATGCCGCGATCGGGCCCACCGTCGGGCCGCGCCCAGGCCCGCCCCCGGCCGGCAACGCCGGCGACTGGGCGGCGCCAGGCTGCAGCCCGGCGCCCTGCGGCAACCACTGGCGCTGCCGCCACCCGGGCCACCAGCCGCCGCACGACCGCCAGCACGCCGGACACACCGCTCGCGGCTCCCCGCTCCCAGTCGGCCCGTCGCGGCGGCAATGCCGCAGTCGCGGTTCAGGCCCTATCTACCGAAAGGTCGGTCATCGTTGGCGGTGCTTCACGCGGTTCGCTCCCCAGTCGCCGGTCTCGGCGCAGCCGTTCGTCGTTCGTTCGTTCTGCGTGAGCAGGCCTGCCGCCAGGGGCGATTTCGGCCTCGTTGGCGTGTTTTGGTGGCGCCGGTGATCCTCGCTTGAGTTCGCTCGCCATCCGTCGCCCGTGACACCAACACTACTGCTCACCGAGAACTGCGCGCCGATGGTAACCCAAAGGGTCAGGGGACGGTCAGCCCAAGCGCACCGGATACGCCGACAGACGGCCGTAGCCAGTGTCGCCGACGACAGCGTCCCACAGCACCTCTAGCAAGCTGGACTGCATTATGGGCAATGCCTGGCCGGTCCTTGGTCGCTGCGGAGACATGCGGTGGCCCCCGTCTCCGCCTTAGGCCCCATGAATAAGCGCGGCCCGTCCCGATGCCCGGGCCGGCTATGTTGGCCCCTGGTCGGCCATGCGCGTTCCTGATCTGCAGCTCTCGCCGCACACGCCGCGGCTGCCAGTTACAGGTCCGGTCGGGCTGACGTCAGTCAGCAGACTATCCACGTTGCGCCGACAGGCTCCTCGCAGTGATTTGGGACTTCTTTTTTTTTATCTGGCCACGCACGACCGATCATATGTGTATCTGTTTTGTTACGATGTACCCCATTTTGTGCTAACCAATGCTCGGGCTGTCTGTTATAGGCTCACTCGAGCCGCCGCCGCAAGGCGGAGCGACAGCCTCCAGCAGACCGATCATATGTGTAGCTGTTTTGTTACGATGTACCCCATTGTATGCTGACCAATGCTCGGGCTGTCTGTTATAGGCTCACTCGAGCCGCCGCCGTTTCTAGCCTGCTTATAGCGCACTCGTACCGCCGCCGCAGGGCGAAGCAACAGCCCAAAGCAGACCGATCATTATTGTATCTGTCCTGTTACGGTGTACCGCATTTATGGGGAAATGCTCGGGCTGTCTGTTATAGGCTCACTTGAGCCGCCGCCGCAAGGCGGAGCGACAGCCCAACGCCGACCGATCATATGTGTATCTGTTTCGTTACGATGTACCCCATTTTGTGCTAACCAATGCTCGGGCTGCCTGTTATAGGCTCACTCGAGCCGCCGCCGCAAGGCGGAGCGACAGCCTCCAGCAGACCGATCATATGTGTAGCTGTTTTGTTACGATGTACCCCATTGTATGCTGACCAATGCTCGGGCTGTCTGTTATAGGCTCACTCGAGCCGCCGCCGCAAGGCGGAGCGACAGCCCAACGCCGACCAATCATATGTGTATCTGTTTTGTTACGATGTACCGCATTTTATGCTGGCCAATGCTCGGGTTGTCTGTTATAGACTCACTTGAGCCGCCGCCGCAAGGCGGAGCGACAGCCCAACGCCGACCGATCATACATGCGTACCTGTTTTGTTACGGTGTATACGCACTTTATGCTAGCCAATGCTCCGGCTGTACATTTAAAGGCTCACTCGAGCCGCCGCCGCAGAAGGAGCGACAGCCCAAAGCAAACCGTCATAGGTGTATCCAGGGGGGGGTCCGTCCCTTTACCGGGCCCTAGGAGGAAAATTGCTTCCAAATGCTGCCAATGTGACGTCACTGGGATGGTCGAAAGCTGATTGGTCGCTGAGATTCATGCGATGCTGTCAATTCTGGCGCACCGGCGCAGTGTTTTCCAGCCGTTGCGTGTATTGTTATACAGAGTTTGAATATTGTTTATTTGATAATAATATCACTTTTTATGTGTTTGAAGATCGGAAAAGCATACACATAAGTGGCATTCACACACTTGTCGTCTCAGAGATCATGAAGAATGACCAGCTTCAGCAGTTCAGCTCAGGTATTCAATTCAACTGTATATAAAGCATGAGTATCATAGCTCGGGGTTACATGAGCAGAGTTAATACGCATTACAAACGGACTACAATGGTGAGCGAATAGGAAAATCCGTTCCTGATACGCATTTACTTGCTCATGTAACCCCGGTAATTGACAGATCAGCCACGTTTTAGTTCAAGCTGGCGTTTAACCATTTTTTTTTCATTTTTGGCTTTCAAAGGGAGCATGATAAACTCACGTTAAGTTGTTAAATGCCTTAGCATTGTTGAAAAGATTATGAGAAGGAGATGGAATGGAAGAGTTGTAAATTGTTTCGGAAGTGGCTAGCTTCTATAAATATTAATGCTTTGTGAAAATAACTACTTATTTGTAAAATAAAATAGCATCAAATAACAAATCAATCTATGCTTACCTCCCAGACATGAAAAAATTCACACACTGTTAGATGCGTCAGGGGCTTTCATGTCTCAAAATTCAGCGCAAGCGATTTCTCACCAAAATTTTGGCACATCTTGCGTGCAAAGTTGAAGCTTATTGTTACTTCTTTTCAATATTAGTTGTTGCTAGATTTTATCATCTGTATCTAAACTTTCAAATTTTGGGCAAAAATTTTGAATTTTAAAGGATTTCTGACATGCTGTTTGCTGAAAATCCCATTCTTGTTTATGTAAAAGTTATGTAATTGACATTTGCTAACCAAACAAGCTCTTCCTTTTCTATATATTGGTTTCTATTTATACCACCTGTGCTACTACTAATTTCTATTTGTTGAGACTATTAACCTAATGCATTTGCTTCAAATGATTTTATACGCAGCCGCACCTGTGCATGGAACAGTAATGCCAGACTCAAATTCAAAATATTAATGAAATGACTTGTGTTATTTGCTCGTTTCACCTGAATTCCGAGTCAGGCCTGCAGTCAATACATAAATATAAAATAGGTACATGTTTTGAGGAGGCTTCATGTCAGCACATGGAAAAGGCAATCAAAGAAAAGTCACCTTTGGGGCATTGATTATTTTTGCTTGCCATCGCCTAGTGAAATGTTTTTCATATTGTTGCATTGTGATGATAAATTTGGTAATGTGTTTTGCAGGTCCGGGGCTGGTCCTCTTGGCGGCGTGCAGAAGAGCGAGGAGTGGCTACCTGCACATAACAGCACAATGACTGGCACCGAGCTGAGGGCATAAAATCACATCATATCGACTTCAGCATCTGTCTCCCAGCTTTGGAGACGTCGCCCGAGTCCCTGAGTGGCGAGCGCCAGTTTCCGACAGGAAGTTGAGGAAGGCGACCCGAAAGCACCCGCTGGGCTGCCGACACTCCTGCGCTGCCAGCAGGGCGTGCTGTGCAGCAAAGCCTCGCTGCGTGGTCTGTACGACATCCGACACCGGCACCCAGACGTGCAGTTTCTGATGACATCCTACCTCAACCAGGGCTGCCCCGAGAATCTGCTGACTGCCTGCTGCTGAGGCCGACCTGCCGAGCCTGTCGCCGCCCCGACGGACCTGCCGACGACCTGCCGGACCTGTCGCCGCCCTGGTGAGCCTGCAGCCGCCCTGGGACCTGCTGCCAGCCCGGCGGGCCTGCCGCCGCGTCTACGCTGCCGCCCTGGCGAAACTGCCGTCGCCTTGCCGGACCCGTCGCCGCCCTGGTCAGCCTGCGGCCGCCCTGGGACCTGCTGCCACCCCGGCGGACCTACCGCTGCGTCTACGCTGCCGCCCTGGTGAAACTGCGGTCGCCCTGCCGGACCTGTCGCCGCCCTGGTAAACCTGCTGCCGACCTGTCGCACCTGCCACCGCCCTAGTGAATCTGCTGCCGACCTGCCTGACCTGTCGCTGCCGTGGTGAACCTGCTACCGACCTGTCGGACCTTTCTCGCCGCCTTGACGAGCTTGGGGAGCCTGTGCTGCGGTGCCACCGCTCTGCTTCACTTGTGATGTTGCCCGGTTCCTGGCTGTCGCGTGGTCAGTCGGCACACTGTGTTTGGAGAGGCGACATCTTGTACAGCTTTCCGACAGTTCGGAACATTTTATTGTACCTACTCAAGTCGCAATAGATCGGGCTTGTGCCTTATGTGTCCTCTACCAATCTGTCCAATATGGTTTTTAACGTATAACTACGATTTATGGTATGACATGAGCCGGCATATGGTATACCTACGCATTTTGTTCGTTCCAGTCAGAAGTTTGGAATGCGCAATGTGCATGCTTGTGTTACGGTACAATTTCGGTTTGTGCAGTTGACACAACCTCTAAATTACGGGGCGAAATAGATGCAAAACCGGGGCTGCGGAGTCGGAGTCAGAGTCGACAGTTCTGACCAGACTCGGAGTCGATTTTGGAAGCCGAGTCGGAGTCGGGGTCACCGAAAATCCATCGGCTCCGCAGACCTGGCAGGGCTGCGGAGTCGGAGTTGGAGTCGGTCGGAGTTGATTACTCAGCCCGGAGTCGGAGTCTGAGTTGGTTTTTGGAAGTGGGGGTTGGAGTCAGAGTCACCAGAAGTCCATTGACTCCGAATCCCCGCGCAAAACAATGGCGATTTTCATCTAAGAGAAAGCCGCCGATGTGTTGGGCGGATCACCGGCGGGGCGCACGTTGGCTCGGTCCGATCCGAATAATTCCGCCAAATCTTTGAGTTCGAGTAACAGCTGGTCCTAATTTGCTTCACTGAGGAAACATGACATCGTTCTGCCTTGTATCGGACATCGAAACTGCACTAAAAACCGCTAATAACGTATTTGAACATCCGTCCTCCATAATGGCTACGGACGGCGGCCGGCGAGTTACCATCCCAGTGACGTCATTCGGGCCCGGTAGGGGGACGGTAAAAAAAAACCGGATGACCATACCTGGTTATATGGCCTTGGGTGTATCTGTTTTGTTACGGTGAACCGCATTTATGCTGGCCATGCACGGGCTGTCTGTTTTAGGCTCCCTCGAGCCGCCGCCGCAAGGCGGAGCGACAGCCCGAAGCCAACCGATCTTCGGTCTCTTTGCTTGGTACGGTATATGGTATACCGCAATTTATGCTGGGCCCTGTTTCACCGGTGATAGCAGCGCGCTGCTGTTACACGTGTAAATTGGATTTTCATGGAGGCATCAACAGGCCCCGGTTTGATGGCAAGGTAGCAGCGTCCGTGAAACACCGCCCAGGCCAATGCTCCGGCCTTGTACGTTTATAGGCTCCTCAAGCCGCCGCCGCAGGGCGGAGCGACAGCCCAAATGCAGACCGATCATATGTGTATCTGTTTTGTTAAGGTGTACCGCATTTTATGCAGGCCAACGCCCCGGCCGTACGTCCATGGGTTCACTCGAGCCGCCGCCGCAAGGCTAAGCGACATCCCAACGCAGACCGATCATATGTGTAGCTGTTTTGTTACGATGTACCCCATTGTATGCTGACCAATGCTCGGGCTGTATGTTATAGGCTCATTCGAGCCGCCGCCGCAAGGCGGAGCGACTGCCCCAGCAGACTGATCATATGTGTATCTGTTTTGCTACGATGTACCGCATTTTATACTGGCCAATGCTCGGGCTGTCTGTTATAGACTCACTCGAGCCGCCGCCGCAAGGCGGAGCGACAGCCCACAGCAGACCGATCATATGTGTATCTTATCATTATTTGTTACGGCGTACTGCATTTCATGATTGCCGATGCTCGGGCTTTCTGTAATAGGCTCCCTCGAGCCGCCGCCACCATGGGGCGCGGAGCGACAGTCCAAGCATACCGATCATATCTGTATTTTTTTGGCTGTTGATGGCCGTCTGCACCCGACTCTTATTACCGCTCGTGTCCTGAGCGGTAACAATACGCCTGATTTTCAAAAGAGCTGAGATCCGCTATGCTCTAATCTCCGTTACATTTTCTTGGCTAGCGCCATGACAAGATGTTGGCACCCAGCTGCAAACAAGCGAAGAACAACGAGAAAAGTTGAACCACCGAGATAGTTCCATGGAATCGCGAGCGAGGCCGGTGTTTTGCTCGAGGAGCTATATAAGCCCGTCTGCCGACCCAGTGCCACAGGAGCGAGGCAGTAGCGTCCCAGGAGAGCACTAAGCACACGTAACCCGGCATCAACATGCACTTCAAGCTGGTGGTGAGTGGGCCGAGCAGAGGGATCAGAGGACGTGAAAATCAGAGGTCATTGTCCTACAGAAAATATCATGAATCATGATATTGCGCTTTATTGAATAGTGTCTTCATAGCTATTTGACTTCAAACAAGACGTATGCTCGGTTCCTGGAGCACATCCATGTATCTCCAAAAGACATTTAATTGAAAAGCTGTTTGAAAGAAAAAAAAATATTTGTTAATAACGGGCCTGAAAGGGCGCCAACTAGCTAGTAAAACATTCTTCCTGTGCTCGTGATGTTCTATCGCCCCTCTCAGCCTGGCCCCACCGCCGTCCCTCTCCACAGCTGGTGCTTTTAGTGGTTCTGCTCGGGGTGGCCGCCGGCTCCGGAGGATTCTTCGGACGCAGGGGCGGCGGCGGATACTACAGCGGCTTCCAGCACGGAGGCGGTGGATACTACCCAGGACACAGCGGCGGATACTACCATGGAAACGTCGGCGGATACTACAGCCACTCCGGCGGATTCGCTGGACACGGAGGTGTATACCACCGTTGAAAGCTGACGCCCTGCTCACCATTACATCCATCGAAAAAGGCGGTCTGTTTGACAGGATTGTTCCAGGTCATAGCTACTACGAATCTACTACATAATATAAAATACCGGAAAGCTACGAACGAGTGTTCCTACCTAAGTACTACGGATACGAAATAATCCACAGACACGAAATAATCCACAGACTGCTTGTTCTAGGAACTTAGTCATTACGCTTGCACACTGCAGTTACTAATTGTGGCAGCGGATTAGCCGACAGAGGCAGGAGCGTTTTTAGCACACATCCTCTGGAGGACGCCATCGTTTCTTTGTTAGCTTCGTGCAGATGTGTCCGAGTACCGTTAGCCCGATCAATGACATCTGGACAGAAAGTCAAAGTGCACATGTGTGCGAACACCGTTCGCCCAATCAACGACATTTGGACGGAGTGAGACGCTAACGGCTGTTTATAGCACGAATGTCCCGTGCGTCTGTGACCTCGAGGATAATTCATCGAATATTTGTCACTATTCATTCTGCTCGTAGCGGCCCAAGCTCTTTTCTTTACCTCTTCAAACAGGCTCAAGGGCGTTACTTCGTTTAAGCACGATAGTCGGAGCAAGGCGCCAGAGTAAGGACTAACGTGAACAATTGTCACGCATTTGTTTAGGTAAGCCGCGTGACACAAAAACCGTCGAACGATAAAAGGTGCATAACCAGCGAGGTTTACACGTACATACTTTTACGCAACCAGCATGCGGGACTGAAGTACCATGAACAAGAGTTCTGTGATGACACCCATTATGAGTCCATAAAGCCGATCGACTCAATAGCGATTGTAGGTCAGCATTCATATGGATAACTACACTTGAACGAACAACCACAATCACTGTGCTCAAATGATAGAACAGGGGAGCGAAGACAGAGTAAAAACATTGGCGACTGAGGGTGCTCGGAGTGTCTTCTCAGGCAGTACCGTTACCTTCACCGCCATATTTGCTAACGATAGGTAATGAAATCGAACCAATAACCATAACTATTCTGGGACATAAACTGCAAAGTACGATGAATATACATCGAGGATTACAAATTACAATATGTACGACCTTAAGATTTGAGATTGGTCATATTTCTGCAAAGTTATCGCTTTAACAATGAGGTTGCATTGCAAACAAACGAAGAAAAAACAAAGCGAAAACTTTACACCTCTTGCAAGCGCCGAGATGACTGCGAGGAAGGTCATCTCGGCCGGCACAGTACCCGCAAATAAGCCGGCACAGTACCGTATAAAAGCCGTCCGGGAGCCGGGGTTCGGCAGAGAGCAGGCAGCAGTCGAGCGGACCACTCACAACACGTCCTCTGACAACATGAACTTCAAACTGGTGGTGAGTGACGGGCGAGCAGGGAGCTCAGGTGGGCCAGCAGCTGGCTTATCAACCACCTGCTCCGAAATACTATCTACAGCTTCCAATAAATTTGTGTTAGAAACAAAAAGGAATAGACTGAAATGCATTCTGAACCGATACCATACCGTTGTGGTCCAGTTTTTTTGTTTTTTGTTTTTTGTTTTTTGATGAATCATTCATAAACACTGGCTCAGCTTGAAATGTTATGTCAAAGTTTTAATGCTTATTTCAGCAGAGTGCGCATTCAATCCCCGCGAAAGCTTGAGCAGAGCTTTTACGCGTTCAAATCGCAGTCTCGCTCCTCTACTGGAACACATGGCATATGTTTCGCTCCCAACACTCAGCGCTTCAAGCTACGATTTGGGAACGAAAAATATGTCATGTATTCCAATGGGAGGAGCGTGAAGCAATTTGCACGCAAAAAAAAAACTGTGTTTCATCCTTAAGACAGAGTTCTCGGGTTCTGGCGGCCCCAGAAGGCTCAAACAGCAATCAATTCATGACTACTGAACCAAGATTTTGTAACCATATCTACAGCCACCTTACACCCCTCTCACCCCGACCTCTCCACCGCTCCCGTCCACAGCTGGTACTTGGTGGTCACTATTACATCCCCTCACTGACCCCACCGCCGTCCCCGTCCACAGCTGGTGCTGCTGGTGGTCACTATTACATCCCCTCACTGACCCCACCGCCGTCCCCGTCCACAGCTGACACTGCTGGTGGCTCTGGTCGGAGTCGCCGTCGGATCCGGCTCGTACTACGGAGGCAGATCCTTCAGCCGTTTCCCGAGCAGACGAGGCGGTGGATACTACCGCGGAAACAGCGGCGGCGGATACCATCCCGGGAGCGGTGGATACTACCACGGAAACAGAGGCGGTGGGGGCGGATACTACCGCGGAAACGGCGGCGGCGGCGGATACTACCGCGGAAACGGCGGCGGCGGCGGATACTACCGCGGAAACCGCGGCGGTAGCAGTCATTACGGCTAACACAGCGGTGGTGGATATGAGTTCGGACGCAGAGTCTACGGATAGAACCTTTGTCGTTACTACGGACGCCCTCGTGGACAGGGTCTTTGCTACAGACACACCCATAATGGGTCCCGTGGAACCATTATGTATGACTGATCAAACGTATTGCTGTACCGTTCATAACCATCGGTGTGTAATATAATACAAGCTTTGGGAATATTTCTTTAACGAACGGTTTACATGACATACACTGCGAGCTACTAATAGGTGCAGGGTATTATTAGATAGAATGGATATTTGTTTTCGCTCAAAAACCATCCGCGATTCAGCCATAGCCTGTAGCCTTTTGCCGATATCTTGCAGATAGGTCAGAGTACCGCTATCCCAGCCTATTCTTTACAGCTGGATGTCTGTGGTTCAAACGATGACACATTCTACCTAACAAAGAGACACTGAAACTGGAGAGCTGAAAAGAAACTGGAGTCGACTCATGTTATTCCAACTTCCAAGGTTGATTCATTAATCAAAGTGCTATGCTTTACGAAGAGTCTTCTTCTGAAAACATTTTACTGGTCAGCGTACATGTCAAAATCCTGGTAAGCTTAATTGTTCATAGCCATCAGAAAGGGAAATATAAAAACCCTATGTAAATTAAGCCAGAAAGGTTACTTGTGAAAGGTCTGGGGTGACCTTTCACAACTAGAATAACTTCTCCGTTTGACGGTATCTCAAGAATCACATATTTACGATTATGCTGATCAAACCGAACCTGCAAAATACCAGACTCCCTCATCATGGTCTGAGGAATGGCTGATATGATCACTCTCACGCCCGGCGCCGCTCAGAGTTAATCAGCAGTCGCTCAGCGGTTTGGCGGTGGCTCGGCGGCGACCGCCGTCACTGCCCGCTCGTCGTTCGCTCACCTGGGTGGTTTTTCCGGAGCCGGTGTCGCCCACCAGCAGGGTGACCTGGTTGTGGCCGACCGTGCGCAGGATGTCGTCTTTGAGCGGCCAGATGGGCAGCTGCTGGCCGGCCCGGCTCAGGTCGCCGGTGCCGCGCGCTCCCGGCACCTGGGGGATGCCGCTGTTCAGTCGGCCCGTCGCCCGGTTCACATCCCGAACTGGAGGCACAGCGAGGCAGGCGGTGTCACAGCAGAGGTCACGGCGCAGAGGTCACAGCGCAGAGGTCACGACGTACAGCACAGCCGCGGTCGTAGCGCACAGTTCGTGGCCCAATTAAGGCCATGGCGCAGAGGACACAGTGCAGACTAGGTCATATCACGGGTATCACGTCATAAATATGATATTGCCACTGCGGCACAAACGACAAGCTAAGCCCATGATCGCTCCAGCGTCGGAAGAAAGGGCACCAGACGGCAGCGCTGGTCGTGCGCTGGGGCTTTCTTTCGTTGGGTTAGCGGATGTCTGGCTTAGACTCAGCATCAATTATTATAGAGGCGATGATATCACTCGCTGGATTTTGTCAACCACAATGCACGATCCATTTGTGGCGTAATTGAAAAAGATGATGTCACGATTTAAGGCCAGAGCCTCCTCTGGCCCCAGCGCCATCTGCTATTGGGCTGGTTAGGTCCCTCTGCGGCCCAGGCGCCCTCTAACACCAGTCTCTCGCGGCTTTTATCGACCACAGCGCCCCCTACCCACCGCTAGCTCTGGTTCCTCTCTTGGCACCCCAGCGCTCCTTGGTTCCCTCTCTACCTCTCGACACCAGCGCCATCTGCCACCCAGCTGCGACAAATTTCCTCCACCAGCTTCCATCTACATCTAGCTATTCTCCACGGCTGGGGTGGGCAACATCTACCCCGGGCACAGACAGCTCTGCACGACCGGAACGCCACCTTAAGTACGGAACCAGAATCTATCCCCGGTGCTGCCGGCGCGCCCTCGCCCCAGGTACAGGAGGCCCTTCCTACCTTGTGCTACCAGCCGCACTATTCGCCCGATCATCCTTTCCCTGCCGCGGCAGTCAGCCGGCTCGATCAAAGGCCGTAGCTCAGCCCTCCCCATCGTAGCGCCTCTCCCCACCCTACCATCCATCCCAGTCCCCACCCTTGCATGCTTTCCTCCCCTATCATCCCTCCCCGCCCTATCCCCCTTCCGCCAGGCTGCAGCACCGTCGTTAACGCTGGGTCGGAATCAGATACTCAGCCCTCACCCCTATAATCACTCCCAGTCCTACTATGCCCTCCCCTACCGTCGGGCCGGAGCAGCCGGTCCCTACCCTACTATCCCCTCCCCTACCGTCGGGCTGGAGCAGCCGGTCCCTACCCTACCACCCGGCCTCCCTACCGTCGGGCCGGAGCAGCCGGTCCCTATCCTACCACCCCTCCCTACCGTCGGGCTGGAGCAGCCGGTCCCGCTCGGTCGGCGGAAGCAGCTCCTGTCGCTCCCGGTTGGTGACCGGGAACTTTGAGAGCAGCGAGCTGACGTGGTGCCGAGACATGCGCGCCAGCGCAAACACCGCGTCCGCCTGAACGATCGTCGAGCCATGCTTCTTGTATACCGTCAGAAAACGGTTGGCCGCCTTCCTGAAAAACGCAGGGCTTGAGGTCAGCCTTTTTCAACATATGTATAACTAATTGGAAAACTTGGACAGTTTGTGGAAATATGGGATACTACACAGATGCAACTGAACTAGCCACTGTGATGAATGGGTGAATTGAAGTTCGGATGCCCTGTTTCAAATGTTTTGAAAAGGTTTGAATGATCATCTGTGACATCGTCGGAAAAACCGCAATGAACGGGGAGTTTATAATACACTTACCCTCGGCTCTTCGACTTCAGCCCAATGGAGTCCGCCAATTTGTGGATGAAAGCTCGCTCAGTAGATGTCAGAGAAGATGGAAATTCTATTTCTGGAAAAAAAACATGAAAACATCAAGCTGCGGCAAAATTATACTTGTATGGCAATGAGCAGCGTTAACTCATTTTCATGCCCGTAATGTTCACAATAAGAAAAAACGAACTTTGTCAGCTCACTCAAACCACTACGAAATTTACCCCTAATTTCCGTTCATACTGACGACTCCCTGCACTGGATGTTAGCAGCAGTCATGGCTGTTTGTATCTCTGTCCATCCCCCAGTTACCTGCTTGGTCCTCCTGGAGTCGGAAGTTCTGCAGCGCCAGCGTCACGGCGATACGCAGCTCCTCGCCCACATTGGCCGGCTGCGTCTTCTTGCGTGGCATCTGGTGTTAGAACGGTGTAGCATCAGTGAACGATATTGGCACTGCAGGTCACATCTGCATTTAGATTTTAGAGCACCGTGCCAGCCATTATCACAATTTGTTGATGATGCAGTCAGCGCATGCACTAAAATCTGGTTACAGCACTTATATAAACTATGATATTGATAAAGCCACCATTCATCAGATAATGATGACAATACAAGTGAACAAATCAACGTGCTGTGAGCCTCATTATATCAATTATGGAACCATGGCCAGGACTAAGCAGCCTCAGAAAATGATACGAGAGGAATGTATTGCTGAAGCTGAGGTCCAAACAGCTTTTCAAGGACATATTTTTCCATTCCATGTTTTTCATGTCCTCAATAAAACAAATGTACTTTTTAGTGCAGCATATGTCATTATAATCAATTGAGGAGATGTCACCTGAGGTAACCTGACCCAACCTAATCTGAATAACCCAGCCTGCCCTTCTGCCACAGGTAGGTGTTAGGTAGACATGGGGCTAGTTAAGACTAAGTCAGGTTAGATTGGATTAGACTGGATTAGGTCAGATCAGATTAGGTTGGCACTGGGTCAGGTAATCTCACCTCAATGATTTGTACTTATATTTTGATTTGCTGCACTAATGAGCATTATTTGTAAATTAAAGACATGGAAAAACAGAAACAGCATTGTTCTTACCACAGGATAAATGAATGGAGGGTACAGGTTCCTGGGAGCAGGGTTGAAGGTATAGTGGGCATAGGATAAGGCATCCCCACTACACTGAGGCTGCTGCATTGTTGGCACTGAAAGTACAGAATGCATGGTCATATGTATTAACCCTCGCCGGCCGAGGGGGGGGGGCGGGTGCAGCCCCCCCCCCCCCCATAGGGTTTTTCGCGATAGCTCCGAACACGCTGGCGATAGAGAGCTGAAACTTGGCATACCTGACCTTTGATTCAAGCCGGATCTTTTGACACCAACCGCATTTTTGGGTCAGGTCAGGTCAATGACCTATGACGTCATAAGTGAACCTCTGCACGGTCTTCAGATGTCGCAACTTCGCAACGCCCTCACTGCCAGAGGAGATGTCACAGGGAAATGAAACTTGCAGGATCCAGTATCCATTATGAGTCTCACAACTTGTATATCTCGGATTTTTCCTAAAGGTCATATGAGGTCAGGTCATTTTCGTGACCTCACCATTATGTATAAGTCAATGGGGAAAAATGAAAACTGCTATTCTGGCGCCGGGAACGATCTCCAACTATCTCAAGCACACAGAATCGTGATTTGATGCACTCCTTGCAAGGTTAGATGCGTCACTTTTGCAATGTTGACCTTGCGTGACGTCATTTATGACGTCATCAAGGTCATATTAGTTTTTCGTCAATAACTCGTGATCAAATTGAGCTAGCGAGTCGGGAAGGCCACCAATGGACTCAGGAAGACCTGCCGAATCGAATGATATGCGACATGACCTCTTTCGACCAACTTCGTGACCTTGGGGTGCTGACCTGACCTTGACCTGAGGTCAACACCCTAAGTTGACCTGACCCGAACAAAAAGTATATCACTCGACGCGCCTGAGCGAGGCGAACACGATGCTGCCAAAATCGCGGCTCTGCGGCCGTTTTTTGCGAAGTTATTCACCAAAAACTGAACCGTACCTTGGGGCTTTTGACCTGACCTCAGAGGTCACCGGTTGACCTAGGACCTTAAAATCGGGTACCAATCTCTGCGTCTCGTAACGGCGCACACGCTCGTTTTTTTTCCGCGACGCGCTAGCTCCACCAGGGGCGAAACGGCGAGGGGGGGTGTCGTACCCGCCCCCCCCCCCTCGGCCGGCGCGTATGTAGAAAACCAATAGGTCCGGCGAGGGTTAAACACAAACAAATCCATTTAACACTAATCAGACAAATTCAAAACATCATGGCAATATCAAACAGGCACCCAACTTCTCAATTGCCACATTGATAAGACATTGTGATGCAAATATTTTGGTAACAAAACCTTTTATCCCACCCTAATAACTGCAGGAATTCACAAAACAAACTCATGAAAGGAGAGAACACACTATTCATGCCTCAAAAAGTGACACAAGACCTGAATACTTATAGTATTTCTGCACTAAATCATAAAACAAAAGTAACTGCAATGGCACCGCACCACTGACAAACTTGGTACATCCTACTTTGCAATTGTTTGTGTTAAGTTTTGAGAAATTACATTGGCTGATAAGGGTAGGTTAGTGTTTGGTAGTTCAGGTTAGATCAAAAAGTTATCAGAATGCTGTCATACAGGACACATGCAATTTAATTTGCAATTTGGTCATGTTTGCCATCTGTCTAGGTTCAGATGTTAGTTAATTCAATTAACTAAGATGAAAAAACCAGGTTATGTCAGCCTCTCAGACCATGAAAAAAGGTAACAAGCACAATCAGGTTGATGCGTTTCGTCACATTGTTTTTATCAAAATCCCTTTCCAACAAAGAAACGATACAAAGTGCAAACACAGCATATTGGTACGGTAGGTACGTTTCGTAATGCATGTATATTGTATAATGATGTTTGTTTTTTCTCTTTTGGAAAGCGTGTTGAACTGTTGACTGTTGATAGTCTACCTGTGATGAAACACGTCCACCTGCTTTAGCTTTGCTGACTGCTGAGATACCCAATATTAATTTACTAATAGTGATAACCATCTCAATATATATATATATATATATGGCATAGCCTTATTCAACTATGAGTCTGATTTGCTAACGATGATTTTCACCCCTCACATTGACTATATTAGACAAGTTTCTGAAGGTTCACTATTAGCGAGGGCATCCACCATACCTTTGTTCAGGAACGAATGGAATCAATAACAAGTTGCCTATCTTCAAAAGAAATACACTTTCAGATCACATTTCGATAAGACTCGAAACCGAAAATTACGGAAAGCTGGCCCGGGGGTGGAAAAAACAATACACGACACTTGACACCAAACTTGACACGACACAAACAAACAACGCTGAAAACCGGGTGCGTCAGAAACGCCTCACATGCAATCATTTCAAGGACAGGGAAAACAGTGACTCTAATCTACAGCAATAATCTTGTCAAAACCAACAGTAGTGAAAAAGCGAAAGACAAATAAAGTCGACACAGCTATTGCAGAAACCATGCAGCAAGCAGAATACACTTTGTTTGTACGCCATCATCCAAAAAACCTATCATAGGGATCCCAGACCGCTGAAGAGTGGTCGGTCCCAGGGAAATAAATACGCAATGCGCATTCCGCTTTGTGCAATATTGCTGCAGCCCGACGCAGGTTCAGTTTTTGCGCGGGCCGCAGGCAGTGGCGGCGGAAGGTATTCTAGGATAGGGGTGCAAACGATATTGAAGCGCCCCTTCCCGCTGGGCGCCCCTTACCATATAGGTTGTAGTAACACAAACAGTGAAGAGACGTTTCCTCCACACCGATAGGGGCCCATCCCAGGGGAACGGAATAAATGCCGCCCCCTCATTGCCGGGCGCCCTAGGAGAATGAATGTTACACATCAACACCAATATGCCTCCCAGTGAAATGAATTATGAATGTCGCCTTTCGACGCCGGTAGGCGCCCCAGACACCAGTGGATTTACTGCCGCCTTAAAACACCGATAGGCACCTCAGTGAAGCGAATGCCGGCCTATACCACCGATAAGCGCCCCGGATGAATAAATACCACCCGTCAACGCCGATAGGCGCCTCAGTGAAATTAATGCCGCCCCAATCTCCGATAGGCGCCCCAGGTGATACATGTCGCCCATCAACACCAACGGGCGCCCCATTGAAATGAATACCGCCCTTCAACACTGGCAGACGCCCCAGTGGAATGAATGCCGCCCCACAATGCCGATGGCCGTCCCTGCACTGGAAAATCAGTTTCGCCCCTATACAGGCACCCATAGAAGTTTGCAGAGTGCTATTCCTGGTCATAATCATCTCCCCAGTAAAAAAAAAAACGCAAAATACGCCCTAGCACTAGGGGTGTAACCGCCCATACGGACAGTGCAATTTTACAGACCCCAATCTCGGACCTCCCTTAACATTCATATGTTGTAAACGGCAAACCGCCCCCGATAAATGTTACACAAACTAATTTCCTCTCGCATATCGGCCATCAGGCGCCCCTTTTTGTCGCATGGAGCCTGCAACGCTATAAGCCCTCATATGTTCGTGTTGGCGTTCGGAGGCTATCGCCTTCAAAGACGTCTCCATAAATGTTTCTTTTTCGTCCCACACACAGGCGCCCCTCTTTCGCATGCAGGCGCCCATCTTCCGCATGGCGCGCTTCTCGAGTGGCTGCGCCCTCCTAGCCTTTATCGCCTGGCAAGATTATATTCGACAGGGTCGGCAGCATCTGCCTTTGTTTCAGATAAGGATGCCCTCCACTCTTCAGCATATCAAAAGATACTTTTCTCACGTCATTGCCACCCTCTTCGTGTCACAAGTGCCTTTATCAGTTGCGGTGTCGCACTGCTCAGCTTTATGGCTGCCGCACCTCTTAACTTCCTGCCTCCTCTACAGATTTTCGAGGCGCCCCTTTCCATAGCTTTAGGGTGCAGCTGCCCCCCTTGCCCCCCTGCTTCCGCCGCCACTGCCCGCAGGAAGTGTCAATCATCCCGTCCGTTCGCCAGACCGAATTCAGAGTCCCACACAAAGCCAGAGGGAGGATTCGGCGCTGCCGACACCGTCCATAAGCCCGGAATCAGCATGGAATGCTGGCCAAAAGACCGCGCGCTTAGGGAAAGAGGCGCTTGCGCCTCTTCCCGCACGACATCGACCGCTAAGGATTATTGTCGAAAAATTGTCAGTTATACGCTAGCTTCTGCCTAGCTACTTACCTACGTTTGAAAGTTCGAACGAAAAGATCGCCACAAATCTTGACCGCTCAATGACTGAACTTGTATGACGGCGAGTCCAGGGGCGGAGAATTGTCATAATCACAGGGGGTGCTTTTCTAGCACCTGGCGAATGGAAGAGTCGAATTCTTGCGTAGAAAAGCACATATACATAGGTACCTTTTCCCAGCAGCATCACACTCCTCGCGACTTACGCAAATCAATTTGTCACTTGTGTCTCAGACCGCAGACGTACCTAATTTAATCATCCCTGGCCAGCACTATTAAGCATTATATGGTGACTTTTGAGTTTCAGGGGGTGCTCGAGCACCCCCAAAACCCCTAATTCTCCACCCCTCACGGCGACAGAGCGAGAGACGCGCCCCTGCGGCCGGGCGGCACACACCCCCAATCCCCATTCATTCCGTCGTGGTGACCTCTCGGCACGCGCCATGGCCCCGCTCGGCCCGCCCCGCCGAGCCACCGGTGCTCCTCCTTCAGCGTGTCTGGCGCCGCCTCTGTTTTCCAGGTGCGGAGACTCGCCCCACTGAACCACCCTAGACTTCAGCAGGGGCACCGACAGAGCAGGGGCTTACACAGGGATGAGTCACAGACTGTCACACACCACAAATATAACCTTTATGGCATTTAACATTATTCACCTATATAGTCGTGACACCGAAGGCTGCGAGTCCACCGGGAGGAGACAAGAGTACAAATTCGATCCTGTGCAGACCGCTGCCGGCCGGTGCGGCGGCGGCTGGGCGGCGCGCCCGGCCGCCAGTGCAGGTGTGAGTGCCGCTCCCGCAGCACGTAACGTGGTATGTGAGCTGCCCGCCGCCGGATCGCCAGTCTCGCCTCGCCAGATAAGCCAACGTCGACGGACCGACCCCCGTCCGACCTCCCCAGGTCAGTACCGACGCTGTGACCCGCGCCGCAACCTCGTCGGTGGCGGCGGAGGGGGCAGCTGCGTCGAAGCGCGCCGACGGCGGCCGGCGCTCATTCCTTATGCAGACGGCGGCGGGAGGGAGGGGGCCCCGGTCGGCCCAATAAGGTGCCCGTGGGCTGACGGCCAGACAGTCGCGCGGTCGCTGGTCAAACTGTCTGACCCATACTGAGTAGCCGGGGGCTGAAAACGGCTGCACCCGGGTGATGAAAAGCAGCCCTTGTGTTTGCCGGGCAACGTTAGTGAGCAAACAGTAAAAGGAACAATTCCCACATGCAGCACACGTGCTTAGCTGCATTATATCACCCGACCCTGATTCACCTCCCCCCCCCCCCTCCGAGACGTAATCCCGTGTCCTGTTAGTTCTGACCAATAGTGGTATGCAGCTCGCCTTAGCGCAAAACTGCGGAAAGGATCTCAAACTGCGGTAAATCTGGGAAGTGCCGTACTCCCCACGTACAGCCCTGCGGTCGGGTCAGGTCACTACTTACTGCCTCACCTTCCACGACCATGTCTGGCCACTTTACCCTCCCGTTACCGCTGCTGGGACAGGGTAGGTCACCGCCCTCTCCTCCCCCCAATGCTGGGTCAGGCCACCGCCCTCACACAAACTGTGCAGTAGATTGCGGTCTCCGTCTGTCCACACTAACGAACGGCCTGTCGCCCGCGCCTCGCTCCAAGCCGGATCCGTTTACAGGTCGCACACCGTACGGCGTACGCGTGTGCGCTTTATCGCCCGAGTGTGCGTGTCATTGTCCGCCTGTGCGCGCTCCTACGAACGGCATCGTGCCCGAGCATACCACGCCGTACCACCCTTCAGACCATCGGCCCTTATCAGCGGGGGTCTGGCGCCGACCGCCGTCTCAGGGTTACCTCAGGGACGCCCACTGTCGCCCCCAGGGTTACCTCAGGGACGCGCACTGTCGCCTCCATGGTTCGTGCGCGGCTCCCGTGTCGCGCTGCGCGGCCGACAGCCCCGGCGAGTGCGACCCGTCCGGACCGGTTGTGTGTCACGACAGACGGAGCACACACGGGTGCTCTGAGCTCCATTCACGACAGACGGAACACATACGCGGGTGGTCCGAGCTCAATGACCTGGGACCGTCCCCAGCTCGCCTCTGGTTGCCTTCCTTTTGTTCCGCGTGTCACGTGTGTCGCATTATCTTCATCTATGATCAAAACCATGTCATACGCTGGTGCATATTCCGAAGACCGCTGTCTTTTGTTGATCCACGATACAGCGTACTGTATCTGGCAAGCACACCTGTGAAGCAGAAGATCCGGCACTGGTCGGAAATCCTGCACACTACTTAGGACAGGTGCAGATTTACCCATCATAAAGTACCTACGGAGAAGTCGAGAAACTGACGAAACCGGAACGATTGTTCGATTTTATGTCCTGTAAATCGAACGGATTCGGCTGTCATTTTCCTCTAGTGGGCAGTGGCGTCATGAGCTATAGCGGCATTGAGTCAACAGCAATCGTTTCATACGGCATCGACGGCGACAGGGTTTACCCCTGAGCCCCCTGATCGTACCTACAAATGTGAGAAGCAAACATGTGCTAAATAGTCTGCAAATCCTATTCCACAAGGCCACAAGGGACACAACACGGGTTCGCTTCGAACGGATTCATGTATTCATTCATGAGGTGTTCTGAGATTCATTCTCGTGCCTTAGACGGCTACAAAGAGACCGTAGGGAGTCGGGGGTGATCCCCCGGAGATACCGTCCCGTTCCGTCCCGGTCCCCGTCGGTCGCTGTCGGCTGTGACCGATGACGCTAGCTGGGGGCGGGGTGCTGTTGGCCCAGGTCGCGGACAGGCGCCGATAAGCCGCCGGCCACGTGTGCCGTCACGTCGTCACGGCGAGTACCGTCACGCCGTCACGGCGAGTACCGTCACGCCGTCACGGCGGAGAGATGTGGGCGCTACGGCAAGGAGGGCCCAGAGGGTGAAGCGGGGACGGCAGGGGAAGGGACGGCTCTGAGGGTGAGGCGGGGGACGGGACGGGGCGGGCTCCAATTGGGTGAGGTGGGGAAGGGACGGGCTCCGAGGGTGAGGAGGGGACGGGATCGGAAGAAAGCCAGGCATACGAGCATGAATAATGATAACGTACGAGTATGATATGATACGATTCTGGTGAATGACCTGAGTCGCGCACAACCCGCGCACCTTGGCTTCTGTTTGCTATCGACTGCCATTGTTCGCAGCCACGCTGTTGCCGTCCCGTCCAGGCTATCGCTGGGGTGAATACACCCAACACAGGGTGACGTCACCCGGTAGGAAAAGGAAGTCCGTGCGGGGCGGACCCGCTTTGTTCCACCGTCCATTGTTTGCCACCTCCGACGTGTCGGGCTCATATCGGCACGTATCTTAGGTTGGAGGGGTGCATGGCAAACCTGACCGAATGTCAGCATCACTTCAACCCAGTAGCGGCGGAACACCTTCAATTAAGGGGGGCACCGCCAACTTTTGGTCCCATTCTTTCCATGCAAAGCCCATAGGGCTAATGTTAAAATGCCAAAATCAAAGGGAGGCACGGTGCCCCGGTGCCCTCCCCGTTCCGCCGCCTATGCTTCAACCGATGGTTTGGTTGATGGCAAGCGGCCAAACAATACAGAAATTGAAAGCAAAAGGCAGACCATAGTAAAGGCTTTGAGTAACCGCAGATTCGCTGCTACTTTTAATAGACGCCGTCAGTATGGATTACAGATTCCTGAGTAAAGCTGTTGAGTTTGGTCTGCTGTCGGTAACATCAAATCAGCGTAGTTCGGCATTGTTCTGCTGTCTGCTGATGTCAGCCCACGAGGGAGCGGAGTCGGAACCATTTGCATGCTTATCATATAGCAGACTGCTGACGGATCGCGAATCACGCGCAAGACGACAGTCTCCGAAGGCAGACGGTTCCAAGCTCGGAAAGCCGACAGGCTAAGTCTTAAAAAAGCGGTCTTGCGAGTTCCTAGCAAGCTGGTCAATGGTCATTTATCACATATCATATCGTGTGAAGTGAACGCCTGAAAACCGCGGTGAAAAACTGGGACATGTCTGGAGAGCCTCACTGGTTGGATAAGTGATAGCGTGGTTCCGCGACAGATGTGGATACTGGATTGGGCCGAAACGAGCCCGACACTGGAATGGCAACACAATAGACAGCTCATTGCTTAGTCGACAAGCCTAAAATACAGCCGCACGTTCGTGTGCTGTTGTTCCGTCCGAGATGCCCCTGAGACGGCAAACTTTCCGCGCACGGGAGATGAACACTCCCCAGCCGCAGTCTGCACCATGTAACGGGACGTGGCGTGAGAGCCCGCCCCGCCCCGACCGGCACCCACAGCGGCCGACTGCTCACAGAGGCGGCCGGCACTGGTCACGTGACCAATCAGCCGGTGAATGGGGAGGGGCGGCGACTGCTCGCTGGGGCGGGCGGCACTGGTCACGTGACCGACCGGCCGCTGAATAGGGAGGGGCGGCACCGTGACGACACGCCCGAGATCGGCGGCGCTCCGGCCAATTTACGACTGGCCTGATTTGGGGCGACGCGTGCCGGCGGTGACCGCAGCTCGAGGGGTGTTAAAAAGGCGGGTTTATTAGGACTTATGAGCCGCTTACCTCCGCGCTCGACTCGGAGGGTGCTTCTCCCAATTTCTAGTACCAATTAGTTCCAAATAATGTTGAACTCAATGGGCAGTGCCAATTGCAGTTTCAACTCAGTCCCAAATGATACCAAATGCATAGCCGCGCGTGTTAACATTTGGAACTATTTGGGCCGCATTTGGGACTCATTGAAACTCGATTGGGACTGCCGGCCAGCGGCGGATCCAGCGGGCGGCGGGGGAAGCTGATTGGTTGTCTTTGCCCCGTTTCGCCGGCCGGCCACAGGGTGCGCTAGCGTCGACTGCGGGCGGCGGCGGGCGGGCGGCCGGCGCTGAAAGAACGTATTAAAATGTCAACATAAAAATGTTTTATCTTACATATCTCCCCTCATATTAGTCGCATAGATCTGTTCTTGGATTCAATCGAAGGCGCTTTCAACAAGCTATGTTGCTATGCCATGTTTATGCCAGGATATAGTCATTCAATGAAGTTATTAGTGTTTGAAGCCGTTTATTTGTCCTATTATTTCGCATTTTGCTACGTTAATTTTTGCCTCCTCTTTATCAGCTCTATCTACCGAAACGCCATGTTGCTATGCATCTTTTATGCTAGGATATAATAATTTAATGAAGTTTTTGGTGCTTGAAGCCGTTTGTTTATCCTATTATTTCGCAGTATGCTTCGTTAATTGCTGCCTTCTCTTTATTCCTAAGGCTGGTAACATTGTGACCCTCGCACTTGATCCCCGGTATGGTGGCGACCTCATGATGGCGAGGTCAGGTGTCCGAGATGACCTCACGTGACCCTCAGGAAAAATATGTCCATCATGAATCATAAAACAAAAAAATATGCGTAGGCTGCTAAGCTACTAGCCTCTGGCGACACGTACCACGCCAGTGCGCGTTTCAGTCGGGTGAATGGCGATGTACCGAAACATTACACTCGTTCTTGATTAAAAACACAGCCGCGTGAACATTCCTCCCTGATCAAGACACAGTCACGGTGGGGCGCTGGTTGATCCAGCGAAACAGTTCAGTTACAGCCCACGTTTAGAAGGGTAGGACGGGGCGATCTATCCAAACATTACAGCCCACGCGCCACATGTGCGTCGCCACCACTACGGACACTAGACAGTGCCCGTACAAGTTTTCGGACCTTTCAAAACTTGTACGGAATGTCCGTACATGTTTCGAAGACCGAAAATTGGTTTGGTGCATCATATTTGAGTGACATAAATGCCGCAAAATTATTATAGCCGGAGAGGGCTCTCAGTGGCCAACAAAGACCGTCAGGAGCCAACGCTGAATGTAAGGGCCTAAAGTCAGTCAACAATCCAGTCATCGGGAAACATACTTTTTTGGACGGGTTTGTGATTCGAGGAGCGCTTGCAATTTGCATTTTGTATGCGATATGGGGATGATGGGGATGTACAGTTACACTATTATACCAAATATTCCAAATGGCCCACTGCGGCCGGAATACGATCTAAAATATCACGCCATGTATAGATCCGTGAAAAATAGAAAATCAAGTCGTATGACCAGAATTCACGAAACGACGTCAGCATTGTCGCTTAAAGCTTGCCAAAGAGCACCAAATCTGATCTTTAAAGCCTTTTCATCCGTCAAACCGGCAGAACAACCGCGTGGGGACTGCTGATGCATCCGATGTCCCACCCGTTCTAACCTTCCAGCATCCGGCAAAGGTGCAAATCAGCGGGCAGTGAGGCTCCGGGTGTTGTCAGCATTTCATGTGGTGCCCCCCAAAAAATCACCAAAAATAAGGCATATATACAACCAGTGGAACATCCTCTCAGACGAGCGTCCCCGTTTAACCCTCGCCGGACCTATTGGTTTTCTACATACGCGCCGGCCGAGGGGGGGGGGGGGCGGGTACGACCCCCCCCTCGCCGTTTCGCCCCTGGTGGAGCTAGCGCGTCGCGGAAAAAACGAGCGTATGCGCTGTTACAAGACGCAGAGATTGGTACCCGATTTTAAGGTCCTAGGTCAACCGGTGACCTCTGAGGTCAGGTCAAGTGCCCCAAGGTACGGTTCAGTTTTTGGTGAATAACTTCGCAAAAAACGGCCGTAAAGCCGCGATTTTGGCAGCATCGTGTTTGCCTCGCTCAGGCGCGTCGAATAATATACTTTTTGTTCGGGTCAGGTCAACTTAAGGTGTTGACCTCGGGTCAAGGTCAGGTCAGCACCCCCAGGTCACGAAGTTGGTCGAAAGAGGTCATGTCGCATATCATTCGATTCGGCAGGTTTTCCTGAGTCCATTGGTGGCTTTCCCGACTCGCTAGCTCAATTTGATCACGAGTCATTGACGAAAAACTAATGTGACCTTGATGACGTCATAAATGACGTCACGCAAGGTCAACATTGCAAAAATGACGCATCTAACCTTGCAAGGAGTGCATTAAATCACGATTCTGTGTGCTTGAGATAGTTGGAGATCGTTCTCGGCGCCAGAATAGCAGTTTTCGTTTTTCCCCCATTGACTTATAATGGTGAGGTCACGAAAATGACCTGACCTGATATGACCTTTAGGAAAAATCCGAGATATACAAGTTGTGAGACTTATAATGGATACTAGATCCTGCAAGTTGTATTTCCCTGTGACATCTCCTCTGGCAGTGAGGGCGTTGCGAAGTTGCGACATCTGAAGACCATGCAGAGGTTCACTTATGACCTCATAGGTCAGTGACCTGACCTGACCTGAAAATGCAGTTGGTGTCAAAAGATCGGGCTTGAATCAAGGGTCAGGTATGCCAAGTTTCAGCTCTCTATCGCCAGCGTGTTCGGAGCTTTCGCAACCCCCCCCCCCCCCCCTCCCTCGGCCGGCGAGGGTTAATCCACTGATGGGGCCAAAGTGGGGAGATGATTAAGTGCACTATCGTGCCCGACGCAAAGGAAATCTTTCTTCATGTTTGCTGAAGTCCTTCCTCATACGGCAAATAGGCGCAAGACTGGCGCTGTGAGAACCTGTCCTTCCTCTGGACGTATACAATAGCTGACCTGGGAATAACTCAGACCTTAATCCCATCAAAACTCTCTGGGTGACTCTTCAAGAGAACGTCAAAGGGCTGCTAGGAGCCACCAAGATCGTTTGCCTCACCAGACAGCTCCAGAAGGTGTGGGCTAAGCTAAAGGTAACCCTCGCGTGTGTGCGGCGTTTGTCAGCTTCTAATGTGTAGGGGGGGGGGCGGTTGGACCCCCCTTGCCGTTTCGCCCCTGATCGAGCTAGAGCTTTGCGAAAAAAAACAATCGTGTTGCCCGTGACGAGAGGAAGCCGATAATACCCAATTTTAAGGTAAAAGTTGGGAAAATCGGGCCCTGTTAAAAAGCCGTAAGCGTTGCTGGTATGGGGTTTTTCGGGGTGCTGATCACGAATATCGTGTTAGTTTTGATCACAGATGATGTCTTTAAGCATTTAGACCAGGTCGGGTCAGGTCAGGTCAGGTCAACCAGTAGGCGTCGTGACGGGTATTCGTAGTACGTGTCAACCGCCTCTGACAGCTTCGTAACATGTTACGAAGTCACCAAAACTACTTCGTAAATGTTCCAATGGTTGCTAAATTCGAATTCAGCTCCAAAAACTAGCCTAGAAACATGTAAAACTCGAGAAAGTGAACCGAGGTCACCAAAGGTCAATGACTTGACCTGACCTTCAGGTGACCTTGATATCCACCCTAATGCATGGGAGCAACAGCAAATCACATGTTTGAACGTTTGAAACCACGAAAAGCTTGCAAACGCGTGGCTAATGCGAGTCGACATACGCGGAATCGCGATTCCGGCCAAACATGGTCTCGGAAAAGAGGTCACAGGTCAAAGGTCATTTAGGTCAGGGTCATGAAATTTTCAGGTTAGGTGTAAAATTGATCAATGCGAAGGTACTAAAAGTTTCGTCGCTATCGGCCTCTTTGTGCGTGAGTTATTCGCGAAAAACCATGGGGGGTCGATCCGACCCCCCTACACATGCGAGGGTTAATTTAACATGAGATTGCTGGCTTGAAAATGATGGTACAGTGTCATAATTTGGCATACGAATGCGCAAAGAGGTGACGCAAACTTGATAAAAAATAATTGACTCGTTATTTGCACTCGAATTTGAGATATAGGCCTCCAAAGTTCGGAACGTTTTTTTTTGGGGGGGGGGGGGCACCCGACATATTAACAGATGAAATGTTTATGTAATCACCTCTTTTCATTGCCAAAAAACAAAAAAGCGTGTCCAGCCGAAACACGCCCTGGTGTGCTATGTGTCAGTTGAAGTCAGTAGCTTAGCAATACACAGGCTTGTTGTTTTATGATTGCCATATTTTTCCTAAATGTCACGTGAGGTCATGTCGTACTTGTGACCTCGCCATCGTGAGGACGCCATCATACCAGGAACCAGGTGCGAGGGTCACGATGATAACAGTAGTAGAAAACCGATGGATAGGGCTGAAGCTGTGATTCTTGGTGATTCAGACAATGTGCACATCGGCCACTCGCTGACTGATCATCCGTCGCGGTCGCCTGCCTGCCGGCCGGCCCGAACCGACTCGCCGCCCGCGTCGCAGTGCCTGGCGACGCGTCTGCGACGGCGGGCGCCGGTGGCGCCGGCTGGCGATAGGTCGGCAAAGTGCCGGGCCAAGTCGGCGAATGAAGCTCGCTCTCTTCGCCCCTCTTGCCCCCTGGCTCCGCCCCCTTTATCCCCCTCGACGGAGAAACTTATGCCCCAGCTTCCGCGCTTGCCCGGAGTGAGTGTTCACTGGTGGGTGCCAATAGGGTGCCAATAGCAGAGTTGAGAATATAGCAAACTAGAAAAGTGCAGAACTAATGCAGAAATAATTCGTTTGTTCTTTCTTTCTTCTCACGCTCAGTGCTTCAAACAAAAACGGGTTTCGGGCTTTCCATCCCAGATCCGAGTGGCGGATACCGGCCCAGCTGTCGGCAGAGCCCCATCTTCTCAGGGATTAGCTCCGTCGCCGCGGTCCGAGGCGTGCCGCGATACCGCTCCGGTCGGCTCTGCCGCACGGATTACCCGTGAGTCACCGCGGCCGTCGGGGCCGGACGGGCAGTGCCCGACCGGACTGTGGTGAAGGTGGACGGGGCGCCGTGTCAGTGTTACCACCCGACTCCCCAGCCGCTCCTGTTAGGGCCGAGCCTCTCGGAACTGACAACTCGACTTGACCACCAGCCGCAGAGGTCGTTACTTCAAAGGGTGTCGGATGGTAGATGGTTCTACTCTATCACTCGGCCGTCGAACCGGTCGCCCCAGACGATCTCAGCCGTAAAAGGAGGCCCGCTCGCGACACTTTTTCCGTCTCATTTCATCGCTGCTCGTTTCGGCTCCATTATCCGCTTAGTGCGGCCATTGTGTGCTCAGTTCACAGAACGGCACGGGTGCGCCCCAGTCAGCTACACATCCGTAGCGTGGGTGAATGAAGCGGCAGCTGCGCCCGCGCACGGGAGCGGGAAGAACCCGGTCCCCGCCGGCTGGTGATACGTAAAGCGTATGAATGTGGATG
The DNA here is from genome assembly GCF_019059575.1 of Amphibalanus amphitrite. Classification (NCBI taxonomy): domain Eukaryota; kingdom Metazoa; phylum Arthropoda; class Thecostraca; order Balanomorpha; family Balanidae; genus Amphibalanus; species Amphibalanus amphitrite. Next base: position 427,554 of record NW_024881867.1, read on the forward strand.
GTAGAGGCAATGAATTTAACTTGGGGGATAGCAAAATGCATGAGCAGCGGTCTCCGCGGCTCCCCGCCTGTGATTCTCAGCCACCAGCGGGCCGGAGGACCGGGGTCGTGGAGCTCTCAGCAGACGTCCCTAGGCCGGGCTGGGGAGCAGGTGGTCCGTTTCCCGACGTTATCTCTCCGTCTGCGGCGCCGGCGCCGGTCACAGCCCGCACCGACCCAAGGACGGTGGACGGGTATCGCGAGCGGCGGCGGCTCAGCCGTAACGCTGAACCAACTCCCGCGGGACAAACGAATTCAGACTATGATAGGAGCCTAGGAGGGATGAAAATCGGTGGTGTATGATGAATCTCAGCCGGTTATCGACAAGGCAATGCGTCCCGACGTAACAGCTGAATGCTCGTAGCAAGCAAGCTAGTGGGTGCCACGGCAATCCGTCACTTGCATTGTTTTTGTCAGTGACAGAGCTATTTCCTGGGAGTAGAAATCACTTGTCACCAATAACCGTTATAATTTAAGGCCTGACACTAAGTGCAGGCTCTAATTCACACTTGTCATTACAATGTTTGACGTCTACAAACCCGTCATGTTACATTCACGCTACCTGGTAGAAACGTAGGCATCCACTACGCAGCTTTCGTCCATTCCGACTGGTGACGTTTGCTGTCTTTCTGTTACAGATCTGATACGATGAAGTTGCGCCTGGTACTTCTACTGGCTATGGTGCTAGCAGTGATGCTACCGCCAGCGTTGGGAAAGATATCAAAGAAGCCCACCAGCGACAAAAAGAGCATCCTACGCAGCTACACCAAGGAGACGTCGACGAAAACCACGGCGGGGTCCACTATCAAGTTCGACGACACCGATGAAGACGACGACGACTACTTGGATGATGAAGACTACGACGAAGATTATTACGACGATGACTACGATTATCTAGACGACGACACCGTGTACGATACCGACCATACGGGCTGTCCGACCCCGTTCCTCGCGCGCTGCCAGTGTGGCGACATGAACCACCTCGGCGAGATCAAGTTCGTCGTCAACTGCACCAACACCGGCTTCACGAACGCCTCCATGTTGGGCGCCCTGCCCGACGACACTGAGGTTCTGATATTCACCGGAAACTTCCTGGAGGTGCTGCCCACTAACGTTTTCGGCACGATGGCCAAATTCGAGGACCTTGAATACATCGACATGAGCAACAACGGCATTAAAGAGATCAAGGGGAAATCGTTTCATCGCGTCTCGAATGTAAAAACATTGATTCTGAACCACAACGATCTGTATATCGTGGAAAAGAAGCACCATCCACGAGTGTTCAGCAACTTCGACAACCTGGAGGCCCTCCATTTGACCAACGCATTCACCGAGAAGGTGGACTCGAAGTGGTACATGGTCAGCTTGGAGATAATTTTTCAAGGAAGCAGGCTGGACAAGCTGAAACGGTTACATCTAGAGCAGAACGAAATCTGGAGCCTGCGAGATCCGGACACTTTCTGCAAGCTCCCGTCACTCGAGGGACTCTATCTGGGCAGCAACCGATTGTACGATATCGACATGAATCTGCTCTGTCTCGACAAGCTCACTTACATCGACCTAGAGTACAACTCAATTCGGCGTCTCAACCACAACGCCACGTCGCAGCTGGACCAGATGGTCGTCAAGAACCCCAGCTTCTCCGTCAAGCTGATCGGCAACCCGTTCGTCTGCGACTGCGACATCCGGCCCTTCTACCAGTGGATGCGCACCACGCGGGTGGAGCTGCTGCGCAGCGCCGACTACCGCTGCTTCGAGGGCAGGCCGGCCAGCAACGAGAACCTGCCCATCCTGGAGCTGCAGACGACCGAGTGCGAGCCGGCACCAGCCGCGCGCACCTCCGCCTCCTCCGTGGTGCTCGGCATCCTGGTGTTCGTCATGTGCGTCCTCCTCGTGGTGGTGCTCTACATGCACCGGCATCGGCTCGTGCAGCGCGCCAAGCGCCTCCAGCCGCACATGCAGGTCGCCATTCGCAACCTCAAACGCTCCCGGCAGTACGCCAATATTCAGCACGAGGATGCGCCCGAAGTGGAGGTGTAACGGGACGGGGCAGTGCTGTCTGGCGGACGGTGCTTGGGGTGTGGCCATGTGACGTCGGTGCCTCCGCCGAGCTGCGGCCGAACGCAGCGGTCAGGCTGTGCTGACGAAGAGAAGAAGCACACCATCGTGCGTAAGCCTGTGAGACGGCCAAATGCTTCAGTTCACTATGACGCCAACCCACAGCGTCCTGACGTGGGCAAAATCGAGTCACGCTGCTGAGAAAAACTATCTAAGCGGTGGACAATGAGGCGGCAGACGTCTCAAGCTACCGACCACGAGCTTTGGCGTGTGTACGCCGCTGACCGGCATGCGACAGTGTCGAGACGTGCGCGCGGCTGAACTGTGTGCTGAAACCGACGGTCACATTCCACGAGTCGTGATGTCGTTGTCGAGACCATCATTTATCTTGTGACTGATTTCCTGTGGCTGGCTATGAGGCGCAGGAACGAGGTGACTAGATGTGGTGTTATTCAATGCGAGGCATATTGTCCTCTGAGCGAGTGAACGTTTGCAATGGTAGCTTTACAAAGTTGTCAGTCATAGGGAAGTGCTACTAACAGTGTTTATAGGATCCGATGTGTTTCACAGCGCACTCGTCTAATTTCGTGAGCTGTGAAATGATTAATCACTCTATTTTGTGTTTGCTGCGCGCTGAGGTGATAATGTTCAATGAGCAGCTAATTTTTGTACATAATAAAAATACACAAATGTAATATTAGATCCAGCTGATGCCTGATCCTTGTTACCTGAGTGACCCATGCACAAAGCGAAGTCCCATTCTAATGTCCATATATATCGCGCTGGTACGCTGTTATTTCACACGTCCACGACAATAGGTAGTTTAACAATATTTAGTATATTTCATACAATTTACAAAGTGTCTCGGACAAGCAACTAATCCGGAGCTGATTCCTGAACAGATCCACTAAAGCCCAAAGTTTCTAAAATTGTATGAAAAGGCAGAGGTCAATGCATGACGAAACCGACCCGCTCGCAGTTGGCGTTCTACGGTGTCGCCACACGTTCTGTTCCTAGCGATGATGGTGGTACTGGAGTGGGGTAGGGGTGAGGAGGGGAGGGGTTAACCACGCACTGAGAACCTGGACGACCGTGATCTCTATGGACCGGTCAGATATCGGGAGCGATATTGTTCTGTCGGCATTGGATCATGCTCCGGTGAAATTGGGGGTCGGAACTGCTGCAGCGTGAATTCTCAGACTGATTGTAAAAATACTCACCGTAACAGTTCCACCGAAGACGAATCATACACACCAAACAAGCAGAGCGTTTTTCACTGTTTCTTCCTTGCTACTAAAATATGAATATCATCAGCCATATAGTCTGGATGCATTTTCTGTGTCGGAACCTCTTCTACATCGAATTGCTTCCTCAGGACCTCCGAGAACTTCTTTTGCAGCACTTGCTTCACCTCAGACTCTCTATCTTCATAGCTAATCAGCACTGCAGTTTTGGGCCCGGCCAAGGCTGATATGGTGTGCAAAAGCGGCAGAAGCGCCTGAAAAAAGACACCAAAACATATAATGACAGTCATCTTAGCATCGAGTCGTTTTTCGTAAAGTAAATGCGAGTGAATCGTTTAAACGGATACCATTTCCTGCAATCGCTTTTAACAAGTGTGTTCAGTAGAAATATTTGGAAAAAAGTGAAACGTGAAAAAAGAAACATCTCGAGTTGCATCTCTCTTCTATCATGTCTGTTCACTTTCTCCAGCTTTATATAGGTCAATTTCACATGCATGAGTTCGTTCGTTCGTTCGTGTATTTAGGAAACATCCATAAAATGGTTTTTCAGTGTTCCACGTCAGGGTACAATGTACATGATAAAACATTGGTATATTTAAAACAAAGTAAAGTGTAAAGGAGAGAAAAATAGTAAGGCTAGTGAAACTGAAATGCCGGGGGTAACTTTACTGAAATATAGCAAAAAGGAGCGAGGTATCAATCTTGCCTGGGCGTTGTTTCACAACTATATTGGCATGTCTAGCACGTTGCATAAAAATCCCCCATAAAGCATGGAGCTGCCCAGACTGTGGAATCAACTTTTGTAAATACAATGGGAAAATTTGTTAATAAATTGAGCACTAAGGAGGCATTACGACACTTAGGCATTCAAAGTGAGTGACATACTTTTCCTGGTAAATAACTGTTGGGATAATCTATTTCATTGAGGAAGAGAAGTTATTGAGAGGACCAAAAATGTCATTTTGCAAATTGTTTTCCTTAAGTTTCAAATGCTTGAGGTTTTTAGCAGGTTAACCCTCGCATGTGTAGGGGGGGGGGGGTCGGATGGACCCCCCATGGTTTTTCGCGAATAACTCGCGTAAAAAGCGGCCGATCGCGACGAAACTTTCAGTACCCTCGCATTGATCAATTTTACACCTACCCTGAAAATTTCATGACCCTGACCCAAATGACCTTTGACCTGTGACCTCTTTTCCGAGACCATGTTTGGCCGGAATCGCGATTTCGCGTATGTCGGCTCGCATTAGCCGCGCGTTTGCAAGCTTTTCGTGGTTTCAAACGTTCAAACATGTGAGTTGATGTTGCTCCCATACATTAGGGTGGGTGTCAAGGTCACCTGAAGGTCAGGTCAGGTCATTGACCTTTGGTGACCTCGGTTCACTTTTTCGAGTTTTACATGTTTCTAGGCTAGTTTTTGGAGCTGAATTCGAATTTAGCAACCATTTGAACATTTACGAAGTAGTTTTGGTGACTTCGTAACATGTTACGAAGCTGTCAGAGGCGGTTGACACGTACTACGAATACCCGTCACGACGCCTACTGGTTGACCTGACCTGACCTGACCCGACCTGGTCTAAATGCTTAAAGACATCATCTGTGATCAAAACTAACACGATATTCGTCATCAGCACCCCGAAAAACTCCTTAGCATCCGCACTTTACGACTTTCTAACAGGTCCCGATTTTCCCGACTTTGGGTCATTGACCTGACCTGGAAGGTCACCCGATGATCTAGGACCTTAAAATTGGGTATCATCGGCTTCCTCTCGTCACGGGCAACACGCTCGTTTTTTCCGCGAAGCTCTAGCTCGATCAGGGGCCAAACGGCAAGGGGGGGGGGTCCAACCGACCCCCCCCCCTACACATTAGAAGCTGGCAAACGCCGCACACATGCGAGGGTTAAAACAGAATCAGACTACAGAAGCTGCAACTGTAGATCAAGACTCGATCTAGATATGGTTTTCCCACTGCTACTAATACCTACATCTACTAATATATGAGGTAGTTATGCTTGTTTACTAACCTCTACATAGTACACACAGTCTGCTACCAGCAGCAGATCAGGCTGAGGCAGAGAAGTGTCAGCATGGTCATCCCAATCTAAAACAGCAGCAGAAGCTTTTTCCTGCAGGTTGTTCTCCTCAATATTCTTAGTCAGAAGTGGCATGAGACTGGCCAAGTCAGTAAGTGTTGTCTGACATCTGCAAAAATAGTTTATCAACAACTGGTTAATAAAGAATTAACTAAATCCAGTGGATTAACTGAAGGTTTAATCCTTAGGTACCTAGACAGACAGTCCACAACACACATGTTCAAATACTTTCAAAGTTCCCAAACACAAAAAAGTGCACACTATTTTTCAACCATACTAAGAAAATTTGAAATAATGTGCAGCAGACACATAACATAGGTATTGCAGAAAACTATTTAAGCATATTAACATTCACACTCAACTACGCTAACGAGCATACACATATCAGTAGGTGGAACTATGGTCATGAGTACCCAAATATAGGAACGATCCCATTTTTGGGAACGGAGTTCCCAAATATGGGAACGGGCGTTCCCATTTATGAGAACGGAAGGTAATTTTTCGGCCGTTCGCCCACTAAAACTCATTAGTGCATCACGTCTCAAAAAAGTGCACGCTAATTTAAGTATCTACTAAGTCTCTATAAAATTATCTTTAATCTGACCGTTGAACAAGGAAATTGACCGTCGAATGATATTTTTAATGATTTTTTGAAATGACGGAATGGTGAAAACATGGGTTATACTAAATTTAACATGCAATTTTAAGGAAAATGAAGCGTTTTTTACATTTTGAGGTCAAGTATAATAATTTTCGCCTGGTTAAGAAGTTTCATACTAGCGACACCAGATGCTGACATATGCAAGCGAACACGCGGACAGTCCCGAGGTAATATTGTTGACATTTGGTGTCGAGGCGGACGACCGCGTATAACGTGCGTGATTTTACCGAACTACTGTTGTTAACTCAGTTTAAGTGGTCGAAAATTATTCAGCTATATCTTATCAGCCCTGAAAGACATATTTTATTTGGATGCTAGCTGTTTAGCGTTGTTTTATAAGGAGCGTCATGAGCGTGGTTTCTGTCTTCCGTGTTTCTAAGCATGATCGTTTTGGGGGAATTTCTCTTATATAGGTCGCTCTGTGTGGCTTATTATAATTTTTATGCTGATTTCGATCATTCCTTGTGCCCATCCTACCAGGCCTTTTGCCACTTACACTCATTAAGAAAGGAAAAAACTAGATTTTCATTGGGACTAGGTGTTTTGAGGGTGTAACATATTCAGCGTTCCCATTTTTGGATACTTCCTTGTGCTCGTCAACTATCGGTGATAAACAGACAGGTGCTTGACATGCCTCCACCCTCGGCGCGGACGGTGGATATAGGTATGGAAGACCTTGTTGAACATCGCTGAGCGTTGTGAATTACGTAATCCTGCAGAGGGGGGCGTGCCCACTGCCCGCTGCGAGATCGACGGGAATAAAAGCGCAGGAGACCGGGCGAAACATGCGACGGTCTTGCCGGAAGGGTCATCTGATGATTGTTGCGTTAACAATAATTTGCGGCGTTGGACGTGATGCTTGTTAATGAAAAGAGCCCCTGAAAGCCGTCGGTGAAATCGTTCCCAATTTTGGGTACGCCGTTCCCATAATGAGGAACGCATGCAGCGCCAGTGTACGAGAGCGTTCCCAAATTTGGGCTCGCGGCCCGGATGATGGACTGCTTTAGAAATAGGGGAACGATTTGAAACTACGATGGGCCTTACAATATCAAACTCTTTCCCAACAATATTGAGACAAATATCAGGCGGTTCACGATCGTTTTATATTTTTTGGACATCATTTAACGGTTCTTTTTCTTGTTGTAAATAATGCCTACATGGCGTTCCCATATTTGGGTTAGCGTTCCCAAACATGGGAACGAAAATGCGTTCCCGAAAATGGGTACGCTTGACCATAGTTCCGTCTACTGATATGCTCGCTCGTAAAATCTGTTCGCACAGATTTCAACAGATTGGTAACGTTATTGAAAAATATTACAATAGAGTTATGTGAAGATAGCTTCAAATCACAAACATGTGAAAAAAGTATTTCCATTAGAAAATCATGTAAATACAAAACAATATTCAAATACCACACAGATACTAATGTGTAGGTCATTACAACAGTTTGGTAATTTGTAATGCAATTTAAGGTATAATCATACAAAATTTTACCCTAATGATGCTGCAAGAAGTCCAACAGCTCCAGTTCCAGCGCCTAATTCAATGGCTCTTGCACTGTGAATGTTTTTGATCAATTGTGACGCATAAGCTACCAAACCACCATCACAATCATCAGTTTTCACACATTCTACAGAATGCACGAAGTCGATGTACTTGCTCAAAACAAGTGCGGCGTCCCAAACCACACATCCCACATCACCAATGTAAGATTGATGAATTTTAAGTTCACTTTTTGAGCTTTCAACTTCGACGACTCTCACAAACGTCTCCTCGACCAAGGAGGCCGCCATGATTGCCGTGATGATTGCCAACAACTATTTAAATACCAGCAATATTATTTTATATGATTTTTCGTTATCGAGTATATTCTGGTGCTAATTATGTTTGAAAAAATTCTACTCACTCATAATTTAATATTATTTCTATTAAGAAAATCGTCTCAAAATCAACGTTGAGATTAAAATTTTGATTTTAAAACAACTTGCGAAGCCTTCTGCTGGAAGCGGCTGGGAAGCGGAAGTGGAACGTCGATTGTCTAATTTGTTTACTTCGTCTAATAAATAAATAAATACACCGCCTTGATATAAATGGTATTTCATATTTCATTGCAAGTGTTTTGAGGGCCTTGATTGTAGGCATTGGTATATACCGGTATATACTTGTGGTAGTGATATGCCGTGTCACAGCTCCGTGTAGTCTTCGGCATTATCATGCCGAAGACTCTTGCCATACCTACCTGTCATTTTCATGTTTAAGTTTTTACCGTGCTTTACCCAGTGGCGGATCCAGGGGGGGGGGGCAAAATGGGCATTTGCCCCTCCCAAACGGCATAATTTTAACAACGCCTATGGACGAGGCATGGAAAGAATCGATAAATTGTTATGGTTTCCCCCCCCCCCCCCCCTAAAAAAAAACTCTGAGCTGGATCCGCCACTGGCTTTACCTAGGTCAAACTTAGGTCCTAGGTTCGTCACTGGCGGCAAACTGGCGGGCTGGCCGCCTGGTATACCATTGTGAACTGGGACATTTCATTATTCATGATTTGTGAAGTTCGGCCAACGAATTCACACTAATGCCAATGCAATAGCAGCTGTTGTCGAGTGGTTTTGACCTTTGTTTTTGCCATCTCAATTTTTCTCATTAGCCACGGTGCAATATCTCGATATACGGTGACGAAGTCGCTGTAACGATTTAGAATCATGTCTTTAGTTCTCTGAGTTGCTTCGTACCACCCACGACTCACGAGTCGTGCTTGACCCGTGACCGACCAATGAGAATGACCATGGCGCTCACACCCCACCGTGTTAACGACCCTGACCTATCTGGCCGCCGCAGCTCCCCCCGCGGACGATGGCGGACGCGACCGAGCCGCCCTCGGAGCGGCCATTGCGGCTCTGGGTGCGTTCCGAGCCGTTCGTGTACGGCATTCTGCCTGTGATCGCCACACACAAAATATCAGTCAAGTACCTGCGCAAGATCGTGCAGTATGCGCGACACAAAGCGGCCGCGACCTTTCCGCAGATTCAGTACAGCATGTGGAGGCACATCGCGTGCAACAAATTGCAGCTGGCCGAGGACCTGGCCCGGCTGTACTTCGACACGTTCGAGCTGCTGCAGGAGCGGCCGGCCGAGCAGCGCCGCCGCTGGGACGGCGAGTACGCCCGCTGCGACGACGCCAAGGAGCGCGAGCTGTTCGCCGGGCAGCGACATGTCAACCTGCTGCAGTTTGTCGCCTACCTCTTCATTCAGGTGGGGAACGGTGTCGGTAAAATGCTAACACGTCTACCGTGGTCCGTTTCAATTGAGCCGATCTGATTTGGAGACCGCCCTTTTCCAGATCCGAGATTTCAGATCAATGTCATAACCTATGACTGGTTAGTCATGCCCTCTCGTGCCGCGGAATTTGACCCGTGTCCTTCCTCTCCCGGCCTCGGCAGAACCTCAGTCACAGCGGCAAGAAGCAGCGGCTGGGGTCGGCGGTGACCCCGCCCGGCTCCGACACGGAGTGGCCGGCGGCGCGCGCCGAGCCGCCTGAAGCCGGTGACCGCCAGCATAAGCAGCTCGAAGAGCATCAGCACCTCTCGTTCGTCCAGACGCACCTCGCCTCACTGGTGGAGGTTGGTGAGACAACAGCTAAGCCACAGCTATACGGCTACCAAAGCTCAGTGACGATGTTTCTTCTCAAATTCAGACCGTCTCCCCGACGACCAGCGGCGACGACAGCCGGGCGGTAGCGGGTTAGTGCGCTGCTGTCTGCCCGTCCCCTGCCCAGGGCGCGGCAGTAGACGGGTTAGCGCGCCTCTGTCTGCCCAACAGCCGCCGAGCGGTTACGACCGTCTAATGGTGGCAAGACCACCGGGCTTTGGCCCGCGGCGCCGGCGCCGCCGCTGCCGGTCGTAATCAGAGCTATTACACCTGTCCCTGCAGTGAGCTGCGAGATGATTTGCTCCATGAGCCGGCTCTTGGCAAGGCGGTGCCGCCGTGATGAGTTTTGTGCAAAGGTGGTATTTTCATTGCTATTACGGAGTTATTTATTAGGTTATCAAGTAACGTGATAAAGCCGCATAGTTGCAGACGCTTTGCATTTTGCATTTTCCCGTTGTCCGTAGATTAATAAGCATGTGTGCTTGCATTCTAAACAATGTGGACGAATTTGTCAGTCCTAGGGACGCTGTCGGTCTAAGTGAGTTCGCGTTGTAACTGTGTAGATGGCAGAAGGTGCCGCTGACCGGTGTAGGGCGTTGCCGACTGTTAGGGCGCCGCTGACCCGCGGTGGCCGCTGTCCCCAGGTGCTGGGGGAGGGCTCGCCGCTCGGCTCAGTCGGCGGCGACACCCTGGTGTGCCGCGCCGTGGTCGAAGCGCTCTCGATCCTCATCGACCTGGACACCGGCCGGCCATCCTCTCCGCCACGGACCGGGGAGGAGCGCCCATCCGCCACCCTGGCCTCGGTGGCTGCCGAACCGAGCCGCGCCAATCAGGTCAGTGCTGCCATTTCAGGGTTTGCCCACCGTCTCCCCTACACTGTTACATTTAAACGTATACGTCGTACTTAATCTCAGCCACCGTTAACATGTAATTCAGTGTCATCCGATTCAAATGTTTTAAACTATCAGCTGTCACAATGCGCTACAATGGGTGCAGACTGCGGAGTAATCGTATCTTCCCAAACAGCTGACGTGCTGTCATTGCTTTTAGACCGGCTACGTGCCCACGGCCGACGCGTACCAGCAGTCCCGCCTGCTGCGCTGGATCACCGGATCGCTGGGAGCCAACCCCTACGGTGAGAACACGATATGGTGGCCGCCCACTCGTGCAACGCTGTCGCTGAGTGCTGCGCCCGTCACCGTCACCAGGTCTGCGTTGAGTCTTACTCAAGGATCAGGTGCCTAAGTTTATACTTTATTCGGAGTTTCCTGAGCCTGTGTTTCCGTTTTGCCGTGCAGGTGTGGCGGCGTGCGTGTCGTCCGGCCGTCGACTGTCGTGGCCCAGCGCCACCTCCACCGACCGGCGAGCCGACCACAAGCGTGGCAAGATGGCCACCAACGCGCACGTGGCGCCGCCCGGCGACAAGCTGATCGTCACGTCGGCCATCCACAAGGAGACGGTGGCGCGCCTGTCGCCCACGCTCTGCGGCGCCACGCTGAAGCTGCACCGGTGCCACCAGGCGTTCCTCTACTTCCTCAGCCCGCTGCGCAACGTCTCCATCGACAAGTGCCACGACACGACGGTGGCGCTGGGCCCTGTGTCGGGCACGGTGCAGCTGACCGGCTGCCGCGCCGTCCGGCTGGTGGCCATCTGCCGCCGGCTGGTGGTCAGTGACAGCGTCGGCTGCACGCTGCACGTCACCACGCCAACGCGACCGCTGCTGGCCGGAAACCGTAACGACTCGCTGACGCTGGCGCCCTACCACACCCACTACCCGGCGCTCGAGGAGCAGATGCTGCAGGCCGGCCTGGGCGTGGTGCCCAACTTCTGGGACCAGCCGCTGTGTCTGGCGCTGGACGGCTCGGTGGGCGCGCCGCCCTGCTGGCGCCTGCTCGAGCCGGCCGCCTTCTATCCGTTCCACACACCATTCCCGATGGCGGGCGCCACGCGCCGCAGCCCGGGCAGTCTGCCGTACCGCTACCAGCGCGTGCTGCAGGAGCGCCGCGCCAAGACCGAACAGTGGAACAAAATGATGGCAGAGACCGGCCTCAACAAGGAGCAGATCGCCAAGTTCCAGGTGAGGGTACTGTGGACAGGCAGTGAGCTATTGACAATGTATGTAGTGGTCGAGGTTAAATTGTCCCTCTCCCTCATTTCATTGTGTCATTTCCGCGTCAGCATGCATCTCGAGCCCGTTTCCATGCCCTCATATCAGTTACCGTAAGTGCATTACCAGCTGATCGCTTTTAGGTGACACAAAAGTTGCTTTCATTCCGCTGTCATCGGGATGCTCTAAATCACATTTCGCATGATTGATTTATGTATATTTGTACTATTCGACAAGACTATTCTATTTGAATTGGATCCGCTATATCGTTATGTCTATCGTCCAGCATCGTTTGACTGAATTTTACGTCATTAATAGATACCGACGAGCCGTGCTGGTACCTGCACTTGGCCACAAAGCTCAGCTGCTGTCCGTTGTCTGTTTCGGTGATGTGCCGGCGGCGGTGTGGACATTGACGTGTTCTTCTCCCTAGGAGCTGCTGCGCCGCCGGTTCGAGGTCTGGCTGAAGGAGACGGGCAAACAGCGCGAAATCAACAGTCTGGCGGCCTGCAGGGAGCGCACGGCCAGGTACGAAAAGTACAAACAGCTGGCGGCGGCGGCGGCTAGCGGCGCGGGCGGCGGGGAGGGCGAGGCCCAGGACGCGGGACGCTGACCGGTCAGTGGCGGGGGTGAGACTGGGAGGTCAGTGTCGGGACCTGTTCCGGAGAGGCTTGCGGCAACTGAGGAGACAGCGCATGGACCAGAGACATTTCCGAAAGCAATCGGAGACGTGTGCGAAGGAATCAGCGGCCCATACCTCAGTCACGAGAATACATGCCTAATGCTAAACGAGATCCCTCACAACGAGACTATGTGATTGAATTTCCAGCGTCCAATGTGCGTCGAACTCCATAGCCAATGTTTGTCAAATATCTTGTGTGAGTGATAATATTGTTGTTTCATTCAGTGTTACGTGAGACGCGGTTGCATTTTCTGAAATATATTTTGAAAGCAAAGGTGCGGTGAATGCAGATCAGATTGAGACCTTAAAATGTGCGAGATTGGACACAATTATAGGAAGTATTTATTCGATTGGACAGCAGTGATGCCACAAGGATCGTAAAAAATCTCCCAAGACCCTCCATCCGTTTTGGACGGCGGTTTTCGGCGCACGAGGCACAATGGCCCTTCTCTGGCTGTCACGGGAAGTGGCAGACTCTTCAGCACGCAGTGGAAGCCGGAAGGGCGACGATGTCTAATATCTGCTTACCGGCGCTCTGGGTGATTTAGAAGCGCGTCCGTCACCCCCAGCACTCCAGCGGCCGTCGCCACTCAGGCTGGCGCTCCGATATTGATAATATCCGTCAGGGCGCAGCCTGGAGGCGGCGTATGGAACCGGATCAGGCCGCTAACCTGCAAAGGGCACAAATCCATGGGTACAATACAATTTGCGTGAATAAACATACACTTCAGCTGCTGATCTACAAAACCCCATCATATGACATCTCAAATTACATATCCTATTTTTTTTTTTTGCGCGGAGCCGAACCCAATAAGAAACCAAACCCAAGAGACGTCGCGTAGAGGGTGTTTTAGCGCTGAGGATGGATTACTAGCCAGTGCTGACGAGGGATAAATAGATCGTATCTGCACGCCCTAGTGATGAAGCGAAGAAAAAAGTATGATAGGCTTCTTTTCATTGACTTACCTCTTCAGGCTCTGACGATGGCTGAGTCAGCGATCGATGACTGCCTCACGTCATGGCTCCGGCAGAATCACCAGGAAGCTTGAGTCGCCCCTTTCGCACTTCTATACGAAAAAAAGACAGCCCGAGTCCGATATCTGCCTGGAAACCGAAACAAGTGTTGGGGATAAACCGCAATAAATGCTTCTGGCCAAAAATGACCAAGACTGCAATACACATAGGTCGTAGGAAGATCATAGGAATGATAGTAGTAGCCATTCCTCTGTAGATAGGTCATAGGAATGGCTACTACGCTGGCTGTCTTAAATAACAACTATGTAAGCTTTCGCATGATTTGCGAGATCTTATAAGGTTTTATTACGGTTTTCTTGTACTAACCTGCATTCTGCCGGCAGTCTGCAGTGCAGTGTCACTCGAACCAGAAGCTGACGGAGCAGCTGACGCTGAGGCTGCGCACGTAGTGCCACCAGCCGGGCGGCATGTAGAGCAGGTCGCCGGGCCCGAGCTCCACCTCCTGGTGGCGCGCGCCGGCGAACGCCGGGAACTGCTCCAGGTCCGGCCGCTCGGCGTCCACCCGGCTCGTGTTGTGCAGCAGCGCGGCCTCGTGCGGGTACAGGCGCGGCGTCTCCTCCGGCGCAAACACCTGCACAAACTTCCTGCCGAGCACCTGCACCAGACAGTTGTGTTTGGGGTCGTGGTGGAGCGGCGACACGGTGCCGGCCGGGCCCAGCCAGATGTTGGTGTGCACCGCGTCGCCGGCGCCGACCCAGCAGTATTCGGGCGTCGGCACGTCGGCGCCCAGCTCGGGGATCTGCTCGAACAGCTCGTACTGGGCCAGGTAGCCGGGCGGCGCGCCGGCCGCCGGGCGGCGCACGTGCTGCTCGATGAACTGGCCCAGCGTCATGAGCCGCTGCGACCAGCCGGCGTCCGTGTAGCGGCCGCCCAGCTCGACGGGCACGGTCCGGTGGCCGGCCGTCCGCTCCAGGCCGGCCAGCGTCCAGCGCAGCGCCGGCCAGTGCGACACGCAGCCGGCGAGCACGGCCGGCCGCCGGCCGAACACCTCGCGTACAAACCGCTCCACGGAGGGACACGGCAGCCGCGGCACCGGCTCCGAGATAGGCGGACACGCATCTGACCTGCTGGCCAGCTCGTCACAGACTGCTGCTGTGGAGGCTGGGTGGGTCAGAGTGTTCTGAATGCATGAAGTTAGCTCTTGGTGACAGCAGGATGCCACTTTTGTAAGTAAATTGTCCAACACTGGCTTACCCATTATCAGGCCCATGTCACAATAATACAGAGCATCTTTCACAGCCTGAACATTAGAATGTGAGGATTGCAGGTACAAGTTCAAGTGATATGTTGAGCGAAACAAGGCTGCGTAAGAATACAGCACCCTCCACACATGTGGAACTTCTGCCCAATGACTGGTATTTAGTTCTTCCCAGCACCTTTCACTCAAAGCCTTGGCCATGCTTGGAAATGGACTGTCAACCTGGGCTAACATGATAATATAGTTCTCTCTTGCTTTGCAGAATATCTTAAATGCACCATTGCCAATCTTATCCAGCTCCTCTTCAGATATTTGGATGGCCTCCGATGTACAGGGTAGACTTGGGAGAAGTTCAAGTAGTTTGGAGACCATTTTCAATAATGATGACTTGCCTGAGAAAAATACAGATAGGGATTTTTGTCTCTTTAAGTTACACCATTTGACAGATACCTAAGTTATTGTTGACAGAAAACATGCATGATATATATAATGTCGTCACGTGTTGTACACAGTGCAGTAAAAAAAGAGTTTCCATCTAGATGTCCCTATTTGCTCCCTCTACCCCCACAAGACCTAGGTAGCTTGCTAGCCCCGGGCACTAAAGGGTCATACAACCATAAAAAATCATCACAAGTCCTATAGTATTCAAATTCAGCTTAGAAGAAGCACAATTGAATCTTTTGCGCCACAGATGAGCATATTGGACGCATAAAATGCTGCACCATCCGGACACGCACTAAATTGATGTCAGAAGCTCAAACAAGACTACAGACTACCCATTCCATTGATTTTCGTGGGACGTTTTTGCTAGCACACCCACTTCCATGCAAGGAATTTCGGCAAAATGTAGACATTTTTCTCCTGTCTCCACAATTTATGATAAAATGCAAAGTTGTATTCAAGGCTACACAAAAAGTTGATTTACAATGCTCATCTACATCTACAGCCTATCAAAAGCATAGCGGAATGGATGACGGCGACAAACTTTTGGCACTATTTGGATATGCCATCGCATAGAAAAAAAGAGACAAAAAACTTCCTGTGATCATTTGCAATCTCTTTATCACAATCACATCACAATCAAGTCTTCTTCAGCCACAATCACGCGACGTTGAACCGGCTCGGCCATCGGTTCATACCCGTGCTCTGCTACTGGTCGATACTGAAGTACACCTGGATGCCCCAGTGGTCACTGGGAAAGCTCTGCGTGTCCGTTACTTTCTCCAGGCCGACCAGACCAAAGTGCACGGGCGTCACGCGGCCCGCGTCGCGCAGGTACACCCGGTCGAAACGCAGCCGCGGTTTGAAGCGTCCCGGCATCTCCTTGTTGGTGTTGCGCTGGGTGTCCCATGTGAACTCGACCTCCCTCCGTCGGCCGCAGCGCTCCCAGAGGTCGGACACGCCCGCAGGCGGGCCGCCCACCGACTTCATCTGTGCGCAGAAACAGCGAGCCTGCAGATACTTCTTTCGAGAGGGAACATGCCATTGCATCACTGATAGCCACTTCCTCACAAGATTCGCATTTTATTACAACTAGGTACACATTGTCAAGGCATTGGCGATTTCCAGCACATACTGCTCGATATTCGGAAACATCTAAAAAGGCAAGATTCCAAACGAAAAGTAAATGCGGTGATAAAATAAACTGCCACTATAAGCAGTGTCATATGTCTGCGAATACAAAACTACCTCGTGATCCCTGAGGTTGAGATCGCCGGCGAAGATGGTCACGCGCTCGGGGCTCGTCGCGCTGACTCGGGAGAAGCAGTCCCGGAGCTGTTGCATCCGGGTATCAGAGTGCGCCTTTGTGGACTCCAGGTGAGTATTGAGCAGCGTGAGCTTCAGAGGCCCGATGTGTGCCTACAATACGCACAAATGCCATTATATAGCAATACCAATGTGTTTCGGCAAAATTACAAACAAAGTAACCAGTACAAACATGCACCTCAAATAGGTATACAGATATGCACAGATAACTACAGCTAAGGCTGAGCTAGACACGATAAATCAGGACACTGAGTAACACCGCGCATGAGGTATGGAGCAAGGTCTGGGTCCGCCAGAGGGTCGCGGCTCAGATCGACACCTTGTAGCACAAAACTTGCCCTCATTTCCTCATATATCTTTCTATACATTATAAGGCGAGTAGAGATTGAGCTGATGGATTTTGAGGGTGATGATGGTATGTCTTGGTGTCCGGCAAAAGAATGGGATGCTGATGGTGTGTCGTAGTCGTGGGTTTCAAGCGCTGGGGATGGTGGTGCTGTTGGGTTGGATTGAGCTGGTGATCGTGGCTGAGGGAGGGCATGGATGATATAACACTGGATTGGTGTCTCGTGGAAATTAACATTGGGATCCGCGACATTGGGATCAGGCCTGCCATCTAGCGAGAGAATTATCGTAAGTTAGGAGCAAGCCGAGTGAACGCCATCTCTCAGCATTATGACACACGTGGGTGTGGTGTGTTAGTTGGCTTGAAGTGCATATTCCCACGAGTTGGAGGTAATCTTACTGGACTTGAGACGATAAAAATGTCTTAAATGCTTGAAAGCCAAAAATGTCAAGCAGCATTTAGGTATCAACGAAAATAAAATGCGTAAGACGGTGTGTATTGAAACGCCCGGTCCCATCGGCTTGTATGACCTTTTCAATGGTCATTTACTCACAATGTGTACAGCAGTTTGACAATATGTCATACATATTTGGTAGGCTTATTCCTTCTTCTCCGAATTTCGCTCGATTTTCTTCATCTTAGTTAATTGTTACGGCACGTGCCACGTGCCAACTTAGGGGTGTCGAAATTGTTCCACATAAAGTAACTCCGCAATGGCTGGGCCCATTACAGTAAAACTTCGTTAATAGTTAGGCACCCAGTGGCCAATGCATTTCCATGTGTCACTATGAGGGTGCTACTGCACGTGCGCACATGCGGGGTGCCGCTTCCATATCTCAAGAACAGCTGGGCGGATAACACTCAAGCTTTGTACACAAATGTCACATCGATGCTCGCACTGCATTGATCAGTGCTTACATTGGTGCAGAGTCGTAAAGAAAACGAGGAAATGAGATGCGTGGTGTTTATGCCTTTCTGTTCCAGCAGATGATTGATCTGCAACAGGAGATCCTTGTTTGTGAAGGCTACGTCTTCCTTTTCCACCCCTTGTTTAAAATAATATTAACAATGTACGTACGAAGAAGATCACACATCAAAGTTGTTTTAGGCGGCTATCTTGGGCCAGGGCTGCGGAGTTGAAGTCAGAGCCAGCGGTTCAGTTCCGACTCGGAGTCGTTTATTTTTAAAAGCTGTAGTCGGAGTATGAGTCGAACGTCACCGAAAAGTCATCGATTCCACAGACTTACCAGGGCTGCAGAGTCGGAGTCAGAGTCGGAGTCTGTGTGAATCGACAGTTCTGCCCGGAGGAGTCGGAGTCGATATTTGGATACCGGAATCGGAGTTGGAGCCAAAGTCACTGAAATTTCATCGACTACGCAGCACTGGTTGGGTCCTTCTCAAAGAGCGTCTTGAATGACAAATTGAGCGGCAATGACGTTAGCAATTCCGTTCAACTTTTTCATTTGACTTATAGATAGTACTTAACGTTCGTTTTGTTCTTTGATCGGGCAATTTGTTTGATTTAGGCCAAGTAAAGACTCATGTGAAAAATAGCGAAAACGACACGTGCTGGCGAAGTCTCCAATAACTCCCTGTTTCACGATTTAATGAGGAAATAACATGGAACTGCTTATCTTATTACTGACGCTGCACATAAATCTATTAATTTCTTCGCTTTTACTGACATATATAGACGTAACCTTTTGAAAAATAGCACAACAAGCCCGCTACTACACCACACTCCCGTGTGTCACAATGCTAATCAGCGGCGTTCACTCGGCTTGCTCCTAACTTACGATAATTCTCCCGCTAGATGGCAGGCCTGAGCTCAATGTCGCCAAAAACTGCGAAGACACCAATCCATTATTATCTCATCCATGGGGAGGGTGTGAGAGAAGTGGGCCTGAGTGTTACGAGTGTCATGATAAGTCTGTTGTTTCGGTGTATGATGTGGAGCTGCACGTGGTGGTGAGGTTTGGTTGGCGGGGCTCATGGAGGAGGAATGATCAGCAGAGCCTCTTATTGCTACCGCGTTTCCGCGGATGACGGCAATAGAAATTTTTTTGCCATAACCAGGCCGTCTCGCGCCTCTCGCCGGTTACTGCTGTGATCCTACGGCCGAGTTCCTGCACTAGGTTGATGGCACTGGGGCCAACAACGCCCGATGTTTCGACCGCCAATGGAACGAAAAGGTACTGGGATGATAAGGAGGCGTACCGCTGCACCTTTCGATCCTCTGCGGCCCGGGCCGCTGATCCTGGTTTTATCGCCGATTTTGTCAGGCTGCTTTCAGCAAAGTATCCGTGCATGTCGCGTCCCAGATCAGGCATTTTCCGCCTTTAAAAGGGAATGTGGTAAGCCCGTCAGGACGCTTGCCGTCACCTCTGTCAAGGCCAGTAGGCTCGATGACGGTTGGGATGCCAGATGCAGCGAGGCTGCGCTTCACCAAATCGTTCAGCTCGGCATGGCGGGGGAATCGACCAGCACTTTTGCTGCAGGATAAGGTGTGATGACCCAACCTGTCAACCGGGCGGCTGCATAAGCGACAGGCATGAGGCTCACATATAGCGGCGCCAAGACGGAGAGCCACTGCTATTCTTACGGATTCCGGATCCAAAAGAAGACCAAGGCTGGGGACCGGTACTGCTTGAAGCCATGCGGCTGTGTGAGGCTGGGTGGCGGCAAGTAAACGAGCTCTGTGGATTTGATTTGTTTCGCGGAGTAACTGTTTGTAGCCAGCCTCCGATGTCAGGTCGTCCCAAGCCCTCTGCTGTCCTGGCATAGAGGGGTCGGGGAGTGTTGCCTCACCGATTAAAGGGAGGAGTCGGTCAAGCGCAGGTTTCCTGGCCAGTGTGACATCATACATGTTTCCTAGATTGCAAAGAATTGACGAAACGAGAGGGGATGCCTCAGTCAGAGATGCTAAGTGACAGGGAAGAGCTAAACGTTCAACTGATCTAACGCCTAGACCCCCGTACCGCATGGGGAGGGAAGCCTGTGTCCAAGCTTCGTCTCCTATACTGACATTGCATATGTCTGTGAGCGCCGATCGCGTAATGGCGTCGATGGCCTGCAGTCCTGTGCTATCTAAGTACATTGGACTGGATCGCAGGAGATATTGCAGTCGGGGCGCTGCTAAGTAGTGGGTTAAAAAGAATAAGGCCGTCTGGGTGTCTAGGGAGAGGATGCGTTTACAGAGTGTTTTAATTACATCTTTGGCGTTGTTTGTGGCAGTGGCTATGCTTGAATCATGAAGAGGTGAGCCCAGTAGGGTTAGGTTGTGCAAGGGAGTTTCTGTTATACCGGGAAGAGCACTTATAACTTCGTCGATGGTGGTGGCGCATTTATCAGATAACCGATTACCCAGAAAGGAGAATTCACATTTTGAACTGTTCAATTCGAGGCCGAGCTCGGGTAATACCAATAGTCACAGACTTCTCTCTCTCTCTCTCTCTCTCCCTTTCCCGAGAGAGAGAGAGAGAGAGAGAGAGAGAGAGAGAGAGAGAGAGAGAGAGAGAGAGAGAGAGAAAATATGTGCCATAGTCCATAATGTATATAATAAAGTCAATACGATAATGATACAGTAGTAAAGCATGGCATTTTAGTTGCAGACATTCTGGCGGTGATATTTGAAATGGGTGCTCGCCAAACTTGACAATGATTTGGCGAGCTCTGTGCTGCACCCGTTACTTTGTGTCCTCAATGAACTCTTATTATGACACTCAGCGGCAATACTTTTATATCCGTCTTTATGCCAACTGGCCCAGACGCCGTTTTGTCGCAGCCTCACCTCCACACAGAGGAGGTTGCGCCCCATGGAGGTGTGCGCGTACTCGATGACCCGGTGGCCGTCCGAGTAGACGCGGAACTTGCGCAGCAGCGTGGCCGTGAAGTAGCCGCGGTCGGCGCCCGCCGAGAACAGCTCGTACTGCGGCAGCTTGGCCTCGATGTACAGGTACGTGTTCGGCGTCAACTCTTGCAGAAAGACGATATCCGGAGCCTCACTGCGAGCCAGGCAAACTGCGATAAAGAGCATGGAGAACTCAACTCAACTCAACTCATTTATTTTAACAGACCAGACAAAGTAAAGACACACAAAACATACAAATAGGATTGGTGCAAAAGCCTAAAGCTTAACTCAAGGCACCTCTCCACATTCAATAGAACTTAACAAAACATGACACCGCCGGGATTAACATAATACACCAACATAACTATAAATTAAATGAAAGGCGAACATAAACAGGTGTGTGAGATTACTCCTCCGCTGAGTCAGCAGCCGCCCCCGCCGCCCGCCGCAGTGCCATCGCCCTGACCACGAAGTCCTGGAAGAGCGCCGCGGCCTCCCGGCCGCCGTCAGTGCTTGTGGTGATACTGTCTCCGTGTATTAAATTGTGGATTAGGTCTCTTCGAGGTAAATTTAGAATTTGGTTACCTAAGACCAGTGAAAGCTGAGTGAAAAGGTTAGCTCTGACTTCCTGATAAAGAGGGCATGATAAAAGAAAATGGTGTATTGTTTCTGGTTCATTGTGACAAACGCAATGAGGGGTGGAGAGTTTCTGGAGCTGATAGAGATTGGCATTTAATGGGAGGCTTCCTGTCCTGATTTGTGTATGGAATGCGTTGCCGAGTTTTGAGCCAAAAGAGAAACTACACGGGTTGAGTCAGGAAATCTTCAACAGTAAAAGGGAAATGTCTTACAAGCTGAAATCTCAACTCACGTTTCAATTATCTTACAGACGGCTTTCATCCTCTTCTTGAGACTTCTGTCGTCCAGGCCATCTATATTCCAAGTGATAAAGGAGAACCTCTTGGGCGGGGTGGCGGTCAGTTTCGGCCTCGAGGTGTCTGCACTATCAGAGCTATCGCCGTCCGATGCCCTGGGCCTCTTTCGGTCATTCTCCAAGGCTGATGCGGCCGCATCGCTGGCGATTTACACACAGGCGTCATTGAAAAAGTATATATGCAAACTGAGTTGACATATTAATGCATATCAATGTTGACCATCAATCAATCAATATTGTTCAATCCATGATCAATTCAGTTGGATATCGACATAAGCATCAGTCAGGGTGCGAAAAGGTCATCATTAAGTAGAGTGATGGGTACATGTCTCCATACAATTCCACTGATCTTCTCGCGGATGGGTCCAGCTCGGACTAACTATATCCATCAGGCGGTAGAGTAGGGGTCGAGGCCCAGGGCCAGGGCGTTTGCAAAACCCTCGGTCTACCGTTTGTTCAGACTTTGGAAATATGCCCAGTGATGGTTACCCTCATGGAAGTGCTTACTCGATGGTAATGATCGCTGATGCCTCCGAACTTCCAGGGACGACGTGCACACCACCGCCGGTCGTTCGGGCTTCGAAATACGAGTTCAGCGACCTCTGCATGCACACAACCAGCAGGTCAATAACATTGCTGATCAAGTGTAATCTTCAACGAAATAAACAATCTTAAAACAATCCTCTTAACCCTATTCCTGGCGGGGGGGCCTTTAAGGCCCCCCCCTTCAGGTTTTTCTTGTGCCATTGTCAAACGCCGCAAGACTGAAAGCTCATACTCGGTGACTTTTTCTAAACATTCATTGCGCACATTTTGACAAAAAAAAGTTGCCGGGTCAGGTCAGGTCAGGTCACCAGAGGCGGTTTGGTGACCCCACCTCAGAAAAGTTTGCAATCACGCCAGAGCTAGAGTTTTTGACCGATCAATTTCTTCTCTTCAGGTTTTAGTTAGGGTACCAGTATGTGCAATTTGTATATCTCAGAATTTTCATATCTGTGACCTGAGGTCAGGCCAGACTCGTGACCTTTACATTGCAAGCCTATGGGGAAAATATTGAAACGCCTCCTGCTTCGTGTAAACGAGTCAAAACCACCCAATTCTTTCAGTATTATGGAAGATTATCTCATCGGTGATGATCCTGGTGCCGCTAATTGACAGGGGCACCGGCAAAGGTCATCTGAGGTCATGTGACGTCATAAATCGTTTTTCTGTCAATAAATCACATGATGGTGCTAAAGACTTGTAAGTGGTACCAAACTGCTCGCCTGGTCAAGGCCCGTCGTTTGGTATGCAGCATGACCATACCCCACAACCTCATTGATGAATGACCTGACCTTGACCTCAGGTCAAATTTCAAATTGACCTGTGAAGGTCATCACATACTTATTTCGCATCGCCTCGGCGAGAGCAACAAAAAATGTATTGGTTTTATGTCTCTATGTTTCTTAGTTTAAAAGTTAATTCTACTAAAACTAAAACTAATTCCAAAACATTTTATCGTTGATGACCTCTGGTGACCTCAATATTGACCTGACCTGAAAATGTTTTATGTAAAAGTTGTAGATCTTTAAACGACCTATCAAACGCCGTTTGCCGTTCGTCGCTGCGATGTGTAGTTTTTGAGATCTGAAGGGGGGGCCGAATCGGCCCCCCCGCCAGTTTCTTGTCCCGACGGAGCCCGCCAGGAATAGGGTTGAGCATAACTGGTGGTGAAATCTTACAGAAAGGTCCCAATCGTGATCTTGCAGGAAAAATTGGGCGCATGCCTCGTCCGTTCCGGTAATCTTGGCAAACTCGACACATCTGGCTTGACATGTGTCTGCATCGGGAATGTTGGCATCTTCCTCGTCACTCATTGCGCCAGCCTGTCGGGAGAAGTTGGGCGTGAAAACACATTGTACAACAGATCACGTGAAAACATACATTGTGCAACAGATCACATTACCATTGGCCATTTACTTCGTCCGCTCTGTGTAGTTCACGAAATTGTGTGGTATCTTATCGTCTCGGATCACCTGCCCGCAAAGACCAGCACGGATTGCAGACATTTGCGGCTACTGGGAATGTCACTGGTCGTCCCAACTGGGGCGTCCACCCGCTCTCTCCACTTGCCAGACTCGTCTTGAAGTCGACGGATGAGGGTTTGAAGTAGGTCAGTCGGTGACTAAGGAGACTGAGCGACTCACCCGCAACGGCTGTTTTCTCTCCGACAGACGCTGTTTTCTCTCCGAAGAGGACTTTAGGACTCAAGGCCTATAACACACGGGTCACGTAAAATTTGCACAGGATTAGAGTGTAGACTGCAAAGCTTGTCACCTCTGTCAGCCAAGTTCCGGGAGATGTTGATGGCCTGAAGAATGACGCCTAGCCAGGGAGTCGATTAGCTCCAGTCCTTCATGACATCGGTTGGCAGTCACGCTTACACAGGCACAAACACAGAGAACGTCTGCACCATGCCGCCTTCAAAGCTGAGCTATGACACAGCGAATGGTCTGTGACATGCCAACATGCATTAGGATTGAGGATGGTATGCCATTTTATTGCCTCACCGAGGCCCACCACACCTGTTGAGAAATGAGAATTGAGCCTGCCAAACTTTAAACATGTGAAGGTGTGACCTGGCAAAAGCCCTAAAGCCAATAGCCATTTTGAAACAGTTTGCCATTTTGCCATTTTGCCAGTTGCCCATTTCGCCAATTGCCCTTTTGAATCAGTTTATAGCTCGCTCACAGTGCAACCTGCATAGCAGGCGCCATGTTGGCAGCCGATATTTATAAGATATTTATAATAAACTTTCCTCTCCACGCCTGCCTCAAACCACCTGTTCTGGGCTGGAGAGTCACCTTTAACCACGGTGAGTAGGTAGCTCATCAGTAGCGGGCTCACGTGCGGTAGGGTGATCGTTTGCGCTGCTGCTTGGCCAATTCAGTGGCCCACTGTGACAGACTCAGTCCCGAAGGCACACCACTGCAGCAGGTATTGGTGCAGCATTTGAGACAAATTCGCCTCGACACTTCAGCATTGCGACCATCTGAGTTTATTGATGTTTCCATTCCATGGAAACCCAAAACACTGATGCATGTAGCACAATAAGCACACTGTAGCAATAAGCAATAAGCGCACTGTAGCGTCATCGTCAAAGTTTGATTAAATTTTACAGTCATGTCAGTAGGCGGAACTATGGTCAAGCGTATCCATTTTCGGGAACGCATTTTCGTTCCCATGTTTGGGAACGATAAACCCAAATATGGGAACGCCATGTAGGCATTATTTAAAACAAGAAAAAGAACCGTTAAATGACGTCCAAAAAATATAAAACGATCGTGAACCGCCTGATATTTGTCTCAATATTGTTGGGTAAGAGTTTGATATTGTAAGGCCCATCGTAGTTTCAAATCATTCCCCTATTTCTAAAGCAGTCCATCACCCGGGCCGCGAGCCCAAATTTGGGAACACTCTCGTACACTGGCGCTGCAAGCGTTCCTTATTATGGGAACGGCGTACCCAAAATTGGGAACGATTTCACCGACGCCTTTCACGGGCTCTTTTCATTAACAAGCATCACGACCAATGCCGCAAGTTATTGTTAACACAACAATCATAAGATGACCTTTCCAGCAAGACCGCCGCATGTTTCGCCGGGTCTTCTGCGCTCTTATTCCCGTCGATCCCGCAGCGGGCACGCCCCCCTCTGCAGGATTACGTAATTCACAACGCTCAGCGACGTTCAACAAGGTCTTCCATATCTATATCCACCGTCCGCGCCGAGGATGGAGGCATGTAAAGCACCTGTCTGTTTGACACTGATAGTTGACGAACACAAGTATCCAAAAATGGGAACGCTGAAACGTTTCACTCTCAAAACACCTAGTCCCAATAAAAATATACTTTTTTCCTTTCTTAATGAGTGTAAGTGGCAAAAAGCCTGGTAGGATGGGCACGAGAAATGATTGAAATCAGCATAAAAATTATAAATAAGCCACACAGAGCAACCTATATAAAAGAAATTCCCCAAAACGATCATGCTTAGAAAAACCGAAGACAAAAACCACGCTCATGACGCTCCTTAAAAACAACGCTAAACAGCTAGCATCCAAATAAAATATGTCTTTCAGGGCTGATAAAATACAGCTGAATAATTTTCGACCACTTAAACTGAGTTTACAACAGTAGTTCGGTAAAATCACGCACGTTCCACGCGGTCGTCCGCCTCGACACCAAATGTCAACAATATTACCTCAGGACTGTCCGCGTGTTGGCTTGCATATGTCAGCATCTGGTGTCGCTAGTATGAAACTTCATAACCAGGCGAAAATTATTATACTTGACCTTAAAATGTAAAAAACGCTTCATTTCCCTTAAAATTGCATGTTAAATGTAGAATAACCCATGTTTTCACCATTCCGCCATTTCAAAAAATCATTAAAAATATCATTTGACGGTCAATTTCCTTGTTCAACGGTCAGATTAAAGATAATTTTATAGACTTAGTAGATACTTAAATTAGCATGCACTTTTTTGAGACATAATGCACTAATGAGTTTTAGTGGGCGAACGGCTGAAAAATTACCTTCCGTTCTCATAAATGGGAACGCCCGTTCTCATATTTGGGAAATGGGAATGTTCCTATATTTGGATACTCATGACCATAGTTCCACCTACTGATGTGAGGCAATTGCTGTTACGGCTCCTTATGGGATAAATTCAAAAAGGCTTTAACCATTGTCCACTATATGACCAAACAACATCAAAAACATTGGAAACTGATTATGGAAGCTCAAACATCCCTAATAAAATATTGTGATTGTACGCCTAAAACATCGACGGATAACAAGTACCTATCGCAAAGATCTTGATCTTATTCATTATTCTTATTTGTTCTCTATATACCGTGATCTTATTGCTCCTTTGAAAATCATTTACCCGCGCTGTGCAATAATTTGATACCGAATTTTGTTCGCTCACAATTTTCTTCCATCAGCATGCCGCCATTTCTCGGGTTTTCATTGGTAGATATAACTTTGCCCATGCTAATCACCAATGAGATGCCGGCATTTAGCCTCCATATTTGGCAGCATCGGCAAGCTACTGATAAGATGAACAGTGAATAAGGGCCTGTTCCAGCGCCTCCAGTAGAAATTCTTGACTGGAGGCTCTACCAGAGGTTTCACTGGAGGCGCTGGAACGCAATCTGGAGATTTCTGGAGATTGGCGTCATAGATACCAAAAGAATGACAATTGTTCTCTCTTGAAATGAAAAATTTGATTTCAATTTTAGTAAAAAAGATTAACAAAATTATGGCAATGTAATTTTCTTTACATTCAAGTTGTAAAATTCTCAGTCAAAAGTTCTTTGTTTACATTCGTAATTGTCACATGTGCGCCATAATTGTAGACCAGAGCCTCCAGAGAAATTTGGACCTCCCAACTCTCTGGAGGCTACTGGAGGTTTCTGGAGCTTTGGCGAGAGCTTTCTGGAGCTTTCTGGAGGCGCTGGAACGCTCTCTGGAGGATTCTAGAGCTTTCTGGAGGTTTCTGGAGGTTTCTGGAAGCGCTGGAACAGGCCCTATATAGTTTAAATTTGGTTCAAAGATTGTCTAAATTACTAATAAAATGACGTTATGAGCCTAATAAATATAATTATGTCATTCGTTATGTATATCTGCTCTATGACACTCGAGCTGTAAAATTACCTTTCAAACTGTGCAGTTAACCATATCACACCTAGCTTCATCTTACAAAACCTCAACGAACAAACAAATATCAAATTTATACCTTTTTAACCTTATCTCGCCTGTGACGTCATATTAAATCTATCTGACAAGCAAATATTTTAAGTAGACATTTGAAGCAGAGAGTGTGACGGAAGCGGCGCTATAAGCGGCGCGGGAGTACGTTCAAAATTTTTAAGGGTGGAGACTATATATTGCCTTGGGGTGGAGACTTCCATTTCGCGTCTGGCTACACGCGTCTAACTCTTAGACGCGTCTAGCTGGACGGCAACTGCGTCTATCTGGCGACGGCTAAATTTAGGCGCGTCTAGCTTGGAAGTCTCCGTCCAACAGTTAGACGCCAAGTTAGACACCAACTTGGACGTCTGCTCAGTTAGACGCCAGTTGGACGTCAGTGGAAGTCTCCACCCTAAGTGTTTTTGTTGTTGAAATTTTTGATTACTTAGCTTAAGTTGTACTATCAGTAAATCGACGCTAATAGTCAAGTCTGACTGATGCGTCGTTAAACAACCAAGAAAACAAACAAACTATCAGTAAATTTTCACAATGGTGTGCTCTCTTTATTTGTTTTTAATTTTTTTTTCGGACCTGTCTCCAACGGGCACAGTTCCCAATTAAAGGAGAGAGCACCCACCTCACTGACCTGCTCCTCCTCCAGACTGGAAAACACTCATATACTACCAGTAGCGGCGCAACACCTTCAATTAAAGGGGGCACTGCCAACTTTTGGTCCCATTCTGTCCATTCAATGCCCGTAGGGCTAATGGTAAAATGCCAAAATCAAAGGGGGGCACGGTGCCCCGGTGCCCTCCCTGTTCCGCCGCCTATGTATACTACCCTGGATGCCCCCGGTCCCTGAGACCCTCTTGCGCTGAAATTTGGTGCAAGCAATTTTGGGCCTAAATTTCTCATGATTTGCGCCAAAAACTGGGTGCCTATATGTGCCAAAATTAAACCACTTATAGACAGCGCATGTGCATATCTACCGATCAAGGTTATTTCAACCAGACAGAGCATTCTGTGGCCTTGGATGCCCTCCAATATTTGTGCATCTGATTTCTGAATAAGTTTTTTTATTTCCACAAACTCAATGCCTGAATATGCATAGCGCACTGTAGCGTTGTGCCGTGAAACAAGGCCGGAGCTGGATGTTCCGGGGCCAAAAATAGACAGAGCAGTGTTTTTGAAGCTGTTGGGAGCCAGCGAAGGCCAGGCAGCGGAGCAGCATGTGCTCCGGCACATCAACCTCCTCTCGGCACACGGCGCAGAGGGCTGCGGGGCACCACTTGTCTGGGCACTGATGGCACGCCACGAAGTGGACTGCTGATTCAGTACACATACTGGAGTGGGTGGCCCCAGGGCCCACCCTCATCTGTTGCACCGGAGGTCGAAACGATGTCCTCTCGGTCCTCTCCGGGGATAGGGAGCAGCGGCGTGCTCCCGAGGAGTGGCTTGAATAGTGACTCGGACCAGTTGTCGCGCCATTGATGCGAGGCTGCACAATGAACCACCCTGGACAGCGTTTCAGGGCAGGACGGCCGCGCTCTCATTCCCCTCAATACCGCAGTGGGCAGGAGCCAGGAACCCACTGCAGTACTACTTAACGACGCTTGGCGATGTTCAACAAGGTCTTCCATACCTAGCTCCACTCCGAGGGTTGAGGCCTCACCTGGGCGGCCGCTCCTCCGCTGAGTAAACTCGGGGTGGCTCGTCAGTTCGAGCACGTGATGACCGGGGCGGGGACGTATCGTCCCGGAACCTCTCCAGAAGTCCAGAGCCGCCCACCGGCAGGGGGAATCTGCTGCTAGATTGACCAGCGTGCCGACCAAGTTCGGCGACAGGGTTTTCGCCAAAAAAAAAAATCTGCGGCCGCCCTGCGCCGTAAAATTCAGCTGCCGCCATGGGCTGAATTCGGCGCATGCGAAGTTATGCCGGACGTACGCTGAAATTTTCGGCGCAATCCCGCCACTACGCTGGACCTATTCGGCATAACATGTATTTTTTCCAGTCAGGCAGTCCTCCTCGTCCTATCCCCTTCCCCCAGGCTACGGCTGAAGTGGGAGCCTACCCCATGGCCTACCCCACACCTGTACCCACGGTCCCGACGCTGCGCACGCTGGGAGCTACAGCATACCAGCGGCGCGTTGGGTTTCCATGGAAACATAAACTCAGACGCCTCGCAATGCTGAAGTGTCGAGCCAAATTCATCTTAAACGCCCATGAACGCCGTACCAGCACGCTGGCGCACTGCAGCGCGCATGCCGTCCGGACAGTGATACAGGGCCCTGATGACGGCTGACGCAGCCAGGGACGACGCCCGCGGAACGGGCGGAATCGGAAATTGAACCTGAAGCCGGCCCCTCTCGCTCGCACCGCGGGTCGACACCTTAAAGGGACCCTCCCACCTTCAAAAATTGGCAAAAATTGGCAATTCAAATTGGCATGAAAGTGATGTCGCTCGGTTCAGAAAGAGCAAAAACGAATATCTACCAAATTTCACCGAAAAATATTCACCGGTTTTCAAGATATTAGACTTTTACTTTTGTTTACTTTTTTGGGATCTCCGCTGTTTCTAGCGACTTCGTTTTAGAAGTGCGGCGTTTGCGGCAGATGTTGCGCGCAAATAGCATATACCACCACTGCTTCACAAAGATGTAAGTATAAGGTTTCAAAATCGTTAGATCACCGCTGACGTCACAAATTCTAAGGGGGCATCTCAATGCATTAGCCCCTTAGAATCCGAAAACTGCAAGTTTGAAATTCCATATCAGTAGGTGGAACTATGGTCATGAGTACCCAAATATAGGAACGTTCCCATTTTTGGGAACGGAGTTCCCAAATATGGGAACGGGCGTTCCCATTTATGAGAACGGAAGGTAATTTTTCGGCCGTTCGCCCACGAAAACTCATTAGTGCATCACGTCTCAAAAAAGTGCACGCTAATTTAAGTATCTACTAAGTCTCTATAAATTATCTTTAATCTGACCGTTGAACAAGGAAATTGACCGTCGAATGATATTTTTAATGATTTTTTGAAATGACGGAATGGTGAAAACATGGGTTACACTACATTTAACATGCAATTTTAAGGAAAATGAAGCGTTTTTTACATTTTGAGGTCAAGTATAATAATTTTCGCCTGGTTATGAAGTTTCATACTAG
This sequence comes from Amphibalanus amphitrite, assembly GCF_019059575.1. Classification (NCBI taxonomy): domain Eukaryota; kingdom Metazoa; phylum Arthropoda; class Thecostraca; order Balanomorpha; family Balanidae; genus Amphibalanus; species Amphibalanus amphitrite. Next base: position 458,108 of record NW_024881867.1, read on the forward strand.
CGACACCCGATGCTGACATATGCAAGCGAACACGCGGACAGTCCCGAGGTAATATTGTTGACATTTGGTGTCGAGGCGGACGACCGCGTAGAACGTGCGTGATTTTACCGAACTACTGTTGTAAACTCAGTTTAAGTGGTCGAAAATTATTCAGCTGTATTTTATCAGCCCGGAAAGACATTTTATTTGGATGCTAGCTGTTTAGCGTTGTTTTATAAGGAGCGTCATGAGCGTGGTTTTTGTCTTCCGTGTTTCTAAGCATGATCGTTTTGGGGGAATTTCTCTTATATAGATCGCTCTGTGTGGCTTATTTATAATTTCTATGCTGATTTCGATCATTCCTCGTGCCCATCCTACCAGGCCTTTTGCCACTTACACTCATTAAGAAAGGAAAAAACTAGATTTTCATTGGGACTAGGTGTTTTGAGGGTGTAACATATTCAGCGTTCCCATTTTTGGATACTTCCTTGTACTCGTCAACTATCTGTGATAAACAGACAGGTGCTTGACATGTCTCCACCCCCGGCACGGACGGTGGATATAGGTATGGAAGACCTTGTTGAACATCGCTGAGCGTTGTGAATTACGTAATCCTGCAGACGGGGGCGTGCCCGCTGCGAGATCGACGGGAATAAAAGCGCAGAAGACCGGGCGAAACATGCGACGGTCTTGCCGGAAAGGTCATCTGATGATTGTTGCGTTAACAATACTTTGCGGCGTTGGACGTGATGCTTGTTAATGAAAAGAGCCCCTGAAAGGCGTCGGTGAAATCGTTCCCAATTTTGGGTACGCCGTTCCCATAATAAGGAACGCTTGCAGCGCCAGTGTACGAGAGCGTTCCCAAATTTGGGCTCGCGGCCCGGATGATGGACTGCTTTAGAAATAGGGGAACGATTTGAAACTACGATGGGCCTTACAATATCAAACTCTTTCCCAACAATATTGAGACAAATATCAGGCGGTTCACGATCGTTTTATATTTTTTGGACGTCATTTAACGGTTCTTTTTCTTGTTTTAAATAATGCCTACATGGCGTTCCCATATTTGGGTTTATCGTTCCCAAACATGGGAACGAAAATGCGTTCCCGAAAATGGGTACGCTTGACCATAGTTCCGCCTACTGATATCTCCGAATTAAAGCATTTTTCGATGTTGTGAGTGCCCAAACCGGTATTTGCAGGCCATGGCCACCAATTTGGCTATCTCAACTCAAAACTAATGTTAAGGTGGGATGGTCACTGCGCCACCAGGGTGCCACCAGGGCCAGGGCATCTTTCAAATGATAGAGCACATCAGGTTGATGCGACTCTCGAGTCAAAAGTTATTGCAGAAAAAAAGAGTTTGCCAAGGCCCTATTATACACTGTCTTTGTCATCTGCATACTAAATTGTTTACTAGGCCAAATCTGAGGACATACGCCAGAAAGAGTGTAAAAGCATGGTAAAATGAAATGTCTGTGACAGGTAATTTGTCACCAAGTTAAAATTAACTAGTTACATCAAATGCCCAACATTTTGCTTGAACACTTGCAGTGGAAGGGTTCTGAGAACTATGCCCAGTAGAATAGCGAGGGACTCCCTCAGGGACAATATCTCAGCTCCCATGGAAGCCAAAAATACGAAATTTGGAGGATTGGTGCCATCTATTGTAACGATTAAGGAAAGGTCTTTGCTGCATTTACTTTCTCAACCCACCTAGTCCTAATTTCATCAAAGAAAGTTTTGCTGATTTTTACCATTATTTACAGAAAACGAATTTGAATTGACAAGAGGAAGACACATATGGGCCATTTTATGTATCTCAAGCTATGGATAAAGGAGGCATGCATGAAGCTTTAGAAAGTCACTGAGGTGTTAATTACCTCTCAGCAGTATTCTTGAATCATTGACGACTTTTTGTAATGAAGTGTAGCTGTGATACCTAGACCCGGAGTTTAATACTAGTTAGCCTTCTTGTCAAGAATGATTGAGCTCTGCTCTCGTCGCCGAATGATTGCAGCTATTATTGTACTCGTTTGGTGAGTTAAGTACAAACTTCAATAGTCTGGTGAGAAGATGCTGACAAGCACTTTGTATTCATGAGAAATGGCTTCGCTGAGTAATGTTATAATGCATCGAATGTTATAATACAGTGGAATCTTGACAGTCTACCTTAGTTGATTTTATCAGTTGAAATTAAAGACTAGATAGTTGCTGCATGTTACTATGTGCTCTCAACTAGTATCTAACAATAAATGAATTGATGGTTGTTAAAAGAAGTTGGAATGAATTTTGGAGTAAGTGCATTGTCTAATTCTATGTCCTGACTGTTGACAGTGTGAGCATCATCATTGTGCTGTTGGAGAACATCTTAACCCCGGACGGTGTGCACGGTCGGCGCGTAGCTGTCAGCTCAGAGGCTCCCCCGCCGCCTGCGCACAACCTGTCCTCGGCCCTGCCGGCGACAGCGCTGCCAGAGTCTGCGCCCAGCCAGCGGCACTGCTGGGAGAGTCAGACGTTCACAGTCGCTCGCCCCTGCCGCCGGTGTACGGGTCAGTAGTCGATGACATGTTTTTCTTTTTATGTGCATAGTGTCATTCCAGATGCTCATGAGCAGTGACCACCAAACATTTAGGTACCTAATTTATGCAATGCCATACCACTTTCTTTTTACCTTAATAATGCTTTTACGGTAGGTAGTTTAAATGCATAAAGTTGCTCAGCAGTTCACTCCATCAGTAAACTGACTGCTGAGAACATTACAACGCTTATTACCAGCCAGCTTATATTGAATGCTTAAACGTTTCTACTGTTCACTTGTCTTACCGCTACTACTAAAAATGGATCGTTTCAGGATTTGAGAAGGCTAGTGGAAGCGTCCCCGAATGCGCGCATAGCGATTACATCGAGCTGCTCAACTGTGAGAAGGACGGAAAGGTGTACAGAGGGTAAGCAACTTTCTTGGTTGAATACCTATCGTACCTATTGTTTTTGGTGCGCCGGAATGTTTGTCCTCACTTGGTATAGCATCAGATTATCGGAGCCGGTTGGTGATAGGATGTCTGGTCCGGTCTGTTCCGGCACCCGATACATACAGACCCCGACAGATGTTACATATAACATAATATCTGCTGCGATCGGTGAATGGTGAGCGCACCTTCAGCTAGTTGAACTCGATTAGTGGTACTAAAGCACTGGTTACTGTCATGGCTGGTTGTGTGAGCACATCTAACGTGTTGTCATCTAAACAATCAGTCGCCCGTATTGCAGTCGGGGCAATTGCTTTCATTCATCTGAACATATCAGTTTATAGGACACTTATTTGCTTCAACACATCGGTTCCAGTTCCTTTTTGTTTTATTTTTCTGGATTATTGTCAAGCGTTTGTATATGTTACAGGCAAAGTAAAAACTCGGGCATTTTGCAAAATGCCTAGGCAATTTGCAAAATGCCTGACCGGCCAGGCATTTTGCAAAATGCCCAGGCAGTTTGCAAACTGCCTGACCCACCAGGCATTTTGCAAACTGCCTGAAATATTTTCCCAGGCATTTTGCAAAATGCCTGACATCAAACTCGCACTAGCGACGATGTATAGGTAAGCATCATTTGTAACTGCTGCTTACAAAAATTAATCGCTGTCAATGCGCACCAAGCGAGGGGCCACTGCGTTCTCCGGGTAGCGCCGCCGAGTTCAGATCACTGAGCCCCAGCGGCCGTCGGGTGCCGAGCACCGGGCGTGGTTTTGTGGGTAAACATGCACTCGGTAAGTACAATGATTATACTGTTTCTAAGAGCTCTTGGTGGCTTTTTGAAAATACTATGGGTGGATATTGATCAGAAAAGAATACTCTTCCAATTTACGAAAATTTGATTGTTACACGTTTAGGTGCATTATCAATCGTCTCTGCCGGAACAGTTGCCCACCAGGGCAGAAGACTGGACATGGCAGCTTTTATACACACGGCTACAACTCCGTATATACGAAGGGTACGGAGACGGTGGCTCAAGTCCATTCAGCGTTGGCTCCATCTCGACAGAATTGACGCAAGACGTAGGTATACAGAGTGTCACGATCTTGATACGCGGTTGGCGCGGTCTTGTCCCTCCGTGCCCCTCCTGAGTGCTGAATGGATGTAATTTGAACGGGTCCGGCAACAGGGCATCTCGACCACGGCACTCGGCATCTTAATCGGCCATCCCCCGGTATCTGAAGATTTTACCCTGAAGCTGAAGCCGCTCAACCTCAGTCTGCAACCCTGACTTACCGTCATCCATAAGTGATGCAGCTGGACTTCGACAAACCCCACAAAATCTGGACCATTCAGGACTAGAGATTCAGACTTTTCAATGATGAGGCCGTGAGGCGATATTAGCCGTTTTCACGACGGCCATCTGGTACACATTTGGTTCACATCTGGTGCAGATTAGGTGCATATTTGGTCAAATTAGGTTCAGTGTGTCTCTTAGTAGCTATCAGCTAGGGTTGTACTAATTGTTTATATGCCTCCTTTGTCATATTATCAGAGAGCATCATCGGTTAAAACACTGAAATAAATTCATAAAATAAAGATATTCCCTGTAAAAGAGATTAGGTGCAGATTTGGTCAAATTAGGTGCACTCGCCGGATAGCCCGTCGTGCAAACGGCTATTAGAGCTCTTCTTAGTCACTAACCGTCTCGACAAGCAGTTCTGGGCCAACAGCAGCTCAGAGGCGCTGCAACGTCGAGACGGTGAAACACCCACTGGGCACTGGGATTCTCGTTTGGGGCATGATGGGCTACAGAGGCCTATTTGAGCTTCACCAGGTGCCGCCGGGACAGACCATGTGGCCGCTGATAGCTTGTCAGCGAGGTGCTGGAGAACAATGACGCAACTACGATGCAATACATTTCGGGACACAAGTACAACATCCCGCAACAATTTCGTGACACCCTGTATTCGTGACCGTGGAATGTGTCACATGTGCCCACAACGCATGTGAAATGTGTTGTGGGGTCAGTCGCAGTGGAACGTTTATGATCAACGCCTGTAGTCAACAAAAACGGTGGAATATATGGAAACCCAGGCATTTTGCAAAATGCCTGGCGGGTCAGGCATTTTGTGAAATGCCTAGGCAGTTTGCAAAATGCCTGGTGGGTCAGGCAGTTTGCAAACTGCCTGGGCATTTTGCAAAATGCCTGGCGGGTCAGGCATTTTGCAAATTGCCTAGGCATTTTGCAAAATGCCCGAGTTTTCACTTTGCCTGTAACATATACATTGAATATATTCACCTACAATGATTCTCCATCTTTGGGCATCGATGAGCGTAAGCGTCTGTTCAGCAGACTGAGTGAAAAAATTCGAATAGTTATGTGACGGTTCAGATCTGTCCGCAGCACGCTGAGAAAGGTTTGTTTCTTAAACGATGTGGTACCATCCCTTTGAAGCATTTTGACCCATTCTAACAAAAGAGGATTAATATCGGACCGTTCATGACTTACATTACCGAGCTTCAACACTGGTACCGTTCTCGGTTCAGCACTGCCATTTTCTGGTCGTTCGGGTTAATCGTCCTTTTGTGTTGTGCTTGAAAACATTTTGATTATTTTCTTTTCAGGAGACTGACTTATCGTACCACTAGTCTGTACCTACTCTTTAGTATTGTGGTAGAGCCGCTTCCACAATACACAATAACTCTGACTAACAGATGTAGGTACACTGCTGCAAATTAATTGCTAACAACCAGTAAAACGCCTTTTGGGCGAAGAACGAGCGAGCGAGATAGTGAGCCCTGCACGTGCGGAAGGGCGAGAGGGTGCTTCCAACGGGCTTGCGCAAAGCACCCTTCTAACCGGTCGCTAGCGGTGTGCCAAATTTGAACGCAATCGGCCCAGCCGTTCCTGAGATCTGGAAGCGGCATTCTGCACGTGCAAACGGGGTCCAAAATGACTTTTGCACGGCACCCTACTAACTGGTCCCCAACCGTGTACCAAATTTGAGCGCAATCGGCCCAGCCGTTCTCGAGATCTGGAAACGCCCCCTGCACGTGCGCACGTGCAGTAGCACCCTAACCGCAACACATGGGAATGCATTGCCTGGTGGGTGCCTACCTGTATGCCAAGTTTCAGCGAAATCGCCCCAGTAATTACCGAGTTACTGAAATGGGAACAAATTTGGCACCTCTTATTGTTGTATTTTGCACGTGCACTGGGGGTGACCCACATGCTTCGAGAGTATCCTATTTTGGGTAGAAGGGATGCTGCTACCCTACAAAAATTACCGGAAGTCAATCGCCCAAGCGGCTGCTGAGATATGAGCCTCTCAAAATCACTACTTTTGCAAAACAGCTTAAACACCCTTGACTTTTCACGTGGCACGTGCCACGACGGTCACTGAGATGTATCAAAAGTAGTCAATTACGGGGTAGAAGGGATTGGGCTACCCAACAAAAAAGACCGCAGGCCAATCGGTCCAGCGGTTGCTGAGATATAAGCCTCTCAAAAGCGTTACAGGCCGGGCCGGGCCGGGCCGCTCATACTGAGATTTTTCCGTTATATTGAAAAGACTCACTTCGCTCGCTGCGCTCGCTCGCTCGTAATAACGGGAAAATCTCAGTATGAGCGGCCCGGCCCGGCCCGGCCCGGCCTGTAACGCTTTTGAGAGGCTTATATCTCAGCAACCGCTGGACCGATTGGCCTGCGGTCTTTTTTGTTGGGTAGCCCCATCCCTTCTACCCCGTAATTGACTACTTTTGATACATCTCAGTGACCGTCGTGGCACGTGCCACGTGGAAAGTCAAGGGTGTTCAAGCTGTTTTGCAAAAGTAGTGATTTTGAGAGGCTCATATCTCAGCAGCCGCTTGGGCGATTGACTTGCGGTAATTTTTGTAGGGTACCAGCATCCCTTCTACCCAAAATAGGATACTCTCGATGCATGTGGGTCACCCCCAGTGCACGTGCAAAATACAACAATAAGAGGTGCCAAATTTGTTCCCATTTCAGTAACTCGGTAATTACTGGGGCGATTTCGCTGAAACTTGGCATACAGGTAGGCACCCACCAGGCAATGCATTCCCATGTGTTGCGGTTAGGGTGCTACTGCACGTGCGCACGTGCAGGGGGCGTTTCCAGATCTCGAGAACGGCTGGGCCGATTGCGCTCAAATTTGGTACACGGTTGGGGACCAGTTAGTAGGGTGCCGTGCCAAAGTCATTTTGGACCCCGTTTGCACGTGCGCACGTGCAGAATGCCGCTTACAGATATCAGGAACGGCTGGGCCGATTGCGTTCAAATTTGGCACACCGCTAGCGACCGGTTAGAAGGGTGCTTTGCGCAAGCCCGTTGGAAGCACCCTCTCGCCCTTCCGCACGTGCAGGGCTCACTATCTCGCTCGCTCGTTCTTCGCCCAAAAGGCGTTTTACTGGTATTGAAAAGACTCACTTCGCTCGCTGCGCTCGCTCGCTCGTAATAAGTGCGTTTTTCAGCGACATGCGTTGTTCTGCTTTCCGCAATCTATAGCCATAGGTAATTACGAGCGAGCGAGCGCAGCGAGCGAAGCGAGTCTTTTCAATATAACGGAAAAATCTCAGTATGAGCGGCCCGGCTCGGCCTGTAACGCTTTTGAGAGGCTTATATCTCAGCAACCGCTGGACCGATTGGCCTGCGGTCTTTTTTGCTGGGTAGCCCCATCCCTTCTACCCGGTTATTGACTACTTTTGATACATCTCAGTGACCGTCGTGGCACGTGCCACGTGAAAAGTCAAGGGTGTTCAAGCTGTTTTGCAAAAGAAGTGATTTTGAGAGGCTCATATCTCAGCAGCCGCTTGGGCGATTGACTTGCGGTAATTTTTGTAGGGTAGCAGCATCCCTTCTACCAAAAATAGGATACTCTCGAGACATGTGCGTCACCCCCAGTGCACGTGCAAAATACAACAATAAGAGGTGTCAAATTTGTTCCCATTTTAATAACTCTGTAATTACTGGGGCGATTTCGCTGAAACTTGGCATACAGGTAGGCACCCACCAGGCAATGCATTCCCATGTGTTGCGGTTAAGGTGCTACTGCACGTGCGCACGTGCAGGGGGCGCTTCCAGATCTCGAGAACGGCTGGGCCGATTGCGCTCAAATTTGGTACACGGTTGGGGACCAGTTAGTAGGGTGCCGTGCAAAAGTCAGTTTGGACCCCGTTTGCACGTGCGCACGTGCATAATGCCGCTTCCAGATCTCAGGAACGGCTGGGCCGATTGCGTTCCAATTTGGTACACCGCTAGCGACCGGTTAGAAGGGTGCTTTGCGCAAGCCCGTTGGAGGTACCCTCTCGCCCTTCCGCACGTGCAGGGCTCATTATCTCGCTCGCTCGTTCTTCGCCCAAAAGGCGTTTTACTGGTATTATGTCTATTGTGTAACTATGGCGACTAACCGCTAAGAGTACCGGCCAGTGACAGTTGTCTATGTGTTGTGCGCTGGCGTGCAGGTGTGGCGGCGCGCGGGACCGGGGTCAGCGCCAGTTCTGGCTGCTCGAGCTCATCTCACTGTGCTCGGCGCTGGTGTCGGGCGGAGCGGTGATCGTCCGGCAGCGGCAGCTGGAGCGCACCGCCCTCGGCAAGATCCAGCGTCAGCTGGCCGCTCAGGTGTAGCGCCATGGCCACAGGGTATGTGTGGGTGTAACGTCATGGCCACAGGGTATGTGTGGGTGTAACGTCATGGCCACAGGGTGGGTTTGGCTCCGACGCGAACTGTAAAACTCGCCTTGAAATTTGCTCATTGCCTTACTGGCCGAGTTATTGGTTATCTCGTTGTCATAATGCCTGGGCTTTGTGGACTTCTCAGATTTTTTCTCAAGCCTATGCTAAGACATGGAAACGGTAGTTTGCTAGCTAACTAGCTGGCATATTAAGGGTGCGTTTCACGCGACCTTTACACCACCTGGCGAGGATCTTGCCGACATAGAGATACGTTTCTAGACCAGTAGATGGCTCTAGCGCTGAACGCCGGTTTGTTGTCATAGGACAAGTATCACATTTCCCCTGTCCATCCATCTGTTAGCGCAGAGGGGTTCGACTGCCGGGCCGCCCCTCCCCATCCGCGCCCCGCTAGTTCGGGGAGGAGTGGCACGGGTCCGCCGCGCCGGTCAGGCCGGGCGGAAAGGACCAGATGTCAGGCACTCAGTCGAACTACATTGGGCCGAACCCGCGCCGACACACACGGATAGGGAAAGACCGGAATAATGAAAGAGCTAACAGAATGAGGTACAGGAAAGCAGCTTCAGTCACATTCATAGTGTTAGCTTCATTAATCCTCGCTTGGGGAAGTGGGGCGTTTTTTGGTCAAACTTGCAAGTTTTCGTTTGCCCGTATAAGCGCCGCGAAACTTGGCATAGCTTACTGATCTCAGGCAGCTTTTGCCAAATTGTCAGGGAACTCAGATTTGTTTTTCAATAGAAAAACACAATTCTAAAGAATAGTGTTTTAACTATTGACAACAAACCTTCGGTTATCATGCATTAATTTCTCATCGTGTGTGAAATTGTGGAACCCCGGTCTCAAAGGTTTAGGTCACCCAGTTCAAGTATATCCTAGATGTTCGAAACTCGGGTTATTGCATGAGCTATCAGCATGAGCTACACTGTATAGTGCCGGACTATCGCATCAGAATTCAGAAGGCACAGAAGAATATGCTTTATAAAACATTTTTTTTTTGCAATTTTGTCACCTCTTCAGAGCTACAGTAGATGCCTGAGTCCTTTGAAAGTTGCAGTGCACGATGCAATAAGGCCATTGGTAGCTACAACTTGTATGTCTCGGAATCTTATAAGTTCATCCGTACTTCAATCCCCCAAGAATTCGTTCGGGTCGGAGCTTTCGAATTTTATCACAAAACTTCGTCAGCGTGTGGTAATCGGGTTTGGGGGTATCGGTCGCAAAGTTGAGGACGTTTTGCGACCGATTTGATTCCCCGTGATGAGGTACAGGTCTCGCGAGATTAAGCGGTAGGTTTTGCACTTTTACATTTCCGGTTATATCTCAGAAACTAATCGATCTACGATGAAGCCATTTTACACGATCATGGCCGGCTTGTTACCCAACAAGTCGATCGCATCTTCAACACTTAAAAGCTTAAGACGACGAAGATATAGCCTGAAGTACACTAAATTTTCTAGGTGCAAAACCTACCGTTAAAACCCGCGAGACCTGTACATCGAAATAGGTACCCTTTTTATGCAAAAGTATCAACTTCGAAATTTGACCTTTTTTACCAGACCTTGACCTAACCTCCACCAGAAAGCAGCCTAAATCGTCCCTCATGGTCGTCTAACTAAAACCACTTAGTTGGAAATGAAAAATTGGTCGCAAAACATGAATCACACGGTCCTAGTTAAGTTGGATTCATGTGTTGACCCTTGGTGACCTGACCTCTGTGACCTGACCTGGTATCAGTGACGTCTTTTAGCAACATCTGTACTAGGCAACCGACGCTTTATCGATGATTTTCGATAAGATACCTTTTAATCAATGTTATTGTTGTGATGCGTGCTACTGAGCCGGCACGAACTATGCCGGCGCAGTCAGCTGACAGCTGTTGCCAGCCGCCGCGGCGCCGGCCGCCGCCTGATGGTAGGCTGTGCCGCCCGGCAGCTTCCGGCGTCCTTGAGTAAAGAGTATTGTTGTGCAGTCGTCAGCCGGACTCAATACAGTTCACATCGGGAGTGCGCGTGTGCGTCTGGGGCGGCGGAATCGCGACGATAATTAATTTGCTATCGAACCATTATTAACGTAGACTGAAATGTAAAACCATAACATGGCGCGATCGGTATAATTTACTTTTTATCGTTAAATATAGCATTTTTTCGTCGGTTTTCGCGCGCGTTTCTCGCAATGACGGAGGAAGGCAAGCCGGTAGACCTGGGAGCCCTCACCCAACTCCTCGCCCAGCAACTGGAGCTGGCTCAAGAAGCTCAGCGACAAAGCCAGCAGCGGGAGGAGCGTATGGTGGCCGTAATGGAACGGATATGGGCCGGGCCGGCGGCAGGGGCCGGCGCTGCAGCCGCGGCGGCTACTGCAGCGGCCACCCCAGCCGATACGAACGCAGCCGTCAATCTACCGCCCAGACTGCCGGCATCAGCGACTCCCGCTCCACAGCTGTCGTCATCGGCGTCACTGAAGGAGTTTGAATCCTGGCGACAGAAATTTCACGGCTACAGTCTGCTGACTGGCGTCAACAGGCTAGCCCAGCCCGAGCAGAAGGCAGCCCTACTCGCTCTGCTTGATGATGATTGGACCAGGGTGGTCAGGTACGGCCTGCCGATCCCCGAAGACGCTGACATGAGCACCATCATCACGGCGATGCAGACGCATCTGCGCCGCCAGCGTAACGTCATCATTGATCGCCGAGATTTTTACACGCGAGCACAGGAGCCCGGTGAGACCGTGGACGATTTTCTCTGTGGATTGAAAGAGATTGCATCGTTCTGTGATTTCTGTCACCACTGCCAGGACAACAGGTTCAGAGATCGAGTCGTTGTCGGCACGCGAGACGAAGAAGCACGCCGCAGAATGCTGGAAGAGCCGGATCTCACGCTTCAGAAGGCAGTGGATATCGCCCGAGCGTCAGAGAATGCCGCCTCCAACAGCTCAGCCATCCGTGAACCAGCTGGCTCGACTCTGGCGAGGGTCTCTCAGTACCAGCGCAGCCGCGGTCGCCCGAGAGACCGGTCGGCTGAGAAGACGTGCCCCCGCTGCGGTGGTGAAGCTCACCGTAGCGCCGGCGACTGCAGGGCCGTCAAGAGGACCTGCCGAGCTTGTGGCAAGGTAGGCCACTTCGCGTCTGTCTGCCGCGGTCGCAGCGCTAGTCGCTCGCGCGCTCCCGCGGCGAGCACAGACCGGACCCAGCGGAGGTCCGATGGAGGCAGACGTGTGTCGCTCGTCACAATGAAGACGCGAGCGGCATCTGCACCTGCTAGACAGACAGTGGACCAGCAGCACCGAGACTGCATGATCCAAGGCCTGCACACGACGCGTGCTCCGCAGATCCAGATTCTGCTGCATCGGAGTGACGGTCGCAGGCAACAAACGACATGGACGCCAGATACAGGCGCTGAGGTGTCTGTAATCTCTCAGGAGGCAGCGAAGCAGATGGGCATCAACGTCAAGAAGCTGACGCCGCCCTCTGGAAGCCTGTTCGCAGCGGACGGACGAGAACTGCCCTGCCTGGGAGCGTGCCAAGTCGCACTGCAGCTGGGAAGCATCAAGAGGACGATAGCCGTCTCTGTGGTGAAGAAGCTGCACAGCTCGCTGCTGTCGTGGCACGACGCTGTTCGACTGGGAATACTGCACAAGGAGTTCCCACAGCAGATCCGTTCTGCCATCTCAGACGAAGAGGAGACCTCCAGAGCAGCTCCAGCAGTCTGCTCCCTGAAGACCATGCCAGGGAAGAGCAAGATACCCCGCAGAGTGGTCAAACGAGGCTCTGCTCCTGCACTTGAAGACGCCGGGAAGGCGCAGAAGGTGCACCCGCTGAAGCCGACGTGGGATGAAAGCAAAGGCGTGCCATCGGCTGAAGAACGACGGAAGCACTTCTCAGCGATGAAGGAAGCCTTCCCACGAGTGTTTGACGTCACCTCGAAGCTGCGCAAGATGTCCGGAGGCTCAATGGCCATCGAGTTGACTGAAGACGCCACACCAGTTGCCGTCTCCACAGCTCGCAGTGTACCGTTCTGCTGGCGTGACGACATTCGGCGCCAGCTGGATGAGCTGCTGGAGAGTGACGTGATCGAGCCGGTGGAGCATCCGACCGAGTGGTGCCACCCCATCGTGCCGGTGGCAAAGCGGTCGCCGGACGGCACGGTCTCTAGCTGCCGTCTGACGGTCGACCTCACCAAGCTGAACCGATTCGTCAAGAGGCCAGCGTACCCAGTCAGGTCGCCGCACGACGCTGTGGCCTCGATCGGCAGCGGTGCAAACTTCTACACGAAGCTGGATAGCAAGTCTGGCTACCACCAGATCCCCATTCGCGAGGAGGACCAGGACAAAACGTGCTTCATCACGCCATGGGGCCGTTTCCGCTACAAACGTGCCGTCATGGGTCTGATCTCGTCAGGTGACGAGTACAACCGAAGAGGCGACGCTGCTCTCGGTGACATTCCTCAGACATGCAAAGTCGTAGACGACATTCTGGCGTACGACTCGAGCTACTCAGCTCACCTGGAGCACGTGTGGAACATCCTACAGAGATGTGATGACCACGGGATGACTCTGAACCCAGACAAGTGCTCCTTCGCCGGGAATGAGGTGGAGTTCTGCGGATTCAAGATCGACCAGACAGGCTACACCGCAGACAACAAGAAGGTGCGAGCCATCGCGGAGTTTCCGCAGCCGGCGTGCCTCACGGACCTCAGATCGTTTCTCGGTCTCGTGAACCAGCTGGGTGACTTCTCACCAGACGTCTCGGCCGCCGCCGAGCCTCTGAGACACCTCCTGCGACCGAAGAACGAGTGGGTGTGGACGCCGCTGCACTCCAAAGCCTTCAGTGATGTGAAGAAGGCGCTGGTCTCGCCACCAGTCCTCGACTTCTTTGACCCGCGGCGCCGGACAGTCCTGGAGACCGACGCCGCACGCCTGCGAGGGCTGGGTTTCTGTCTGCGGCAACAGGATGCAGATGGACGATGGAAACTGATCCAGTGTGGGTCTCGTTTCCTGACCGATGTGGAATCCCGCTACGCCGTCTGCGAGATTGAGATGCTGGCAGTTGCATGGGCTTGTCGGAAGTGCAGCATGTACCTCTCGGGCATGCAGCAGTTCGAGGTGGTCACAGACCACCGACCGCTCGTTCCAGTGCTGAACTCCAAGAGCCTCATCGACATCGACAACCCGCGACTGCAACGGCTACGGCAACGTCTCACGCCGTTCAACTTCGTCGCTGTCTGGCGGCAAGGGAAACTGCATGCGATCCCGGATGCGCTCTCCCGGGCACCGGTGGATACTCCAACTCCAGACGACGAAGAGGCGGAGAAGGAGGAAGCCCACCAGATCGCAAGCCTGATCGCCAGGATCACCACGGCTGATCCGACCGAGGAAGACTCACTGTTCCCGGACGCTAGTCTGCAGAGGGTCCGGGCGGCGTCTGAGCGTGATGCAGAGCTCAGCGCCCTCCGAGACGTGGTCCTGGCTGGCTTTCCAGACCACAAGTCGCAGCTGGAGCCGACGCTGCGGCCCTACTGGACAGCTAGAGACCGTCTCGCCGTGGACGGCAGCCTGTTGGTATGCGGGCAGCGACTCCTGATTCCTCAGAGTCTGCGTCGGGAGACGCTCGAGCGGCTTCACGCCAGCCATCAAGGTGTGGAGCGCACCAAGCGTCGGGCTAGACAAGTTGTCTACTGGCCCGGGCTTGACCAGGACATCGCTAACCTCGTCGCAGCGTGCAAGTCCTGCCAGATGTATCTTCCGAGCCAGCAAAAGGAGCCGCTAGTCTCCGAGGCGGTGCCAACTCGAGTCTTCGAAGCCGTCTCAGCGGACTACTTTTCGTGGGCTGGTCGAACGTATCTCGTATACGTAGACCGCCTCTCTGGATGGCCGTTCGTTTTCCACTGCTCTGGAGAGACGTCCGCGAAGGACCTGGTGTCCAGCCTGAGGGTCGCCTTCGCGGCCACTGGGGCACCCAAGACTCTGCGAACGGACGGAGGGCCGCAGTTCGCAGCCCGTCACACCCGCGACTTCCTGCGACGGTGGGGAGTGACCCACGAGATCTCCACTCCGCATTTTCCTCAGTCGAACGGACATGCGGAGTCTGCAGTGAAGTCAGTAAAGAGGCTCGTGCAGAAGGTCAGCGACCGAGGTAACCTGGACAGCGACGCGTTCGCGCAAGGCCTCTTGGAGCTGCGGAACGCGCCTCGGGCCGATGGCCGCTCGCCGGCCCAGATTCTGTACGGTCACCCGCTGCGCTCTACCGTGCCAGCCCACCACCGAGCGTTTGCCGAGGTGTGGCAGCGCGCGGCGGAGGAGTGTGATGAGAGAGCAGCCGCTCTGAAGTCCCAGACCGCAGAGCGCTACGACGCGAGCGCCCGCTCGCTGAGACCTCTGCGCATCGGTCAACAGGTTCTCCTGCAAGATCCGAAGACTGGTTTGTGGGACCGGACAGGCGTCGTCGTTGGCATCGGCAGCCGCCGAGACTACCTCGCTCGCCTGCCAAGCGGCCGCACCTACTGGCGGAATCGACGATACCTCCGCCCGCTGCGGCCGATGGTGACCACGTCACCCGATGGCAGCCGAGACGCCATCACCGAAGACGGCAACAGCGGCCGGGCCAGCGCCCGAACCAGGATCGCCGGCAGCGGGACCCCAGCCGCTGACGAAGTCCCCCGCAGCCGCCCTGGCGCAGCGACCCCCGCGCCTGACGTCTCTGTGAGGCGCAGCAAACGACTTCGTCGACAGCCTAAGAGGCTGACTGTGACTTGGTCGGACCCAGTGTACGAGTTTGTGTAGCCATCGTGCGCTGGCACGCGTTGGTGCGTTTGTGTTTGTCGGAGGCACCGTTTTTGTTCTTGAGACGTGTTGTCTCCCCCACGTCTGGGGGGAGGTGTTGTGATGCGTGCTACTGAGCCGGCACGAACTATGCCGGCGCAGTCAGCTGACAGCTGTTGCCAGCCGCCGCGGCGCCGGCCGCCGCCTGATGGTAGGCTGTGCCGCCCGGCAGCTTCCGGCGTCCTTGAGTAAAGAGTATTGTTGTGCAGTCGTCAGCCGGACTCAATACAGTTCACATCGGGAGTGCGCGTGTGCGTCTGGGGCGGCGGAATCGCGACGATAATTAATTTGCTATCGAACCATTATTAACGTAGACTGAAATGTAAAACCATAACAGTTATAACGCGTTTTCTAGAAGGCCCGTGAACGGTGAAACATTTTAACTTTGACCGGACCTGTGACGTCATCAGTGACCCTGAGGTCATTGAATTTAATTTTCTCAATGCAACAGGGCTATCGAACGCCGTTTGAGTTTTGCGAATCCGTCCAATAGTTTCGAAGATACGGGGGGGGGGGGCAAAAATTAGCCCCCACCAGTGTGAGGCTTAAGGTTATGTGATCCGAGGTCAACCTTTGACCTCTTTCGAAGTCAACACATATATGCTACGAGGCGAAATTACGAGAGGACTACGATGCTGTTAATTGCTATTATGCAGTTTTTGCCTAATTACAGCTTTCCCCGAAATTTGACCTGCTGGGTCAAATATTAAATTAGGGTAAAAAATATACCATCAATCGCGAGTAGGTACTCGTTGAGAGCAATCGACTGCTCTTTGTTGCGAAGCGAGCTACGACGCTTAGTTTCGAAACGCCGGGGGAGGGGTATGAAAAATACCCTGCTAGGGCGAGGGTTTTGACATAACAGTCGAACTGATATTTGGTCTCGCCGTCACATCACTTGGGTCTATGTCTCCATGGAAGTTGTAGGTATTGCTGGTTATTTTCATTATTTATGTTCAGTTCCGACTGCCCAGGTCAGGTCAAATACCTATTGTCAAAATATACCTGTTCGCTGTTCGTAATACCACTCACACTGACACAAACTTGTGACTTCTTTCAAAGTTGTCAGTTTCTCAGAAGCTCTTCCCAGCGTACTCCCGATCAAGAGTGAGAGGCGCGCGATAGGAGACCCCTGGCTGGGCGCCGCTCATGGATAGATCGTGGGACGAGTCTCCGACCCGTCTGGTCACGGCGAAACTTAGCAGGGAGGGTTCAGAGCACCTCGACGGCGGCCGAACGCCAGCGGAGCGCCGTAACTAATGGGTGTGACACTGTGTCAACAAACGCCGCTGAGTGACGAGCCGAGGGGACCGTCGAAACGCGCGGGCCATACAGCCAGAGACATCTCTCGGCGATTTTATGAACTAGCTGTGCAATGACTTTCAAATGAATAGAACTGCATAGTGATGCATACAATGATGATTCACTCTAAAGGATTGTGTAGAGAATCGATGTCTTTATGATTCCTAGCAGCCACATTTTTGAAATTGTTGTCATGGCTTTCATGCAATGCACTGCAAGATAAAAATTGTATCATGCAAAACATAGTACAAAATTGGAAAAAAGGCTTGCTAGGAAATGTTTTCCTTGACTTCGTAAGTCCAAAACTGAAAACATCACAGTCGTACGACAATCCGGTGTTGAGTTCTATTCGTTTGAAATTTTGATTTTGCAATATGTTTGTCTCAATTGCTCAGTATATGTGGATTGCAGAACAACGGTAACCACTCTGTGATGACGAGGTTACCGTCCTTCATAACATATCCAAAAACGAAGGCAATCGAAGCAACGATGCTACAGATATTTACGAAAAACGTTTCTCATAGCGTTACGCGTGAAACGCACCCTTAAGACAAATCTGCACAAACGTGTTCGTTAATTTTCACATGTCTATCTTTCTAGTTGAGGTTTATTTGCCATTAGGTCCACAGTGCAGGGATATTTCTATCTCGCACTCCTCTGAGATGCAAAGATAAGAATTTGTTATATCTGCATCCCTCTGAGATGCAAAGATAAGGTCTCGAGGGTTCATAGCGAAAAATCAAGAGTTCAAGTGATGATGGGTCAATAACCAAAGGACATTTTTAATGGTTGTTTATGGATGAAACTTATGAAATAAGAACAAACTACTCTGAATCTATTTTTACATAGATGAATGCATTTAAATATAATATTTTATTAATTAAGAATAAACCTCAACATAGAAAGATATAGGATTCCTCATGGCTCACTCGTGGAAGATCGGATATCTTTTCCTCGCGTGTTACAGAAAAACCTCGATCCTTCGTCGCTCGGTTTTTCAGTAACCCGCTTGGAAAAGATATCCTTATCTTCCACTCGGAGCCATGAAGAATCCTCTATATATCGTCTCGTGTATTTGTCTTTTACCGGCAATGGTCAGCTATGTCAATATTTTGAGCAATTCTGTTATCAGAAGTATGCAGCTGGTATCATTCTGTCGTCTCTGGCAGCCAGTTAACCCTCCTACAGTACACTGCGGTGCAGTCCGTAGTCCGTACTCTGTGCCGGCCGCTCCTGACTGACCTCCCCACCTCCCTGTGCCGACAGACACGACCCGCGGCCGGCCGGCCAGGACCGGTTCGCCTGCCGGCTGGGCCCGCACTCGGGCGACGCCGACTGTCTGGGTGACGGCGGCGGACTGCGCATCTACCTGCCGTGTGTGAGCGGCTCGGGCCTGGTGCCGGCCGAGACGGCCGCCGCCCTGCTGGCGCTCCGCGGCGCCGGCGTGCCGGCCCACTGGCTGCAGCCGGTGCTGGTGACGGGCGCCCAGTGGCGGGGCGCGCCGGTGGCCGTGCGGCTGCCGCGGCCGGCCGTGGCCGAGGCGCAGCTGCCCGCAGAGGTGGCCGACTGCCGGCTGCCGGCCGCCCACCTGCCCGCCGAGCGGCTCTGCGTGGCCGGCCTCTGCGCCGTGGTGCGCCGCGCTGTGAAGACGGTGGACGGTCTGCGCTGGCCGGACGGCGGCCACTACTGCCGCCGGGACGACAGCCTGCTGGGGTTCCGCCGCGGCACCCTGGCGCCGCCCGCCGACGCCTCGCTGTGGACGCGCTTCTGCGAGAGGGACGTGCCGGAGGCGCTGCGGGCCGCGCTGGCCGCCACACGGGGTCCGAGTGCAGCGGTGGGCGCCGGCACTGCCGGGTCCGTGAACGGCTCGGAGTCGGCCCACGTCCCGAACGGCTGTGACCACTCTGCCGAGGAGTTAGCTGCCGATGGCAAGGCGCCATCTGCTGGGTCAGATGGCGCTGTTGTCACCCCGCCGCCGGCCTCGGCCGACGCCGGCGGCTGCTCCGATCCAGTGAAGTTCACCGTTCCGGCGGAGCTGCTCCAGTTTGAGCACCACATGCACCAGCCACTGCGCGTGCACAACGTGTGGAAGCAGGACCAGGCGTCAGGCGGCACGGTGCGCGCCTGGGGCAGCGGCGACCACCGCACGGCGCTGCAGTGTGTGCGCCACACGTACGCCGAGGGCCACGTGCTGACCATCAGTGACCTGCTGCTGTACCCGTGTCTGCGCCTGCTGACGGAGGCGCTGCGACCGCACGGGCTGCGGCTGTCCGAGGCCGCGCCGGCCGTCAGTCAGTGGATGGCAGCCGTGGAGGCCGTCCCGGGTCTGGCGGAGACGTGGGAGGCGTGCTTCCCGCCGGAGCAGCCGAGCCAGCCGGGACCCCGTCTGGCGCTCAGCCTGCCGGAGGTAGCGCCGCAGAGCCTCTACAAAAAGGACCCGGCGCGCTACAAGCCCAAGAGTCGGCTGTTCACCGTACAGTCGGAGGTGGCTGCCGCCCTGGAGCGGCTGGAGGCGGCGCGCTTCGTCAGCCGCGTGGCGGCGCACCCGGGCAGCGGCCAGCTGCGCCTCGACTGGAGCGCGCTGCCGGCCGCCGCCAGCCCGGCAGAGGGCGGTCTGCCCGCCAGCCGGCTGGCCCGCAAACAGCACCAGCTCGAGAACCTGACCTGGCTGGCGGTGCGCGCCGCACGGCCCGGCGACACCATCGTCGACTTCTGCTGCGGCGGCGGCCACCTGGGCCTGCTGCTGGCGGTCCTGCGGCCAGACTGTCACGTGGTGCTGGTCGAGAACAAGGAGGAATCGCTGCGCCGCGGACAGGACCGCGCGGCGGCCCTCAACCTGACCAACGTCAGCCTCTATCAGTGCAACATGGAGTTTTACCGGGGCCAGTTCCAGCTGGGCGTGGCGCTGCACGCGTGCGGCGTGGCCACCGACCTGGTGGCCGAGCGGTGTCTGGCCGCCGGCGCCGCGCTCGTCTGCTGCCCCTGCTGTTACGGCGCCGTGCACGACTTTGGCTCTGTGCGCTACCCGCGCAGCGCGGCCGGCCGTCGCACGGGCGCGGCGCCGCGCGACTGGCTCGTGCTGGGCCACGCGGCCGACCAGACGCACGCGGACGGCTCGGAGAAGTCGCGCCAGGGCCGCCGCTGCATGGCGCTGGTGGACTCTGACCGGGCGGCGCACCTGCGCGAGGCCGGTTACCGCGTGCTGCTGACGGTGGCCGAGCCGGCCGACTGCAGCGAGAAGAACCACCTGCTGCTGGCCGTGCCGCCGCGCTGGGACGGCGACCACGCCCTGCTGGCCGCCGGCGCCGCCGCCGCCGAGCGGGCCGAGGCGGCCGCCGCCGACTGACCGCCGCCCGGCGTCAGCTGCGGGAACCCGCCGCCGCTGCTGCTGCCGGCAAAACTGAGAGACGCGTGAGCCGGGCGGCGGCAAACTGTGGGCGGTGATTCTAGGAGCGGCGTTACGGGGTATATTTAACGAAGTTTCGCCGCTGCTTTTCTAAGGCATATCTCGAGTTTGATTACACCATTGATTATTGAATCATGAAATGTTGTAATAAACATTGACGTTTTAAATTATTGGCATGTTCTTAATCGGTTTGGGTAAGCGCTACGTTCATTCAGCGCGATTCAAATGTGTTACAAACCTAGGTATTACGTAGTCGCGGCTCGCGAATATACATAGGTTATCGTCACTGAATCTATCGGTACATTCATTGAATAAGAAACGGACGGCGAGCCTGGGAAGGCAGCTTTCAGGACGATAAATTCCTCGGCTTTCACCAGACCCAGTGGCCAGTATGTAGATTACCGTTTGCCGTCATCTGGCAATCATTTATCATTTCAGTGCATTGGCTCAATGTGCCGTAATGTTCGGCGTACGGTGAATATTAGCCAAGGCACTGGACTTTGAAAGCTGCTACGCAAGTAATCATGGAGTGCATGAACGGCCACATTCCCGGCAAGCACATGCGTTTAACCGTTAGCTTCCAGTAAATATTTTACGTTTAGCTGGCAACGTTGGTGATCTATCCACGTAAGCACCACACACCAGAATAGTAAACAAATTAACTACGACGGAAACATTCTTGTTCTATTCTTGTTCTAACATTCAACAGAGCACCTGTGCATGATGTCATTCAGTCCTTCGCAGTGTGTAGTGGAACGGCACACGGCACCGGTCCGTCCCCAGACGTTGAGTACTGGAGTACCGGTACCGGTACCACCGGTGTGACACAACCGATACGGTGTATATTCGTTATTTGTTTGTACTGCCCCCCCCCCCCCCACCCCCTCCCCCAGTTCTGCCCATGCAATTACACCTATGTGCCATTCATCTTCATCGGGCTTGTGTATTTTGTGATCCAACAAAATTGGATTTATCGGCCTAGCCAGCTCCCACTTTCTCATTACATGCACCATATAGGGCTGTAGGGTGCACGCTTTGGTCGTTTCTTTTCGTCCTTCCCTGGTCGATGGCGGCAGCATTCATCAGCCGGAGACATTTGCTCGCGGTGTTTGCACGGCCATGACTGATAGCTCCGATGCCAATTATGAGTTCTGTACGATCACGTGCCCCCCGTCCGTTCAAGTGCTGATCCGGGCGTTCGTGCCCGCGTCAGACAGGCGTGCGGACGCGCTCATATCCACTCACGGCAGTTTTGGTGTACGTTTGAATGACGCGACCGGGTGAACTTATCCATCAAATTGCGCAAAAGATGATTACCCACCTGTAGATGCGTCCGTGGTGGTATATAGGGCCGGTGGTGGGTTCATCCGGTCACTACTGTGTAAGCCGTCGCCCTCCTGAGTGCCCTCCGCTCCGTCTGCTTGTCCCCGCCGTGTCAGTTACCCACGCTATCTGTTGCTCTTCCTCTATCCTCTGAGATGCGCTCGCCCGACTCTGTCCGCGGCCGGCCCGTAGCCAGCGTCTCTGCTGGTCTGTCGGCCGCCGACCCCTCCGAGTGGCTGCCGACTGACCAGGCCGCCCATCTGCCGACCGAGCCGGCCTGGCGCTCGACTAGGCCGGACGGCGCGGACGCGGTCGGCCGCTCGGCGCGCCTGCTGCTCGGCCTGCTGCGTCTGGCCGGTCTGTGGGGCGGCGCCGGCTGGCGGCCGCTGCTCTACACCGCCCTCCTGTACGCCGCCGCCTCGGCCGTGTGCGCGCTGGCCGCGCTGGCCGACCTCCAGCACGGCTGGCTGCTGCTGGAGGCCGGCCTCCACTGGATCAGGGCGTGCGTCCTCACCAGCTACTTCGGCGTGGGCATGGTGATCCTGTGGGCGGCGCTGACGGCCGTGTTCGTCAGCGGCCGCCGCCGGTACGCCGCCCTGCTGACTCAGCTGCTGCCGCTGCTGCAGGACGCCGCCGAGCTCCGCAACAAAAACGAGCCCGGCCCTCCGCCGTCCGTCTGGTACGTTTGGATCGTCGTGATCATGGCTCCCCTTGTATCAATACTTTCCAATATCTCACTGTACGTGGACACTTTCAGCCGCTCCGGGCCGGGCTCCCTGTACCAGGCGGCGCTGCTGATCCTGGTGACGGTCGTCTACTGCAGCCTCCACCTGGTCTCGGTGAAGTTCCTGCTGGCGGCCAGTCTGCTGGAGAGTGGCCAGGCGGCGCTGAACGCCACGCTGGCGGCGGCCGTGGCCCGTCGGGAGGGCGCCGACTCGGTGCGGCGGCTGCTGCGCGCGGCCGGCCTGCAGCGCCGCCTCTCCGCGTGCCAGGCGCTGCTGGCGTCGGCCGCCGCTGCCGAGCTGCCGCCCGTCATGCTGCTTGGCGTGCTGACCCAAATCCAGATGGTGGTGGCCGCCAGGGACATGTTCATGCTCGGCGCCGACCCGCTCTCGTGGCTGATGCTGGCCTCCTACTCGTGGGCGGCTCTGGTAGCGCTGGTCGGCCCGTGCGAGGCCGGCGAGCGGCTACTGGCGGGCCTGGCGCGCTGCCGCGACCTGCTGCTCCGGCTGGAGGATCTCCGACCGGAGCTGGCGCCGCGCCTGGAGCGGCTGCAGCGCGCGCTGACCGCCGACCGGGAGGTGGCCGCCGACCTGGGCCTGTACCGGCTGCAGCGCGCCACCCTGCTCAGCATCTGGTCGGCCATCATCACCTACATCATCGTCATGCTGCAGTTCATGGGTGACGCCGGCGACCCGAGCGAGGGCGACGCCGGTAGCTGGCCGACATGGGACAACTTCACACTCATGGAGCAGTGAGCGGCGGCTCTGAGGGACCGGTGGGACAGCAGCCAGTTGCGCGGCGAGCCTGACGTCGGCTGGGCGGCACCCTCACCAGTCACCCTTTCAGTGTTTGACGATTGCAGCTATCGTGTTATGTTGTTCTTGTTCTGCACTCTGCGGAACTCTGGTTATACCGGCAGTGTTCCTACACTTGCCTGTTCGCTGGCGATATGCTTGTCGTTTATTGTCCGGCAAAATGTCAGCTCTTGATCGACAGCCCTGACGGTGTCAAAAGTTATAAGTATACCTATTATAAGTTTTGTCTCTTGAATGCCCCATGTGCAATGTGCTTGTATGTTCTTATACCAATCGGTGCAGGTAGGCATTCGGTCTTTTAGGAATACTTAGGTAGGTACCTATACGGATACCTACCTACAATAACGACCAGTTATGTTATTATCTTGAAACGTGATTACCCGCTGTTATCATGAACATTTAGGATTTGGGGGCACACATTGGTCTGGGCGGCCCCGCTGATGCGTCGCCGGGGCTGGGCCCGTCACGATGGACTGGCCACCCGTGACCCAGTCCGCTGGCGTCAGGTGCAAGCCTGCCCCTCAAGAGTCAAGGCTATAGAACTCTCCTGCCCCTGAGGAGCAAACCCACGTCGGATGAGGGCGACCGTATTGGGCTTGGCGATGAAAGATCTGCAGCGGGATCGATCGATGCTGGCGTGAAGGAATTAGGAAGGATTTGTGCGTCTCGAGCAAGGCCCTAAATAAAGTCCGTGTTCGGTAGTATGGGACAGGGGGAGTGGAGGTGGATCGAAGCGCATTCAGGCGACATCTATAACAGAATAGCTGGCGTCAATGCTGCTAGCGTCATCTAGCAGCAGTGCGTAAAAGTACAAGTAATAGTGATGACGTTTCACTCGGTTGCAAAGTCTATCAAATATACTCAAAATTTTGCTTCAAATTGCTTTAAGTGTTTTTAAAGTGTAAAATGAACGTATTTTAGCAGATCAGTATCAAAACAAAAACAGCATAATTTGTTGTTTTAGTAATCATGATCATCTCTACGTCTTTCTTTCCGGCTTGTGATCCGATCGTGGTAGGTTGTATTTCTGTTCCTCGTATTGCCATTTTTGGATTTACGCTTTTGTTCCATTCATTTTGCAAATTAAGAGCTTTTCTTCAACTTTATTCCATTCGTGCAGTGCCTCTTAATTGCTTATTTTCTCTAGGCTATTGCCCTTCATGAAGCTTCATGGCTGTAGTTTGTGTGGGCTGAGGCCTACTTCAGGCTCAGCAGAATATTCTATCGGGTGTGACACCGCATGTTTGGTGACGTCACAGACCTTGGGCGGCAGTGTTTTGTTGAACAGTCCAGCACAATATTCTGGTGGCCAGCAATACGCAGCCTGTGGTGAAGACCTTAGGTTGCCCTCACTCAAACAAAAAGTATCAGTCGGGGAAACTATGGCAAAATCTGCTATTTTTAGCAGTCTGCTATTTTTGACAGAAATCTGCCAAAAAAGGGTACGCATGTGACATCGTACCCAAATATAGCAGATTTGGGTACGGCCCCATACAAAAGCAGATCTACACCCTAATTGAAGCAAATGTGCATCAAATGCCTGGCAGATTCATGATGAGAATAGTGCTGAGAGTGATCTCTGCTATTGTTGTTCAGATCCGACTATTTTCAAATTCATTATTTGAAAATAGTCAGATCTGAACAAAAATATCAGAGGACATTCTCAGCACTATTCTAATTATGAATCTGCCAGGCATTTGATGCGCATTTGCTTCAATTAGGGTGCAGATCTGCTTTTGTATGGGGCCGTACCCAAATCTGCTATATTTGGGTACGATGACGTTACATGCGTACCCATTTTTGGCAGATTTCTGTTAAAAATAGCAGACTGCTAAAAATAGCAGATTTTACCATAGTTTCCCCGACTGGTATATCATTTGATGCGCCTGAACCAGGGGAATGTAATGGTGCCAACATCGCCCTGTGGCATTTTTTTTTTAGGCTGTTGATCCTTGCCTTTGGCCACTTGACCTGACTGGAGGTCAACAGTTGACCTGAGACTGTAATATCGTGAACCAGTTGCTGCATTTCGTAATGGTCTAAACAGTCATTTTTTCCACAAGGCCCTCAACTCCATCAGGCAAAACGGGGGTCGTATAGCCCCCTTCCCCCATCGGCTGGTTCTGATGTAGAAACTAATAGGTCTGGAGAAGGTTAAGCCTGAATAAAGAAGCAATTTAAAATGAAGCAACATCTACAGTTATTATCATCCAAATTCCTTAGTTACACACAGTGAAGTGTACATTCAGATTGAAACTCGTTTGTAAGATGAATCAAAATGCTTGATGGTTGAACTACCATTTCTTCTTTTTCAGATACATAGCTGCAACCATGGTGGCCCAGAAGAAGCAGGTATGTCTGATCTCTCATCTTTTGACCTTTTAATTTTAACTGCATGGTATGGTGCATGGTGATTAGTAGGTACTCTGCCAAAGTCTCCAGTCCCTAATTGTCGACATAAAATGAGACATTTCATTGCATTCCCTCAGAGGAGCCTGGTGTTTCCGTGGAAGTTTGAATGCCCACATAATGATGTGACCTGACTCCCCTCTGTGTTGTATATTGCAGAAGAAGGCCCTGGAGTCCATCAACTCCAGACTGGCCCTGGTGATGAAGTCTGGCAAATACTGCTTTGGCTACAAGCAGACGCTGAAGCAGCTTCGCCTGGGCAAAGCTAAGCTTGTTATCATTGCCAGCAACACCCCTGCCCTTAGGTGAGACTGAGAAGTAGACCTTCAGCCCATGCCATGGGTCTGAACGTCTATGGAGAAGTCTCAAACAACACGCAAAAGCCATACTGTATCTTGCAAGGCTACCTATTTCAATTAGCAAATTTAGAATTATAAGAGAATCAGTATGGCTTTTGTCATTGTAGGAATGGTACCCATTTTTTTAAGAAATAGAATTCACAAATGGATTTTGCTTAGTCAGTAATTGATAATAATTAAACTACTACTACTACTACTACTAGTAATAATAATAGTAATAATACTAACAATAATAATTGTACCAATAATAGTAATTATTTCATGTCTTAATAGGCATATAGTGCCATCAAATTTCAAGTTAATCGATTTTTTAATAATTTTATGCACAGGTATTTCAGGGCATAGGGGTGTCCCTGACTGCTAGTTATTTGTTCATTATTCACTCTGCGCTGGATTTCGCAGGAAATCTGAGATCGAGTACTACGCAATGCTGGCCAAGACGGGCGTGCACCACTACAATGGCAACAACATCGAGCTGGGCACCGCCTGCGGCAAGTACTTCCGCGTGTGCGGCATGGCCATCACGGACCCGGGCGACTCCGACATCATCCGCTCCATGCCCGAGGGACAGTAAATACACGGACGCAGTGACGCACGCCGGCTTTTGAATGGGGAGAGAGGCGGGAGGGATCGGTGGGCTGTCTGCGCGGAAACGGACAGAGTGCGGCCTGATGTAGTGGAAGGAGTCGCGGTCGTTGTTCGCGTAGCCGGCTGGTGACTCGTGGCGAGGTTACAGGGTTCATCACAGTGCACACGGCAGTAAGGTTGCTGACCTATTGAAAGCCCTTTCAACACAGCATTACTTACCCCGCCGCTGTACAGACTGGCGAGGCCGCGTGCTAAGCTGCAGGGCAGAAGACGTGCGTGAAAGCAATACTGTATCACTTAAAAACCCAGCCCTGTTACGGTCATCTGTTTTACTGCGAGCACTCCTGGACTTTCCGCACACCTCGGTGAAGTGCCTCTCAGTCTCGTCCATTGGAACCTGTTTCGAATAGCGCAGACCTACATGGCTTCAGATCGGTCGGTAGGTACACTGCTAGCGATAGGGGCCCTGTTTCACCGGTGATAGCAGCACGCTGCTATCACACGTGTCAAATTGGGTTTCCATGGAAACATCAACAAACTATGCCGTCGTCAATCTGTGTGATGTCATCAATTATTGCTGCTAGCATCTTCACGGCCGTGCGAATGTATCAAACGCATTCAACGAGACAGCAACTCTGTTCCAAACGTAGCTATGAAAAAGCTCACGGATTACACGAAACGTCATTAGTGTGACGTCATCACATTACGTCAGCTCGCGCAATTTGATAGTAGCGTGCTGCTATCACCGGTGAAACAGGGCCCTGGTGTGCGGTGCGATATGCTTGGTGAGATGGACGATATTGTGCTGAACGGGCCTCTGCCCAGAATGGTCCGGGAGCGGTCGACTAGTGCTGCTGACTACACGAATCACGATGAAAGCGCTGTCGGGTGTGTTGCTAGGCATTTCAGCAATTCGTAGGGGACCGAATAACAGTTAAAGCCTCTGAATTATGATCGATGAGTGGGTGACTGAGAGCGGCCAGCAGACCTCGGGGTGGTCGGACCACGTACGACCTCTGCTCTGAGGGTCTCGTCCGGGATGTGATGGGTGGTGATGTTAAAATGTAGGTGGCGCTAGTGTACCATGGCAGCCGGGATTGCTCTTGAGCGAGGCAAGATTACTTTACCAATAATGCGAGGCACTCCCCCTTCATAGAAAAAACACCAACCAATAAAGCGAGGCACTCCCCCTTCATAGAAAAAAGAACTGATTGCTCGCCATCCGACTTATTGATCTCCAGCTATCACTACGCTCCGGTTAGATACACTAGATGATGGCATATCCGCCAATCTGCTGATAGATAGACGGACACGATGATGGCCGAGGTCAGACGAGGCGGAGAGGGTCAGCCTTGCTAAAAATTCGGGATTTCAGTCGTCAAAATTGCGAGAAATCGACCTCTGAAAGCGAAGGCTAGCGTTATCTTGAAGCATGTCTGCGCACACATGAATTCACGAATTCCTAATTGCGAAGATCATGACCAAACACCGGCACATCTTGTGAACTAAGGAAAAGTGCGATTGCTCATCTCAAGGGTTCTGCCAGGATCATCCCAAGGACACCGAGCAACCGATATAAAACCGTAATGGCAAACATACGAGCGCAGTTCATCCCTAGCTTCCTCCCCTGAAATGACCTAGGATGCTAACCATATGCTGGGTTTGAAACCACATGGGCAGTCGTGACAAGTTCGGCATCACAATACTTATGTATTCGAGTTTGTACACATAACATGGTCATCCGTTAAAACCACGATCACTTCCACGATCTGACGTGGAATAGCACAGGCCCGGGACGGGATAAAATGGACATGCGCGCGCGGATGACCGTTAGAAATTGCTTTCCGAGCAGACAGACTGAACTTAACATCACAAATATAACACGGCTCATAGAAAACGTAAGATAATACGATGATGCGTCGCGGGCATGGGGAGCGGTGTAGTGGCGGCGCCCTCGCCGCTCGGGGGAGGGGGGGGGGGACACTGGCGCCGCTAGTCGGCCGACGCCGCCGGCGCGCCGCCATCATCCGAGGAGCGAGTCCGCTTGGCGCGCCGGCCGGGCGAGTCCTCGGCGGCGGCGGCGGCGCGCCGCTTAGTCCTGCCCGGCTCGGGGCTGGCGCCCGTCTCGGGCTGCTCGGCCCGCCGCCGGCGGCGCCGCCCGGTCGGCTCTGGGCTCGTCCGGTCGGCGGGCTCCGGCTCGGCGGCCGCCGGCGGCTCCGGTTTGTCGGGCGGCGGCGCCGGCTCCGGCGGCGAGCCGCCCGCCGTCACTGCCGTCCTGGGCTCCGGCTCAGCCGCCGGCTCCTTCACCGGCTCCGGCTCCGGCTCCGGCTGCTCGCCGTCCGGCTCCGCCTCGGGCTCGGCGTGGCCGTTGAGCGCGCTGGCGCTGGCGTCGTCGGCCGGCTGGGCGGACACACCGTTGGCGCTGGGCGCGGCCGCCGCCTGCGCCTTGGCCTCGCGCAGCTGCTGCTGCAGGTGCAGGATGGTGCTCTGCATGCCCTCCATGTCCTCGTCCAGCTCTTGGACGAGCTCGTCCATCTCTGCCGGCACACGGCGGCGCAGTCAGAACAGAGCCACATCGGTACACTCTGGGCAGTCAGAACAGGACCACACGGGGAGAGGACTCATTTATCTTTGCCGGTACACGGCGGCTCGGTCAGAACAGGGTCACACCCGGCACTGGAGATGGCACATCGTAATCTGCAAACCAGCTCACCAATTTCTACATATGCGTCATGGCACACGGTCACACATAATTACTTTCTATCCTAGAGTTATCAGGTAGGTAAATTGGTAACGTACTGATTATAAGTAAACAATGCTAGAAAGAATATCAGTTTAGTTGGACATAATTTAAAGACTACACCAAAAAGCGGGAAAACAAACATTCCTATAAATCGTATACAGATCCCTTTAATAGGTCAAACGAACTCTCCCATCATGACGCTGTAAGTCCTGAATAAGTCAAACCGATCCTGTGGTGTGGCCAGTTGAAAGTAGCTAAATCAGCATGGACGCCACAGAGACACCGTGCCCGTCCTTGGATGACAGATAAGCTACTATATGAATACCAGATTCTGCAGACTGCCGGATGACGATAACCAGAAGCATATTCTGGAACTCACGAAGTGAGCAAATGTACCATAGCAAATGCAGAGCAACACGACAGCTGAGGAGAGCAATCATACGGGTTATGGCACAGAGCATAGACTCCTTTAAAAGGGGTCTATGCACAGAGCCACCATACGGGCACGGTCTCCTGGCGGCGTGCTCACCTGACTGGGCCTTTTTCATCTCCTCGGTGAGGTTGCGCTGCAGCGCCAGGTCCGTCTCCAGCTTGGCCAGCTTGCCAGAGGCCACCACCTTGCCGAGCTCCTCGTTCTCCTGGTGCAGCAGCCGACACTTGGCCATCAGACGCTTGCCCGTTTGGCTGTAACGCAGCGGGGTGGGCCGGCGTCAGAGGCCGGCCGCGGCGACACGCGCGCACCGCACGGGGGGTTACACCGGGCGCCACTGACCCACACAGTCACACACGGACAGTGACCCGCTCCCTGCGGCTGCGCTACGGCCCGCACCCCTCTGAAAACACGGCACACACAGGTGACCGGCGCCAGCGGCAGCAGCTATGTGTGTGAGGCGGCAGCTCAGAGTGTGCAACACAAAGACGCGGGTGAGGCCGGGCGCCATCAGCGGCGGCTACTCACCAGCCTGCCCGGGGCGGGGCAACGTCAACCGGCGGCCGGCCGGCCGACCGGGCCGCGCCGCCACTCTCAGAGCACACTTAGCATTACGAACGGAGGCCCGCCGTGTGGCCATGTCAGGCTGGGGCGCTGAGGCCCAGGGGGACGCCGCCGCTGCTGTCGATCTCTCAGTAGCTGCTGCTGTTGATGTGGGATGACCGCCACTTTCCACAAATGAACTCGGCAAAAGCTGGCGCAAGGCATAACTCGCCTTTCAGGAGCACTGCGTTTCAGGAGCACTGCCCTGCCGGCGCTCGCCGCGACTCGGGACGCTGAAGAACCGCGGACACTCCGCCGACCGCTGCGCTGCCATCTCATGCACGCACCGGCCGCGCGCTCTCCGACCAGCCAGCCGGCCGCACGATCTCTGACCTGCCAGCCGGCCGCGCGCTCTCCGACCTGCTAGCCGGCCGCACACCCCGCCCACCGGCCGCCGACGGCGCACCACGCGATCAGCCGAGCACCGCGCACACCGCACCACCGAGCCAGCACCAACGCACCACCGCACGCTCCGCCGCGAGCACCACCGACCAGCACTGTCCCCGAGCGCGCGAGCACGACTTTCGATACCCTCTCGGGGCACTGACGCCGTCCAACGGCGCCATGGGCTCCGCGGCGAAATTCGCTCACAGGTGGATGCACGCAGGTGCCTGCAATGGGCAGGTGAAGGAGTTGGCAGACGCTGGGCGGGCGGCTGACGTCCCCCGGCAGAAGACGGACCTCCGTCACTTGGAGAGGCAATGCGAGGCTGCATAGATCGTGACACCGCTGACCTTCCGGTCGGCCAGCAGGCACTGCTGCCGGTAAACAGCACTGCTACCCGGCACTGCGTGCGCCCCGCGACACAAGCGATCCTCGCGCGCCACCAACGCCTCTGGTACGCCACAAAAGCCGCCAGCGCACCACCAACGCCGCTCGCCTCGCGCGCATCTCGCCACTGCACCGGGACCTGCCAGCGCGCGCACACCGCTGCCTGCGAGCCACCGCGCGCGTCTCTGAGCACCGGCTCCGCGGCGGAGCGCGGATCCGCTCCGTGCACCGCTCTCGCGCTATCACAGGAGCCACTGAGGCTCGGAGATCTACCCCGGCGGGGCGCTTTCTGGCGGCAACTCGTGGCAATGGCTGTAAATGTGGCTGCGGTTAAATAGGCGCCATCGAAGCAGACAGGCAAGAGGACGTAAGAAGACCATTCAGACTCACTCATCCAGTCGCCCACCAGCCATTCACGCCACCACACGCATACCCATGCTTACAGAAATAACGCGCGAAGGCCCCAAACGGCTGTAAACGTTTGACAGTATCGGTGGCGAGTTGTGACACTAGGCGACAAAACAAGTAGACGGTCACCAGCTGACACCAGGTATTAAACATATTGTTGAGAGACCCCTGACAGAAATGTCGACGTTTGAATATTCAGGCGACTCATTTATACCCTGGGAAGTTGACGGGCGAAGTTACGATGCTTAAGCTCGAGATAAGCTACAAAAGATCAGTAAATGGTTCTTAACAAGCATCGTGTTAAGCAATGTTTTTTTTAACATTGTAGCCCTAAGATGTTCGTCTTTACGTGTGTTTCACTACTTCCAAAAATGCTGGTTGAAGAAACTAGTTTTTTTTTTAAGAAGTTAAGTTGAAAATTAATACCGCAAAAGAAACGAACTAAACATTAGGCGAAAACTGGTTGAATAACAAAATGAATTCACAAAAGCAAAGTCAACAAAACTTAAACGAATAACTAGTACAGTATGCATGCCACAATCACAGCAGGATAACAAACCTAAACGGATGAGGATTATTGGCCATATAAACAGCAATTGGCACCTTAGGCCATGTCTACCCAGGTGAACCCACAGCTCATAAACTAACATGAACCGACTGTGCCCCACACACAATGCATAATTCAAACCTAGGCGCATTCCAGAATCACCGAATGAAAGACTCGTTACTACACTCAGTCGGCTAGGCCGGACGTTCCTATCACAGTCATGCAGCAGCTGCTCTGGCGGGCCCCGCGAGCGTCCGTGTGCGGTCGTCCCCAGTCAGAGGGGCGCGGCCTCGGACACGGCGCCGCCGGCCCGTGGCTGCAAATGTCAGTCGCTCGCGCGGGCGGGCGCAGGCACATCTTGGGGAGCCGAGCGCGGGAATAGCGGCGAGAGAGCACACCTGTCCGGGGTGAACTTCCATGCCGACAGTTCGCTCTGAGTCTCCTCCAGTTTGGCCTTGGTGTCACACAGTTCCCGTTTTAGTTTCTCTATGATAAAGTTCACTGCCGGGTCCAGAAGCAGGTTCCGCACGGCAGAGTTGGCGCTGGACGACTTCATCTCGCTGATCTGGTTCTGAAACGAACAAACAACGCATGTGTGAACGATAATATACAGTAGTTAGTCGGCAAATAAAATACAAGATCGTCGAATAATGGGGAAAGTGGTTATAATAAAACACCAGGCCCTTTCTAAGAAGAGCAATTGCGATTATCAAACCCTAAAAATTCAGTGCATTTTGTCCGTTGCAACCACAAATCGGACAACGAATGAGATGAACGCTAAAGCTTAAAAACCGTCACTCTTCTTATGGCTGTTACCTAACTGGCACCGATAAAATCGTTAGAATAAAAATGGCACACACGTAAGACATAATAAAACCTGAAATAAAGCATGTCAAGGCTTCGAAGCTTCATGTGAATGAGCTGACATTTCACTGATGTTGTAAAGGTACCGTGTACTGGCCACACACCCGTCCCGTTGGCCCGTTGGCCATTTCCACCCCCCCCCCCCGAAATATGGAAAGTGCTGCTGCACTGGGCACCTGCTGACAGTGTCATGTGTATTGCCCTGATCGGGGAGAATTATAACTCAATGAACGCCGTTTGCGGCCAACGGCGGAGCTGAGAGGAACCCGACAGGGACGATGGGTCTAGCTGATGTGGCGCTGGATCCCCCCCCCCCGCGCGCGGCAGTGGCCGCCCTGTCTGTGTCCCTGAGGGGTGGCCCGCACCCCGCAGTGGCCGCGCCCGCCCGGCACAGGGCAGCTGATAGCGCCACTGACGGATGCGGCAACTGGGATAATTGGCAGCTGACGCGCCGCAGACAGCCACGCCTGCAATGCCGCACAAACCGGCCCAGGTCGGGAACTCATGACAGCAGCTGGGAGGCCGGCACATGATGCTCGACTGTCCAAGTGTCAAGTGTCGAGCAATATTTCAGGACACGGTGTAATTTGACCACGGCGTGCCAACTCTGATCAATCAGCCAGCCCGGTCTGTCCGAGACGAGCACTCACCATGTAGTCCTGCAGCTCCTGCTCTTTGGCATTTAATCTCATCACCATGAGGTCCTCCTTCCTCTGACTATCGTGGAGGGCCGTCTGCAGTTTCGCCTCCAGATCTTTCACTGCAATGGAAATAGATAATAATCATATTCAGTAGCACACTCCCATTTTAATTTCCCATTTTCGACTCCCATTTTATGTTCATATTTCTTAGGATAAGGTTGGATACCTATAGGTGTGCTACCTAAGAACGGCTCTTAAGTATACGCAGCTGCTTTAACATTGTTATTGAGAACAATTATCTAGTTTAAATATACTTAATTCACATCCAATCAAACTGGCCATATGTTATTCGAAGTTCTCTTGAGCCAAAGTAATCAAGCTTCTACAGAAGCACTAAAAAAAAATGAGACAATTGATTTTCAGTCAGTACCAAGACTGACGAGTTGACATTTATTTAGTATAAACAAGAATTAAAACAGTTGCACTATTTAGAGAGGACAAGCAGTCACCAAATCATAGCCCACCTTCTGCCAGATGTTTTTGCTCCAGTGAAGTGATGTACTTCTCCTGCCTCTTCCATATCTTGAGCAGAGCCTCCTTGTTGATGGACATGAGGTCGTCCTCGGAGATCACGACTCTTTTGACGTCGTTCCCGTCATCTCCCATATTCATCAGCATGACAAGGTGATGCCACCTGAAACCAAACCACGGCTGATGATTCAGCCACTCCAACTCGGCCCACAGAGCAGCTGAGCAGCTGGTCAGTGGCCAGACAGAGCTCTGTTCCGGTGCTATATAGGTAACCCCAGGTCTCGAGACAAGGCATGCCGGGTTACGACTGTTTTTTTCTTCTTCAGGAAATTCCCTCATCTCTGGCATGAATAGTTACAGCTTTTGTTTTAAAGAAAAATCAAGAAATTTAGTGTGAATGGATGAGGGGGGGGGGCTTTAGGCCCGGGGTGCCACGCTACTCGTAAGCCGTGCTTGTTGCAAATGACACTACAGACACACCACCTGACCTCGCCCGTGCCCGGTTCACCAGTGATATTTCTAATCAAAAGTGTGACGAATGCAGGTAATTGGTAACACAGTCCTCCTGGGTCTAGCATGGCCCCTCTCGCTAGGTGTCAGCTGGCTGAATATACACTCAAAGTACACTGTAGAAACGTGGCTCAAACGACATTGACTTTCCTGGCTGCAAACTTCCTCCAATCAAGTAAAAGACTGATGCCTTATCCACTAGGACACATGAAAGACAAAAAACAACTCAAATTTAGCCAATAGGATGCACATTGGGCCAGTACACTGCAGTAGGTCGGCCCATACATTCAGTACAAGTTCAGCCAAGGAAACCTCAGACAGTGAATGTTCAAGGTACAGAAAATGACAATGTAAGACATTCAGGATCCACCCAGGCTGTAGTCATGAGAATACCTTAACATGTTTGACCACTACCTAAGGGTCAATAAAGAAGCTGTATGGATAAGACCTGGTCACCAGGTACCTACTTCATAAGTAAGTAATTTAGGAGGCAATACTAATTTTTACACTTACACTTACGATGTACGAGATTTAGAAGGCCACTTGGCCTTTGACTCTTATTTTATCGAGCTCCTTGACTATGTCACTTCCTCATTGTCATCATACCACACTATGTCACATCATTGATGTGAATGGTGTATTGGAGGTGGGACCAGTGGGCGTCGAGCTTGGCTTTGAAGGCATTCAAGGAGCGAGATGAAACAACCGATGCTGGTAGGGCGTTCCAGTCGTTTACGACCCTGACTCCAAGAGCGAGTCTTCTCGTTCTTGTTTCAGCCCTCGGTTTCCTCAATTTCCAGGCGTGGCCTCTGGTGGGACCAGCGGCAGCTGGCGTGCTAAACAGCTCCGGATCCCGGTCGACTCCACCGTGCAGCAGCTGGTATATCGCGATCATATCTCCTCGTCGCCTCCTGTAGTAGAGTGACGGCAGACCTAGACGTCGGAGCCTCTCAGTGTACGGTAGGTTCTTGATCGCTGGTATCAACTTGGTAACTCTTCGTTGTACCCTCTCCACTCGTTGATCTGCTCGACTGAATGGGCCCCAGACAGAGTAGCAATACTCCAAGTGTGGTCTGACCAGTGTTTTGAAAAGGGCTGGGAGCGTTTCTGCGTCGACGGATTCAAAAGATCTGCGAATCACTGATAGAACACGTGTGGCCTTTGACACCGCAGCTGCAGCGTGCTCCCGAAACTTCAACTCACTATCGACCAGGACACCAAGATCTTTCTCAACGGTGGATTCTTCAACTGCGCATCACCCATGGAGTACATCTGACCTTCGCTGGCCCTTCCAATGTGCAGAACCCTACACTTTTCTACATTGAAGTGGAGCTGCCACGTCTGACCAGTCGATGGCTACGTTCAAGTCGGCCTGCAACCTTTCAGCGTCTGACGAGCTACTCAGTGGACGGTAGATTTTGGTG
Source organism: Amphibalanus amphitrite (assembly GCF_019059575.1). NCBI lineage: Eukaryota > Metazoa > Arthropoda > Thecostraca > Balanomorpha > Balanidae > Amphibalanus > Amphibalanus amphitrite. Next base: position 493,979 of record NW_024881867.1, read on the forward strand.
TCGTCTGCAAACATCTGTATGTTGCACTGCACAGCATCAGGCCAGTCTGCAAAGTATGGCTTGCAGGTCGACGAGGCGCACCGGCCCAAGTTCAAAATCCGCACCAATCCTTCAAACAGGGGCGGGAAATCCGCACCAAAGCCGGCCGAGAGTACAAACAATCCGCTCCGAACCCGCACAAGAGACCAGTTGAAAGCCGCACTGACCTCAATTATTGAGATGAGCCACAAGCCTGCCCTCTCAGTGGTATGAAAGCGAAACGAGAAATAACTGCACTGCAAGACTAGAACAAAAAGCATGTCACGCCAATACAAGAACCCTATCCGGTACTTGCCCTTGGCGATTCATCCAGAGTGATTATTGTGCCATGTCCCATGGTTACCCTGATGATGTCGACTGTCGACACTGCCATTTAGCTAAACGGCTTGACAACTTGTGAAGGCCCCAGTTATTGAAATAGAAATATGAACGGCAAGAAGTGGGATCATCGCATGCATGCATTTTCGGCATTTCTCCATCGGTCATCAGCTGTATCGAACAACAAATCTGATAGGCAAGTCATTCACGGCGGATTTGACTATACTTAGCGGCCTTGGCCGCGGCAAAGTCGTGGGCCTGAAGTCTCAAGGCCTGCCATCAGCCATGCACATCTCGCCCTACCTGCCACCGAGTGACGCCGCTAAACCCTTACATGAGCCGAGCGCATCTCGTTTACGATTGCTGCAGAGTGCAGAAAGCAACAAAATCAGATTCTTTCGACACAACCTATTAGCTGCGCCGACGAACACACACGATAGAAAATTGTTCGCATTTGACTGTTTGAAGCGGCGAGCGGTGATTTTCTGGCCCTCCTATCAGTCGTACAAATCTTGAATCCCTCTCATCTGCCGTGCTCATCTCTCACACTCTACCACCGGCGCCTCACAGATCGGAGCGGTACGTTTCATGTTGAAACAGTGTGAAGAGTGCGAACTTGCGGGCCACACACGTGATTGATGGCCCCACGTGCACTAGTGGTGTCAATCGGAACTTGAATCTTCGGAATTCCGATTTCGTCCAATGTCCAATTCGGAATTCGGTTGGACAATGGCAGCAGGCATTGGACAACTTTGGACAATTGCTTGCTACACCTCAACATTTTTTAAAAAGTAGTCGTGTTTAACATTGATTTGCTATTAGAAAGCTCAGCTTTCGATATGATTAACACTTTTGAGCTTGTAACGGTACATGAAAAGCAAATTAAATAACAGTGTTGAGTGTAAACTATTGCGTAGGTGTCGGACATCTTTGGACAAATGACTGGCTTGGACATTTTTGGACGGACAATCGACGTAAGCATTGGACATTGGACGGACTTTGGACATACGTTTTCTGAAATTGACACCACTAACGTGCACCAGCAGTCCGTCCTGACCACCGCACACTCATTAAAGGGACCCTCCCACCTTAAAAAAAGTTTATGAATTGGCATGAAAGTGATGTCGCTCGGTTCAGAAAGAGCGAAAACGAATATCTACCAAATTTCACCGAAAAATATTCACCGGTTTTCAAGATATTAGACTTTTACTTTTGTTTACTTTTTGGGATCTCCGCTGTTCCAAGCGACTTTATTTAAAAGTGCGGCATTTGTTGCGCGCAACGCAGCATATACCACCGCGTGCTACAAAACGTTTTAGTCAAACATTTAACGGACGTTCGAAAGCCTGATGACGTCATCAGATTCCCGTAATGGTTAAGAGATAGGGACCACGCTGGTCCCACCCTGCAAGTAAAGGGAAGAAATTTCTTGAACACCATAAAGCTGCGGGGGTTGCGACCAGGATAAATGGTGGTTTCTGAGCCTGGCCGCAAACTTGGCTATCTCAACTCAAAACTAATGTTAAGGTGGGAGGGTCCCTTTAAGACCAGAGAGCACAATGAATTACCTACGTGATGTCAAACTTCAAAGTTCCAACAGTTTTTTCGATTTTCATCTATCTTATCAGGTCTGTTGCGTCCGTTACTAAGCCAATGCCGCAATGCACTTCATTAAATTTGCGCCGCACCAGGCCAAATCGGCACCGCACCGCACCAAATCCGCACCAGCTGAACAAGCCTGCACCGAGATCTCGTCGAAATTGCCATACTTTGCAGACTGGACATCAGGAACGCCATTCACGTAGATTACAAACAGCAGTGGCCCAAGCACGGATCTGTAGCTCCACTCTTGACTCCACTCGTACTCCACTCTTGACAGGTGCCCAACTGGACTAATCATGTAATATATTTATTATTTTCAAGGCATATCAACATATCATTTATAAAAATCTTACACTTTTATTAGATTGCCTGGCATTCAGATTCACAATAGCTCCTGCTCCAACAAAATACTTAATACAGAGTTAGTCTCACAAGTTAGATCTTAATATCGGACAATGAGTAATGAAATTTATGGCTATTTACCCTGCACCAAATTGTAGCTCATTTTAACTTCTGTCGGCTTGAATAACCTACCTTATCGAACGTTCATAAAGTTGGCTTCAAATTCGGATTCGGATTCCAGCACCACATTCGTGGAAAAAATGACAAAAACAGACCCCTCAGAATCGATTTAAATTTACAGGATAGATAGAGCAGGACATGCTCATTATATAAATAAATCATTTAGGCTTGGCACCCCCTAAAAACTGAGAAATCTTAGGTCAAAGTTCAAGGTCATTCTCGGCGGACCCTTTGGATTCTCGTAAAAATTTGCACACCTATAGTCCGCAACAAGCTGATTTCAAAAATATCAGTATCTTACTTTGGCAAGCAGCACGAACTGATATATAATAGGTCAAAGGTCAGAATCAAGGTCACGTTTGTGTAATACAGGAAGTAGAAGTGACCTCGTGGTCAGGTGAGAAAAAAAGGACCCCTTAGATTTCTATATATTTTTGCTCAATGATGTAACCTGTGTCAACAATTCTACTGCTAATTTTTCTCGTTTTGGCAAGGTCAAATTACGGAGAAATGACGGGTCAAATGTCAAGGTCATTTTGAGCGGACCCTTTTGATACACATATAACTTTTTATGCCAATACAGTTTTTGATGCTGATTATTATTCTGTGCATTATTAGGCTTGGCAAGCCTCAAATTACTTTCAAATAATTAAATAATTTAACATATAATTTGCCTATCCCAACATGGCTACCGTGCGAGCACGTATCAAAACCTTGATAAAAATAACAAATCGAAAATCTGAGGAACGCGATTTGACCTTGGACGTGCCCCGTGCAAGTGCACTGGCCTTAGGCGTGCTGAAGAACTTGATTTGGTAGGTATAGTGTGCTTTGGTGTGGGTTATTGTAATTCTAATCTATTGCACGTTGCCTGATTTGCGACACAACTTAGTTGTAAGTAGTGTCAGTGTCGCAAGTTGACCATACCTTGGGGAGGAGGTCACAGGTCATTCGGGTCATTGTCTCGAAATTTACGTGGTACGTGTAAAATTGTTTAAACCTGAGATCCTGAAAATTTTATTGCAATCTGTTGCTGCTATTGCAAGTTATAGAGCTTGAACTCACAGGTCGTCTATGAGGCCTCCATCCATGCCAGCGAGAGTGTTGAAAATGGTGCATAATATATTATTTCATTCGGGTATTCAGGGATTGGAAGTAGCCTAACACCATTCCAGCAACTACTGACAAATCCAGAAAGGCGGCCTTGGATGTTGCAAGGGTCATCCCCCAAAAATTCTCCCGATTCCAAAAACGTGTCCCAGATGACACCCATGACCTCCAATGAGCTCTGTGATGACCCCAAGTTGACCTCTGTTACCTGATGTGTCCCAGATGACCTCAGTGACCTCCAATTGAGCTCTCTGATGACTCCAATCTGACCTCTGTGACCTTAGGTTCCCAGATGACCTCCAATTGAGCTCTCTAATAACCCCACGTTGACCTCTGTGACCTGACATCTCCCATATGACCTCTGTAACCTCTACGTGGCCTCTATGATGACCCCAAGTTGACCTCTGTGAGCTGATGTGTTTCAGATGACCCCCATGATCTCCAACAGAGCTCTGTGATGACCCCAAGTTGACCTCTGTTACCTGATGTGTCCCAGATGACCTCAGTGGCCTCCAATTGAGCTCTCTGATGACTCCAAGCTGATCTCTGTGACCTGACATGTCCCAGATGACCTCCAACTGAGCTCTCTGATAACCCCAAGTTGACCTCTGTAACCTGACATGTCCAACATGACCTCTGTAACCTCTAAGTGACCTCTCTCATGACCCCAAGCTGACCTGTGTGACCTGACGTGTCCCAGATGACCTCCGTGACCTCCAATTGAGCTCTGATGACTCCAAGCTGACGTTTGTGACCTGATATGTCCCAGATGACCTCCAATTGAGCTCACTGATGACCCCAAGTTGACCTCTGTGACTTGACTTGTCCGAGATGACCTCCGTAACCTCCAATTGAGCTCTCTGATGACCCCAAGTTGACCTATGTGACCTGACATGTCCCACATGACCTCTGTGACCTCTAAGTGACCTCTTTCATGACCCCAAGCTGACCTGTGTGACCTGACGTGTCCCAGATGACCTCCGGGACTTCTAATTGAGCTCTGATGACTCCAAGCTGACCTCTGTGACCTGATATGTCCCAGATGTCCTCCAATTGAGCTCACTGATGACCCCAAGATGACCTCTGTGACCTGACGTGTCCCATATGACCTCTGCGACCTCTAAGTGACCTCTCTGATGACCCCAAGCTGACCCCTGTGACCTGACGTGTCCAAGATGACTCCCATGATCTCCAACAGAGCTCTGTGATGATCCCAAGTTGACCTCTGTTACCTAACGTGCCCCAGATGACCTCCGTGACCTTTAATTGAGCTCTGATGACTCCAAGCTTACCTCTGTGACCTGACATGTCCCATATGACCTCTGTGACCTCAAGTGACCTTTCTGATGACTCCAAGCTGATCTCTGTGACCTGACATGTCCCAGATGACCTCCAGTTGAGCTCTCTGATAACCCCAAGTTGACCTCTGTGACCTGACATGTCCAACATGACCTCTGTGACCTCTAAGTGACCTCTCTTATGACCCCAAGCTGACCTGTGTGACCTGATGTGTCCCAGATGACCTCCGTGACCTCCAATTGAGCTCTGATGACTCCAAGCTGACGTCTGTGACCTGATATGTCCCAGATGACCTCTAATTGAGCTCACTGATGACCCCAAGTTGATCTCTGTGACTTGACTTGCCCGAGATGACCTCCGTAACCTCCAATTGAGCTCTCTGATGTCCCCAAGCTGACCTCTGTGACCTGACGTGTCCAAGATGACCCCCATGACCTTCAATCGAGCTCTGTGATGACCCAAGTTGACCTCTGTGACTTGACGTGTCCGAGATGACCTTCGTAACCTCCAATTGAGCTCTTTGATGATCCTAAGTTGACCCTTGTGACCTGACATGTCCAACATGACCTCTGTGACCTCTAAGTGACCTTTCTCATGACCCCAAGCTGACCTGTGTGACCTGACGTGTCCCAGATGACCTCCGTGACCTTTAATTGAGCTCTGATGACTCCAAGCTTACCTCTGTGACCTGATATGTCCCATATTACCTCTGTGACCTTAAGTGACCTCTCTGATGACTCCAAGCTGATCTCTGTGACCTGACATGTCCCAGTAAAAAAAAACATTTGAAACCATTAGGATTTACCAATTGGTTTCAAATGTGTCAAATGGTTTGAAATAGGTTCTAATGGTTTTCATGACCATTTCAAATGGTTTCCAATTGGTTTTTTCCCAATTGGTCTGAAATGGTGTTTTCCATTTGGTCCCAATTGGTTTTGAAATGGTTTCCTAATGGAAAATAAATCCCATTTGATTTCAAATGGTGTTTTCCATTTGATTCCAATTGGTTCCAAATGGAATAAAACCATTTCATCCCAAATGGTGTGTCCCATTTGGTCCCAATTGGTATCTAAATGGTTTCCATATGGAAGAAATTCCCATTTGATCTCTAATGGTTTTTCCCATTTGATCCCAATTGGTGCCCAATTGGTCTCCAAATGGAATAAAACCATTTCATCCCAAATGGTGTGTCCCATTTGGTCCCAATTGGTATCTAAATGGTTTCCATATGGAAGAAATTCCCATTTGATCTCTAATGGTTTTTCCCATTTGATCTCAATTGGTGTCCAATTGGTCTCCAAATGGAATAAAACCATTTCATCCCAAATGGTATGTCCTCAATTGGTATCGAAATGGTTTCCAATTGGTAATTTCCCAATTGGTCTGAAATGGTGTTTTCCATTTGGTCCCAATTGGTTTTGAAATGGTTTCCTAATGGAAAATAAATCCTATTTGATTTCAAATGGTGTTTTCCATTTGATTCCAATTGGTTCCAAATGGAATAAAACCATTTCATCCCAAATGGTGTGTCCCATTTGGTCCCAATTGGTATCTAAATGGTTTCCATATGGAAGACATTCCCATTTGATCTCTAATGGTTTTTCCCATTTGATCCCAATTGGTGTCCAATTGGTGTCCAAATGGAATAAAACCATTTCATCCCAAATGGTGTGTCCCATTTGGTCCCAATTGGTATCGAAATGGTTTCCAATTGGTAATTTCCCAATTGGTCTGAAATGGTGCTTTCCATTTGATCCCAAATGGTATGTTCCCAATTGGTATCGAGATGGTTTCCAATTGGTAACTTCCCAATTGGTCTGAAATGGTGCTTTCCATTTGATACCAATTGGTTCCAAATGGAATAAAACCATTTCATCCCAAATGGTGTGTCCCATTTGATCCCAATTGGTATCTAATGGTTTCCATATGAAAGAAAACTCCCATTTGATCTCAAATGGTTTTCCCATTTGATCCCAATTGGTGTCCAATTGGTCTCCAAATGGAAGAAAACCATTTCATCCCAAATGGTTTGTCCCATTTCATCCCAATTGGTGTCGAAATGGTTCCCAAATGGAAAAGCAAATCTGTTTTGAAATGGTGTCTCTCATTCTATTTCAACTGGTGTCGAAATGAAAAATGCATTTGAAAAACATTCAAGGGTCGTTTTAGGCAAGAAAACATACATATATGGCAATAACTTTTATTCCATGAGATGAATAAAAGCAAAGTCCGAACAGTAGTCGGAGCTGGAGTCAATGTTTGAGTCAGAGTCGGAGTTAGAGTCATAAATCCACCACTTTGCAGCCCTGTTTCCAGATGTGTGACAAGTATGCTTCAAAAGTGTTTCTACCTTGATGGTCTCTAATGGTTTCAAGTGTGTTTTGAGTATGGACTGGGTATCTATTAGTTCCCAATTGGTACCCTAATGGTTTCTAATGGTTTTTAAACATATACAAATAATAGACTTAGAGGTAATGGGAAGACCTTTGACTGGTTATACTTGATAAGCATCACTACAAGGTCTTGTTTTTTCATTAAATAAAAATGATTCGCAAAATCCACGCCGTTTCCGCTCATTTAAACAGCACTACTTTTTCTCTGTGTGCCTACGCTGGCGGCGCCCGACCGTTGGCGCCGGCCGGCCGCGCGGGCCGCGCCGGCGCCACAGTTCAAATCGGGCGTCGACGTCGGCCGGCCGGCCGGCGCGCCACCGGGTTTCGCGTTCGCTGGGCCTGGGACTGCCCGCGGTCGACCGGGACCCAGTCCTGCTGTAAAAGAGGAAGCTGAGCAGAATCACGCGGCTGGTGAGTGACTTTTCTTGTGCCTCTGTATGCCAAGGCCGTATAAGTTAGGTAAGATCGTCCGGGCTCGCTAATGTTACAAATCTTCAACACTACGGTGACGTCATCGGGGCATACACTCCCTGGCTCAATCCGGACCCTGATGAGGCGGCTGCAATCGCTGCTAATCGAAAAATTACTTCTGCAATAGCGCTTTTAAATGACTTTAAAAAGGGAGAATATGATAATAAAATAATTATGAGAATCCGTTGTCCTGACTTGGATCGTATGACCCCGCCACCTAGCGGACAACGGCGTAATTAGGGTTGAGTTGGTGATTGCCAGGTGGATCGTCAGTATGGATCGTCAGTAAGCTGTCAGCCGCAGACAGGAGAGAGGCCGGCAGGCGCTTAATACTATGTAAATGCCAGGTCATGTTCCGGAAAATACGACACGCTTCAGAACGGTCATTTATCTCGAAAAAGATGCGGTGCCCTGTGGTGTTATGGCCCACATGACTCAGGACTCCGGTCCCGAGTCAGCAGGGGCCTGATAAGGCCCCTGTGGTCACCGGCAGCTCCCAAGGCCCCTACGGACGCGATACGTTCTTCGAAAATCGCTAGACAAAGGACTCAGGGGCGCAGCCAAGGGGGGGGGGGGCACACTGGGATTTAGCCCCTCCCAAATCTAGCAGGCGCCCTCTGGAAAGACACCATCCAGGGCATTCTGTGCGCCGAAGGCGCCTTTTCAGTGTCCAGCACTCTAGTCGCTCTCGACGTCAAGCCATTGCGGCGTCATCATGCGGCACCGGCGCCCAGGTTTACAATTTTATATCTATTTGTGGGTGAAGATGCACCCACAATCCTGAAATGCCGGATATCCACTCCCAATCTCCTGACCATCTAGCGCCCTCGGCTCACCTTCAGGCTTCAGCGCCCTTCTGTCTGCTCGGCGCCCTTCTGATCTGTCGGCGCCCTTCTCGCCCTTTAGCGCTCTCCTGGCCTGTCGGCGCCCTCTTCACATTCGGCGCCCTCCGGGCAGACCAGTTGGCGCCCTCACGGACATTATCACACAGCATCCTCCTGATCTGTCTAGCCCTCCACACATGTCAGCGCCCTCCTGACCTGGCAGCGCCCTCCTTATCGTATTATAGCGCCCTCCTCACCGTACAGTGCCCTCCTGACCTGTCGCCATCCTCCTCACTGTATAGCGGCCTCCTAACTATACAAGGCCCTCCAGACCGGCGCCCTCTACGTTCAGCGCCCTCCTGACAAGTCGGTGTCCTTTTCACTGTAGGCGGCCCTCCTGATCTGTCGGCGCCCTCCTGACCGTACATCGCCTTCCTCACCTGTCCGCGCCCTCCTCTTTATACAGTGTCCTCCTCACCTGTCAGCGCCCTCTTCACTCGTATAGTGCTCTTCTCATTGTACTGCATCCTCCTCACCACACGGCGCCCTCCTGACCTGTCGGCGCTCTCCCCACCATACAGCGCCCTGCTGACTTGTCGGCGCCCTCTCCACGGACAGCGTCCTCCAGATCTGTCGCAGCCCTCATCACCGTACAGTGCACTCCTGACCTGTTAGCGCCCTCCTCGCCTGTCTGCGACATCTTCGCGTTCAGCGCCCTCCTGACCAGCCGGCGCCCTTTGCAAAGCATAGCGCCCTTATCACCATGCATCGCCCTCCTGACCAGTCAGCGTTCATCGTACAGCGCCCTCCTGACCTGTCGGCGCCTCCTCACAACACATCGCCCTTTTGACCGGTTAGCGTTCTCCTCATTATGCAGACAATGCAACACTTTACAATAAGGAAAGCGTTAAGGAGCCTATGCTTCAAGTGATTTTAGGCGCAAATTAGATATGAAGCAATTTCCAGAAAATTTAAGCATGACAACGCTTCCAGCGTTTCCGGAACGTTTCCGGAAAGGAACTTGTTTACAACCGTGACCCTTAAAATCGTATTCAAGGCCAAACTTGCGGGGAAGCGCAGCTGACAAGTGTACGCCCCGGTGACGTCACGGGTAATGTTAAACAGTCGGCCGCCCGGCACATAGGAAAGCTCGGGATGACAGCCCCCTGTCTGTATGCGATATTCGTTTTAGTCGACTGCAAATACTGAAAATAGTTATTTGAATAAATTTGGTTGCATTTGGCATCTTTGTAAGTAAGGAGTTTAAAGGGACCCTCCCACCTTAACATTAGTTTTGAGTTGAGATAGCCAAGTTTGCGGCCAGGCTCAGAAACCACCATTTATCCTGGTCGCAACCCCCGCAGCTTTATGGTGTTCAAGAAATTTCTTCCCTTTACTTGCAGGGTGGGACCAGCGTGGTCCCTATCTCTTAACCATTACGGGAATCTGATGACGTCATCAGGCTTTCGAACGTCCGTTAAATGTTTGACTAAAACGTTTTGTAGCACGCGGTGGTATATGCTGCGTTGCGCGCAACAAATGCCGCACTTTTAAATAAAGTCGCTAGGAACAGCGGAGATCCCAAAAAGTAAACAAAAGTAAAAGTCTAATATATTGAAAACCGGTGAATATTTTTCGGTGAAATTTGGTAGATATTCGTTTTCGCTCTTTCTGAACCGAGTGACATCACTTTCATGCCAATTCATAAACTTTTTTGAAGGTGGGAGGGTCCCTTTAACAGAAGCGAGAAAGAGGCTTAAAATTTGCGATCACAATTTATTTTGCCAGCAGAAAATTGTCAGTGCCATATTTGTTGTGGTCAGGCTGCCTAAATGACAATGCAAGTTGCATGAGCTTAAAGTTATTATATTGTGATATTTTACAAATGACCCTGTGTGGTAATTAATTAATTTGATCCCATCGCCCAATTAACCCGTGCTGTCCTGTACTGTTGCAGGCACGAACTTGCACCGGACAGACGCCGTCTACCGGCTCTACACGGGTCCAGATGGGCTGCATGCCTGCATTATAGCTACGTTCTGACTTCTGAAAATTCTGATCGCCACGGAAGATTAAGAAATCTATCTGTCAGAACAACAGACAGTATCACCGATCGGAATGATATTGTATCACATCGGTCATTGTGCCCATGTGGAATAGCGTACGTATGGCCCAGTGAATAACTACATTGTAATTCTGTTCTTGATTCTGATAGCAGTCGCCTCATCGATGTGGTGTTGACCATGCAACAGCAATGTCCATGTGTAGTTAATGTCTAATGTTGGTAGGTACGTACTGATGAAAATGTATATGCTTGCAGAGTAAAACAATAAAAATAATTCACGGTGCAGTTTGTTATTTTGTGCATGAAGTGCATGGACCTCAAAAGGATCTTCAAATGGTAATCCAGCTGCCCAGTAAAAAATACCATTAGAAATTACCAAATGGTTCCAAATGGGAAAAACCATTTGACTTATTGAACACTTTTCCAAATGGTTCCAAAGAGGTTCCATTTGAAATGTGTCCAATTGGCCACCAATTGGTACCAATTGGAACCATTTCATGACCATTTAAAATGTGTCCAATTGGTACCAATTGTTGCGAACTGCAACATGAGACGCCTTTTTCATTTTCACAATATATTGAAATAAAAACGAACATTCATACTTGTGCAATGAAAATATTTTTGACGTCTGACCTACAATCGATGGCAAAGGTCATTAGCCAAAAAATTAAGGTCGCGAGACAATTATAGAGACTTTTGAAAATTTAAAGGTCTGCTAGGACGGAGAAAAACTAATAAGACATCCATTGCTCTTTGCATAAAATAAGACGATGACATCTGCAGAAATAATATAGAGCGAATTGAAACGAATGAGTGAATGAAGGTGAGCATAAATAAGTGAATGAATGAATTGATGAACGAATCAGTGAATGAATCGGCAACATCCCGGCTTCTCTAAATTCGTTTAGACACTAGACACATAAATGACGATCCATTCACACAGTAATATCACTCGTTCTTCGGTCGGTCTCCATATCAGCGTTTCATCACGGGGATCAGATCCAGTACGATCAGCTTCCTGGCCGGGCGGTGAAGGATCCCGTGCTTCGTTTTCACTAGGGCAGAGCGGACGTGACCGTCCTCAGCGCGTACCACTTCCAGTACCTTTCCTCTCGGCCACAGACCACGTGGGCTCTGCGGGTCGACAATGATTACTACGTCTCCGGCTTCAATGTCTCGCTCACTTTTGTTCCACTTTGGCCGTTTTGCGAGCGTTGGCAAATACTCACGAACCCATCTCTTCCAGAAGTGCTCTGACAAAAGTTGAGCGTGTTTCCAGCGCTTCCGCAGGTCGATGTCGTCCTCGGCAGGTGTCCCATGGGGATAAGAAGGAGACGGCCGCCCGATCAAAAAATGGAACGGCGTCAGGGGTTCTTCATCATCTGGGTCTACCGGTACATGGAACAGCGGGGTGGAGTTCAAGATCTTCTCGACCTCGCATATCACCGTGCTGAGAACCTCAAACGTCGGCCGTCGCTCCTTCAATATGACACGGAGCGTTTCTTTGACCGTGCGAATGTTGCGCTCCCAAACTCCTCCGGCTTCAGGATCAGCTGGTACATTGAATCTCCAGGTGATGCCGTCCAAGCTGAGTTGCTTGGTAATCTTCTGATGATTGAGACGCGCGAACTGATCCTTTAGCTCCTTGTTCGCTGATTTGAAACTGCTTGCGTTATCTGTCCACAGCGTCTTCACGTTCCCTCTTCTTGCTTGAAACCGCGCTATAACCATCAGGGTAGCGTCGGTGTCCAGTCTCTCAGTGAGCTCTATGTGTACAGCCTTTGTCGCCATGCACCGGAACAGAGCTCCCCAGATCTTGCCTACGGCTCGTCCTTTCCTGATCTGCATCGGACCGAAAAAATCCAGTCCCGTCGCACGAAACGCTCCACCCAACATGGTGACTCTCGGCAGGGGCAGAGGTGCCATCTGCGGTGCTGCAGGCTTGGCCTTCCTGATCTTGCACAGCTGACACTGAGAGACGACCTTCCTGATCTCCCGTGCTGCCTGTGGCACCCAACACCGCTGTCGTAATTCAACGAGAACGGCGTCGTGAGCGCGGTGAGCCATCTTCTCATGGATGTGCTGTATTAACAGACGTGTGTACAGGTGAGCGCGTGGTAAGATGACTGGAAATCTAGCAGATGTACTCATTTCCGGAGATCGTCTTGTCCTTGAGTCTAGGCATATCAGCCCATCCATCAGTGTGACTGTCAGCGCTGACAGAGGGCTCTTGGGATCCAGGGGAATGCCGGCCTTCAGATCGCGCAGCTCGGCTGCGTAGACATCTTGCTGAGCCAATTTCATCAGCAGGGCTTCAGCTTCGACTTCCACGGACTGGCCATCTTCTGCTGTAGCTTTGATTCCATATTGCCTTTTTGCGCGATTTCTCCATCTCAGGATCACCGAGACGGTCCGAACTGCTGTACTCCACTTTGAGAATCTTGACAGATCTGGCATTGCAAGTCTGATGTCTGGAACTGGGGACTGAGCGGCATCAACCGTGAATACAAGCTTGGTCTCCGGATCATCTTGCAGAATATCTTGAGGTGATGAGTTCAGTTCCTCTGGCCACGTGTCACGTGTTTCATGCAGGAAATCGGGACCTGTCGCCCAAAACCCGTCTGGATGCAGGTCACGCAGCCGGTGACCCCTCGAGCCACCATCAGCTGGATTCAGCGCTGTCGGTACGTAGCGCCACTGCTTGGCCGACGACCTGTCGAGAATTTCGGCCGTCCTGTTGCTCACAAAGACATGGTATCGTCTATCTTGCGCTTTGATCCACGCCAAAACGTTTTTGGAGTCGGACCAATAGGTCACAGCCGTCCAGTCGAGGCGACTTTCCTTCCGGAGCGAGCAGACTAGTCTTGTCGCCAAGACGGCTGCCTGGAGCTCTAGGCGAGGGACGGACAGCGTCTTCAGCGGCGCGAGTCTGGACCGTGCTGCGACAAATGTAGTGAAGACTTGAGAGTTGGACGTCCACTTGTAGTACACGACCGCAGAAAATCCGTCTGTACTCGCGTCACAAAATGCGTGTACTTCTACGGCAGTGATTTCGGCATCTTGTCGAAAATAATGTCTGGGCATGTCTACGGAGCTGATGAGAGCTAGCTCACGGGTCCATTCTTCCCAAACTTTCCTGTCTTGTCCATCAGGCTCGTCTTCCCATCCTTGACGTTTTGCCCACATGTTTTGCAGCGCCTTTTTCACTGGCAGTAGCCACCCGGACAGGTAGCCCAACGGATCGAAGACGGACATCACGACTGACAGGATATTCCTCTTCGTGGGCGTCGGAGTCGTCAGTTGGGCACTGTATGTGATGACGTCAGAGCTGGGCTTCCAGACCGTGCCGAGGGTTCGTTGTGAGTCGGTCACACCCAGTGTTACATTTTCTTCGAGTGATGTCTCGTTCCCCGACCCGTCCTTCACCACTGTCGCAGAGTTTGAAGTCCAATCACTCAGTTCGAACCCTCCTTGAGCCAGGGTCGACGTCATGTCTTCAATGAATTTGATCGCCTCATTTTCCGTGTTGACGCTGTATATGATGTCGTCCACGTACGTACAGTTTTCAATAGCGTCCATCACGTGTGGAAGTTGGCTTCCGAATCGTTTGCCCGTCTCCCTGAAGCAGTATCCAGCGACAGCCGGTGAAGATTTTGCGCCAAAGATGACGACTTGTGACTCGTAAGTGTCCACTGGTCCCGTCCGGCGGCGTCCTCTCCATAGGAACCGCAGACAAGCTCGATCCTGGTCCCGCACGAGAATTTGCGAGAACATGGCCTTGACGTCGGAAGTCACGGCGATTGGCTTTTCACGCCATCTGCAGATGATTCCAGGAATGGAGTTGGAGAAGTCCGGTCCTCTCATGAGATAGTCGTTGAGACATCTGTCCTGACTCCTCGCGGCGGCGTCGAGAACCAGTCGTACCTTTTCCGGCTTCATCTTGTTAGTGACTGCTAACAAGGGAAGGTACCATGTGCGGTCAGTTTCTTTGGCTGCCTCTTCCGTGCTTAGTCTCCGGAAGTGTCCGTTTCTTATCATTTCGTCCATTTTTTCGTACACCAGTTTGGCTGATTTTCCATCTCCTGACTTTTCAGTTTTGTCCAGTTTTCTTTCCAGAGTCTTAGCTCTCCTCTCAGCCATCGTCCGGCTGGGAGGAAACACGGCCTGCGAATCTCGCAGCAGAATGGGCGCGACCCAGCGCTCTCCATTGTGGAACACTTCTTGTTGAAGAGTGGACTCTGCTCGGCGGTCTTCTGGACTGTCAGGTGTATCTTTGTCGTACACACAGCCAAACGACTCAGTAGTCCAGCTGGCTCGAAACGTCTCGTCCAATAGGGTGCAGTCATCTTCATGCCGCCGGATGAACTGCACTTGCTCGTCAGTAACAGTGACAGCGGCCAGGGCCCGCCCTGTCACTGTCCAGCCGAGGAGGGTCTTCTGCAGCAGAGGACCATTTTTCGTCGTTCGCCGCAGCTGTCTTGTGGCGATGAGCTCAGCGTTGTCCATCCCGATGATCATTCGAGGAGCCTCATCGAGATAAGGTATCGCCATAGTTTCGAGCAGGGGATACTTTTTAGCGAGGTCCGTCATAGTCACTGGGCTTCTGCTCAGTTCCAGCTTGTTGATGGCTACGGCATCCTTCAGCTCAAACTCGTTTCCTGTTTCGACGCTGCTGACGAGAAGGTCGAGTTTTCCAACTTCGTGCTCTGTGACGCCGGTCATCGTCCTAATTCTCATCTTGTCCGGCTTCGTGTCAAGCCCCAGTTCTTCTGCCAAATCACTCTCGATTAGTGTCAGGGAACTACCTTCGTCTAAGTAAGCTACGCACTGTCTTGTGACGCTCGGTCCGTGAACACGTACCACCACCGTCTTCATCAGCATAACTTTACGATCGGCGTTCACCGTGCCCACTACCGCTGTCGTCTGCGGCTTGGTGTGTAGCAGAGCGTGATGTTTTTCTTTGCAGCCGTCGACGCCACATGGCAATTGTCTATGACACTGTTGTGTGCGATGTGACGTACTCAAACACCTCACACAGACGCTGTTTGACTCGGTCCACTTCCATCTCCGGTCACCGGTCAGCTCTTGGAAAGCTTTGCAGCGCGAAATCCAATGGGGCTGCTTACAAAAGTAACACGAAACCTGCGCGCGACTCCGTGTTCCTTGCCCACTGGGACTGGTTGCGTCTGACGCGGCCACACGACCCACTTCAGCAGCGCTGTCCATCGCGTAACTCTGCCTTACTTTTCTGGGTAGTGGGCGTGGCTTCCGGGTAGGTTCTCGGCTGCCGGGCTCAGCGCGAACGGCGCTGAATTGCCGGTCTTGAGCGTGCTCCTCCAGAAAGTCACAGAAGGTGCGGCAGGTGACGTCACCGTGTTCGTCCGCATGCTGTCTTCCGTATGAGCCCCATGCATGCTGACTGTCCAGAGGCAGCTTCTCTACGAGCAGGCTGATCGTTCGAAAGTTGTTCATTTCGTTTTCGCTTCCCATCGATTCGAGGACTGCTATCGCGTTGTATACCTCTGTGCTGAAGCGAGCGAGTTCTTCAACATCCATGACACTCATTTTTGATCGTTCTAGGAGTTTTCTCGTTACAGCTTGAGTTACGCGCAGTTTGTTTCCGAATCTGGAATCTAAGACGTGTAGAATGCGCGTCAGAGAGGCTCCAGCCAGGAGGGCACCGTGCACGGCATTAAATGCCTCCCCTTTCAGCCTCTCTTTGAGGTGAGACACGATTTTGGCTTCGGAAAATAGGCCGCTTTCCAGTGCCTCGTTGACTTGCCGTTTGAACAGTGGGTAGTGTGCCACATCACCGTCAAAACACAGTACATCTAACTTAGGAGCCTCAGTAATCGTGATATTCACAGGCTTGTTGGCTTGTTGGCTTGCGTTTCCCAGGCGAGCGGGACGCTCAGCTCGGCTCGAATCAGCCACTGACGGACCGATGTCTTCACGATTTTCAAGTGTGGTAGATGGCAAAATGTTCGGCCTCTCCTCGTTTGTCTCCTCTTCCTCTTCGAGCACAGCCCTTTCTACATCATGTTGGGCTCTCAACAGCTCCAGCGCTCTTAAGTTTTCTTCGTGTTTTCTTTGTAGTGCTTGCTCCTGCTGTAGTTGTCTCAATCTTAACTCAGCAGATCTGCGTGATGAAGCTTTCGACGACATCGAGACTGATGAGCAAACACTCATGGCCCCGGCTTCATTGATGCTCTCCCGTTCGTCGTCTTCGAAACCATAACGAACTGGAGCGCGTCTCACTCTGTCTCCTCTTCTCGGAGTGGGAACCGGTGTACGACTCATGGTTGTTCAGCAACAAGTTTAAGCAATATTTAAAGTCATCGTTTACTTTAATTAATGCTATGCTGCGATTACAACGTGACGTGAGGAACGATAAGTCGATGTTACGTTACTCAGAATAATAGGAATTGTAACGATTCGAAGTGTAAATCTACATTTACGTTACCGTAACGACATTTAAAATATTTTCATGAAATGTTGCGAACTGCAACATGAGACGCCTTTTTCATTTTCACAATATATTGAAATAAAAACGAACATTCATACTTGTGCAATGAAAATATTTTTGACGTCTGACCTACAATCGATGGCAAAGGTCATTAGCCAAAAAATTAAGGTCGCGAGACAATTATAGAGACATTTGAAAATTTAAAGGTCTGCTAGGACGGAGAAAAACTAATAAGACATCCATTGCTCTTTGCATAAAATAAGACGATGACATCTGCAGAAATAATATAGAGCGAATTGAAACGAATGAGTGAATGAAGGTGAGCATAAATAAGTGAATGAATGAATTGATGAACGAATCAGTGAATGAATCGGCAACACCAATTGGTGACCAATTGGACATATTTCAAATGGTCATGAAATGGTTCCAATTGGTACCAATTGGTGGCCAATTGGACACATTTCAAATGGAACCTCTTTGGAACCATTTGGAAAAGTGTTCAATAAGTCAAATGGTTTTTCCCATTTGGAACCATTTGGTAATTTCTAATGGTATTTCTTACTGGGGTCCCAGATGACCTCCAATTGAGCTCACTGATGACCCCAAGTTGACCTCTGTGACCTGACGTGTCCCATATGACCTCTGCGACCTCTAAGTGACCTCTCTGATAACCCCAAGCTGACCCCTGTGACCTGACGTGTCCAAGATGACCCCCATGATCTCCAACAGAGCTCTGTGATGACCCCAAGCTGACCTCTGTTACCTGACGTGTCCCAGATGACCTCCGTGACCTTTAATTGAGCTCTGATGACTCCAAGCTTACCTCTGTGACCTGACATGTCCCATATGACCTCTGTGACCTTAAGTGACCTCTCTGATGACTCCAAGCTGATCTCTGTGACCTGACATGTCCCAGATGACCTCCAATTGAGCTCACTGATGACCCCAAGTTGACCTCTGTGACCTGAAGTGTCCCATATGACCTCTGCGACCTCTAAGTGACCTCTCTGATGACCTTAAGCTGACCTCTGTGACTTGACGTGTCCCAGATGACCTCCGTGACCTTCAATCGAGCTCTGTGATGATCCAAGTTGACCTCTGTGACTTGACGTGTCCCATATGATCTCTGTGACCTCAAGTGACCTCTCTGATGACTCCAAACTGAGCTCTGTGACCTGACATGTGCCAGAGGACCTCCAATTGAGCTCACTGATGACCCCAAGTTGACCTCTGTGACCTGACGTGTCCCATATGACCTCTGCGACCTCTAAGTGACCTCTCTGATGACCTTAAGCTGACCTGTGTGACCTGACGTGTCCCAGATGACCTCCGTGACCTCCAATTGAGCTCTGATGACTCCAGGCTGACCTCTGTGACTTGACATGTCCCAGATGACCTCCGTAACCTCCAATTGTTCCCTTTCGAACAGTCAGGACTCCCACGACCACGACCATGGCTCCAACTGGTGGTGGTGGACGACCCCCTCTTGCTGAAAACACGCCTTCTGTCTCCAGCCTGGCACCGGTAAGACATTTCAGTAACACTGAATCATGAATAGGTAGGTACTGAATAGCTTATACGTATGCCTCCTTGATGTACCACATAGCTGCATTTGATCCATGAATAATCAGCAGATGATTCAGGCTGTCATCTGTAGTTTTTTTTTTGGGTTAAGTGGTTATTTTGGTCTCAGACATACCCATCGTTCTATGCAACTACACTTATATTTTGAAAAATTGAAAAATTCCCATCGTTCTATGCAACTACACTTCTACTTTGAAAAATTGAAAAATTGAAAATTGTTGTTTTATAATAGTTATATCATCAAAAAAGTAAGAGTTGTTTGAGCCTTTACCTATTGACTGCTCGTTGTCATGTGTGGATATGATTGACCCCTTTGTGCCCTCACTTCAACACTGTAAATGTTTTGTCCCTTTCGAACAGCCAGGACTGAGCTCACCCTTTGCATTTTTACTACTTGAACCATGTTTTCTTTTCACCTGTAGGGCATTTTGGAGGCATCCAGAGAAGGGCATTCGCCAGCGAAAAATATCTTCTGGCTATCTTCTCTTTTACACCTGGAGGGGAAGCCAAAGAACCAAAAACAGCGTTTGGCAGCTGCAGCAAGGGCGAGTGCTCTCCGACGAAGTTTCATCAGAGGCGGGACTTTCCAAAGGTATGTTTTCAATGCCTATGCAGTTTATGTTTTCCGTTGCTTGTTTTATGTATTACCTAGGTACTTCAGTTTAAACGATTTTTTAACAGAAGTTTGTTTTAAAGCGAAGTTATGAAACGACGTTAATATTAATGTCGCTACAAACGTCCTTTTATGTTTTTTTTTAATGTCTTCCTTTTCCTGGTTCCTAGGCAAGTGATGAAGCTCTTCGCGCCTGAGCCTTCGTCCAACCTACCAGCCATATCCACCAATCCAACCACTCCGATCCCGAGGTTCTGTGTTCTGCCGACCGGACTGGTTGTGGCGGAACCAGGCATGGAACTAGACTTTGCGCCGGAGTTTTGTCAGAAGCTGCGCCCGGAGCCGTGCCCGGAGTCGCGCATGGAACCGAGACCGGAGCCGCGCCCGGAGCCGCGCATGGAGATGGAGCCGAATCCGGAGCCGTGTATGGAGCCGGAACCGAGACTGGGGACGCGTCCGGAGCCGCGCCCGGAGTCGCGCACTGAGCCGCCCGAGGAGCTACGCGTGGAGCTGGGACCGAATCCCGAGCCGTGTTCGGAGCCGGAACCGAGACTGGAGACGCGCCCGGAGCCGCGTCCGGAGCCGCGCCCGGAGTCGCGCACGGAGCCGCGCCCGGAGTCGCGCACGGAGCCGCGCCCGGAGTCGCGCACGGAGCCGCCCGAGGAGCTACGCATGGAGCTGGGACCGAATCCCGAGCCGTGTTCGGAGCCGGAACCGAGACTGGAGACGCGCCCGGAGCCGCGTCCGGAGCCGCGCCCGGAGTCGCGCACGGAGTCGCGCACGGAGCCGCGCCCGGAGTCGCGCACGGAGCCGCCCGAGGAGCTACGCATGGAGCTGGGACCGAATCCCGAGCCGTGTTTGGAGCCGGAACCGAGACTGGAGACGCGCCCGGAGCCGCGTCCGGAGCCGCGTCCGGAGCCGCGCCCGGAGTCGCGCACGGAGCCGCGCCCGGAGTCGCGCCCGGAGTCGCGCACGGAACCGCGCCCGGAGTCGCGCACGGAGCCGCCCGAGGAGCTACGCATGGAGCTGGGACCGAATCCCGAGTCGTGTTCGGAGCCGGAACCGAGACTGGAGACGCGCCAGGAGCTACGAGTACGCATGGAGCTGGGACTGAATCTGGAGCCGTGCTCGGAGCCGGAACTGAGACTGGAAATGCGCGCGAAGCCGCGCCAGGAGCTACGCATGGAACCGAGACCGGATCTGCACCCGGAGCCGCGCATGGAACCGAGATCGGAGCCGCGCCCGGAGCCGCGCATGGAGATGGGACCGAATCCGGAGCCGTGCTCGGAGCCGGAACCGAGACTGGAGACGCGCCCGGAGCCGCGCCCGGAGACACGTCCGGAGACGCGCCCGGAGCCGCCCGAGGAGCTACGCATGGAGCTGGGACCGAATCCCGAGCCATGTTCGGATCCGGAACCGAGACTGGAGACGCGCCCGGAGCCGCGTCCGGAGCCGGAGCCACGACTGAAGACGCTACAGGAGACGCCGATTGAGACGGAGACGTCGGCATTCGAATTTTCGCTCACAGAGGAAGAAGTGCCACAAGTCTTTTCCGGACACTCACTGAAGAAGGGATGGACGGCTATTTTTGCCGCAGCATTTATTCGGTCCACGCCTGGGCCGAAATGCGTGCTGGCAATTCGCAGACGGCACCTCAAGAAAGATGGGTCCCGGAAGACCAAAACGCCGTTCCTCACGACTTTCGCTACCTGTCGATTCCCCGGCTGCCATCGGTACCGTTTCGTGGTCCGCCACCCGCCGGCGCCGGGGAGCCAAACCACCATCCACTGCCAGGTGTTCGGGTCTGCCAGCGCGGCTCATCAGAAATATTTTGCACACCGCCACCTGAGCGGAGAGCGCCGCCATGCCACCGCCGCTCTCGTCGACCAACAGGGAGCCTATCTCATAAGGCAAAAGATGTTGCAGCAGACACCCGATGCGCACCTGCTCGACGGAAATGTGACACAAGCACCGCCGGCTGCAGTTCTGCGCCAAGCTGCCTACGAGCGCCGCGCGACCGAGCGCTATTCTGCCGACTGGTCAGAGGACGTGGCCTCGACAATGGACGTGTCTCGATCCGAGGACGGGACAAGCAAGATCCTGAAGGGCGGCGTCCAGCTAATCGGCAAAGTGCCGCTGGTGGTACACTTGTACCGAGAACACTTCCTAAGGAAGTACCACCGAGCACCGACACCGCTCCACCTGGACGCCACCGGCTCCGTGACCCGCCAGGTCGGCGAGAAACAACCATTCCTCTATGCCCTCATCGCCGAGAGCCCCGAGGCAGAGACCAGAAGTTACCCGCTGGCTCACCTCCTCGCGGAGAGCCATACTGTTCCCACAGTCGCACACTTCCTCTCCCAGCTGGCGCACGGCTACTGGCTGGTGACAAAAGCGACCCTGGAGCCTCCCCGCATCGTGACCGACTTCAGCTGGGCGCTGATACACGCCGTGGCGGAGGGACTAATGAAAACGACGACCCTGGCCTACCTCGAGACGTGTTGGAAAGCCGTCAGCAACTCGGACCCGCGACCGGCCTCTCTCATCAGCCTGTGTGGAGCCCACATCTCTCACAGCTTTTCCAGCACGCTTAAGGGCAAGGGAGTCGAGGGAGCCGCAAAAATGGGCTACATGTGGCTGTTCGCCAAGATGCAGCAGGCGTCGTCCCTCCCGGCCCTAGACCAGTGCTTCAGGAAGTTGTGCATCCTGGCGATGTCAACTGAGTGCGTGGACCACCTGGACCTGTCAGACTTGAACTCGGCGGCGGCGGCAGGGTCTGACGGTGATGCCGACGACGGTGAGATCGAGAAAGATCCCGTTCCCGAAGACGAGCACGCGAAAACTTACCGGGCACGGACGTCATTCGGGCGGCACTTTGAGGATGTCGCCAGACGTGCCCGAGAGGAGGACGTGAAGGCCTCGGTCAAACACGTCACAAACCCATACTTCTGTCCGGAGTTGGTGGAGTACCTGCTGCGAGCGGTCATGCCGCTAGCCCCACTGTGGAGCCAGATTCTTACAGACTGTGTGATCAGCAACGCAGCCGTAGAATCACACATGCGGGTCCTGAAAAAGCAGCTCCTGGTGGGACGAACACGTCTTCGGCCTGGCGATTTCGTGCGCCTCCTTATCAAGGACACCGCCTCCAAGATGAAGGACGACTTGGTGCCCACCCGGCCCGTCCCTAAGGGGAAAAAACGCAAAGTTCTCGACGCTCTGACGCACCCGGAGGCTCAGGAAGAAAACTGGGCGAAGCGAGACCACTCGAAGAGACCTACGTGGTACGCACGGGCAAGGCCGCCGCAAAGCTGTTTGCCGGCGAATCTGCAGCCGAAGAAAACGCCACCGCTACCTCGACAGTGGCCTACCGGACAAGCGCGGCCAGCCACAGACCAGCTGCAGCGAGCGCGGCCAGCCACCGACCAGCTGCAGCGAGCGCGGCCAGCTACAGAGCAGCTGCAGCGAGCGCGGCCAGCCACAGACCAGCTGCAGCGAGCGCGGCCAGCCACCGACCAGCTGCAGCGAGCGCGGCCAGCTACAGAGCAGCTGCAGCGAGCGCGGCCAGCTACAGAGCAGCTGCAGCGAGCGCGGCCAGCTACAGAGCAGCTGCAGCGAGCGCGGCCAGCCACCGACCAGCTGCAGCGAGCGCGGCCAGCTACAGAGCAGCTGCAGCGAGCGCGGCCAGCTACAGAGCAGCTGCAGCGAGCGCGGCCAGCCACAGACCAGCTGCAGCGAGCGCGGCCAGCTACAGAGCAGCTGCAGCGAGCGCCTCTACCAGGAAAGAAGACACCAGTCTCCAGGAAGTGGCTAACCGACGAGGATCTGGACCTGTTCAGCGAGTCGGTATCCTCTCCGCCGGTGCTGGCGCTGTCCGTGTTCTGGCGTCAGTGCATCGCGGCAGCATGTACACGCTGCATGGCGGTATTCTTCAGGCGGTTCGCCACACTGGACACCTGGCTGCTGCCGCTGAATGTCGGCAACCATTGGGTGTTGTTCGTGGTGAGCTGGCGCCACCAAGTAGTGGTGTTCTGTAACTCGATGGGCTGTTCGCCGGCTCAGAGCGACACCGAGGCGGTGCAGCTCCTCATGGAGGCGGCGGTGCCCCAGCTCAAGTGGGCCAGTTGGCGTCTCGTCGTCCCGGATACGCCGCAACAGGCTGACGGGTGGAGCTGCGGCTACCGAGTGTGCTGGCTGGTACACGCGACCGCGACCGGCAGCACTGCACCGTATTCCGCCGATTTTGAAGACAGCATCCTCATTCGGATACAGGTGTCAATTGATCATGACTTTAACTGAAGTAGTCCATATCGAGTCCCCACTCGATCGTGTTACTCAAATGCTCACCCATACACCCAATTCCGTACATCATAACGCACTTGTGTTGCATCAAAAGGCTTAACTAAAATTCTTGCTTTTAATCAGGGTATTTCCGTTTCCATGATCGGTTTATTGAATTCTGATTTTTATGCAGCTGTTGTTTTTTATTTTAATGGGCGTCGTTTGTATTAACAGAACAGTTAAAACCAAACAGACACGTTCCCATAATTTGATGCTGTTTGGCCTTAACCGTTAGTTCATTTGTGTGTGTGTGTGTGTGTGCGTGTGCGTGTGCGTGTGCGTGTGGGTGTGCGTGTGCGTGTGTGTGTGTGTGTGTGTTCTCTGAACTGTTTTATTTTTTTTGTTACAGAAGGCGACAAAACGGCCTGTAGCGCCGTTGCCTCTGTGCCGGTGCATGGAGATGGCCGAGCCTGCCTCTGGGCAGCCGGCAGTGCTGAGACCGCAGAGGGTGCCAACGCCGGCCAACCTATACCTGGCTGCTCTCCGCTAATACGGTATGACTGAATTTGAAATTTAATAATACAAGTAGTCATAGTACTTACGACTTACTGAATATGACCGGTGCATATCAAAATCATCTTCAATGGCGGACGCGCGCGTTGCCATGCTTTGATTTGTTTGAATGACTGGTTGAATATAACTTACGAAGGATTAATGACTTGACCTGGGAGTATTTCACGGATTTCACAACGTGAGACTATAAGAAGACTTAATGAAATTTGATATCACCATATTACGCTACACATTAGTTGAATAGTCTGCTTGTGGGTTGACTTCAACCTCACTGACGTCAATATCATCGAAATGGGCGAACGGGGGGTGGGGGAAGCCTGGTATGCCCACGATGATGCATCGTCATTTCTCTCACCTTTTTGTGCAGAAATTATTTGAGGGTTTGCACGAACAAGCTACGGATGACGAAAGTGATTGACGATATTGAATATTGTTGACAGTGACGGTCTTCTGCTGTGGACAGATGTCGCGGATTTTATGCCTGGCCGACTCGCCCAGCTACGGCGGCACGCTGTCTCTTTGCGGCCCGCTGCGGCGGCTGCTGCGCGCCGCGGACGATGCGCGCGCGGCTGCGGCGGCTGGCCGCCCGGTGGCTGCCGTTTGAACCCACGTGGTGCGCCGACTGGACAGGGGCTGGGACCGGCGGCTCACCGCTCTGCACATGGCCGAACTGTGCACTGCCACCGACCGAGGGCTTGGTAACATATTGTTTCTGGAATGTTCACGGGTTCCATTCCTGCTCAAAGACTTAATGAGTGCGCCGAAACTCGTCAGCATCTTGGGAACTACACCGGAGTGCACCTGCTGCGGCTGCTGCTCGGACCGCCGTGCACTCTGAACGTCCGTAACCTGGTGTGGCACGGCTTTCTGGTGCTGGGGCTCGCTACGCGCCCTCTGCGGGGACGCCGTGCTCTGCCAGCTCTGCGACCTGCTCGTGTGGCCGGCCGGGCCGCGGCGGCGCAACCGGCTGGCGCACGGCGAGGTGGAGCCGGCGCGACTGCCGGCGCCGCTGGCGCACCAGCTGCTCTGGCTCACTGGTCAGCTGCTGGTCACCACCGCTGACTGGGCGGAGCGGCAGCCGGCGCCGGCCGGCGGCACAGCGCAGCACTCTGGGGACGGGGCCGAGCAGCACTAGACTAGCAGCGACTCGTGGATAACTGGTCCGACCTGGAGCCAGCCGGCCATCAGAGAGCTGGAGGCAGCTGATGATTGTGAAATGAGTGAGTTGGACAGCTGTGCCACGCTGTCAGACTCCCGTCGACTGCGACGAGTGTGGGACTCGCACGGGTTGTGTCAGTGACCAAAGTGCTCTTTTTATGTGTGGTGACCGGTCAGACTATTTGACACAGACTAGCCAGAGTGTGTCACGAACTTCTGACAGTGAATGCCAGTCAGTGCTTAGATGTGGGGACGCGTCCATCGAATCGAGCGACGCTAATGCACCGTGTGACAGTGTGCGTTTTCCGGGCGAGTTCGTTGCGCTGTGTGCCGGTCGTGCGCGGGACTGGTACCACCCGTCGTTCCACCAGTTCTCAGCGCTGCGGCGCGCCGTGCGCGATCTCGGTGCCGCCGCCGAGGAGACTGTGCGCCGCGAGCTGCCGCCCGAGGACCTGCCGGCGCTGACCCGGCTGGAGCCGCTGGCTGACGGCGCGCTGTCGCTGCGTCCGCCGACCCTGCGCCGGCCGCGCCGGGAGGCCGAGCTGCTGACCCAGCTGCAGCAGCTGGTGGCGGCCCTGGACGGCGCCTGCCCCCTGGTAGCGGGTGGCAGCTGCGGGCGCCACGTGACGCCGTCTGCGCTCTCGGCAGCGCGCCACCTGGGGCCGCATGCAGACCGCGTTGCCAGAGCTGCGTCGTCTGACGGCGGGTCTGCTGCGACTGGTGACGCACCAACTGGACGGTCTGGCCACCGCCGCGAGTCCGGATTGAGACGGACACGGAGACAGTTCCGAACGGAGCCTCCCTCACCAGGTGGGTCCTGCGGCGCCAATACTCGTCCGCAGGTGGGGCGAGATGGATAGGTATCTGAGCACTTGGGAGGGCAGTTGTCGGGTGATGACCCACGAGGTCACGCAAAGTAAGGGGAAGTAACATAACATGAGTGTGGAAGTGAAACCGCTTGATTGCGATGACCTTATGTGACCTCACCTAACTTTCGTGTGACCTCCCCGACCGTAGGGCAATGCGTGATCTTGTTTTGTTTGTTTTGTTTGCTCGGTTTTATTGAATGTTTTCACATGTGTAGACATCATACACTACAGTCTGGGATCGGTGCAAAAGCTTTTCAGCTTATTTCATGGCACATCTCCCTCACACATACTAGCTCATCCACACGTCATTCACGACAAGAAAAAAAAACTTGTTTGACTTTGTGGGGCGTCGCCAGACTTATTATAAGCTCATCTGACCTCTACTGATTCCTTGTGATCTCATATGACCTCTAGAGACTTCGCATGACCACGTGAGCTTTCCTCAACCTCCTGTTATCTCGCTGAGCTTTGAGTGGCTTCTCCCACCCTCGCCTGACTTCCTGTGACCTCGTAGGACCTCGTCGCCTTCGTGTGACTACTTGTGACATTCGTTTGTTTTCCTGTGACCTATACCGAATTTTGTGACCTCGCCTAGCTGTAACCTCGCTCCTGTCAGCTTGTCAGCTCCCGTAAGCTCCTTGCAGCTCCCGTAAGCTTCTTTCAGCTCCCGTAAGCTCCTGTTTTGCTCCTGTCAACTTCCGTGGACCTCTTGCAGCTCCCGTAACGTCCTTTTAGCTCCTGGCAGCTCATGACAGCTCATGACAGCTGCCGTAGGCTCCTGGCAGCTCCTGTCAGCTCCCGTAAGTTGTATATCTGATCCCACCCTGACCATATTCCTGCCCTCACTTTCTTTGACCGTCCATTGTTCGTCGGTCGCCAGGAGAGCTTGACGCTGCTGCGAGCACTACAGGGCTACTGGCGGTACGTCACGTGCTGCTGGTTTTCTAGAGACGAATGTTTGCTGATATTAGGCTGTTAAGACTGAGCCGTGATGCTGTGGCCGGTGGGAGTGCCGGCGCCGTGGACCCGACGCCCAGCGCTTCGCTTCGCGCTGCTACCACACAGGTAGGATTCGGCACACCGACTCCCGATGGCTACGTGGACAGTGAAAATATTGCAATGTTATGGTACAGGTAGAGTGACCGATCCGTTCTTTGTCAGGTCTCTGAATGGAGCTGCGTTCAGGTGGGCGGCTGGCTGCGCTGTCTCGGTCTGGCCCAGTACGCCGACGCGTTCGTCGCCCGCTCTGTGGATGGCGCCCGGCTTCTGGGGCTCACCGAACAGGCTATGGAAGACGAGCCCGACGTCGGTGAGAGATTCACATTGCTAGCTGAGAAGGTGGATGTGACTCGAATTATTCAGTTCATAACCTGATTTACTTAGCGTAATCTATTTATATGAATCGTATTGCCACCATTAACCTGACTCCTGACTCGTGATTGTGGTTGCCTCAGTTGTAGGCCTAAGTGCACCGCATTTTGACAGGTCTCGACGTGGCGACCTCGGAGCCAGCGTGTTGGGTATCGGCTTCCCGCCACTCACCGGCGGACCTTTCCGCTTCGTGGACCGCATCGGTCCCGCACAGCTAGTCAAGGACATGGAGCGCTTCGCCGTCGTCAGTGGCGTCGGCTTCGAGCCGTGCCTGACCGTGCACTACCAGGCCGCTAGCGGCACCAAGTTCTGTTCGGCCGGTCCTCGTGTAATGCCCACATGTGATGACCGAGAGTATACGCATGTGAAGCCGCTCCGCGCGTGTGCCAGCGCTGGGCGTGTTCAGTTTCAAAGTTAATATATAACCCTGGTGATCAAGCTACAGTTTTTGACGAGAAATAGAGTGAGACCATCTTGAAAGCGATCAGACGGTAGCGCCGCCGTTCTTTGGCACGCCTTAGCATGCATCTGTGCTACACTAAAAGTTTAGGCTCGTGTCTTTCAAGGTCAGCAGGGTGAGGGCACCAGGTAAGTGGCCTCGTCTCAGGTGGAGTTCTAATACTCGTTCTAATACTACCAACACGTATCTAGTCAAGGAGCTGAGTTGGAATCGAGGGGATGGGGGGCTGTTCAGCCCCTTCACTGGGGGGTTCACGGTTCAGCCCCTCCCCCATCAGGCGCGAAAATCTAGGAGCCCCAGCGTGGAGTGAGATAGCCTTTTCGACGGCATGTGATCGGGCATTGCATCGAATGACACTGGGCGATTGAAAGATGTTTCAACTCGCTTGTCAAGGCAAACATTTATTCACAACGAAAACAGACATAGGCACATGTGGATTGCTAATGGATAATGGATAATGGCAACGGGTAACACCCAGGTCGTGTGCCGTCTGCTGGAGAGCCAGCGGCTGGTGCGTCCCGAGCGGGGTCGCCACAGACGCCGTTCGTCACCCAGACAGCCGGAGACCGGCGGACCGGTCGGGACGCCCAACGACAGACACACCGACCCCTCATGGCTATGTAGCGGGCTACCAGTGAAAGGTCACGGAAAGGTCAGCTCATAATGTACACGGCGTGACATACAGTGGTGATGCCATCCCGCGGTGGCCGGACAGTGAAAAATTGGACAATGACATTTCGCCGTCAAGACGAGCTCTACTGTCTACAAGACACAAGTAGTCTACATACTGTCTGCTACCGAAACTACTGTCGAGCTAACAGTAAGAAATTACACAGGTCTAGATGCTATTTCAGCGATGAACTTCGGTAGTGCATGGCTGTGCAATTTCAATCACAAGATATTCTTGTTCATACATATCGTATTATCGGCATGGTACTCGCTCGTTATCACGCTTGCGTGGGCATACGGTAGCTCAAGGAAAATATGGATAATCGTAGAAGCCGGTATCAAGGGAATCCAGTGAGCACGAACACGCAGTAGACGTGGGTGCTTTCTAGTTTCCTGGACGGTCACGCTTAGTGTAGCTAGCTCGGCCTTAGAAGATCATCACGGACACGGGGCTACGCGGCATTATATACCACCAGCAGACAGGATTTGACCTCCAGCAGACAAGCTTTTATCGGTGCCCCGCGCCGTCTCTCAACAATCGTCCACAGCCGCGGCTCCTGTGCACTGAGACGCTGTCACGACCGCGTCGTATTGCGACTGGAAGCCAGCCCACTGCCCGGTCTCTGCCGCGTCTCCGGCGGTTGGAACCTGTGCCGGGGGCGCCTCCTCCAACAGATTAGTGGCCATGGCCACCTGTAGCAAACCGCGGCAGCGGCGGTCGCCCACGGGTCGCCGTGTCCACCTCCATAGAGATGTGCGCCGGCGCACTGTCGTCGCCGCCGCCGGCATCCTGCGGGAAGGAAAAATACATGTCCGGTCAGAGACTGGGGATCAACACTGGTATGTACAAAATTTGCCTATAGGATCCGCGACACCGGCACGTGAAGAGAAAGAGAGAGAGAGAGAGAGAGAGAGAGAGAGAGAGAGAGAGAGAGAGAGACATGGGGGTCATCTGGGACACGTCAGGTCACAAAGGTAAACTTGGAGTCATCAGAGAGGTCACTTAGAGGTCACAGAGGTCATATGGGACACGCCAAGTCACAGAGGTCAACTTGGGGTCATCACAAAACTCAATTGGAGACACGGAGGCAATCTGAGACACGTCGGTCACAAAGGGCAACTTGGGGGCACGTCAGGTCACAGAGGTCAACTTAGGGTCATCATAGAGCTCAATTAAGGGTCATCTGGGACACGTCAGGTCACAGAGGTCAACTTGGGGTTAGCAGAGAGCTCAATTGGAGTTCATCTGGGACATGTCAGGTCAACTTGTCACTTGTGATGTCACAAAGGGCAACTTGGGGGCACGTCAGGTCACAGAGGTCAACTTATGGTCATCACAGAGCTCAATTGGGGGTCTTCTGGGACACGTCAGGTCACAGAGGTCAGCTTGGGATCATCAAAGAGCTCAATTGGAGGTTACGGAAGTCATCTGGGACAGGTCAAGTCACAAAGGCCAACTTGGGTCATCACAGAGCTCGATTGAAGGTCATGGGGGTCTTCTTGGACACGTCAGGCCACAGAGGTCAGCTTGGGGTCATCAGAGAGCTCAATTGGAGGTTACGGAGGTCATCTCGGACAAGTCAAGTCACAGAGATCAACTTGGGGTCATCAGTGAGCTCAATTAGAGGTCATCTGGGACATATCAGGTCACAGACGTCAGCTTGGAGTCATCAGAGCTCAATTGGAGGTCACGGAGGTCATCTGGGACACGTCAGGTCACAGAGGTCAGCTTGGGGCCATGAGAGAGGTCACTTAGAGGTCACAGAGGTCATATGGGACATGTCAGGTCACAGAGGTCAACTTGGGGCTATCAGAGAGCTCAATTGGAGGTCATCTGGGACATGTCAGGTCACAGAGATCAGCTTGGAGTCATCAGAGAGGTCACTTGAGGTCACAGAGGTCATATGGGACATGTCAGGTCACAGAGGTAAGCTTGGAGTCATCAGAGCTCAATTAAAGGTCACGGAGGTCATCTGGGACACGTCAGGTCACAGAGGTCAACTTGGGGTCATCACAGAGTTCTGTTGGAGATCATGGGGGTCATCTTGGACACGTCAGGTCACAGGGGTCAGCTTGGGGTCATCAGAGAGGTCACTTAGAGGTCGCAGAGGTCATACGGGACACGTCAGGTCACAGAGGTCAACTTGGGGTCATCAGTGAGCTCAATTGGAGGACATCTGGGACATATCAGGTCACAGAGGTCAGCTTGGAGTCATCAGAGCTCAATTGGAGGTCCCGGAGGTCATCTGGGACACGTCAGGTCACACAGGTCAGCTTGGGGTCATGAGAGAGGTCACTTAGAGGTCACAGAGGTCATGTGGGACATGTCAGGTCACATAGGTCAACTTGGGGTCATCAGAGAGCTCAATTGGAGGTCATCTGGGACATGTCAGGTCACAGAGGTCAGCTTAGGATCATCAAAGAGCTCAATTGGAGGTTACGGAGGTCATCTCGGACAAGTCAAGTCACAGAGGTCAACTTGGGTCATCATAGAGCTCGATTGAAGGTCATGGGGGTCAGCTTGGACACGTCAGGTCACAGAGGTCAGCTTGGGGTCATCAGAGAGGTCACGTAGAGGTCGCAGAGGTCATATGGGACACGTCAGGTCACAGAGGTCAACTTGGGGTCATCAGTGAGCTCAATTGGAGGTCATCTGAGACATATCAGGTCACAGAGGTCAGCCTAGAGTCATCAGAGCTCAATTGGAGGTCACGGAGGTCATCTGGGACACGTCAGGTCACACAGGTCAGCTTGGGGCCATGAGAGAGGTCACTTAGAGGTCACAGAGGTCATATGGGACATGTCAGGTCACAGAGGTCAACTTGGGGTTATCAGA
Source organism: Amphibalanus amphitrite (assembly GCF_019059575.1). NCBI lineage: Eukaryota > Metazoa > Arthropoda > Thecostraca > Balanomorpha > Balanidae > Amphibalanus > Amphibalanus amphitrite. Next base: position 525,499 of record NW_024881867.1, read on the forward strand.
GAGCTCAATTGGAGGTCATCTGGCACATGTCAGGTCACAGAGATCAGCTTGGAGTCATCAGAGAGGTCACTTGAGGTCACAGAGGTCATATGGGACACGTCAAGTCACAGAGGTCAACTTGGGGTCATCACAGAGCTCAATTGAGGGTCATCTGGGACACGTCAGTTCACAGAGGTCAGCTTAGGATCATCAAAGAGCTCAATTGGAGGTTAAGGAGGTCATCTCGGACACGTCAAGTCACAGAGGTCAACTTGGGTCGTCACAGAGCTCGATTGAAGGTCATGGGGGTCATCTTGGACACGTCAGGTCACAGAGGTCAGCTTGGGGCCATCAGAGAGGTCACTTAGAGGTCGCAGAGGTCATATGGGACACGTCAGGTTACAGAGGTCATCTTGGGGTCATTAGAGAGCTCAATTGGAGGTCATCTGGGACATATCAGGTCACAGAGGTCAGCTTGGAGTCATCAGAGCTCAATTGGAGGTCACGGAGGTCATCTGGGACACGTCAGGTCACACAGGTCAGCTTGGGGTCATGAGAGAGGTCACTTAGAGGTCACAGAGGTCATATGGGACATGTCAGGTCACAGAGGTCAACTTGGGGTTATCAGAGAGATATACTGGAGGTCATCTAGCACATCTCAGGTCACAGAGATCAGCTTGGAGTCATCAGAGAGGTCAAATGAGGGTCATCTGGGACACGTCAGTTCACAGAGGTCAGCTTAGGATCATCAAAGAGCTCAATTGGAGGTTACGGAGGTCATCTCGGACAGGTCAAAACACAGAGGTCAACTTGGGTCATCACAGAGCTCGATTGAAGGTCATGGGGGTCATCTGGGACCCGTCAGGTCACAGAGGTCAGCTTGGGGTCATCAGAGAAGTCACTTAGAGGTCACAGAGGTCATATGGGACACGTCAGGTCACAGAGGTCAGCTTGGAGTTATCAGAGCTAAACTGGAGGTCACGGAGGTCATCTGGGACACGTCAGGTCAAAAAGATCAGCTTGGGGTCATCACAGAGCTCAATTGAAGGTCATGGAGGTCATCTTGGACACGTCAGGTCACAGAGGTCAGCTTGGGGTCATCAGAGAGGTCACTTAGAGGTCGTGGAGGTCATATGGGACATGTCAGGTCACAGAGGTCAACTTGGGGTTATCAGAGAGCTCAGTTGGAGGTCATCTGGGACACCTAAGGTCACAGAGGTCAGATTGGAGTCATCAGAGAGCTCAATTGGAGGCCACTGAGGTCATCTGGGACACATCAGGTAATGGAGGTCAACTTGGGGTCATCACAGAGCTCTGTTGGAGATCATGGGGGTCATCTGGGACACATCAGCTCACAGAGGTCAACTTGGGGTCATCATAGAGGTCACGTAGAGGTTACAGAGGTCATATGGGAGATGTCAGGTCACAGAGGTCAACTTGGGGTTATCAGAGAGCTCAATTGGAGGTCATCTGGGAACCTAAGGTCACAGAGGTCAGATTGGAGTCATCAGAGAGCTCAATTGGAGGTCACTGAGGTCATCTGGGACACATCAGGTAACAGAGGTCAACTTGGGGTCATCACAGAGCTCATTGGAGGTCATGGGTGTCATCTGGGACACGTTTTTGGAATCGGGAGAATTTTGGGGGGATGACCCTTATAACATCCAAGACCGCCTCTCTGGATTCGCCAGTAGTTGCTGGAATGGTGTTAGGCTACTTCCAATCCCTGAATAACCCAATGAAATAACATATTATGCACCATTTTCAACACTCTCGCTGGCATGGATGGAGGCCTCATAGACGACCTGTGAGTTCAAGCTCTATAACTTGCAATAGCAGCAACAGATTGCAATAAAATTTTCAGGATCTCAAGTTTAAACAATTTTACACGTACCACGTAAATTTCGAGACAATGACCCGAATGACCTGTGACCTCCTCCCCAAGGTATGGTCAACTTGCGACACTGACACTACTTACAACTAAGTTGTGTCGCAAATCAGGCAACGTGCAATAGATTAGAATTACAATAACCCACACCAAAGCACACTATACCTACCAAATCAAGTTCTTCAGCACGCCTAACCGCCTAAGGCCAGTGCACTTGCACGGGGCACGTCCAATGTCAAATCGCGTTCCTCAGATTTTCGATTTGTTATTTTTATCAAGGTTTTGATACGTGCTCGCACGGTAGCCATGTTGGGATAGGCAAATTATATGTTAAATTGTTTAATTATTTGAAAATAATTTGAGACTTGCCAAGCCTAATAATGCACAGAATAATAATCAGCATCAAAAACTGTATTGGAATAAAAAGTTATATGTGTATCAAAAGGGTCCGCTCAAAATGACCTTGACATTTGACCCGTCATTTCTCCGTAATTTGACCTTGCCAAAACGAGAAAAATTAGCAGTAGAATTTTTGACACAGGTTACATCATTGAGCAAAAATATATAGAAATCTAAGGGGTCCTTCTTTTCTCACCTGACCACGTGGTCACTTCCACTTCCTGTATTACACAAACGTGACCTTGATTCTGACCTTTGACCTATTATATATCAGTTCGTGCTGCTTGCCAAAGTAAGATATGATATTTTTGAAATCAGCTTGTTGCGGACTATAGGTGTGCAAATTTTTACGAGAATCCAAAGGGTCCGCTGAGAATGACCTTGAACTTTGACCTAAGATTTCTCAGTTCTTAGGGGGTGCCAAGCCTAAATGATTTATTTTCATAATAAGCATGTCCTGCTCTATCTATCCTGTTAATTTAAATCGATTCTGAGGGGTCCGTTTTTGTCATTTTTTCCACGAATGTTGTGCTGGAATCCGAATCCGAATTTGAAGCCAACTTTATGAACGTCCTTATCGACCGTGACCGGAGCAATCTCGATGGGCGGGATCAAGGAACTTTGGTTCTTGTTTGTCGCAGTCTCAGCGGCTCTAACTTTGTAACAATCCGTCTATTCTTGGATTAGAATGTCCGCAATATCGTCATTTTTACTTCTCACGAATAATTTAACCCAAATGATGACACTAATCCAAAAGTATCTCCCACAACACAACCATTCGTCATCCTTTTTTTTTTTTTTTTTTTTTTTTTTTTTTTTGCTCGGTCGGCCTAGTGCCATTCCCGAGCAGGGGGCAGTTACTCCGGCAATTTTCGCCGGGCAGCAAGTGTTACGTTAAACCGGTTTATGTGAACCCGGTAGCAAAAACAACGTGGGATCCTATCTTAATGTGGAACCAAAGCTAAGGGAGGTACTTACGTGTACAGCCAAAGAGCCGAGATGTCTGGAGTCGCAAACACAACAGTGGGAATGACTTTTATTAACAATACATGATAGACATGAACACTTGTGAGCTGGTGTCAGTGTAATGGAGCCGGGAAGCTTTCATCGCACTGACAGAAGGTATAAGACCTTCTAGGCTCCAGCCCCCCGGCGGGGCCTTGTTGTGGGGTGTAATGGTCGGGAGAAAAAGTCCTAAATAATAAAAAACCCGACGCCTAACGCAAAGGGCAAAAACCTCGCACCTAAGCCAAAACGGCGCGAGGGAAAAAGCCCTGTAACCGCGATTAATTAATGAGTGAGTTTGGGGGTGAGCCGGGAGACGAGGGCTCTGATTAGCGTTTTAGGGGCGGCAGCCGCGGCCCTAACACGCTAAAGGCTCTTGATGATCCGAGCGTCGGCGAGAAAGACGAACAGAAGGTCGTGGATATCCGGATGAGTGTCGCCCAGGAGAGTCGGAAGGTCGAGAGAGAGTCCATGTGTGTTAATGTATTGTACTATATGTCTGCGGTGTTGGTGTAGGTGTGGGCAGTGGAGGAGGAAGTGTGAGATGGTGTAGCGTGGGTGGTCGCGGCAGTGGTGGCATATGGGTGGAGGTGCTCTGTCCAGGATGTAGTTGTGGGTGAGTTGTGTGTGGCCGAGCCGGAGCCTGGCTAGGACTCTCTCTTTGATCCTTGTGTTTTGATGGGAAGAGTAGAAATGGCAAAGTTTCGGTTTAATGGAGAAGAGATGTGGTGTATGATCATCTATCCAGCATTTTTGGCGGTATCTCTGGAAGGCACGGAAGAGCGAAGACAGAAAATCCGGAAGGGGGAGAGCGAGATGATTTCGAGATGGGAGATGAAGACCTTCTTTGGCTAGCTTGTCCGCTTTTTCATTCCCCTGTATTCCAACGTGGGACGGAATCCACAGGAGAATGACGTGTTTGTTTTCATCGGTAAAGCCAATAATCATCTTTCGTCATCCCAAGTCGCACCACATAACACACAACCGCGACAAACCAACGACAATATGCACCATAAATGTATTTTTTACAAACGTCTGTAGTGGTGCAAGATCTAGTATAATGTTTTCGAATATTAAAAAACAGCAGAGTTTTTCACAAAAATGTCCTCTATAAAAACGCAAAAAGATTTGATAAAAAATTATTTTATGAGAAAATTTAAAAACGAAATTACCGGCTTAGAAATGTCGTCTTATTTCTGGTCGAAGCAATTTTAGCAATAACCCGGTTTACATAGCATATTTGACGAGGCTCTAGCTCGTTAATTTGGCGATAATTTCGATGCAGTGGTCTTCAAATATTTAGAGGGGATCAATTTGTAAATTGTTAAGCACCATTGGCATCTTTTGCAACATCACAGACGGAGATATGAGCTTGCAACAAACCGTATGTAAACGCGTCTAATGGTAGCACCAATCTGCTACCAGATTCAGAGCTGCTAATTACCTAGTTGTAAGGTCCAGACGATTCTTTTTTTTCATTCGCTCTAACGGAAGCAGTACTGCCCAGCCAGCAATTTAGTTTGGCTCAAGTCCGTTCTGCCCCAGCAACTCCGGCATGCCAGACTTGGGCCGGTGTAAACGGAACGCCGTCAGAGCCGGGGTTTGGGTCGATATGGCTCTATTCCGGTTAGCCAGCCTCCATAGGCGGCGGAACGGGGAGGGCACCGGGGCACCGTTCCCCCTTTGATTTTGGCATTTTAACATTAGCCCTATGGACGTTGCATGGAAAGAATGGGACCAAAAGTCGGCAGTGCCCCCCCCCCCCCCACCCCTTAAAGGTGGTCTGCCGCTACTGCCAGCCTTTGCCGTAGCGCTACCGAGTTGGTATGGTTTCGGACTACCAAAGCTGGCTCAAGTCCGACTACCTGCCACGGCTCAAGTCCGGCTCCCTACGGCCAGTAGCGGCGGAACACCCAGGTTCGGCTGCCTCGTAGCTGCTCTGGCTTATACTGTGGCTGAAGTACGGTTGAGGTACCTACTTCAGCCACAGCCGTACGGTTGAGTGCTGATACGGCTTAAGTCCGGCCGTGGTCCGGGCGCGCTCCGGGATCATGTGTTAGCTTCAGTAGAGCCCCAGACCTTGCCTGAACTTCGGCCGGAGCAAATGCCGCAGCTAACCAGAGTAAAACCAGCTAACGGCCCAGACCAAATTTGCTGGCTGGGTACGTGCTGCTGCCTTACAACACAACCTTTTCGACCATGTTTTTTGGGCAAGTTTAGCCTGACTGGTTAAATGTCATTGCCCATGGTTCTGTTGGGTCACCTGAGTCACGTCGTAGGGGCCGTATTGCTTTGATAGCTTCCCAGCCAGGAAAATTGGTCTGGGCCGTATATGGTTTTACTCTGGCTAGTTCCGGAGCTTATACTCCGGCCGAAGTACGGGCAATGTCTGGGGACCTACTGGAGCTGAAACGACATCCCGGAGCTCGCCCGCACCACGGCCGGACTTAAGCCGTATCAGTCGTGCCGTACCTCAACCGTACTTCACCCACAGTTAGCCAGAGCAGGCGCTACTGCTACGAGGCACTGCCGGACCTGGCCGTAGGCCGTAGCACGCCGTGACGGTGCCGTACCAACTTCGGAGCGCTACGGCAAAGAGTGGCTAACCGGAATTGAACCATATCGACCCAAGCCCCATTCCGACGGGCGACGGCGTTCCGTTTACAGGGTGGGTAAAAAGGTCTGGCCCTCTTACAGTAAGCGCTCCTACGCGTGCTGTGGTTGCTTTTCGGGAAGCCAATACAGGGTGTAACGAAATTATCCGGACATCTTTCTTCGCGCTGTAATTAAGAAGCAAGACAATCTGATATTTTCTCTTTTGAATTATTATATAGCCACCTTTCATAAAAGCGCAGGTACAAATTTCTGGAGCATTCCAGCCACTGGGTTTTCCAGCACAGTGGGTTTCATGTAGAGCAGCGCCTTGCTAGCCTGTGCCCACAGTTGGGCGGCGCTGGTGGCGGGTGTCCCCTCATTCATCTCCTGCTGGACAATAGTCCATAAGGTATCGATGGAATTGGGATGGGAGCTATTTCCAAGCCATAGCCCGTTAGCCCAGAAGAACAATAGGTCCTCTCGGCATCACTTCTCATTCTGCTAGGGACTTGAAGGTGGTGCGCCGCCCCGCATGAAGACTGCGCGGCTTGAATCAGGCATCAGTACGCGTTCAGAAACCGACCCCTCCTGTGCCGTCTGGTTGAGTGGCTCCAACCAATCGCTAGCCAGGATGTTGCGCCGGTAATACTCGTCACTGATAGTGGTTTTCTGTGGCGTCATGAACAGCTTGAATATTGCACAGCAGCTGAACATGCTCCAGGTCTGGATTTTGGCCGGATGTTTGACGCCGGCGACGGCCGGCATGTTCGAGCTGCTGGCAGCCCACACATGGCCGATTTGACGGTTCAACGGACATCGTAGCTCGAACAGCTTTCCATCCCACCAGGCCACCTCATTCATGTCTTCCTTCAACCACTAAACACGCCCTGGCCTGAGGCCAAAGGTGGTGGACTGGGTGTTTTCCCGTCAATTTCATTGTCTTTTTCAGTTTGAAGGGCAATAAAACCAAGCTAAAGGGCGGGTGACGGTGAATCATGATGTGGGACCTCTTATTATTCTGCCTTGGTAAGAATTCGAGTCAGTTTGCGGATTAATTGGTGCCGTTTCCTTGTCGCTATCTTGACAACTCTCCTCACCACTTGGAAAAGGGCGGCCTTTGCGATCGAGGCCGGGCTGAGTCTGCCACCAAGTCCCAGCTTATTACGCCTCAGGCAGATGTGCTACTGGCTGCTGCTGATGTCCAGCTGCTGACAGACCAGCTTCTGGCTCATACCACCATGCCACCAACAGGTAGACTTACTACGAAACGAGCTACTGTATTCCCTTCTCTCCACTGCCTTAAACGAAAACTATCAAATGAACCCGTCGGCGACTCGACTCTTACTCAGAGCAAGAGTCATTTCGCAAGGTCAGGTCACTGCTGAATTGAGAGCAGATACCAGAGGTATGCATTCATCTAATTTTCCAGCTTCTAACATTAAAAAAGAAACTGTGCGAGCAGGTATGGCGAAAAAATAGATGTCCGGATAATTTCGTTACACCCTGTATAGCCGCACGCAATATCTTCAATACAGCCAGATGTCGAACAAAGATACCCGGATTGGATTGGATACCCGCGCGCGGCGGCCGAATCGGGCATGACTGCTGAGCAGGTTGCGATGAAATTTGGAGCCCCCTACGAACAATTACGCGTATCAAAGCCAAATATGAGAGATCCTAGAGGATGCCCCGAGGTCTGGCCGGTCACGTCCAGTCAAAACTCTGAGAATGTGTCAGGCCATCCAGGACAGCCCACGGCTCGGGCGGCAAAAAGTGTCCAATCGTCCTCATTAACGCCCATTAGAGGATGAACGGGACGATGTATGAACGTCTGCTTGACAGTGACGTCATCCCATGGATCCTGAAGACGTATCCTAAAGTCGATTTCGCTCTCCAGCAGGACAGAACACCCGTAAACAACACAAGTTCCATAAGCGGCGGAACGGGGGGGGGGGGCACCGGGGCACCGTGCCCCCCTTGATTTTGGCATTTTAGCACTAGCCCTATGGGCGTTGCATGGAAAGAATGGGACCAAAAGTCGGCAGTGCCCCCCCCCCCCTTTAACCTGCGCCCTACTGGGGGTGGGGGCTCTTCATAGCTCCCCCTCCTAACTCCGAAACTACTGGGCTGATCGGCAAAATTCAAACGGCGTCATGATAGCCCCGGAAAAACTGTCGAACGAAACTTAATTGCATTGACCTCAAGATCACCGATGACGTCACAGGTCAGGTCAAAGCAGGGCCTCCTCTAAGGAATTTTCACTGGGGGGGGGGGGGGGCCAGAGGCTCAGAAGCCAAACCTAGGGTACCCCCAAATCCGGTTTTCTCATCGGATTTAGGCCACTAATTTTTTCGTCACAGCCCTGATGCCATGATTTTTATTTTTATTTTGAGAAAAAAAAATAAAGAAATAGTAGGCCACTTGACCCTATACCGGTGGATCCAGACCGGCACGGGCAGGGTGACATTTGGGGTAAATATCCCCCGCAACGTCCGAAATCGACGAAAGCTTCCGGCTTTCCGAAAATGAAACAAAATGCCTTTATTAAAAAAAGCATTAAACGGCACAGCAGTGCGTAAGGAATCTAACCGACCGCAGAAAATGTGAGGGCTTAGGCATCGATTTCCCAAACGCTGGAAACCAACAGCTACCTGCCTGAAAACAGCTCACCATCCTAAAAAGCTATTTGCCTGAAAATGACTCAAGAAACAGGCCACAGGTCAATGAGAATGAGGGTCAGGGAACAGGGTAATTATGTACATTTTCAGGAAATGTGTAGAATTGAAGTAATCGCGAGAATACTTACTAAAACATTTGCCACGCTGGGCCAATTTTTATGCGAGTTATTCGCAAAAAAGCTAGGGGTGGGGTCTATCAACCCCTCAATAAGTGAGAGGGCTTATCGCTGTTAGTGCCAAACACTGGAAAAAGCTTTTACATATATGGTGCTATAAAGCTCAGCCGCACTCTTATTTGACCGTAAAAAATTACTCTTCAAGAATAAACCCGTCTCCCGAAAAAAGAAAACATAATACTTCCCCGTGTTGAACCGTAAGCGCTTGACTGATTGAGACTATAGAGGGCGACCGTTCGGGCTGTTTCCTTCTCAAAGTGATGCCCCATTTGGGCTTCAGTCGGCGTTCGTTTGTAAAATCTGCAATGTCTGACCTCATTCTGCGGCTCATCCTAGGCGGATCTTTAAAAAAAAACCTATAGATAAGAAACCAACGATATAAGGAAACTAAAATTAGTAACGTGGTGAATGGTGATCGTGGAGATAGTCTGGATTGTTTGTTTGGTAAGCTTACAGTGAAATTTCCTCGTTTTTCTACGTGATTTGCTTAACTGCGTGGCCCCCCCAGTGACGCGATTTCAGCTCAACTGGGGGGGCCAGCGGCATCACTGGGGGGGCCGCGCCCCCCCCCCCCAGTTAACATGTTAGAGGAGGCCCTGGGTCAAAGTAAAAATTATTAGCATTTTTGTTTGTTCACATTTTGGGCTCTGGCCGCCGTCTTACAAGTCAGATCAGGCTCATTTTTGGTTTACACTTTCGTGAACAGATGCTTTAGATACGCTGAGGGTACCAAGCTTTTATTTTGATTTTCAGGTCAGGGTCAGGTCACCACATGTCACGGAAATATTATATCATGCGTCGGTCACGTGACACTTGTTTTATGGTCCATTTAGGCTATACATTTTGAATTTGATGTCGTTTGTGTCATTCGAGGCCATTTTGAGTTGAATTTAGGTCAGGCCACTTTCAGGTAAAAAAGGTCAAATTTTGAACTTAAAATTTTTCAACTAAAAAGGTGTCTATTGGATGCAGTTTGAGCTCAGGAACACGATGGTGCTATTTATATTGGTGTACGATATCAAATACGTACTGAAAAATTGATTTGAAAAATTTGTAATTGTGAATTTTTTTGCAATAATTCGTATAACTTGGCCATTTATGAAGAAATTTAGCTAAAACATGCTAGAGTAAATCATACCAAAGCATGTGTTCTATCACATGTATTCTGTTTTTTTTTCGAAAAGCAAAAAGAAAAAGAAAAAATATAGGTAAAAATATAGATTTTGAGTTTTAGTATTAACAATTTTCAAAATTTTCAACATTTTGACAATCTGAGATAACAATTTGATAGCGCAGTCTATTCTGAGTCCTCTCATGCAAAGAAATTGGATCTAGCTTAAAAACTGAGCTCTTGGGAGCGATTGCCGTGGCTCAATGTTTTGCGTCGAAATCGGCTGAATATGACGTCACTCTGACGTCATTGCCGGCCGACATATGGTAGCTACGAAGTTCATATTTTGACAAAAAGGTGTCAAATTAATGCAGCCGAAGGTACTGAAAGTTTGGCGTCGATACGTCAAGCGGTTTAGAAGTTATTGCAGAAAAACGAGAGGGGGCTATGAATCGCCTCCCCAGAGGGGCGCGGGTTAATTGAAGGTGTTCCGCCGCTACTGACCAGTTCCACCCAGCACAAGCAAACGGAGAAGCTCAGGGGAGAAGCCCATTGCTGGCTTAATGAGATATTGCCCCCTCAGTCACCCGACCTGAACCCATTGACTAAAGCATCTATGTAAAGCGTTGCAGCAGGATGAGGTCCAGGGAGTGTCCCATCCCAATTTGGAGGCCCTGAACGCACACATCGTGAAAATGTGGGAGACGAAGGACCCCACCTGCATCATCAAGACATGCAGCTCTTTCCGCCTCCGTGTGGAGAGGGTCATTGCCGATAAGGGGGTTACATCGCGCATGAGGCGAGTGAAAGTATCTGGTTTGATAATGCAAACCAGTATTTGGTGTTAGCGTTGATAATATTTACTCCGATTGCATTCGTTGATCGAAGTAGTAAGTACAGAAATGGGCCAGAACTTTTTGCGCACCCTGTACACAGGCCCAAATCTGGCATGTCGGAGTTGCCGGGGCAAAACGGACTTGAGCCAAACCAAATTGCTGGCTGGGAGAGTAGAGGGCAGGGCCAACACAACAAGCTTCGCTTGGCGGGGTCTCTTTCCTGGTAAATCCTTCCATTCAAAATGTTCGGACTAAGTTTATAAAATAAAACATTAAGCATAAGCAATTGTAGGTAATACATCGTTTTCGAGCAGCCCAACCGCAGTAATCACATTATAAACAACGGAAACTCCTCCGATTTCTAAGCAATTTCCACTTATCACTCGAATCCACATCACGCATGACGCAGTGCATGGTCGTCATTACCTGTTACGTCACAGTCCTCCCATTCACCGAGCGATGCGGCTGCGCACCTGCTGTCGGCTAATGGCAGGTGGTTCGGTTACAACACAACACTCACACACACCGTATCGCCTGCTGTACCGATTACCGGTTACCGCTCCAGTCGGTTCAGCTGCGCCGCCATATCACCGTAGTCGCTTGTTTCGGTTTCACTCTCCCATGTTGACGGCCAACGTTGGATCCCCCCGCGCCGCCGTCTTATTTGCTATTACCAATTTGTTTTTATAGGAGAGTGCATGCGTGGTGCATAGGGGAAAGTGGGGTAAGACGGTCAGGGTAGGTAAGACGGGCACCCCTTCTGCAGACCAAACCAATAGCGCTACGAGCGAGAAAAATTAGGACCAGAATTGCCTTTTCCACTACACACCACCATTGAAGTCTGGTGAATTTGTGTTCAGTCAATAATCCTTTATTTTGATTTCTTTAAAAACCTCGAATGAACCTCATCTCATTGAAAACATCCATAATATATATTGTGCAAGCTTTTGTGTGCAGCACTATAGAGTTAAAAACTCGCAATCACTTGTGGTACACACATACCTATGCCACCATGTTTACCGCGGATTTGCTTTGCCTGCATCAAATTGTCCACAGAGAAAAATCATGCTGAGCTTCTGATATTGAGTTTGGGGTAAGACGGGCAACTATGGATCCAATGGGCCCTGTAGTGGTGAAAATATTTTTGTTGCTGTAGGAAAAAAGAAGCATTTAAGAATATGTTAGATTTTGATACTCACAGACATGTTAGCAATATTCCTTCGGCACAGTTTATTCTCGAATAATGAATGTGAAAAACGGCTCTACAAGGTTTCTGAACTAGGGCCTATATACGAGCATACGCCTTCTGCACGAATCTCGTATACTGCCTTTTCCGAAGCACTTGAGACCAACGAGCGACTGTATCAATGCGGCTAATCTCGGGCATTTGTTGCGAGCTGCGCTGGTCGGTGAAAGAAGCTGGCCATCTTGCCCTACCCATGTGACCGCCTTACCCCATGGGGTGGGGTAAGACGGGTTTTTGCAAGGTTTTGCAAAAAAAGCTGTAGTTTTTTTTGATGAATCAGCTCTAAGTCTCATCTTCTGGCAAATGGAAGTAAAATGTCTAAAAAAGGTTTTCACTCAGTTTCCCGTTTCTATGATGTTTTTAACCGGCCGAAAAATGGCTCCAAAGTTAAGGTGCCCGTCTTACCCCACTTTCCCCTTAGTAGTTATTTATATACAACTATGACACTATAAATATAGTATATGGATTCCTTTATCAGGCACTCATACGGAATGTCTGAATAGGTAACACAGCCACTAGACACTTAACATAGTTTCCAACGTTTATTAGACGTTTAGTAACTTGTTGAAATCCATAGCAACCGTTGAGCGTGTTCGTTACACGGCTCTCGATAATTTTCACACCTTGCCTGCCCTGCGATTCAATGATAAACATGGATTTTAGTGCGGGATATTTAAAGAGTGATTGGTCGAGTTTATCTGTGGAAAATGTCGGTATGAACGGACCAACCCAGCCCCGTCACGAGTTCACGACCATAAAATAAATTAAAATTGACTTAATAATTTAAATGGTTTCTGCATATTATACGTTAAAAAGCCCTTTAACATCTTCTCGCTACATATAAACGCCTATCATACCTACCACTAAACGTTCAGTAACCATGTTTAACACATCGATGTGTTGTCGATTGGTTGACATAAACTTTAATCATTTGATACCTTCATAAAGAATCATTGTAGATTGTCTGAATTAAAGGTAGTGTGCCAGCTTTCCTGGACCGTATGGAGTTAATGGCCCAGATAAGGAGAACCGGATTTTTAGAACTTATCCATACCTTCAAAACTCATGGAAACGTCTTAAATTCTTCAAATTTTGAGTACCCCAGTGCGAAATTCGCCCCGACGGGTTGTCGGTCGTACCCCAACCACATTTCACACCACTATGAACAATAAATGCACACACTGAAATCGCTATTACCGATATGCTCATCCAATCAAGTTTCGATAAACCCGTTCATCATAATCTCCTGCGGTTTCGAACACGCCTGTTAGGTGGTGCGGTAGACCGCGCCCAAAGCCAGGGCCCCGGTAACGTGAGGTAGCCGAGTCGGGGCAGCGTGCGCTGACCCAAGCCGGGGCCGCGCGTCCTCCCGGTGTCATGTGATAGCCCGGGGCTGCCAGCGGGGATGCGGTAGACCGCGCCCAAAGCTGCGGCCCCGGCTTGGGTCAGCGCACGCTGCCCCGACTCGGCTACCTCACGTTACCGGGGCCCTGGCTTTGGGCGCGGCTTCTGCTCATACTTTGTGGTGCGGTGGTGGTGCGTCGGGCCGCGCGCTCTGACTTCGGCAAAGAAAAATGCGTCAGCTGATCATTGTCATTTCTGCCACTTGCGTGTGGTGAAATGGGGTCATAACTTAAGAGACGGCTTTTTCATATCAATTATTTTACATAAAATCATATTTCAAACCATAAATAATGTTCGACAGCCAAATAAAAGAAACAATACCAATACAGGCTTACAGTTTAAGGCTCGACATTGTGTTGTCTACGATTAGACAGCTGATAACTCATTCCCGTACGTCGTAACTCTATAATGACCTTTGCTTATTGTCACATGTGCGCCGCATTCGCGGTTGTTGCCGACGCCTGTTTGCAGGTCAGCCCACTACAGTTGTTATACATATCGAAAAACCGATAAACTTTTAGGCGAAAAAAGCACTATTCCAGGCCCATTTTTTTTTTTTTTGCGATATTAGGTAAACACAGAAGCTTCTTATCCTAGGAAAAATAAAATGGGAAATCTTTCAAAGGTGGCACACTACCTTTAATAAAACTGCTAAAACGCGTTTAACAAACAATTATAACGTTTACTAATAAGACGTGTAACAAACTTCAAATGACTAGTATACCAGTACGTTCAACACATCAATTTCACATCACTATATAATAACTTTCGCTCATTGTGCCTCGGGTCAATGATAAACAGTCTTTGGTGGACGGTGTGGGATAATATGTATTCATCCTGATATTAGTAGGAATTAGCATTGCACAAGAAAACAATATAAAGTTTTCATTCATACTGTCTTTCTTTCATTCAGTCATCAGCCTGTCTCGTAGCTCAGTTGGTAGAGCGTTGTACTCCCGGTAGTGAGAGCCCGGGTTCGAGACGCTCCGGCGCTCGATATTTGAGACTCCTGATCGGTGGATGGTCTGCGGATGGGGGAACAGCCGCAGCCAGTTGAAGTCAGCTGAGTGTGACAGCCCGTGTGCGGCTTTGATGGGCACGTTAAAGGGACCCTCCCGGCTCCCACCTTCAAAAAAGTTAACGAATTTGCATGAAAGTGATGTCGCTCGGTTCAGAAAGAGAAAAAACGAATATCTACCAAATTTCACCGAAAAATATTCACCGGTTTTCAAGAAATTAGACTTACTTCTGTTTACTTTTTTTGGATCTCCGCTGTTCCTAGCGATTTCATTTTGGAAGTGCGGCATTTGCGGCAGATGTTGCGCGCAAATAGCATATACCACCACTGCTTCACAAAGATGTTAGTATAAGGTTTTAAAATCGTTAGATCACCGCTGACGTCACAAATTCTAAGGGGGCATCTCAATGCATTAGCCCCTTAGAATCCGAAAACTGCAAGTTTGAAATTCCATATCTCCGAATTAAAGCATTTTTCGATGTTGTGAGTGCCCAAACCGGTATTTGCAGGCCATGGCCACCAATTTGGCTATCTCAACTCAAAACTAGTGTTAAGGTGGGATGGTCACTTTAAACTTTGGCATCTAAATCCTCCCGTTACCTGGAATCGCGCCATCGGACGGTAGGGGTCGGAGTCTACGCAACAAGCTCCATGCTTAGCGTGAGCTCCGGCTCTGTCAATCCCGCCGTCCATTTAAACATTCGGGCTAAATTTATCAAAAAGATCCAGTCGTACTTGCGAAGATGGACATTGCACAATGCACAATGCACATGCAGCACTTACTGTAATGTGTAGGTACTGCACAATGCACAGGCAAGAAGTATCCCCATTCGAAAAGTACCTAGATGTATTCGACTGCCAACATACGAGTACAATAAACAAGCGGATCACTCAGGTGCAGCTTCGATGTGCGAAGCTGTAACAAATAACAAATGAAAGCGCCTGGTATTTGCTGCCATCGACTAGCTATTCCCTTGTACGGTTCTCGTTTGCTCATCCAGTCTGTCAATCACTCGTAAACGGGCGCGTACGGGGCCGGCTCCGGCGCGTACGGGGCCGGCTCCGGCGCGTACGGGGCCGGCTCCGGCGCGTACGGGGCCGGCTCCGGAGCGTACGGGGCCGGCTCCGGAGCGTACGGGGCCGGCTCCGGAGCGTACGGAGCCGGCTCCTTATATTCGGCTTGCTTGGGTGCGTGGTTGTACTCGAAGTAATGCTCTCCGCTTCCTCCCGACTTATCGTTCCAGCCGACCTGTAATCAGAACATGAACTGATAAACCGTTCTTTCAACCCACAAATCATCGTATAACGGTTGTGTGCGATAAATATGTGGCAGCTAGTTAGTTATAACGTTTAACGCATTTGCAAATTTTAACCCTCGCACGACCAGGCCATTTCTCATAACACGAACGACCAGGGGGGGGGGGTTGTTACGACCCCCCCCCCTGGCGTTTCGAAACGGAAGGTCGTAGAGCTTAGCGGAAAAAACCAACGGATTGCTCTCAACGAGATCTCGCGATTGGTGGTATATTTTTTGGTCCTAGGTCAACATTTGACCTACTTATGACCGGTCAAAGGTCAAATTTTCCGAAAAAATCAAACTTTTTCAACTTTCCGCGGCGATTGCGGCAAAACGGTGGGAGATATCGACTTGAAACCTTCACTATCGTGTTCCTTGATCAATTCTCTATCGTTTGGTATGTATTTAGTTTCCCTAGCTCTAAAAATGGCGCGTTGGGAGTGCCGGAAGTCGGCAAGGTCACAGTCGGCGGCAGAAATTCGAAAAATCAAAATTTAAATTTTTGAAATCTGATTGTATTTTTGGATTTGGGAGGTCCATTTGCTCCCTATAGAAGCTAATACTGCTGCATATTCCCATTGAGGTGACAAGAATTAGCAAAATAGTGGTTCGGGCGCTTTTCAAAAATAGTACCGGACGCTGTTCCTCTTGTGACGTCATAGCTCCGTGACCTGACCTGACCCGGTCAATTTTCTTGCACCACACGATAGCCAATGCTTGCCCCAACATGCATGGGAAGTTTCATCATGATCCATCAAACAATGTGGGTATCACCGGCAGAAAACCTAGGGATTCGGCGCACACGTTTGGTAACTGTCGGCCGGAGGCTGTACCTCTTATGACGTCATAACTCCGTGACCTGACATGACCCGACCAATTTTTTTTCGGCAAAAGATGCGCAAAGGTTGCCCCAGAGGGTATTGAAAATTTCAGCCCGCTACGACAAGCCGTTTAGCGTGCACTTCGAAAAAACCTCAGGGGGGGGGGGTTGATACAACCCCCCCCCTAGGCGTTCTAGGGTTAACGAGCTGTGAAATGAGTTACAAAAAATGAATAGATAATTCGTAAATTAGTTGTACGATCGATTTCACAAGGCCGTAGAACTTAGTATAGTTCTAATATACCTATGTCTGAAGCTGAACATCCGGAGGTCACACACAATAAATGGGTCAATAGTCACTATAGTGACTATCGACCCATTAATCGTGGCATAACTTCCGGATCCCAACTTCCGGACTGGAGTCCCTCCCAGTCCAAGTATCTCCTGAAGCCGCGTCCGTTTACCTTGGCCCTGAAGCGGTGGTCCTTGTTCTGCTGGTAGTGGTCGCGGTTGTGGTACTCGTTGCCGCGCTTGTAGCCGTGCTCATACTCCTTAGGCGCCTTCACGTTCAGGTATTGGAAGTAGCCCTTGTACTGCTCCTGGGCAGCGGTAGCACCCAGGAGGGCCACTCCGACCGCCAGCATCGCCACACAGGGCTTCATGGTCAGCAAATCTGAAAACGGTGAACACGGCGCTAGGCTGGTTACTTTATTTATTGATCGATCTATGATCGATTTATCTTATTTATGTTTCTGGATTTTTCGTGAACTATTTATCTCCACCTTTCTATCTAGCTGACCGCTAACTTTTATTCCTTCAACCTTTGTACGGTCGTTTACCTCAACGCACGAATATATTGACGGTTGTGTAAATGTAGGATATAAAATCATTACCTGATTTCTGACGATGTATTAACTAGCAAGAGGCATGCTGTGTACGGTACCTATATAATGTGTTTTAAGACGACCATCTTGCCATATTTGACGTATAAAAATAAATAGGATTATTTACAATTGCTATAAAGTTTCCAGCGGCTGATGTTATAAGCTGACGGGCTCAACCCTGGCTTCCCCGGGCTCGGATATCCCCTGATGGGCAAGTGCTCTTACCTGGGACACAGCTGTAACACTCACTGGTCCTCCTGTCCTGATGGTCGCTTATAAACAAACGGGAGCTGCCGCTCTCCGAACGGCGGACGCGCCGCGCGGCTGACTTTCACTATATCGTCACCGCGGCGCGCTCGGGTCGGGTCTGGGGCCCGACCGCGGCGGCGGCGGCTGACCATCGAACACGGCACACGCACAGCTGCACTGTCGCTGGCTCGCTGGAAGGGGACCGTGGACCGTGGACGGTGGACGGTCGTGGACGGCAAAGCTTTATATGCTGTACAAACGCTACATGACCGAGGGCTCGGCCCAGTACCTAGTAGGTAGGTACCTACTACCCAGTACCTAGGTACTGGGTAGGTACCTAACCAGTACCTACTGTAAGCAGTAAGTGCTTGCATACCTGCATACCTAACTGATAACTTAACCCTCGCCCGTATAGGGGGGGGGGGTCGAACGGACCCCCCCATGGTTTTTCGCAAATAACTCGCGTAAAAAGCGGCCGATCGCGACGAAACTTTCAGTACCCTCGCGTTCATCAATTTCACACTTACCCTGAAAATTTCATGACCCTGACCCAAAGGACCTTTGACCTGTGACCTACTTTTCGAGACCATGTTTGGCTGGAATCGCGATTCGGCGTATGTCGGCTCGCATTAGCCGCGCGTTTGCAGTCTTTTCGTGGTTTCAAGCGTTCAAACATGTGATATGATGTTGCCCCCATGCATTAGGGTGGGTGTCAAGGTCTCCTGAAGGTCAGGTCAGGTCATTGACCTTTGATGACCTCGGTTCACTTTTTCGAGTTTTACATGTTTCTAGGCCAGTTTTTGGAGCTGAATTCGAATTTAGCAACCATATGAACATTTACGAAGTAGTTTTGGTGCCTTCGTAACATGTTACGAAGCTGTCAGAGGCGGTTGCCACCTACTACGAATACCCTTATGGTTGACCTGACCTGACCTGACCCGACCTGGCCTAAATACATGAAGACATCATCTGTGATCAAAACTAACATGATATTCGTGATCAGCACCCCGAAAAACCCCATTGCAGCCACACTTCACGACGTTCTAACAGGTCCCGATTTTCCCGCCTTTGGGGTCATTGACCTGACCTGCAACGTCAACCAATGACCTAGGACCTTAAAATTGGGTATCATCGGCTTCCTCTTGTCACGGGCAACACGCTCGTTTTTTCCGCGAAGCTCTAGCTCGATCAGGGGCGAAACGGCAAGGGGGGGGTCCAACGGACCCCCCCCCCCCCCCTTATACGTTCGCGGCTGGAAAAACACCAATACGGGCGAGGGTTAAACTAAAGGCCTGGATATTGGCCACGATTTCAGCTTAGAAACGAACCACGACACTATTGTAGCATTCGCCAAGTGAAAATTGGTCGTAAGCTGGCCTTTTTTGTTTGTTGGCAGCAGGCTTTTACTTTCGTTCTAAAGAGATCATTGCAGAACTATGGGATATGAGGACAGGACTTAGAAATCAACATATTGGGTTGTGTGAGACACCGTCACCAACAGGGAGCCGCAGAGGCGAGACCATCCCGTTGGGACTGGATTGCCTCGTTGGTATGACCTCATCCACTAGTTGTCAGGTGGGGTGACCACTGACCGCCAGGCGCCAGCCCGGTAAAGGAGCTGAGGGAGGATGCGAATGGGCTTTTTCTGAGGATGGCGAGGTTGGATGATGAAGCTCGCCTTTTGGCCGCCCATACCTTCTTGGATTCGCGCGCCATAGTGAGTCGGGCCAAGGCATGGCAAAGGTAGTACTTTCCTTCATTTTCCTTTATGATTGTATATGGTAGCAATACAAGTTTTACATTTGTAGCGCACAAATACGTAAGCGGCTCAGGCAATTGTTGGGCAATTGTTTGTTTTCTTGCATGGCGTTTCTTGCATGCTATTGCATGCCAATTGCCAATGCCATTGCATTAGAAAGTTGTTGTGGGTGGGGTTTGGATCGGCAAGAAAATCTGCGAGATATTCAACATTAATACCAATCCAAATCAAATGGTTACAGCCAGGGAGTGAAGTAGCTGGAAACAGTCGGTAAGTGAACATTTCAATTTCAATTTATTTTTATCCGCATATCAATTTATCTTTTGCTCTCCTCATCCTTGTCCTTTTTCAGAGAAGGGACTCAATTTCAGGGTTATACGAGGGGTTTATTAGGTATCAATCTTAAGCTTGAGCTTAAATCAAAAGTTAAATCAACATCAAAGTGCTTTTTCTTTATGATAGTCATATCTGTTCATACTGAGCTGGTTAAATTTGGTTGTAATTCAGTAGGTAAATCCAAGGCCCTATATACCAGGTAGGGTCGTCCGGCGATTCTACCTTTTCGTGACGTCAGCTCGTGACGTCATTTGGAGTCAAGTCTCGAAGCCCCGTTCAATCCCCATGTAAATGAGCGATTTTCGAAGCACTGTAGAATGAAGTCTGCACAAGATATATCAAACCTAAGTATCTTATCTGAAAGAGCAGACAATTTTCTGCAAGTTATCTATTACGTGTTTTTCGCTAAATCTTTTGCTTTTTTCACAAAAGCGTAAAATGTCCCCTCATGTCTCCGCAGCCTCCCTGCCGCCGGCCGCCGCGCGGTCGCGGTAGTGTAGTGGTTAGCGTGCCCGCGCAGTATTCCAAAGGTCCCGAGTTCGAATCTATGCGGTGCGGAACTTTAATTGCAATTCCAAGCTGAATATACGCACATCCATAATAAATTATTATTCGTATAGCTAAACTGTCGCCAAGCTATCCATATAAAGTGACTTCACCCAAAATATCGGCAAGATTCTATTAAAATATAAATTCAAATATGGCGGCTTGGACTGCCGCGTGCGTTAGGCTCCGCCCATAGCTCCGCCCACATGCGTGACGTCATTCGTGTTAGTGGACACACGCGGAGATAGGGGACGACATGGGCCTGGGTAAATCTCAAATAATCTGAATCACCAAGTAGGTGGTGTTGTGTTTCCTTTTCTTTTTGAGTTTCTTTTTAGTTTTCAGCCAGCTGTCACGAGTGACATCAAAGGAAGCTCATTTTTGAAGGCATAATCTCCAGGTGTTAACCAGACATAATTTGAAATTGAAATTGAATATTTTAGCAGTAAGAACTTCAGTAGTCGTTTAGCTGGCATCGCATCACACTTGTTTTGTATACAACCAAGGAGAATTGCTTTCTACTCAAACCAAACCAAATCCAACCAAATCCAGCCAAATCTGACTTAACCCCACCTACAGCTTTCAACCCCAGTCTGCAAGCTGGCAATTTTTACGAGATCTCGTTGGTGCGGGCTTGTTGGGCTGGTGGGGATTCTGTGCAGTGCGGTGCAGATTTTGGCTTGGTGAGGTGCGGATTTAGTGTAGTGCTGTGTGGAATTGGCTTAGCGACAGATATGACAGACCAGACTAGATAGATTAGGAAAATCGAAGAAAAATAAAAACAGACTACAAGTGTTGTTTCAATGGTCCTAAGTTGATTTCATGTTTGATATAAATTGAAGGCCTTCATAGTTCATGGAATGTTGAATTGAAATTGGAAAATATTTGACATTCTGGTTTTGCAGGTTTGATTGATAGACAGTGCTGCTCTATGGGCTGGTGACTAGCAAGGAAGCTCAAAATGTGAGTATTTTTTTATTAATAAATGACACCTTTGCTTATCTGCATTGACATATGCTGAACTAAATAATACCTACAGGGTGGGTGTCAGCAGTGCTGGAAATGAGGCCGCTTTCTGGTCCCTGCATTTTATTCTCCTGTTGGGTTAACCCCGTCTAGCGCTTAGCCTTTCGGGACCCTCTCAGAACTGCGGTTGTTTTCGCCGCTCGGCCCAATCGAGATGCAAAGTTGATAGTCACACGAAGTTTATTTTGGGCATCTGAATATACGACTTCGAAATTAATCGATTCAACAAAACCTTTTTCTTTCATCTATATGCATACATTTAACAGTAACTCCAGACTAGGTTGGTTTGGCTGACCCTAAATAAGCTTCGTTTGACTATCAACTTTGCATCTCGACTGGGCCGAGCGGTGAAAACAACCGCGACCTTGAGTGGGTCCCGAAAGGCTAAGCGCTGGACGGGATTAACCCGCCCGGAGAATAAAACGCCGGGACCAGAAAGCGGCCTCATTTCCAGCACTGGGTGTCAGCCCTTCGGTTTATTATTCACTGACTGTATAGTGCCTGCAAATGAACATGCTAGGGACTAATGTTTCAGGTATACCTATGTTTGTCAGTTCATGGTCTTATAAGATTCCTGTTCATTTTATTGCTAAAATGGTATGCTAGGCTCTGCTAGACATCATGCTGTGTTTTACACATTTTGTTGACAAAGTGCATTCATGATTTGACAAGAAGATTCATGACAAGGAAGATTGTGATTCGTGTGCAAGTTGAGGTGTATCCACATTTTCTTGAGTTCCTTTCAGTTCAGATGTTCACCTTTTTTGCCATAGGTGAAGAGTTGCAAAAAAGGTAAAGGATGCTTATCGCATATCTGTCCAATGGAGCCAAGAACTTCTCATTTGCCATTAAGAACATATGCTTACCAGTTTCCGGCCAACTCTGCCTTCCACCTACATTCTAGGCAATACAAATAGGCACTATAGTTTGAAGTCCAGGAATCCAGTCATTTATGGGTTGGGACCTTTTAATTTTGGGGGTAGCTACTGGCAACCTGACTGGGGTGGGGGTCAGCTTTTATCAACTTCTTTTTTAAACTGCTTTGCTTGATTCTGTTAGCTATCAATTTATGCTGACTGATGGGGACAAATGAGAATTCAAGTACAGAGAAACTGATAAAAATAGGCCTTTAAGACAGTTGTGCTTTATTAATCCTCGCCTGTATTGGCCTTTTTGCAGCTTGGTTATTATGGGGGAAGGGATGGGGCTAAGTAGGAGATCCTTCCCAGCTGTTCGGCCCCTGGATCAAGGCAGAGTTTTGCAGAAAAACACTTCTTTTGGCGTCTTGATTTTGATTTTTGTTTTGATCATATGATTACGAGCGAGCGAGCGCAGCGAGCGAAGCGAGTCTTTTCAATATAACGGAAAAATCTCAGTATGAGCGGCCCGGCCCGGCATTGCCCGGCCTGTAACGCTTTTGAGAGGCTTATATCTCAGCAACCGCTCGACCCAGTAGCGGCGGAACACCTTCAATTAAAGGGGGGCATTGCCGACTTTTGGTCCCATTCTTTCCATGCAACGCCCATAGGGCTAATGTTAAAATGCCAAAATCAAAGGGGGGGGGGGCACGGTGCCCCGGTGCCCTCCCCGTTCCGCCGCCATTGGCTCGACCGATTGGCCTGCGGTCTTTTTTGCTGGGTAGCCCCATCCCTTCTACCCCGTAATTGACTTTTGATACACCTCAGTGACCGTCGTGGCACGTGCCACGTGAAAAGTCAAGGGTATTCAAGCTGTTTTGCAAAAGTAGTGATTTTGAGAGGCTCATATCTCAGCAGCCGCTTGGGCGATTGACTTGCGGTAATTTTTGTAGGGTAGCAGCATCTCTTCTACCAAAAATAGGATACTCTCGATGCATGTGGGTCACCCCCAGTGCACGTGCAAAATACAACAATAAGAGGTGTCAAATTTGTTCCCATTTTAGTAACTCGGTAATTACTGGGGCGATTTCGCTGAAACTTGGCATACAGGTAGGCACCCACCAGGCAATGTATTCCCATGTGTTGCGGTTAAGGTGCTACTGCACGTGCGCACGTGCAAGGGGCGCTTCCAGATCTCGAGAACGGCTGGGCCGATTGCGCTCAAATTTGGTACACGGTTGGGGACCAGTTAGTAGGGTGCCGTGCAAAAGTCAGTTTGGACCCCGTTTGCACGTGCGCACGTGCAGAATGCCGCTTCCAGATCTCAGGAACGGCTGGGCCGATTGCGTTCAAATTTGGTACACCGCTAGCGACCGGTTAGAAGGGTGCTTTGCGCAAGCCCGTTGGAAGTACCCTCTCGCCCTTCCGCACGTGCAGGGCTCACTATCTCGCTCGCTCGTTCTTCGCCCAAAAGGCGTTTTACTGGTGTATTCATGTATTTGGGGTACGTCGGGTCGGGTCAGGTCAGGTCAGGTCATGCAAAGCAGTAAGCATCCCATCATGAATCTATATTCTATACTCAGGTTGGATAGATGACAGGTCCGTTCTGTCCCTTTCACCTTTACGCGCGAGGGTTGATATCAAATATGCCCTTATTGTTGACTGATGCGAATCACTTGTTCAAAAGATTTACAAAAGGCTGGCCAAAACGTCCTCCGGGCCGGATTTGAACCAGCGACCTATGGATGTCCGTGTGTACCGCTACAGTCCACCGCTCTACCAACTGAGCTACCAGAGGCCTGGCGGCCGCCGGTTATGTCGAGCTGCGGCTGCAGAGCAGGTGTGTTGCAATATCTGAATTTGGGTGTTACCTACACTTTCACTCTGTCTCAGGTCATAACAAGCGACGTCAGGCTTGGCCCATTTGACATAGCGCTACAGTGTTAATACCTATCCTCTGGTAGCTCATTTGGAAGAGCGGTGAAATGTGATGCTATGAGCAGGCATCCCCAAACGTCACTGGCTCAAATCCGGCCCGGGGGACCTTATATTCACAAAAAAACCGCCCCGGAAAATAGGGAAAGCAGATGCGATCATCTTCCTGGGATAATCGATGTTTTTCAAAGTAAAGTCGATATTCACCACGAAACTTTCAGAAGGTACCTACTCTTTCCGACATCAATTCTACACACACGTCAGCGGCTGCAATGGTCGGTTTATGAGGATTGATGAAAAGTTTTCGACAAAAAGTGCATGATAAACGATGCTAAGAAACTTATGTCGGTACACAACTTCTTTACAAATAAATTTGGCTTTTATTAGGTACATATTGCAAATATCACGAAAGAAACCCAGACTTTCAAAGTAATAGCTAAGCGGAAAACATAATACCTACGCGCAATCATGCCACTCAGCAAGCATGCTAACTTTCAGCTTGATAGCTCAATTTCGTGTACCCTTAAAACCGTTAAAATTACCCTTGGATGATGTCAGCTTTTCAAACTCGACTTGTAGTCGCTTTAGATACGAGCGTAGCGCGGATAACAAAATTGGATGATTTGTAACGAGGTGTATGGGACGGACGCCCTTTTACACCAAAGAACTCCAAAATTATGAAATTCTTTGACCTCTGCCTGCCTTGACCTTACCGTAAAATTCGTCTTGCAATCACCGATGCCAATGAAACTGTGTCACCCAGTAGATCTTCGACGGGACATCGATAGGTGTCTGAATATTGAGTATTGGTCAAATGCTTTCGGAGAAAGCAGGTAACCGAAACGGCGTACGGCGTATACCGAAACGGCGTAAGTATACGTACTTTGATGTTATGGAGTAGGAATTCATGTTCAAATTGCCGCCCAGAGTTGAGGCCTTGCGGTGTGCCTATTCATTATCTAAGCCCATGCTCGTATGGCTTATTGCGCAGACTACTTTTGTTTGTCTGTTCGTTGATCCGTGAAGACTTCACCTCATTGCATCTATGTATCAGAAATCATTGGTGAACTAAGAATTAATTAATGACTTTGTCATTCTTTAATTCCAGCTGTTAAGCCTAGGCTCCACCACGCGAGTTTTCCGTGCGATTTTGCGATATTGCGATATCGCGTTATCTTTGCGAACTTTTTTGTGATAATGCGATAATGCGTGAGCGATATTGTGTGACATTTAATAATGCGATTTCCGCAGTGTAGCTCAGCACATCCATTTGCACTAGACGAACATTTTCTGGCATCGCCAAGGGTATCGCATTCTCGCATTATCGCAAAATCGCACGGAAAATCGCGTAGTGGAGCCTGGGCATTACATATTGTTTAAGTGATGGTTTGTAACAATCCTATACCTGGTGGGCGATATGCAGAGGCCGAGTTCCCCTGGTCACTCGGTTGCCGCCTAGTCACACCCCTGACTGACAGCGTTGGTTTCAGATAGTGCATGCATTTTGTTCTGCATCAGCGACACAATTTAATTTGGGACGTTGGTTAGATTACGGACGCCATTCCTCGAGGTGGTTGCCGGCACAGCCTGGGAGCCGATCCGTGGCTACCTTTGGAGGCGATCTCCACTGGCATTCGGGTAACCACGTCCTCAAGCAGCATCCTTCTCTCTGTTCTTAGTCTGTTATTGCGTTGAAGAACGTCAGCTTGAGTGTTATTGGAGCAGGTCCGCGAAAACAGCCGTCGTCGGGTCAGTGACGCTCACGCAGCGCAGCTAGCCGCGTCAGCAGTGCTCTTCGTGCGCGGTCGGCGGCTCTTTTGTGTTCATCGTTTCTCTGGCGGGTTATCGGCGGCTGTCTGGCCGTGCCGGGCGCCGCCCTTGACTGAGAGCGCCCCTGGGCGCCGCGGAGGGCGCGGGGCGCGGCAGCCCTTCTGGCGCGGCCGGGCGGTGCCCAGCGCACCTATCGATTGCCGTCGCCGGCCGACTAGTTGGTGTCGCCGCCGCCAGGCGGCCGCGTGATCAATTGGCGCTGGGCGCCGGCCGTCGAACGGCGAGCGGCGGCCGGCCGTGCCGTGTGCGTGCCGGGGCAGAGGCCGACTGACCGCCCGCTCTCCGCACCGACCAGGTAAGCCGCCCGCCGCCGCAGCGCCCGCTCGTGGGGCTTCCTCAGGTCGCCGTGGCTGGGTGACCAGCGCCGGGCCGGGCTCGGACTGGGGCTGGCTGCATGTGTTGTCCTGACTGCGCCACGCGGTATGCCGCTGGTCCTCTCGGTCTGTCCCTGGCGGAAACCCCCCGTCAAACCTATGTTGGAGTCTGATTGAATTGAGCTCAACCATCCTCCTGTCTAACCCGACTCGGCTCGACGCAACGCGGCTGGGTGCGGCTCGTGGCGGCTCTGACCAGCTGTTTCCAGTTCGTCCTAGCGCTCCGTCGTCCGGGAGACCAGCTGGAACACATACGGGCCGGACAGACCGACAGGCCTGGGCAGAGACAGACCGACACGGACACTGGACACACCGACAAACCGACAAGCTTAGACAAACCGACAGGCCCGGACTGACCGACAGACACGGACAGAGAGTAGAGACAGGTCGACACGGACACTGGACACTGGACAGGTCATACAGGCCGACACGGACACGGGACGGACCGACAGGCCCGGACAGACCGACGGACACGGACAGGCCGACAGGCTCGGACCGACTCCTAGGCACGGACAGATGGATAAGTCTGAAGTCAGGACACAGACCCCCAAGCTCGGACAGACCCCCTGGGCCCCGGCAGACCCCCTGGCCTGGACAGGGATGACTGAGACAGACTTCCAGGCCGGGTCAGGCATACAGGCTTGGACAGGCTGACAGATCCGAACAGATCGCCTGGCCCGGTCAGACCCAACAGCCCGTACAGACCCGACAGGCCCAGTCAGACCGACTGGCCACTGTTCCGCCGCCGCCGCCGCCGCCGCCGCCGCTGCCGATGATGGGCAGTGCGGCCCTCCGGGACGTGTCTGTGGACCTCTTCTCGGTACCGCGGCATCAGCAGCCGCTCTGCTGAGACACCAGCAGCCGCTCCGCTGATGCCAGCAGGTGGTCGGTGTGCTGAGATGGGTCGGCTCAGCGGCGGACGGTCAGCTCCCGACCCGTCAATAGGACCACCCGCCCAGAGAACGGGATTATCTCGAGCTGACACGCACCCGGGACGCCGAGACTGGGACGGGGTCGGTGGTGCAGTTCGGGGTGGTTCGACCTCTTAGATGTCTTGGTTGCAGATTATTTTCAACTGTATCTTGAGGTTTTTGGGCTGTCAAGTAGCTTTTAGGCTCAGCCAGGCAGACATTTCTTGTATTGAATGTACCTTGTAGGCATTGCATATAACGTTACGACTCCAGTTGGGTTCCCTATTTCTTTTTCATTTTCGTTTCACTTAATTGATTCTATGGCTCGGTGTTCATGCGGTGTTTCCAGTGAACAGTTATTAATAATTGAAATGACCCAGTAAGCTCAGCCTTTGGACGTGCAGTCGTATGACCATTACCAAACCTAAGTGGCAAAACCAATCTGACCGTACGACCGGCGCTGGTTTTTACGCTGATCCAACCGCACAGCATAGTGGTCATTGCATGTTTTTGGTACCTTATATAATGATTCAATTTGCGGTAGGATGCTAATATGGGTAAACCAGAGACTCATTCTATCGCCATTTCCCTAAGATGACTATGGCCCATATGGGTGGGGCTGATGAAGTGCTAATTTTACGGAGCGTCCCAGCTGAGGCGGCGCGGCGGCCATTACGGGTATCTGTCCGGGGCGGCGGGCCGTGCGCGGCGCCATTAGTTCGCCGCCTGTGCCGCCGTCTCCGCCGACCGCCGCTCGATGCCTGCCATATTGCAGCAATCTTTATCGCGTCGGCACGTCACAGTTTCATCAATCAGGCGCCGGCTTATGGCGAATCTCGAAATTTACGGCCGTAACGACTTCCTATGCGTCCGCTGAGACCTGGCCGGCCGTTCGGCAGTTAGCGACTGAGCCGCGGGCTGTGGTGAGCCGCACGCCGGGCTGATCGGCTGGGCCCTGCCTGCTACCGGAGGTGGGGGCTGCATGTTGGTTGGAGGCGGTGTGGATCGGGCTCGCAATTCCCCCGAACGCCCCAGGGTCTGGAGAGCCAACGGCGACCGGTCTATAAGCCAGTCGCAAACTATGGAAATGGCTCTCAGATAGTGTCCGCCCTGCAAAATGCATGTCCGCAGCGCCGTCGAAAGAAGTTTGTGATAAGCTCTCAACTTTGACCCACGTCTGCGGTGGATCTCACCAGTTTCTGGGATTAAAGGTAGTGTGCCAGCTTTCCTGGACCGTATGGAGTTAATGGCCCAGATAAGGAGAACCGGATTTTTAGAACTTATCCATACCTTCAAAACTCATGGAAACGTCTTAAATTCTTCAAATTTTTAGTACCCCAGTGCGAAATTCGCCCCGACGGGTTGTCGGTCGTACGTACCCCAACCACATTTCACACCACTATGAACAATAAATGCACACACTGAAATCGCTATTACCGATATGCTCATCCAATCAAGTTTCGATAAACCCGTTCATCATCATCTCCTGCGGTTTCGAACACGCCTGTTAGGTGGTACGGTAGACCGCGCCCAAAGCCAGGGCCCCGGTAACGTGAGGTAGCCGAGTCGGGGCAGCGTGCGCTGACCCAAGCCGGGGCCGCGCGTCCTCCCGGTGTCATGTGATAGCCCGGGGCTGCCCGCGGGGATGCGGTAGACCGCGCCCAAAGCTGCGGCCCCGGCTTGGGTCAGCGCACGCTGCCCCGACTCGGCTACCTCACGTTACCGGGGCCCTGGCTTTGGGCGCGGCTTCTGCTCATACTTTGTGGTGCGGTGGTGGTGCGTCGGGCCGCGCGCTGACTTCGGCCAAGAAAAATGCGTCAACTGATCATTGTCATTTCTGCCACTTGCGTGTGGTGAAATGGGGTCATAACTTAAGAGACGGCTTTTTCATATCAATTATTTTACGTAAAATCATATTTCAAACCATAAATAATGTTCGACAGCCAAATACAAGAAACAATACCAATACAGGCTTACAGTTTAAAGGGACCCTCCCACCTTAACATTAGTTTTGAGTTGAGATAGCCAAGTTTGCGGCCAGGCTCAGAAACCACCATTTATCCTGGTCGCAACCCCCGCAGCTTTATGGTGTTCAAGAAATGTCTTCCCTTTACTTGCAGGGTGGGACCAGCGTGGTCCCTATCTCTTAACCATTACGGGAATCTGATGACGTCATCAGGCTTTCGAACGTCCGTTAAATGTTTGACTAAAACGTTTTGTAGCACGCGGTGGTATATGCTGCGTTGCGCGCAACAAATGCCGCACTTTTAAATAAAGTCGCTAGGAACAGCGGAGATCCCAAAAAGTATACAAAAGTAAAAGTCTAATATCTTAAAAACCGGTGAATATTTTTCGGTGAAATTTGGTAGATATTCGTTTTCGCTCTTTCTGAACCGAG
Organism: Amphibalanus amphitrite; assembly: GCF_019059575.1. NCBI lineage: Eukaryota > Metazoa > Arthropoda > Thecostraca > Balanomorpha > Balanidae > Amphibalanus > Amphibalanus amphitrite. The sequence continues at coordinate 555,056 of NW_024881867.1, forward strand.
CGACATCACTTTCATGCCAATTCATAAAAAATTTTTAAGGTGGGAGGGTCCCTTTAAGGCTCGACATTGTGTTGTCTACGATTAGACAGCTGATAACTCATTCCCGTACGTCGTAACTCTATAATGACCTTTGCTTATTGTCACATGTGCGCCGCATTCGCGATTGTTGCCGACGCCTGTTTGCAGGTCAGCCCACTACAGTTGTTATACATATCGAAAAACCGATAAACTTTTAGGCGAAAAAGGCACTATTCCAGGCCCATTTTTGATTTTTTTTGCGATATTAGGTAAAAACAGAAGCTTCTTATCCTAGGAAAAATAAAATGGGAAATCTTTCAAAGGTGGCACACTACCTTTAATATATGTGCATACACGATTCAGCGGAGTTCCTCAAAAACTGATTTTCTGTCAATCCCAGTTCTCTCAGTCAGTCGCTTCCAATCCATTTCTCTCGAACTCGACGCACGGCATCTCGGCTCGGCGGCGGCCCGGTTCGATCCGTCAGGGTTGGGCCGTCCGGTATTTCGGCTGTTGTGATTTGTACGCTCGCTGCCGCTGAGTGCTCACGCCGTTTCATGCATACCCATGACTGTCCGTCGGCCGTCGGACGCAGCCGTTCGACGCCCACACATTTGCATGTCGGCTGGGGCGGGTCGGGAGGGAGGAGGGAGCGCGCACGGTCCGCCCCCGGCAGCCAGGGCAAGTAGATGGATGTTGGTGCTGGACGGTTTATGGGATGGGGTGCGTACTGCGTAGGTGGGAGCGGGGAAGATGGACGATAGCTTGATTGGTAAGCCGTGGTCTAAAGAGCCAGTAGAAACCATCGGCCTGGGCTGCAAGCCAGCATACATTTGTTTTGCGTCTTCCGGAAAGTGGATAATCTCTGCATTGTCATTCCACCTTTAAATACTAAAGTCTCGACATTTAACGTGGGAAGTTATTTGGCCTTTCTGATCTCCAACTCGACTAGAAGTGCCGGAACCGCTCTAAGCCTGGTGCCCAGGGCTCCGCCCCGCCCCGCTTCACACTGAGCCAGACAGACGGCGCGGCGTCTGTTCTGGGGGCGTCCGACAGATTCCTGACGGCCCGGGCCGGTATTATGACGTCACTGGTGACACAGACGGGGATTATGACGTCACTGGTGACACGTGGCCGTTCGGCTGCCCTGTGGCGACAGTGGCCGGCCGTGTGTTTGGCCGTGATACACAGTGGGGTCGGACAGGTATCGACCTGGACACCTGTCCTGGCTCTGACCGCCGTCCGTGGCACATCGGACGGACGCCGGGAATGTTGGGAGTGCTGGCTGGAGTCGATGGAATGGACGCAAGGCGAAGTGGCTGCCACTCATCGTCAATATTCAAAGTGGACAGCGTGACATTGCTGGGAGTGGACGAGAAACAGCAGGCGATGGACGTTCGGTGATAGATGGTAGAGGGTGCCAGTGGGCGATGGACAGTTGGACAGTGAACAGCGGACGGTGGACGGTGGACGGTGGACGGTGGACGGTGGACGGTGGACGGTGGACGGTGGACGGTGGACAGTGGACAGTGGACGGTGGACGGTGGACAGCGGACGGTGGACGGTGGACGATGGACGGTTGACGGTTGATGGTGGACGGTGAAAGACCTTCCTGAAGTGATCAATCACTGGCAGCAGCCAATATATTGGCAATAGCAGATGGCCACACAATCAGTAAAGGCACCCGACTCCTGACTCAAATATCAGTCACAATAAAACATGATTTCACCTTCGCGTAATATTATGCACACATATGTACTTTTTATCTGACTGGTGCGCAATATAAAGCTCAGTAAAAGTCCCGAAATCGATCGATCAGAAAAAAGTTTCAACGAACTCAACTATATTTGAGGCGACTTACTGCAGATGCCTTGAAATACTATAAAGCTCAGAAGTCGGCGCTGTCTCGCCAAAAGGCTTGAAAAGCCATTTAAAAGCCATTTAAACTTCTTTCTATAGATCATTTCGGTGGATTCGATAGAAATCCCCCTCAGCCTCTCTCCCTGATTGTTTTCAATGAAATGACGTCGTCGTTGTTATTCTCCTCAAAGACTTTTTGATCAAATTTCTGTGAAACAGCCATTTGTCACATTGGAAATCCATCTAATAACCATACCGCGACATTCCAACTGCACTTTGAATATGATTTTCCTGAAAATATCTGACCTTTGAGTTATCTCCGGCTTGAGTCAACCTCTTTGTGTGCTCATGCCTCATCGCTACACCAAAGAATGCAATCTGCTGGCACAGAAGGCGCGGTCAGTGCCGGATGTTCTTACATCAGAGATTGGTCCGGGTCGGGCTATTGCTAGGATGGTAGTCTGAACGATCGACACCCACAAAGGATCCGTTGCGTTTGATCGCTGCTCCACGTGTGCCGGCTGCAGCAGCTGACCCAAGTTCCCCCTCTCCCCCTCTCCTCCACCTCCCTCGTAGGGCCTCTAATCGCCCCACACGTCACAGCGCTGTCGAACCCCACCGTACGCTGCCGAGTGGAGCGGGCCATTAGGTACCTAAGTGGTCCCACCGACGCCGGGTCGCCGCGTCGATCCGGTGGTGGCGCGGCACGCAGGTCGCGCAGCCGACGCGCCGTTACTCCCTCCCTCTCCACCAGCATCAAAAGAACACTGCGATTGTATGGCTGGTCCGGACCGCCTGACCGCCATGATATCCACTCAGGGACTGCGATTTATCGCTCTCCCGGCCGACTGGCATACGGCCGAGCCATCAGACTTGACCGCGCCGGAAATCCCACGGGAGGAGCGATCGTTTCTCCGCTATCGGCCCGCTCTGCCGGCGCTCCTCTGCTCTCACTCCGTGTCATATGGGGCTGTTTTTGTCCCTCGGTCGCGGCGGATGATTTTCGCCTGCCGGCCGTTCGCCTCGATTGACCTTTGCAGTGCCCTCCGGCGCTGGGCGGTGCGGCCTCTCGGCCGGTGCTCTGTGGACCGTGCTGAACGACTGATTGGTCAGCTGGTCGACCGGAGACCGCAGAGATTTCGATGTGTGCTGGCTCTGTATTGATTACTGATCAGGATTAGTTATATGGGATGGTGCCGTCGCCGATGGCCGACGGCAGTTGCAGCATCAGTCGTCAATACCTTTGGCGCCAAGAGCGTCACAACCCGTTTATGGGTGGCAATCGCCAGTCCCCAATTCCGTTGTTTGCTGTAGATTGTGAGCACTAAACGTGAACAACATGTAATTCAACGTATCAATAAATGCAACTGGGACAAACAACTCAGCAGCGTCACTACTGCAATAAACTCTTTTAAACTCATCTAGGTCGCACCATAGTCACACCCTCTCACCAATTCTAGTTGAGGATTCTATTCTTCACTGTGTAGAAATCTACCCCCAATAGCCCCCGGCCGGCTGCCCCTCAGGCCGGTAGCGGTAGCCGCTCCAGTCTGCCTCGCTGCTTCTTCCGTCCTCTCGCCGTCGTATGGCCTCCCGGCCTCGGTCTGCCCAGCTCGGCGCCAGTTTGCGGTCTGCCGTGCTCCGGAGGTGTTTCCGCCGTCCGTGCCTGTCCCGTGTGTGTGACCCGCGATGCGGCGCTCGCGACGGCCGCGCACCTGGGTTCGGTTCACTGTCGAGGAGCCGGAGTTCACCTACGTGCCGCTGAAGCCGACCCGCTCCCACTCGGTGCAGGCCGAGCTGACATGGCGCAACGGGCGCGACCAGGAGGCGGCCAGGAGGGTCTCCTGGTCACAGGGACAGCAGCAGGTCGGTCTCAGGAGGGTGTCCTGGTCACGGTCAGCAGGTTGGTCAAAGGAGGGTCTCCTGGTCACAGGGACAGCAGCAGGTCGGTCACAGGAGGTGATCTATGGTTTCTTTAGTCCAATGCGGTGCATGACAATACTGTTGTTGCTCAAGCAATACTATTCGTTGTTAAATACAAGCATTCGACCTTGAAGTCACTTGGATTAATGAGACTCTCCTCGGCCGAGCCTTCGACTTGGATCTGTAGTCCTTGCTGCAGAAAGAAGGAGCGGACCCACGTCAAAGATAACGGACATCGGTATCAATTGTTTTCAATTATTTCATTTCATTAGTTGTCCAAGTCTGAAATGAAATTTAAACTCCGTTGGAGTTAGCCCCGACTTCCAGGAACCCGCTATGCGAGACGACTCGTCTGCTCTGAGTGTATGGGCGTTAGTTGCATCGTGCGATATCGGAGCACCACCACCTTATCATGCCCCCACATGGGACACACACTGCAGACTGCAGCTGAGTGCAGAGGCTTTCTGGGTGTTCTGGGCCTCACCAGGAGTCCGCCGGTCGTGACCGCCCGCACTGTCTCCGCGCCGGCACCTGGTGCTAAACTCGGGACGTTGTGGCAACTGTACCGCGGTCGGCAGCGCTATGGTTGATGTCGCCGTTCGGGCAACTTTACTGCGGCCCGGCCGCTGGCCGAGGAACGCCGCCGCCATATGAAACCGGCCCTCGTTTCTGACTGATTGCTTTCGTACGGAAGCGGAACGAAATGACCGTGTTATGTGTTCTTGTCACAACCGCGCCATCAAAGTCTCCCTCGGGAGGACTCGTCCTGAGTATTGCCGTACGGCTGTGGCATTTTCAGTAATGGTATAGTGTGATAAGGAGGACATTTCGACCAGGGACTTTCATTTTATAGTAAAATGTTTCATTTCTACACACTGTTTCTGCGATGTGAATTGAAACCTTACATATGACGCCATTGGTAGCTGTTTCGTGCGAGCTACACTGATGACTTCTGGGAGCCGTTTGCCAGTGCGTCGCCTTTTAAAGGTAGTGTGCCACCTTTGAAAGATTTCCCATTTTATTTTTCCTAGGATAAGAAGCTTCTGTTTTTACCACTGAACTCTAATATATACTGGAAGGAGCATTGGTGACTTGTTTTTGTCTATCGATTTCCGCCATGTTGTGTATACCAGAAATATAAATTGCATGTACGGTAGCAGAGGTGCAGTTTAGTGAGAGGTACACTACTCAAAAGTGCTGCTGCTTCATGCTGGCAGTTTGATTGCAGTGATCAACTTTTCAAGACTTTGGTATACACAACACACAACATGGCGGAAATCGTTAGACATTCTGGCCCATATACGGCCAAGGCGAGTGCCTCCCCCTGGTTTTTACCTAATATCGCAAAGAAAATCAAAAATGGGCCTGGAATAGTGCCTTTTTCGCCTAAAAGTTTATCGGTTTTTCGATATGTATAACAACTGTAGTGGGCTGACCTGCAAACAGGCGTCGGCAGCAATCGCGAATGCGGCGCACATGTGACAATAAGCAAACGTCATTATAGAGTTACGACGTACGGGAATGAGTTATCAGCTGTCTAATCGTAGATAACACAATGTCGAGCCTTAAACTGTAAGCCTGTATTAGTATTGTTTCTTTTATTTGGCTGTCGAACATTATTTATGGTTTGAAATATGATTTTATGTAAAATAATTGATATGAAAAAGCCGTCTCTAAAGTTATGACCCCATTTCACCACACGCAAGTGGCAGAAATGACAATGATCAGCTGACGCATTTTCTTGGCCGAAGTCAGAGCGCGCGGCCCGACGCACCACCACCGCACCACAAAGTATGAGCAGAAGCCACGCCCAAAGCCAGGGCCCCGGTAACGTGAGGTAGCCGAGTCGGGGCAGCGTGCGCTGACCCAAGCCGGGGCCGCAGCTTTGGGCGCGGTCTACCGCATCCCCGCGGGCAGCCCCGGGCTATCACATGACACCGGGAGGACGCGCGGCCCCGGCTTGGGTCAGCGCACTCTGCCCCGACTCGGCTACCTCACGTTACCGGGGCCCTGGCTTTGGGCGCGGTCTACCGCACCACCTAACAGGCGTGTTCGAAACCGCAGGAGATGATGATGAACGGGTTTATCGAAACTTGATTGGATGAGCATATCGGTAATAGTGATTTCAGTGTGTGCATTTATTGTTCATAGTGGTGTGAAATGTGGTTGGGGTACAGGGACCCGCAGTTGCTTCTGTACACACTAGTATTTCAGCGTATTCTTTGCCTGTGACACCGTTGGAGGCGAATTGGGAAATGATTCTGTGCTTATTAAAACCACCATCTGAAGGGCTTTAAACTGATGTGCTGCTCTCCTAATTCAGTGAACTTTTTATGGCTATATCAGCAAAATATTGTTTTCAGCGCTTTTTCCTGCCCCATTCCTTCTGAAACCTGGAACCGCTTATTCCATTTACTCCTGCCATCTGACGGTGGTCGTGCTGACTACTAGTTCCGGCGCTAGTTACTGCTCCAGTTTTGCACCCGGCACAAACTCAGGCGGCACCGGGCCGTGGCTCGACCAGGGAGGGTCGGACCGAGCCGACTGCCTGGGGCGCGGTTAGATCGGACGCCCTGCTGGGGAAGGGGACGGGAGTGAGGGGGAGGGGAGGAGGTGGTCACGTGGTCCGTCGAAGCTCGCAGACGACCTGTCCTGCGCCCAGCCATGTTCCGTGATCCAAAATGGCACGAGAGCTGTGGAATGCCTGGAGGAGACGCTTCGAAAGCGAACTCCAGCAGCACTAATTTACCATATTCTGTGGAGATAAATGAATATTATCTTAATGCAGAAAAAATGGTATGCCCAAGCTGTATAAGCTGTATCTTTTTAAAAGTTGTAAATAGGATAATTTTTTGGGACTTATAGGTTTCGTATACACAGTGAATTGTGTTATATTAAGCTGTTTTGCTGTTATGGTTACTAACTGAACAGTTATCCTTTTTTTCTCACAGGGAATGACAATAACTAATAACAATACGAATAAAACCAGACGTTTCGCACAAAAAAGTGCCTCCGTCAGTGGGAAGAAATAAGTAATTAGGCATACATGTTTTCTTTCGATAAAATCGATGAAGTAGTTATCTTTATTTTTTAAAGATATATTTTCAGCAGTTTTTTAAGCACATCATGGAAACTTATAAACATTTGTGTATTTTATCGGCAACCCGGCTGGCCAGACCGAGACGGTGCCGTATTTAGTTCTCATCGATGTTAAACCTATAATACACTTATTTTTCTCCACTGACGAAGGCACGTTGTTGTCCGAAACGTTTGGTTTTATTCGCATTGTTTTTATATTGTCATTGTCCGTGAGAAAAACATACTCATATGGACTGGTCTCAGTTCATGTAGAAATTGTTGCACATTCATCAACACAGATAAAATGAATATTAGCCCTCACCACACATATAAGTAGAGGCAAGTAGACCGCGCCCCCTGTTTTTCAACAATAAATCGCGGCAAAGCGAAGGATTGCGACGATTCTTTGGTGCCCTGGAGTTAATCAATTTTACAACTTCCCGGAAAATTAAATAGCCCTTATCATTGTTGCATCTTTTCTGAGAATTTTAAATCCCTGAACCAAATTACCTTTAACCTGTGATTATTTTCTCAAGATCATGTCAGGCCAGAATAGCAATTGAAAGTCAGCGCACATCTTCTGTGTGCTTCCATAGTCGTTTCGTGATTAGCAACGTGACAACATGTGAAATATACTATCGTATGTTTGTCTCATTGATTTTTGTGGGTGCCAATGTCACGTGAAACTCAGGTTAAGGTCATTTACTTGAAATGATCACGGTTAACTTCCTTAAATTTACACCTTTTTACTGTGGCTTTTAGGAAGTGTTGGTTTGAAATTTAGCACCCATTATAGCATTTGAAAACTAGGTATACTTAGGTATCAGTTATAGTGCCTATGCAATATGTTGCAAGGCTGTAAGTGTTGGTTAACATTCTATGGATAGCCGGCAGAACGCCTAATGGGTGATCTGGCGTGGCCCGTCCTACCCCAAATGCTTTGATATATCATCTTTGATCAAAGCAAGTGCAAATTCGGAGTCAGAAGCAAGCCAAGCCCCAGCAAACTTCACTTGTAGAAATTCTAGCAGGACCCAATTTTCCGTGCTTTTGGGTTATTAACCTGATCTGGGAGGTCAACCAGTGACCTAGGATCTCAGCATTGACCAGGACATAAAAATAATTGGCTTTCTCTCGTCAGCGATGACCAGGACCCTCAAATCATCGGATTTCTCTCGTCACGAGCAGCTCGCTCTTTTTTATTTTTCAGCGAAGCTCTGGCCCTTTTTATCAAGGGCCGAATGGCTGAGGGTTTCTACGCTCCTCCGCTACATGTAAGACGCTGAAAAGAAATGCCTAAATGGGTGAGGGTTAAATATCGATTGGTTTTAAAGTGCCGAAGCCCGAAGCACTTTAATTTACTTCGATAGCAGTTTTTAAGACCAACGAGCTCGAATACTATAACTTCTTGAACAATGTAAGCACCACATAAAATGAATCGTGAGAGAAGCGGCTCAAGATTAAGGAGCTATGAGACACTTAATAAAAAACGGCATAGATTAGAAACTGCACCTAACTTGCACTGGTTTTTAAACCTTTTCGTTGCAGACTGGTAGATTAAATTTAAGGATTGATTTCAGCTGATGCTCAAATGGAGCTATTCATTCGTTCATTCATGCGACCATCCAATTCCATTCATAAAAGAAGCCAGTGACAAAATTGTTCATTTTAGATAAGTGTGAAATACAAACTCAATAAAAGTTTCATGATACGGCAAATTTGACAGCTTTTATAATGAACAGACAAATAACTTTAACAAATCAAGGTTGAGAGCCCCAAATAGGGGAGAGTGAGGTAAGATGAGCCAAGGGGCAAGTTTAGCCACCCCATATTTCTCAGCTCCTATGGCGCTAATTGACTTGAGCTTCCATGTGCCGTTCGCTTACGATGCTGCAGTCTTTCACGTGAGACGGCAACGTTCTCACGCTCAGCACCCGGTAACATGTGGTATCGCCCCTGATAACTAAGACATGTTTTGCCTTTAAAATGAGATGGTTGTTATCTGCGGTGCATGGTTATTTTCCTTAGCGGGTGTCATTAATCGAAAATGGCCACGGGTGGGGCAAGATGAGCCATTTTCACCTGGGGGAAGATGAGCCGGATAAGCCATTGTTGTCTCCGCTGTCGAAAACCAAACTGAGCTGCGCTTGTTTCTGCTGAATAAAATGATAGGAAATGGTTTTTCTTTGTTGATTACACAAGTTGTAAGTGATTTGCAGATTATCTGAAGGATAAAATGATTTCTTCCGTGATAGAAAACTTGACGAGTTATTGGAAGGCTTAAAACAGTCACTTTTTGATGGAGGAAAAAACTTTGCCATAAGTATGTATGCCATGGAGTAAATAAAAGAGCCCACTCTTCGCCGCGCGCGGGAAAAGAAGAGGTTCGCTTTTTCTATCCATGCTCAACTTTCCCCACGACGTGTCTCAACTTACCCCGCCCATGGGGTAAGATGAGCAACGTGCAAGATGATTTTTGACGTAGCCTTTCAGTACAAAAATAAGCGGTATGAAACATTTCTGGCCACCATTACATGCGCAAATGACCACTCTGTCCGTCCAACCCGTAAACGCAGAAAAATGATCAGTAGGTTAGCCTGTAGCTTACGAAAAACAAAAAGTGGCTCAACTTACCTCATTCTCCCCTACGTAACACAATTGAGGGCATTTTTTAGGCTATCACAGTATTTGTCAACAATTGTTGTTTGGGGGACTGGAGAGGGTGGTTACTTACTGGCTCATAAACTGTCCCCCCCCCCAAAAAAAAGAAAGAAAACGAAACCGATCATCCGCGAAAAGAACTATTGAGCTCGAACCAAGCTGACGAATCGATTTATAGGTATGCAGGATGAGTAACGATACCACTTTTTGACTTCTTGTGTCAAATAAATTCCATCACCTGGATAGCACGTCAACATTCTATTTGACATTTTGCAACAAACGTATACTATTTGGCGCGACTAGCCTCATAAATGTTCTGAAACTAAAACCGTTTCTTCGCAATTAACTTGGACCACGTCATCCCAGCTTATGCACGACAAAAATAAAATAATGCTTCAGGATCACTGGCCTGAATTCCAATGCTTAAACAAAACCGGTGTGGCTGAGGCACTCTTCGCTACATCTCGTGACGGCCACCATTGTGTTGCATTTTTTCGGTAAGCTATAAGTTAATAAGGAAAGGATTGGTGAGTGGGTTGAAAACAGCCCTCACCCTCCACCCCCCCCCCCCTCCTTCTGGAAACATAAGTAACCGAAAGATCTGGCGATGGTTTATCCACCTCCTCACCGCCGCGCCATGCGAGGCCTCGATTCGTTCGGTATGTGGCTTCCTGAGCGGTCCTCCCCGGAGGCAAGGTGAAAGGTCATGGCCTGTATCAGAAATTTATACGTTGCTGAATATGTTTTATAGTTCTTCCAAGGCCTTGGACACCGTTTTATTATATCGGATAAGCAGTGCACTTTCTTGTCAATCAATACATTTAAAGAAAACTTGATCATAATATTATACTGCGGCAATTGTAGTTCTGCTTACGGTTGCCTCTTTATGATACGGGCCACCACCACCTCCACTGCGCTGGGGCTCAGGCGTTCTACCCCTCCCCGCTACGGACCGGCCCTCGGGCTAGGTGTGTTAGTACTGAGCGCAAACCTGTAGTAGTCACGTGACTTTCATTCACGTAGCGGGAACGGAAGCTATAGGCGATACCAAGGACGGGCTCTGGGGAGGCAACCGGCGCGGAAAAATAGCACGATTGTAGTTTTGGAAGAATATCTGTTGCGGTAAGAGGAATTATACAAAACATACGTCCTAGGAGCAAACATGTGTTATTCCTCCATACTTTGCGCTACATTTCCTTTCTCCAATGGCCAGCACTTAGCAAATAATAGCGCAATTCTAAATTGGTAATATATGTGTACAGTAGCAACTGCGGGTCCCTGTACGACCGACAACCCGTCGGGGCGAATTTCGCACTGGGGTACTCAAAATTTGAAGAATTTAAGACGTTTCCATGAGTTTTGAAGGTATGGATAAGTTCTAAAAATCCGGTTCTCCTTATCTGGGCCATTAACCCGCGCCCCACTGGGGGGGGGGGGCTATTTATAGCCCCCCTCCCGTTTTTCTGCAATAACTTCCAAACCGCTTGACGTATCGACGCCAAACTTTCAGTACCTTCGGCTGCATCAATTTGACGCCTTGTGTCAAAATTTAAACTTCGTACCTACCAGACATGTGCTTGGATCCGGAAAAATGGATCTGAGATCCGATCCCATGGATCCCGATCCGAGATCCATTCAGATCATAGATCCAACCCCTCAATTTTGTCGAGAGATCTACTGGGATCATAGATCTGACCCTTCAATTTTGTCGCTAGATCCACTCGGATCATAGATCTGGCTCCCCAATTTTGTCGTGAGATCCATTGGGATCATAGCTCATACATAGGTGCTCAAAATGTTAACAACTTTCTTTCATAAGAAGTTATGAATACCAAAGTATGGTTAGAAACAAACAATCTTATACAAAGACCATATTAGTAAAGGCATCCAGTTACATTATACAGAATACAAAATAAAGGAGGCTCATGACGGTCACAACTTGAGAGAATTGAGTGACATGAAGATTGTTCACAGTTCACATACCAACAGAAAAGTTTGCATTAACAATTAACATAGAGGTAAGTCAAAGTAATGACTAATGAACAATACATAACTAGGTACCTACCACATCACAATTCATGTTAGAATCTACATAATGATATTGATAAGACAATCTCATTGATCTTGCATTAGACAACCATGAGGCTTTCCAGTTTCCAGCTACCACAATTGATTGATAAACAATAAAAGATGATACTGACACACGTGGCTTGGTTAGGTAAAGGTATTTCAATCTATTGAAAGAAATATTTGATAAAATAAACTGAGATATAAACAAAAGTATAAAAATATTCAACAGCCTGCGGAAGCGATGGGAAGCGAAATATCCATTGTAATGGCCTTGGATATTTACCGTAAAATGATTATTCAGTATCTAAATTGAACTCGTGACGTCATTTCAAATAACAAATGAGCTAGGCGTTTTACCTTCGAGTATAATGAAGATAAATAAAAAATCAAACTGGAAATTCAAAAGTCTGGAGCTTTTTTTTTAAAAGAATGTTCATTTTTTCTGCCTCACATGATTTTACGATACAATCGTTTGTTAATATCATCTTTGTAGCGTTGAATTTAATGACGTAAACGTAAGCTGAAACGGTATTATATGGCCCTGAGCGGTGTGCGCCTTGCATCTTAATTTTATTCACTTTTCAAAAGAATAACAATATCTTACGTCATTAGTTTAGAGGGCCTATTACGGGGAATTTTTTGGAATCATTACTGTCTTGGTCAAATTAAGATTTTTCATTGGTCAAACGATAATGACGTAATAAAACCATATTACCAAAACGTGAGCTGTGAATTTCGTTTGTCTTTTTTTGGGAGGCTCTCTCATAACAAAAGCACAGCATGGCACCACACGTGGCAGCTGGCAGGATGCCAAAAGTGGGACGACGGTGAAAACAGGGCGCCTGGGGCGATTTGATCAAGGTTCGTGAAATTTACACGTGACGTTTGGCATATAGAAGGCCCATGGAGCGGGAAAAGTTCCAAATGTCACGTGACTAATATGCCCTCCGGCGCCCTGTTTTCACCGGCGTCCCAAAAGTGGCCAAAAGTAGGTAATCTGAAGAAGTTGATGCCATTTTTGAACTTGTAATTTTATTAGGAAAGTATTAGAGGTTGGTTGCTATTCTTACTAAATCGAAATTGTGTTGCACATACTAATAGCTCATATGAACATTCTGGATTGGGATTTCATACCTGGCAGAAGTGGATTGCTGGATTATTTTTAACAAAACTGACCTATTTGGCTTCCAGGTTTGATTTCCTAACATCTGTCCATAGGCGGCAGAACAGGGAGGGGGGTGTGGCACCAGGGTACAGTGCCCCCCATAGAGTTTGGCATTTTAGCATTAGCCCTACTGGCGTTGCAGAAAGAATGGGACCAAAATGAAAATCTGCAGTGCCCTGCTGCCACTGCATCTGTCTGTACTGTTTGTTCTTTGAATTAAAGTGGCTGTAGCTTGTTGATAAGATTGTCATCAGTGCTGTCATGAAAAAGTTACAATTGGTCACAAAAAGTAGCAATATGCATGTTCTTGGTTTATTTTAAATGTAGTACAAATGTTGTTTATTTAAATTCAAATTTAATGATGATACCTAATGATCACAAGCGGTCTTAACCAATAACCATGTCCACAAGTGATAATTCTCAATTGTATTGCACTGTAAGGTGTACAATTATGTAGGATAAGGGTTTCATTGGCTACATGTTGTCGTGAGATCCATACAGATCATAGGTCCTCCACAAATTTTAGCCCGCTGGATCCACAGAGATCATAGATCTGACCCCTAAATTTTGTCGAGAGATCCATTCAGATCATAGATCCAACCCCTGAATTTTGTCGAGAGATCCACTCGGATCATAGATCCAACCCCTCTATTTTGTCGAGAGATCCACTGAGATCATAGATCCAGCTCTCGGATCCAAGCACATGTCTGGTACCTACCATAGGTCGGCCGGAAATGACGTCAGAGTGACGTCATGTTCGGCCGATTTCGACGCAAAACATTGAACCACGGCAATCGCTCCCAAGAGCTCAGTTTTTAAGCTAGATCCAATTTCTTTGCATGAGAGGACTCAGAATAGACTGCGCTATCAAACTGCTATCTCGGATTTTCGAAATTTTGAAAATTTCGAAAAGTTCATATAATAAAGTTCAAAATTTATATTTTTACATTTTTCAATTTTTTTTTGACTTCGAAAAAAACCGGAATATATGTGATAGAACGCATTATCATGACTAACTCTAGCAAGTTTTAGCTAAATATCTTCAAAAATGGCCAAGTTATACGCATTATTGCAAAAAATTAACAATGTTTAATTTTTTCAAATCAATTTTTCAGCACGAATTTGACATTGTACGCCAATATAAATAGCACCATCGTGTTCCTGAGCTCAAACTGCATCCAATAGACACCTTTTTTGTTGAAAAATTTTAACTTCAAAATTTGACCTTTTTTGACCTGAAAGTGACCTGACCTAAGCTAAATTTGACTCAAAATGACCTCGAATGACACAGACGACATCAAATTCGAAATGTTTGGCCTAAATGGACCATAAAACATGTGTCACGTGACCGACGGATGATATAATATTTTCGTGACCTGTGATGACCTGACCTTGACCTGAAAATCAAAGTACAAGTTTGGTACCCTCAGAGTATCTAGAGCATCTGTTCACGAGTGTGTGAACCAAAAATGAGCCTGATCTGACTTGTAAGACGGCGGCCAGAGCCCAAAACGTGAAGAAGCCAAAATGCTAATAATTTTTACTTTGACCTGACCTGTGACGTCATCGGTGACCTCGAGGTCAATGAAATTAGGTTTCGCTCGACAGTTTTTCCGGGGCTATCAGACGCCGTTTGAATTTTGACGATCGGCCCAGTAGTTTCGGAGTTAGGAGGGGGGGGGGGCTATGAATAGCCCCCCCCCCCCCCAGTAGGGCGTGTTATACGCAGACCCCAGTGGGGCGCGGGTTAACTCCATACGGTCCAGGAAAGCTGGCACACTACCTTTAAATGGTCTGCCCTCTCCATGAATTTCATCGGGCCACCTCCATTCTGGTGCGTTAGGCGCATCGTGCGATATCGATGCACCACCACCTTATCATACCCCGATTCAGCTTTTCATAGACGGTATTCAGCCGTGCGGGTTTGCAGATCAGCAGCCATTCCCTAGTATCAGAATGTGCTCGCTCCTTCAAGCCAGCCTCTCCTCTTCCCTCGGGCCTCAGTCGCAGGCGCCGCCTCGGTCAGCGGCCGGTGCCGTCAGTGGCGGCGGTGGCGTTGGCTTTGGCTGGACACTCGATGGCTGTAACTGTGGCTGTGGCTCGACTCTGGTCCAGCCCGTGTCCGGCGATATTGGTCGCCCGCTCTCCACCCGGGACTGCTGTGTCCGCAGCTGAGGCGAATCTCAGCCGGGAGGCACAGATCCGGAGGATCAGAAATGGGCCGCGGCGGGCGGCGGCGTCCATCCTGAGGTGTAATACTGGGCGGACAGGGCAGGCGATGCAGCGGTCCCATGGGGACGCTCCACGCCGTATGTTTCGTTCGTGTGATGGAAGGCACGCCGGGGACTCTTTGTCATGTTCAAAACGTTATGAGCCTCCTTGGGGATGCGTTGCCTTGTGTTTGCCGACTGTTGGATCGGAAAGTTACTGAAGCCCAGAGGCCATTCTTTTGGATTTGTTTACGCTAGTGTGAATCCTATCAACCCGCAAACGTTAGAAAAGACCAGCTCGGGCTGCTGTCTGCGGCACCCTGGAGAGCTGGCGGAAAGCTTCCCGGAGCGAGCTCGAAACACGGGCTGAGCTCACCCGCCTGCCCCTGCGTCCTGCCTAGTGCTGCTGTGTCGTCGAGTTCACCTGTGTCGGCAGAGTGCCGAGTGAGCCCACCTGTCAATTTAGAATGATGACTGAGTTACCTTGCTTATTCAGTGTTGACTGAGTTACCTCGTCCATTCAGCATTGACTGAGCTATCTCGTCCATTCAGTGCTGACTGAGTTACCTCGTCTATCCAGAAAGTCGGCAGAACCCTCCCGTCCCTGCAAAGCGCCGGCTGTGGCTGTGCCGCAGCTCACCTGTGCGCCCCGGTGGTGCCGCCGTCCAGTCCGCACTGACGAGACCCGCCTCACCACACGGCTGTTTGTTTGCCCCGGCGTGTAATATCGCCTTCCTCACCGGCAGCGACGACCATTTATCAAACCCGCCTTCTGCGGCGAGCCGGCCAACTTCTCTCGTCCGACCCCGGAGACACGGCTGTCGGGGACGCGCCTCTCGCTCCTGTTTTCCGCAACGGGTCTCCACGCTCTGATGAGGCGGATGAGAAATGGTGCCAAAATGACAAGGGAGCTCGTTGGTTACCTTCAATTCAAATGAAAAACGACCGCTTCTGGCCGAAATTAAACGACCAACGCGGGAAAACGCTACGAGCACTTCCACCTTCATCTCACTAAACTCGGGTCGTCCTTTCTGTAGAGATCACAGGGTCTGAAGCTGGGGAGAGGGTTAATATGGCCGAATGCCGTCTGTCGCCGCCCGGTGCCCCTGCTTGGGCGGTCGGCGGACCAAATGGCTGGTCTGTGGCGTGCTGACCCACCGGGCAGTCTGTCACGGCTGCAGGCCGCGGCCACTCGACAGACGGACCAGGGTCGTAACCAAGTCGCGGGCGCCGGTCGTAACCGTTTGGCGCCGGAGGGTGGCCGCCGCCGGACACGGCCAGACAGGGGCGTCTGGACAGGGACACTGAAAACGACAGCCGTCGGACAGTGACGTCCGAACCCTGGACAGTGACGTCCGGACTCTGGACAGTGACCTCTGGACTCCGGACAGTGACGTCCGAGGTTTGATTTATAAGTAGCTACTCTTCATTTAGTTTCGATAATTATTCGCCTTCATTTAGAACGGTAATTGAATTCGTTTGCCACGGGAGACGCTGGTGTCACGGTCTTTGTATTGGCTGTAGCTCAGTGGGGTGCTGCATTCGAAGTCTTTAGTGTGTCGTAGCCTGGCAGATTGGAAGTTCAGCCGGCGTCATTAGATATCGGCCCGGACACTCATTTCCCCATCGATTCCACTGCCTCCATGGCGGAGTCAATCCGGACAGGTCTATGGACTGCCAGTGTGAAAAGCTGTCCAATTCGGGACGCAAACGGCCTCCGAACCTAATGGCGATTGGTCCATGAATTTGCCGCGAGTCGCGAGATGCTGCCTCCGCTGGGTAGTTCAATATGGCGGCGCCCGTAAAGCTCGCCGTCACCATACCAGGTGACATGGATGGCACCCGGTACGGGCTCCAATGGCACGCCACAGCTGCCCGACAATCATTTTTCTTGAGCTATTGAGCTTTGCTAAATTTAAACTCTGCTAACCCACTCGTATGAGCCCCGAAGCCCAAGGTGAATGCCAACAGTGAAATGCTAATACCCACCACCGCTCGCTCCTTTCGATACGCGATACATTTCTTTGACTGATAGAATACCACCCATAGATGATAGTCCAGCCTCAGAGTCCGTGCTGGGAAATGACTCCCGGTATCTATTGATCCTGGCTCATCGCTGCCACAACTGCTCATCATTTGCGACCTTTTTGACCTTTGTGCGCCGACCACAGTGATTCCACTTGAGCTGGGGCTCGACCTCGCTGCGTATTGTGCGGCGGGCTGCTCCATTCCTCTGCATTCCGCGCCGAGCTGCGCTCCCAGCCTCTGCCTCCTGCGTCGCTCCGGTCATCGCCGACTAGCGCTGAGGCGCGGGCGGAGGCGGGGGCGGGGGCGGGGGCGGGTCGGTCGGCTCTCGTTCCATGCGGCCGCCGTCGCCGGATCCAGCTCATTACTCGGCTTCGTCCGGCCGGCCGCCGCAGCCCGGACGTGCCCTTCGCCGCTGCCAGATTGCCTGCCGAGCCGTTTAGGCAAATAGTGCGGCCGTTGGCGAAAATGAGAAAAGCACCAGAGCGCGCTATGGGTGTATCGCCGTGCCATTTCTCTCAGCAGTTGTACTATTATGGGGTGGTGAGCTGGTGGCGTGGCGCCTTGTAATGCTTCATTGGTGTATGTGTGGTTTTGCCACAAGGACACCGAATGTATTGGCGTGTGCCAATAATGTTCTGGGGAAAGGCTCCACTAAATGCAGACACTGACAGGTTGTCTATCGCGGTGTCCGTCCGTATCATCACAGCAGGCCGTCAGCCAGCGGCGGGCGGCCAACGTATTGACAGGTAGCGGCGTATGGTTACTGCGGTGCTGTCATCAGTCAATACGGACGCCGTGCAGCCGTCCCGGGCAGACACCGGCACTGCGGTCTGCGGCCTGACGACGGCAGGAGCTGCCTGCCAACACCTGCCGGCACAGCTTGCCGGGTGTGGCAAATCTACCCAATGCAATCCGCGGAGAGCGGACTGTCAGTCCAGATAGTCTGCGGAGTGTGAGCGTCTTCTTTCAGTTCGGGACGTTTGATGGATGTTGGTAGTCCGTAGTCTATGTGCTGGTGGCCCAGCCTATCCTGGTTTCATATCAGCGATCCAGCCCGGAAAATTACGTCTGGTCAATCCACTGTGTGTCGGTAGTCCAGTCTGTTCTGGTATACCGTATCAGCAGTCCAGTCCGTGCAGTCTGCGGAGTGCGGCAGCCCAGCCCCTCCCGGACCGTCAGCTGGCCTCTGATTGTCGCGGCACGTCAGCGCTCGGCCAGGAGCCGTGCATGCGCCTGTTTGCCGTCCGGGGCTTCTATCGATTGGGCCCGAGGTCGCCGGGAGCGCGGGCCGCCGGCAGCTAAGTTGGCCGGAGCGTGGCGGGTCAGCGGCCGCTCCCCGGGGTCGCCCGGCCTCCCGGGGACCTCGGACGGCCACTCCGGCACGCCCGCGCGCGGCACGGTAATTAGTTCCGACCGGCGCCGCACTTACCGCCGTGTAACGTGATTTTACACGGTAAACGAGCATCGTCCACGGGGTGTAAGACCGGATTTGGACTGATCTGACCTTTGCCAGATGTGGACCTCATCAGATCTGGACCTCTGTCTGATTCGGGCTTTCGGGCTTTCATCAGATTTGGCTGGTGACGATATCCGTCAGACCAATCTTGATGTTGATGGAATCTGGCTAGACGAAGTACAATTCATCATGGTAGTTTAATCTTCTATTTAATCAGATGAGGTGCTCGTTTGCGATTATCAGAGCGTGAGGCTCCTTTGAATCTGGACTCCATCTTTATTCTGTCTCTGTTTGTGGTTCCTTTGTAACTCCATGCTAGCATATTGCTTCATATTCCGGGATAAATTACTGGCTTGTTTTCCTCTTGGGAAGTGGTCTTTCAGGAGATGAGCATTCGGGTCAATAGAGGCTCTCTTCAATATGTCGAATTACCGGCGTCAAAGGTGGGCTCCCTGGAGAAATCACCTCGGCCACCGCCGCGCCGGCGCGGCAGCCCGCTAAATGCGCGACATCCGAGGTCGCGCGTAATGAAACTCGCGGACGTCGCGGCGGCCAGCACCGATGTTTGCTGATTTGCGTTTAATAACCCTCGCCCCGTTGGGGGCCCCCCTGTGGTTTTTCCTGAATAGCAAGAAAACGGCGGCGCGCAGCGCCGCCAAATTTTCAGTACCTTCCCGGGCATCAATTTGACACCTTCACACCAACTTTCAAGTCTTAGGTCACCTCAGGTCAGGAGTTATTGAGGTCAAATTGAAGTCATGTTCGAGCAAAAATGAGCAAAAAAAAAAAAAAAAATGCAATCTTGAAACGCTCACCAAATCTACAGTTATCAAGCAATTTCAAAGTTCTTTATATGGTCTAGTAGACAAAAAGCGGCGCTACAAAACTGCTATCTCGGATTTTCAAAATTTTGGGTTTTTGACCCCAAAAAATTCAAAAAATTGATTTTTTTAGAAAAAAAACTAAAAAAATCCAAAATTTTTCCGAACTTCGAAAAAACCGGAATATATGTGATAGTCCCTGTCCACTTCTATATACATACCAAATTTCAGATCGCTATCTCGTTTTTTGGCCAAGTTATAGCGAAAAAACTGTTCAAAAATGATGACGTCAAATTTTTGAACTCAATTTTTAGCGATTCTAGACCACGTACGGCAAAACAAAGACCACCATTGAACTCCCCGTGACGAGCTGCATCGATTCGATACGCATTTTATGCAAAAATATTAACTTTGAAATTTGACCTAATTTGACCTGACCTTGATCTGACCTTGACCTGACCTTGACCTGACCTTGACCAAAACGTGACGTAATCTGGCCCCAAAGGCTGCCTGACACACATAATCGCATTTGGCATGTAAAATGGACCATAAAACATGTATCACACGACACTTTCATATTGTGACCTCCCAGTGACCTGACCTCTGTGACCTGACCTGGTATCAGTGACCTCAAATAGCAAAATATGTGTTTGAAGCACATTTCCCAATCGATGATTTTCAATGAAATGCATTTTACTCGATTTTACAACGCATTTCTTGAAATGCCTGTAAACGGTGAAAATTGGACCTTTGACCTGACCTGTGACGTCATCGGTTTGACCTAGGTCAATAAAATTGGGTCACAAGGTAGTTCCTTGATAGAGCTATCCGACACCGTTTTCCGCTTGTCGCTAGGCTGCGTGGTTCTCGAGATCTTATGGGGGGGCCAAAATGCCCCCCCCCCCCAACAGGGCGCGTTGCTCGGCAGAGCCCAACGGGGCGGGGGTTAATTTAACCGTGGCTGCTATTCGTATTATCCCAGTTTGTGATTGCGAGATAATTTTGTTTGTAGTTATGTTCTGGTTCATAATGGGAAAATTAAATTATTTTGAAACCGCTATATTCTTTTCTGACTAATTCTTTCCACATCATTGCTACATAGAATATAGATCATACCGCAGTGCATGCGTGCAATGCGGACCTGCGGAGCGAGCGGCAGCAGCTGTAGCGAGGCAGATCAGTTTATCAGTTGTGGCATACGCAGCCTCTCGTAACCAAGTGCAGCGCTGTTAACACTGACTCGCGGTGACAGAAGAGCATATTCAGTTGCATGTCTAAGGCACCAGTGTTAATGGAACTGCGTTACTCACGGTTTTTATGCATTCAACTGTTGGAATCCTCAAGTGCATTTGCCTGGGAAGATCATAGACAAAAAGATTAGGGAAGCTGAAAGGAATAAAAGATCGTTAAACAAATTTGGAAGTAGCCAGGGGAGTGCTACTCTGAGAGGAACACCAGACCCACTTGTCAGAGCGTTGACTTTTACTTAGGTACTAGCCCTGACCATATTCCGTCTGCCTCCGCCTTTTACACAGCTGGCTGCCCTCCAATCTGCGCTGCCGGCATTTGTGCTATTGCTTTTTTACCTCCCTATTCTTTTACCTGTCGGGCCGGCATCCCGAACCGCCTTACATAATATATATGTGCGCCATTTCACCTGGAGTATCGGCTTCGATTAGGTTTTCAGTTCTTATTCCATTTGCTTAATGATGCTACTACCCCAGATAAATAAACACCGAACAGGTCGATGCTCATTACCATTATATTTTGATTTGAGTAGGTAGTGGCTGCAATTCCATTTGCAATGCGCGTTGCTTTTGCTTATCTGGGTAGCGAATCATGAAGTTTATATATGAATGCACGGAATGAGCTGCCCTTTTTATGTTCCTGACCCAAAGTGACAACAGCCATAAATACTAAGGATCACCGTAATAAATGTCTAATTCTGAATCAGTGTCAGGCTGTTTATCCTTTCTGAGCCAATAAGACGGCGACCAGCACGTATACCCGTGTAGGAGCAGCGGTAACGACACGACGCGGCGCGGCCGTGTTGACCGGGAACCAATAGACTGTTTGGCGAGAAACTGTCATTATCCCCCGTCTGCAAATAGTCCCGTCCCGGAGGTCTGTGCTGTCCTCACCTCGTCCCGCTCGGTGCGGCCCGTACGGCCCTCCAGGTATTTAGTGGTTGGTTGCCAACATCACAATAACCGGTCTGCATTAATGAATACGTCTAATGGCTGTTGAAAACGATTGCCGAAGTGTGTGCACGAACCCTCTTCTCATTTCTATTGAGTCATTTTACAGGAGTGTCTCTGTCATTCAAAGTTATTACACCAAAAGCACATAGGCTAACCAACCACTCTTTTGCTGGAGGGCCGTACCTACTGTCGTCGCCGCGCGTCGTCCCGCACGGTATCGACTGCGGGCCGGGCCGGCCGGCCTTAATGAGATGCCCGATGGTGTTATGCATTGTCCGCTGGCCGCAGCCGCGCCGCATATGCCGTCGGCGCGCCGCCGTATCGGTCAGCTATATTGGTGCCGCCGGCGGCCCCTCCGCCGCCCGCGCGCACTGACTGGACACCCGCCTGGGGGCGGACCGTGTAGGGAGCGGGACAGCGCGCTGGATTAAATACGGGAAGCGGGCCAGCGCGCTGGTGCTCGATTTATCAAACGGTTGCAATTGTACTGTGATTCGTTAGATTTTGAGAATCAGAAATAATGGTTTGATTTTCAGTAAAAGGTGATAATTTACACGGTTCGATCTATTCAAATCAAGTATAACACCACATCGCCCAAACCTACTGAATTTAAGCTAAATAGTTTTAAGCATATTTTCTTTTCGAGCGCAAACGAAATTGCTAGCGAGCCTGATTTATTAGCAGGCCATCTATCAAAACCACTTACGATGCAAATGTATGCGACGTGCCCCCAAATGAGTGTCCTCTGTTATCGCATGCAATAACAGGCTAACCACGAATAGCCGCCTTTGCATGGCAATGAGTGTGTGCTACTATAAATTTCATTATTTTCGTCATGGATTCCATGCACATTGACACTCCATATATCATCACCTTTACCAGCGGGTCTCGAGAGGCGCAACGCCAGTCCGTGTGAGCACCTCTCATGGGGCAGGGGTTGGATGTGCGGATAATGTCTTGTCCGCTATGCCATAGACATAGACAATGCTCTAATGTTATGGTTTTGGTGGGTTTCAATAGCCTGTGCTGTTAGCCGTTTAAAAGCCGCTTTTTTCTGAGCGAAATAATCACGATCGGAGAGGAAAGCTGGTGTGGTGCTTCCCCTGCCCTGGCCTGGCACTCAGCAGTCATACCCAGTCCACATATAAACTGGTATGCTTTCCGATATCCTTACTCCTTAGTCCTTACATGCTGGGTAAGGGCTGACTATTTAAAGGAGACAATTTATAGAAAGAATTGTATGATGAAGCGCCTCGAATACCACGAGCGCGCCTTCACAAAGCCGGAACTTCTTGAGCTATTACTGCGCTATTCCGGTGTAGAGAACATCGCCGGCATGCCAGCAGTTATGAGGTGCTCGACCTGGTTGCGTCAGCCAGCTCAATCCCGATGGTCTTGGGCTCATATAACAGTGCTCGCTCATGTTCTTCCATCATGTGCCCAGACGAGGCAAACGTATATCCCGGGAAATCATTCTTCGACCACAGAGTTATTGATTTCTTCACATGGTTTTCAAAATCCTGAAATATTGGGAGAAGAACGGGAGTTAAATGCGCCCAACTTGGCGTGTATCGTCACAACTTCTGGATTACACTAATGGCTTAAGTGCGTACTGCGTAGGGGCGAACCAGGGGGGGGGGGAGAACTGCTTCAGCTGGGCCGCCACGGCCGGTCTCAGTGCCACAGTATGTCACCCCCGTTTCAGCGTGTCACCGCGTCTGTCCGGCCGTTCTTTTGCCGATGGGGCTGCGTGCGCCGGCCGCGCTGCCATGCTCTGCATTAGTCCCGACCCGCCCGGTGGAACGGTGCTTATCTACGACAGGGCCGGGAAATGGCCCGCCCATAAACGGCATCCAAGCACCGTATTATGGTGGACAGAAAGGCCGTCGCCGGCCGCCACCGGGGTCGGAAAATGGACCGGCCGGGTGGGCGGCGTCCGACTGATCAATACC
Source organism: Amphibalanus amphitrite (assembly GCF_019059575.1). Classification (NCBI taxonomy): domain Eukaryota; kingdom Metazoa; phylum Arthropoda; class Thecostraca; order Balanomorpha; family Balanidae; genus Amphibalanus; species Amphibalanus amphitrite. The sequence goes on from NW_024881867.1 coordinate 578,499, forward strand.
AGTCCCAAATGCGGGCTGGTGATTTACCAACGGCCAGCGCACAGCTTACCGGGATTACGCAGCCGCCGGCTAAGTCCATGGGATTCAGCTATATTGGCCTTGAAGCTTTATTTGTGCCTGCTGCTCTTTCAACGGCGGATAAACTTGTCGAGATTTGGTGGTATGTCATGGTTCTTGCTCTTGTTCTATACGTACGGCTCTCTTCTCTCAGCCCTCCGCTCTGCCTCTGTCGTATCTGCTCCGCGCTCTCTGCTCGGCTCGTTCGGCTCTCCTTTTGACCGATGGGCTCGGCTCGCTGTCAGTACCGTGCTCGAAGCCCGTTTCTGGGCCGGGCGGCGGCTTCATAACCACCTCACACGTCACTCCAGACTCGAGAGACGAGGCCAGCCCACCGCGCAGGGGACGTGGCCAGCCTAACTTCGCCAGGCGGCTGGCGACGACGGGCTGTCTGCGTCACCCGGTCGAGTCAATGGCTGACCGACCTCGGCTCAGTAGCATGAAAGGAGCATGTGCCACTTTTGATCGGTGTCCTTTTGAAATTGCGCGAGATAGATCTCATGCAGTCTAGCTGAATGCAATTATTTTGTTTGTTTTGTTATCTTTCACAAGAATTGCGGAGTTTTCGGATTCGAGTATATTTTATGGATATAACCGGCCCATATTAGGCTGTCATAATTTGCTTGAAAGTTCGTCTGGTAGTGTGCTCTAGCTAAGTGGTCAACTCTTGTGTCGTGCTTGTTTAGACCCTTTCACGCTATTTTGAACATACAATTGGTCTGAAACCGGCTTGCAGCTTAAATACCTGGAAATATCACGCATCATCTCTTTAATATCCTACCTAGTGGCTGCTCCCTTGTCCAGTATCTATTCGGCGCTGGCCATTGCCGCCGCTTTGCGCGCGGCGGCAATATCCACCGTCTCGTCCACCGTGGTTGGGCGCCTCTGAAAGCAGCGTCACCGCCCGCTATCTGTCACCTCGGGCCCAATTACACGGCGCATGGCCTGCTCGGTAGGCGGCGGCACGGCCAGAGGCCAGTCGCCGCCCGCGGCCACTGTTTGATCAATACGCTCTCCAGGTAAATCACTCAATCAGCACCTGCTGATCTGGCCAGTACGCCTCCTCCGGCCGAGGGTGGGCGGAGATACACGCGGGAATTGAAGGAGCGAGCCGCTGGAAGGTGGAGAGCGACTGAAGCGAGTTTAGTGGCCCCCAGTGAGTCTGAAGTACGTTCGATCTGCGAACAGTGGCGGACTGCTTCGGGATCGCGCTGAACAAGCTCCTTGGAGTGGGCAGCTGGCTGGCAGGATTGACACAGGACCGGTCGTGTAAGCGCTCCCGTGTGACATGCTCGGCTGCAGTGTGGGCCGAACCCGCCCCGCCCAGCTCTGGTCGCCATCTGTCGCTGCATCTGACGTCCGGACCCAGCCGGCCATCTCAGAGCTCCGACACGTCACGACGCTAAGTTTGGTACGGCTCGGCGGTCCCGGCGGTAACATGACCAGCTGCTCATCGTCAGTACCTGATGAGCGGACCGGAGCCGCGCGGGCGGGGGCGGCCGACCTCCGCTCGCCTCCGGTTACGGCCGGCGATATTGATTGCAGCGCGGACAGCGCGTGGCTCACCCGACCCGACCCGACCGGCCGGCGGCCCCGCCTGCTGTTGGCCGGTCTGTTGTGTCCCCGGCGCCGCTGTTGCCCCGGCGACGGACCGGTGCCGCCGCGCCCCGGTCAGCTGCAGTGGCCGGTGGCGGGCGCCGCTCCTGTACCGGCAGTCCCTGCCGCTGCTGCTCCTGCCTCAGCAGTCCCTGCTGTCGGTGTGGGTGGCAGGCTGGAGGAGAGAGAGGCTGATCGGCGCTGGCTCTGACCATGCCGCCGCCGCCAGGTGTCCTTTCCGCGACTGCTACCGCCGGGGATATTGGTGAGGCCTGCGAGTGACACCCTGGGTGGTTGGGGCTGCTCGGAGGGGGGGGGGGGGTGACACCCACCAGGTCACTGGCCTCGGTTCTGGAGACCTGAAAGGAGGACGATTTTAACAGCCGAGTGTCGGCTCTGGACCGGAAGAACAAACGAACTTTGTTGGTTCAGGCTTCCCCGCTCCAGTGGGCGTTTGCACAGTTCTTAATGGGATAATGCCGCCAAGTTTTTGCAGTGGTCATAAGTTCAGGGTAGTTAATGGGAATGGGATCCAGTCTGTATACTTTGTGGCCCTTCAGCAGTTCCCTGTTTTTTTTTCTTATCGTCTTGTTTGGTTATCATGGGTGTTCTTTAATTTGATTTTTTTACGGGGATGTGCATTGTGTTTCGAACCACGGATGCAAGTTAGTTTGAACTTCTGTTGAGTCATTCCTCTCGCGTGGTTAGACAACACTACCGTACCTGGACGCCAGGAAGGCGGATTTTTACATCTCTAAACAGTGGTGATCCGCCCACCGTGACACCTGCATTGTGCCATTTGGGACCATCTGCGGTACCTGGAGCACCTTTTACAGCTCTCTCGCTTCTGCACGGCCCGGACGACAAATATGCCGTCTCCGTATCTATTTCCATCCGGGAGGCACGGTGCCCGATGAAAGACGATGTTGACGTCTTGCTCGTGGCTCTCGCTGCAGCGTCTTATTACATGCAATTTATGTTCATCTTCCATTTCGTCTGGCTGGTCTTGAATTTTCTCTTTTGCGACAATATGATTAAACTGTCTGGAGTGCCTTTCATTAGGGTCCCGTATCAAAAAGCTTCTCGGGATGGCTGTCTGGGCGGGACAAACAATGCTCTTGCCCAGGGGCGTCGCCACGGCTCCCCAACTTGTACGGACACATTATGTCGGTTGTCTCATTCGTCAGAAGTGTTAACCCCATAAACAATACTGTTATCTCACTACAGTGTACCAAACGTTATGCGTTTTGCATGGTGTATTCAACGAGAGATCAAATTTGAATTTGAATAGCCTAAATCAAATTTGAATCATGAATGGGACACTTTTAACGTAACGAGTAAATTGTCTTATCGAAATGCAGTAGAATGAGGAAATGCTTGCGCAGGTAGATAAGCACTCCTGTTTATCTCGTATAATAGGGTACAGGATGTGTTCTGGCATCCCAATCCGGAATACCTGAGAATCAAACATATCTTTTTGCAGACACATCCTACGTCTACATAACCTCCTACATCCACATATCGCAAATATGCAAGCGCTCCTTGAACCATGGACCCATCAAAAAGAAAAGGAAAAATTTCTATTTCCTGATGACTGGGTGTTTTAAATGGCTTCAGGCCCTTACATACAGCGTTAGCTCCTGCGAGTCTTTGTTGGCCTCTGAGGGCCCTCCCTGGCTAGTGGCTACCGAGGGGCGGGCCTATATAAACCTTTGAAGACCGCTACACAGATATCTCGAGCTTCCAGGCGACCTTTAGGAGCCCACGCCGACTTTTAGGGGTCCAACGCAGCTGAGCTCTCTAACTCCCATGCAGTTCTTGATGCCCCATTACAGCTCACGGGAGCCCAAACCTGCCTCGAAAGGACCCATTCATTGCTTATGAGTGCCTAGCCTTGCATGCGCCTCTGAGGGCCTCAGTCCGGCCTCTAAAGGTCCCTAGTAGAATTTTGAGGGCCCCACCTGACTCTGAGAGCCTGTGTCGACCTCTGAGGGCTCCAGGACATGCCTTGGAGAATGTCGGGCCAGCGATCGCTGAGATCAATCATCAGTCAGTTGACAGTTCTAACTCGAAGTTTCAAACTTTGTGCTCATCATGAACAACAGCACGAACAACATTTTCACTAACGTTAGTAGCACTTTCGGTTTTTTCTTCATTCTTTCCGATTACGGTTTCCCCGTATTAAAATATCGCTCCACGTCGCTTGGGCCCGCTCGATGGGAAACACTTGCGTTCTCCAAATAATGATACCTATACTTGTTTCTGATTAGCGTGAATGTGACATTGTTACCGAGGTCCTTACTCACTCACACTGCTCGTAAGTCCGCACAGTCTGTATTTAACCACCGCCGCACACCGAATGCCCCGCCGCGCCGAGCACAGCCGGCCAGCCGGCCGACTCCGCCAATGCCCCGCGGCCGCGGTCGGGTCGCACGGGCGAGCCCAGCGCGGACAAACTAGAGGGCCTCAACGCACCGCAGGGGCGGCTCCGGTCCGGGCTTATCTAGCGAAGCCGCGCGACGCGGTGTTTAATAGCGCTGTACAACAACATTTGTGGGACCCACATTAGAGCGATATTTGATCTCTTCACATGGCCATATTGAAGGACATAGTCTTCTTTCTCACAGGCCCTTGTATTCCTGAGTCCTTGCCTATCTGAGCTCTGTCCTTCCCTGTGTAGGTGTCCTTCCTGCGCTCTGTTCCATGTACCCCGCGCTGTCCCCTGTCCTGTTGTCCATGGCAAAGGCGTGCTCTGTCTCGTACTTTATACCTACCGTCATTTCATGTGCCCAGTGTTTTACATGTCTGCATCTGCTCTATCCTGTGCATTATCTTGCCTGTGCCTGGTTTTGTCTGCTTCCTGTCCTGCATATGCCATGTCCTATATCCCCTGCATATCTCCTACCCTACTCCACCATCCCTACCTGATCTTTGTCCTGTCCTTCGCCCTGTCGATTCCCGTGCCCCGCCCGACCCAGCGCCTTCTCTGTCTGATGCCCCAGCTAGGTAGTCCCTTCCCATTCGTCAATGCCCTTGCATGTCGTGCACTTCTTTTCCTGACGAGTGAGCGGTCCATGATCTTCAAAACCATCCTTATATGCCCTTCATTCTCCTTTCTCCCTAGCAACCCCGGCAGTAGCGGCGGAACACCTTCAATTAAAGGGGGGCACTGCCGACTTTTGGTCCCATTCTTTCCATGCAACGTCCATAGGGCTAATGTTAAAATGCCAAAATCAAAGGGGGGCACGGTGCCCCGGTGCCCTCCCCGTTCCGCCGCCTATGAACCCCGGCCTGTCTTCGATTTTTACATCCCTGCCCTTTACCCTTACCTTACTCTGTTCAGTTCGGTTCGACCCGGTCTAGTCAGTTGCAGTCTGCTGACTTTGCCCTTCCGTATTTCTTGCTGCTCAACAAGGAGAGTGTCAGGGCTAGGGGGAGGTCCCCTGCCAACTGCTCCGCAGTGTTAGGCGAATTCTTTTAAGCTTGTGTGATCATCTGGAATCGATCGGCACCTAATCTACAAATGCATTTGAAAGAGAACAAGTCATTGAGCTGGTAGATGTGCATCGAAATAAATGTGATAAAGACTGCTTCCTTCCTTGTCAAAACTAAAACATCCTGAATACTTTCAAGAAAAATAGCAATATTGATAATGCTTTTACGGCATTTGTAATTTGAATATGATGCAAAAAGCTCACTTTCGGTCGTCGAAACTTGTACGGACATTCCGTACAAGTTTTGGGACCTTCCAAAACTTGTACGGACACTGTCCGTAGTGTCCGTAGTGGTGGCGACGCCCATGCTCTTGCCTGCCTGTGATAAATGTTCGCTTTAGATTGAGGTAATGCGATTTAAATTTTACTTCGCGTGTGGTGGTGATGTAAAACTACTTACATATATATATTTTTTCCTGCTACTGCTTAACATGAAAACGAGTAGTGGCGATCGGCATAGTGTCTGGATTCTGGAATGTGACGCACTGTGAAAAACCTTTATACGAAGTCATTTGGTACTGTACCGCGACATTATTACCGTTGGCCGCTGACGCTTGCGAGACAACAGATTACACTACTTACACTCAATATTGGCTTAATGGCTTCTGACCCTACCCTTTTCGGGTGCCGATAGGCTTTGACCTGAATCTGTCCCTGTACTGGCGAAATCGAGCCTTTTCCATCGCGTCATTATGGCTCAGATTGGCTTAATTTTGTGCATTATCGGCCATAAAGTTGATGTTTCTGCCGTCCATTTATGATATCCGGTAATTTCGCTTAATCAACCCAATTCAAAATAGCCCCTTATTATTTATTGGCCGCAGCATCGTGAAATTTGATTTTATAGCCCTCATAATACGGACGCATCGGCCGGAACTGGCGTTGTATATTACTGCAATGCACACTGTCTTTTTTTGGACCTCCTCGGCCATCGCTGAATGCTTCTCTTGATTCTGGCCTGTGTCTGACCTGGTCTGACCTGTGTCCCTGCCCTGGCAGGTGTCCGTATTTGGGCCAACATGTCGCGGCATGGCTGATCTGCTCAGCTACGGAGAGGAAGACATCAGCCGCCTGTTCCCCAAGTGCCGCGGCCAGCTGTCGCCCGGAGGCCATGTGAGCAGCCGCGACCTGATCGACCTCAGCGAACCGCCCGCCGACGCATCCGCGCCCGGCGCCGCACTCTTCCCCGGACCCGCGCCCGGAGCCGGAGCCGCCGCCGGAGTCATGGACGAGGTGGTGCGCCGGGGCTCGTGCGAGCCGCCCGGTGACGCCGACTCCGACTCGAGCTCCGGCCGGCCGAGCGCGGCGCGCGACTCGCGCATCGAGCTGGCCGGCGGTCGAGAGCTGTTCTGCCAGAGCCGCAGCCGGCCCGGCAAGCGGCGGCCGCAGCCGGGCGCGCGCGCCGAGCGCCGACTGCCGGCCGAGCCGCCGCCGCCGCCGGCCGAGGCCACCAACTCGCTGCACCTGGCCATCCTCGGCTTCCAGCCCATCCGCGAGACGACGCTGGGCGGCTCGGTCGGCATGGCCGGCGACGGGTTCGACGTGGGCGACACGCCGGTGGACGGCCGCGCCGGCATCGGCGAGGTGAGCTGCGCGCCGCCGGCGCCCGCCGTGCCCTCCGTGGCCGTCACCCGGCAGACCAACGGCCGCGCCGCGCCGGAGGAGGCGCCGCGCCCGCCCGACACCCAGCGGCTGATCGGCTCCGTGCCGATCGCCGACTACGAGGGCTCGCCGCGCCGGTACGGACCCAAGCCGGCGGTGGTGCGGCCCGCCGGCCGGCCCGGCTTCCCGCAGCGCGTGTGGCAGGAGTCGCCGGCGCCGCCGCGCGAGCCGGCCCAGGAGCCGCGCTGGCCCGACAGACAGGTGGTGGAGCAGGCCGAGCCGACCGGACAGTACTTTTGGCCGGCCGAGGTGCGCGAAATGACTCAGAGTGCGCCGGTGCCCGGTGACTTTTCGTTGGCCGATCTGGCGCCGCCGCTGGCGGAGCTCGCCTCTGGGGACTCTGTGCCAGTGCCGCCGGCCGCCGCGCCCGTCACGCCGGTCTCGGTGGCGGCGGCGCCGACCGCGGTGCTATCGGGTGTCGCGGCGGCGCCGGACCGGCCTGCCGAGCTGGCGGCGCGGCCGGCCGTCGCCCAGTCGGGCTCTGAGTGTGCCGGGACCAGTGCGGAGCGGAGCAGTGTGGAGCGGGCGCCGCCGGCCGCCGCCGAGCCCAGCCGGAACTTCACGCTGTCGCCGGAGACGACCGAGTGTGACTCCGGCGAGGTGGAGTCTGAGCTGTCCGAGGGCAGCCTGCCGTCCAGCGGCCGGCTCTGCCCGGCCATGCCGGTGCTGGAGGACGGCCTGTCGGACGGCGAGAGGACTGACGGGGAGGAGGACGCTCCCCCGCCGCCGGCCCCGCCGCCGGTGATGGCGCCGGCGGACGCTACTGCGGCGCTGATCCGGCACCACCTGAGCCAGCTGGAGGGGGAGCGGAGACAGCCGGCAGCTCCTCCTCCGCTGCCGCCGGGAGTGACGCCCGAGGAGGGCCGCGTGGCGAACAACATCACCCCGACCCGCCACAGGGAGGTGGAGTCGTATCTCAGCCAGCAGCAGCAGCAGCGGCTGATGCACCAGGAGCAGCAGCAACTCCAGCTGCAGCTGCAGCAGCAACAGGAGCAGCTGCAGCACCAGCATCAGCAGCAGCTTCAGCTACAGCAGCAACAGGAGCAGCAGCAGCAACAGAAACTACTCCAGGAACACCTACAAAAGCAGCAGCAATATCACATCCAGCAGCAGCAGTTGAAACATCAGCAGCTACAGCAACAGCAGTACCAACTTCAGCAGCAGCAGCTGCAACAGCAGCAAATGCAACAGCAGCAAATGCAACTGCACCAGCCGCCGCCTCCGCCGCCGGCGGTGCCGCAGCCACCACCGCAGCCGCCGCCCCAGCAGCAGCACTTCAGGACGCGATACGGCAACGGGGACTTGGATCTGCGCTCACTGGATCCTTTGGGTACGTACCACAATGCACTGCCTTTTATAGCGTTTGGTTGCACTTGTTGTTACCAATTTCAGCGTTTCTATTACAACTACCCAGCTGACAATCAGTGGTGGCCGTTTTGCAGTGTTCGTAATCATTGATTCAACTGTTTGCTTTTATGATAGACAATCTACCTGTCGCGCTGATTCTGAGTGGCGCTGAAAACTGGTTTCGAATGCATCACTAACGACCATCACTCCTTGAATTTATTCTGCAGTCATCCTTACAGCAGTTGGGTCTACTTTGTTCTTCTATTGTCTGGACCACCTGCCAAATCAGGCGTGTAGTCTGTTGCTCCGCTCGGAATTTCGATCAGTGCTGTGTGGAGCCGGCGGTCCGTTCCCGTATTCGACTGGCTGTCAGCGGCTGAGCGGCCGGCCGGAGCCGTCCTTTGATCGGCGGACCGGCGTGCCGCCGGGGTGTGTGCGCTGCGGCTGGCTCGACTGGTGATGGGCCGGCGGCGGCGTCAGAGGCAGTTTACTCAGCCGCCGCCGCCTCTGCCGCCGATTGGAGGTGCCCGGGGGCCGCAGTGCCGCTGCTGCTGCTGCTGGCAGGCCCGGTTCGGCGTGCGGATGGCGGGCTTGCGCAGGGTAACGCGGTGTGCTGTTGGGATGTTGTGGCTTTCTGCTTACTGGTTACGCCGGGCTTTTACAGATACAGATACAGATACAGATAGTTTATTCGGATCCTCCATAAGATGGATTTTCTGGTACCCACGTCAGTTACATAATATGCAAAAGTACACCACAATGCTGCAATAAAACAGTTAAAATAGATCATACCTATTACATCATAAAATGTCGACTCCGTACGCTACCAATGTATCACATGAAACTGAGTCACATGTGGCTATTCCAAGTGCTAGCTGCACGGTAGAAAAAGCCACGTCGGGCAAACGCTGTCCGGACCTTGGGCAGGTGAAGCTGACCACCCGCCGTCGCCCGGGTGCACCGGGCCGACACATCAGACCGGCGGACGACCCGCTCACGCAGCAGCTCCGACGCTGCCGGAGCAGTGATCAGGTGGCGCATGGCAGCAATATCACGCTCGACAATCAGTTCGTCAACACTGGACCACCCCAGTTCGCGACGTATAGGCGTGACATGATCGCGACGGTTGAGACCAGCAACAATGCGAACACCAAAGTTTATGACTTTTTGGATGCGCCTTTTCTGGGATGAATTACAGTTGGCCCAGACGGCAATGCAATACTGTAGATGTGGGAAGACGAGAGCTTCTACTAAAAGCCGTTTGGTACATTTCGGCAGTTTCTGACGCGCTCTTGCTAAACCCACTAAGACACAGTAGCAGCGACGAACGATAGACGAGACGTGGTCCTCCCATGACAAGTACGAGTCGATGACGACACCAAGCACCTTGACGGAATGAGATGGCGAAATCACATCATCACCGAAGTTGATCGACAGATCCATGTCTACGTTTTGACGTCTGGACCTCAGTAATATAAACTCAGTTTTAGATGGGTTGATTTTAAGACGATTTTGAGTGAACCATTTTAGGGCCACGGAAAGAGATCGTTCAATGCGATTTTTCAAAGCCTGAATGTTCGAAGAATAATCTGAATCAAGGAACTGCGAGTCGTCAGCGTACATAACTAGCTTTCCAAATGGTATATGCTGGGGCAGGTCGTTTGTTAGCAGCAAAAATAAGACAGGGCCCAAAATGGACCCCTGTATTACGCCGTGCGTCACAGGCTGCACATCGGTCCCTCCACGCACGATCTGGGTACGGTCACACAGCCACGCAGAAAACCATTCCGGACAAATACCGTACCACCCCAGCTTGTCCAGGAGGCGGCCATGCTCAACGCTGTCAAAAGCTTTGGAGGTGTCCGCGGTGACGAGTGACGTCACCATCCCTTTGTCTATCTGATCGGTTGCGAACGTGACAGCGTCAAGCAGGGCCGCCTCAGTGGACAAGCCGGGTCGAAAACCATACTGTTGTGGACATAGAATATGATGATCTGACAGGTAAGACATCAATTGAGTGCATACAACTCTTTCACAAAGTTTGGCCACAGTAGGGAGAACAGATATTGGGCGGTAATTGTTCGGATCGCCAATATCACCCTTTTTATGCAGTGCGGTTATAGTGGCAGATTTCCATTGCATGGGCAGGTCGCAGCTGACAATAGAACAGTTTACAAGCTTGAGCAGCTGGGGACCGATCACAGGGAAAGTGAGCCGTAACATGTGGACGGTGATGCCGTCTTCACCGCTCGCTCGCGATGCTCCCATCCGTTGCAGTGCTGCTGAGATCTCGGGAAGCGTGACGGGGTGGGGCTTGAACGAGCCACTGCACACGCGAGGCGGGCGCGGTGACAGCATCTCTCCCACGTCCATGTTGGTCATGGCGTCAGCAACATTTGGTCCGACCGATGCAAAAAATCGGTTTTGGCGGTCCGCCCACTCTGGATCCCGTGTTGCCACTCCCGCCGCCACCGACTTGCTTGAGGACACCAGGAAACGGCGAATGTCCTTCCAGGTCTTTGACCGAGAGTTCCGGAAAGACGTCTCGTAGAAAGAGGAACACGCACGGTTTATTGTCATCTTAACAGCGTTTCTGCGCACACGGTACTCTTCCCTGGTCTCCTCACACGGGGTGCAGTCTCTGTCGGCACGGGCCAGATCACGGGCCGCCATCGCCTCCTTCACAGCCTCATCCTCCATCCATGGGCTCGGCCTTTTGATGTTTAAGATAGGATTTAATGGAGGCTTGATGCATTTGAAAGGTCATAATGACATCAGTCTGACGCGATAGCGAGCTACGACTTTCGAATCGCTTTCATCGAAGAAATTAGGAGCATTACTTACTCTTCACCACGTCCTTCTCATATCCATTTCGCATTGCCTCTCCTCTATTCTCTGTTACATCCCATCCTTTCTAACCTCTCCCCTCTGACATCACCGTCTCTCCCTGCGCCGTCTGGTGTCTCCGTTTCCCACTTCCCCGCCTCTCCGTCTCGTGTCGCCTCTCCCGTCTCGCGCCGCTCGGTCCCGGCTCCCGACAGGCCGTCTGTCGGCCGTTATCAGTCCGACTCGGTCCCCGGAGACCCGCGAGGCGCCGGGCCGCGCCGCTCCACGCCACCGCCGCGCCGGTTATGGCCCAGTAATGATGCCGCCGCCGCTGCCGCCTTCAGTTTGGGATGCTGCGGGCTGAGTGACGGTTCTGTTATGCCGTCTCCGCCGCCGCCGTCGCCGCCCTATGTGCTCAGTGGTGTTCGAAGTCGACTTTATTCCGGGGGGTCTTCGGGAGATGATGTCTCGGAGACGGTCTGGAGCGGATGGTATTCTTGAGACGTATTCAGGAGTGGAGACCGCGTGCTCGCTTTATTGTGGGGTCGGAACTAGTCCACATTTGTGTCCGAAAAGATAGGATAGACGACGTCTGTGGTTGAAGGGTAATTCGCTACACATAGTGGTTAAGTGGCTTTCTTTGAATTCTGCAAAAGATTGAGCCGATTGATTGTGTGGGTCTTTGTTGTGGAACGATGGTTTTGTCAGATGATCCTGCTTATTGGAAATTGTTTGCGAGGCGTCGGTTTGTTCGACGCATGACTACACTCTACAAAGGCTATTGGGCTGGTGCTACTGCGACCATAGCGGGAAGTTGGCTATCCAGTATCGATAGGCTATTTGCTTTCCTTGCTCTATGTGCCTACTTGTCACCCGATAGTGGGCCGTTTTACGTCGGTGGACTTTATCCGCTGGTCGCCCTCCATTGCGTTTGTCCATGTGTTTTGTCCTGATTCACCAGCACCGTCCGCAGCGTTGGATCAGTTCATATCGCCTGGTTTTATGAGCGAACTCGCGATAGCTGACCTAGCAGCGACCTACGACAACCTGTTGCTGATTGACTCCGAATTCAGTTCACGCTCTACTTATCCACCATCACCAAATGCTGCGTCACAAGCATTGCCGTTGGTCCACCCAGGGCGTTCAACTTTTGTCATCAACAGCATGCGTCGCCGCGTGCGTGTCTGCAACAGCACAGGAAACCGACACGCAATCGCTCGGCGAGGTGCGTGACCGATCTCACAAGTTGCCGGCCGTGTGTTGCATGAGCTACCGGCACGCGGGCTGCCCGAGACGCGCTCAGACGGCCGGAGACCGCGCTCGGACGACCGGAGCCGGAGCCGCGCCGACCCGGGACAGTGGCGTGCTCCGGCGTGCTTAGGCCGTGCTCTGGGTGTGTGAAGAGACAGGGATTCTCTGGCAGACGTAGGAGGGGATTGATTCCGTCCAGACATGCACTAGCAGGCGGCGGTTCGGTAAAGAGAAGTACCAGTACTAGAACCATATAATAGAATAGAATCATAGAATAGGACCAGTACTATCCGGTGGCATATCTTATGCCCCCAAATAAGGTGACTGTCTGACACGTTGGAACTGCACGCAATTTATAAAAAAAGTTTTCTACTTAAAACGTCCCGTCTGTGTCCGTGCGATGGCTCTGTGTTCCGGTCGATGGGCTACCGAATTACTTTCCCTTGGTGCAGTACTCAAATTTCGGCCGGAATGGTTACGATGACCTGCCGCCTGACGGTGACAGACTCTTCGGTATATGTAGAAACATCTGAATGGTGTTATTGGACGAGGTCAGGCTAGCACGCCAGTGTGGTGGGACGTATCTCATCAGCAATGCCAATTCAGATCCATTCAGTCTGAAGGGGAGATCATGTCGAGCCATAGATATCGTGGTTTGGGATCTGTTCATCTGATTTCGTGATTGCTCCATTCGACCGATGTGGCACTCTCTTCCGGCTCGCTTTCAGTCGCGGTGGCTCGTTCGTTGGCCGTGTGAAACTGTGCAGTTGTCATGCTATTGAGCCAATTGGTGAAGCGAGTCCCCGCGGCCCAGTCTAAGCGGCCACTGCATGACAAATACCACCAGTCTCGTAAAATGCTGTGGAGGCCATAGCTCTATGAATTTATGCAGTCAAACGAGAAGCATCGCATTTTATGGGCGGGATTCACCCGGACCGGTTATAAATTGGTTGAGCTGTTTTGTTCCAGACAGGTTCATGAGTCAGTAATCGTGCTGCCTTTTCTGTTGTGAGGGTCTCCGTCGGTCAGACGGGTTACGGCATACTCCAGGAACTGCACTTGCCCTTGCCGATCCATTCCGTCAATCAGGGCCAATCCCAGCGTCTCAGCACTCCCGCTGTATCTCGCCGACTCCTGGCCCCTGTCAGAGTTTGAGCGGCCCGTGGGCGGCGGTTCTGCGCTGCTCTTGACACGAGCAGTGGGCGGTGACCGTCCCTTTGACCAACTGCTCTGTCGCACCGAACTGGTCGCGGCAACTTTGGACAGAGATGGCCCGCTTCCGTTCGGAATGGCCCCGTTTCCGCCGGAACGTGGTCTCTGGCCGGCCGGCGCCGCCGCACTGTAGGCCGGCAGCCCGAAAAAGCGCTAGAAATTCCCCCAAACTGACTGTCCGCAATATGAACAAAATAGGTATCACTAGGGTGACCCGCGTGCTCCGCAACGCGAAAAGGGATATTTTCGATCGGCGGGTGTTCGGTTGTTCTTGTGTCGGTTGGGTTATCTATCCATTTCGGTCGATTGTTTTTTGATGGCTAAACGTTTTGGTTTGGAAAAAAATATCCATCGGATCGAGGTGCCCGTGTCTGATAAGCATGCTTTCCACTTCAGAATCTGTCAAATGTGCTTTATAATTGAGGTGCGTAGTTTTAAGACAAATGAAAGGCGTAGATAATTTTCGCTAAAAATCGTTTTGCAGAGGTTTGAAACATTTATATTTTTAAGAATACTGTTGCTTGTCATGCAAACGTGATGATTGGATCTTGGAGAGAATTGAATGCTCTTTCTAATGATAGCATTTTCAATTGTCAAGCGTATCAGGTTAAGCAGCAAATCCCGTGTATCTTTTTAGTGGCACATTATGGACAAATACCATTTTAATTCAGCGATTTTTTCCACATTGTTTTTGATCAATTAGCTTTTCACAATTTTTCCATGAGAGACGGTACATTTTTATTGCTAATAGGCGCTGTTTCAACTCATTCCGTCTGACGATCACCTGAAATTAATATAAATTCCAAAATCCGTTTAAAATGGCACTTTTTGAAATGAAATTGCCCTCACACTTGCACGTGGCGCGTGCCACCCCTGCACCGCACACTATTCGATTGCCCGTTCGATTCTCTACACGATGCTGTTTTCCCCGTGCCGATCGGGCGCACGGTTACCGAGATATTGCACCGGGACCGGACCCGTGTCGGGCAAATTTAGCCATTTTCGCCCGTTTTTGCAAGCCGATTTATACATGTAAAGTCTATGACGCGAATTTGCACTTTTCGGGTACGCGCCACGCGCTCGCTATCGACCCGATCGAGCTGAGACCCCTCAAAGGCACGTTGTCCATCCTTGTTCTATGAGTTGCGCAAACTTCAGCGCGGTAGGTGCAACGGTGTGATCTGTAACCCGCGCTACGTAGCACCATGTCGCGACCTTCGTAATAGACAGAAACTACGCCCTCCTCAAATAGTAATATAGACAAGCGGCTGCGCCACTTGCTTTGCTGCGTGGTCATAAAATGCGGCACCAGCCAATTTGCTTTCGAATGGTGTTTGATTCATGTCGATGTGTTGTCTAGAAGCATAGATATGGACGGAAATGTGAAGAGAATTTAAAACAGAACTGTTCTGAGGGCGTTGTTGGATGAAATTTGGGTGATACGGGGTCAATACGGGTCAAAGGGGTCAGCCCTGGTCACTTTGGGTCAGGCCAGGTCACATAGGTCACCTCTCGTCCAGCTGGAATCAGCCCGGGCCACTGTTCTTTTTGCCTCCACCGCTACCCCTACCCCTACCACTACCCCTACCCCTACCACTACCCCTACCACTACCCCTACCACTACCCATACCACTACCCCTACCACTACCCCTACCCCTACCACTACATCTACCCCTACCCCTACCACTACTACTACCCATACTCCTACCCCTACCACTACCCCTACCCCTACCACTACCCCTACTACTACCCTACTACTACCCCTACCACTACCCCTACCCTACTACTACTCCTACCACTACCCCTACCCCTAACCCTACCCTACCACTACACTACCCCTACCACTACACTACCCCTACCACTACACTACCCCTACCACTACCCCTACCCCTACCCCTACCCCTACCAACACCGCTGGGTCATGTCAGGTCACAGAATAATTGGATCCAATCAGTACTAAAATACCAGACTTAAAGTGTTCCCAGCCCTGCCCCTATTCGTGCCATTCCATTACCCTTACTCGATTTTGCCGGAAATGGCGCTTTATGACAAATGTGGTGCATTGCGGCAAACGCGGCGCATTTTCACCCGGCGATTGAGCATGCATCTTGGCACCAAATTGCACCCATATCGGACCATATTTGACAAAACTGTGCAATTTGCGGCAAAAATGACGCCCTGAGATAATTGTGGCGCATTGCGGCAAACGCGGTGCAATTGTATACTCGTATCACAAACTGTTTCCATCGAACGAAAATTAACACATTTTTTCGCCACTTTTCATTCAAATTAATAACTTGCCGATCCGCCAATGCGAGGCACTCGCCACCGATCGGCATGCATTTAGCTCACAAAGTTTGTCGACCCCGGCTCTCAAAGAAGATATATGAACCGATCAAAATTTCATTGGCGTTCTTCCAGCGCCCGCCACGTGCCAACCGTGCACCCCAGCGAGCCGAAACCTAGAAAAGGCGCTGACCCACTCTGTCACCTAGAAGGCGTGCAAATTTCAACCCCCTACGTCGTACCGTCTGCCCTGAAGCCGTAACAAATTGAACCCACTACACGGCGTGGCGGACACACACACACACTCACAGACAGACGGATTCTGTTCGAATAGTAAGTTAGATTTAATCCCAAATTGATCGAAGAATACGATTCCGATGCCAGTTTTTCCCTAAGGTCAAAATTGAGGTCGTCAGTTGTCAACAAACACAAGACAATTTAGACTCCCTAGTGGCCACCACATTTACCGATTTTCATGATGATCTTTAGCGGTAGTTTATTAGCTGACCAATCGTCGTTTTGAACGAAATTTTCCTGTCAGACTATGTAGTTCAGGGCACTGTTGTTCACTGTGCCAACATCATTCTCACATATTGCATCGCTTTTCTGCAAGATAAGCTAGCTTTTTGCAAGCAGCTGCAAGACGTAATTAAAAATCATATCTAATTTTTTTAATTAGACTTTTATAAAAATGTGATTTCGAGCGGCTAAAAATGAACATTTGATACTAGCCTCTGATAACTCATCTTTCGTTCCATATTGGTGCTTTGCTGCTTTTCCCTGCTACTTTTCGAGATATGCGCCAGTAAACCACATGATGTAGGGGCAATTGTCACCTCGCCGCTCTACTGAAGGCCCGGCGCTCTTTAAAGCGCTGGGAGTTGTGAAAAACAAACGCGTATAATCTGAATAAAATATATGTCCCTGAGCTCAGAATTGATCAACGCACACAATCCTGTCAAAAATTTTGGGCTTAACTCAAAAATTCAGTCATTATTAACCCCCAAACACAAGCCAGTGATAATCAACAACAACTTGCTCTTTAGTTAGACTTTTTGAGAAATGTTATTTTGAGCCGCTAAAAATGACCATACCATACAAACCACTAATCATCTTTCTGTCATACCCTACTCGCAATTTTTGCTAATGCCTGCTACTCTTCGAGGTCACGTGACCTCACCATTAAAAGTAAATGGGGAAATAAGGAAACTGTTGTTTTTGCGCATGGAATGATCTCAAACTATCTCAACCACACGTAATCGTGATTCCATGCACTCCTTGCAAGATCCGATGCTTTACTTTTGCATTTTTGACCTTCCGAGACGTCATTTATGACGTCACTACGGTCATAGGAGTTTCTCGTCAATAACTCATGATCAAATTGAGCCAGCGACTCAGGAAGGCCACCAATGGACTCGGAAAGACCTCCCGAATCGAATGATATGCAATACGACTTCCTTCGATTAAGTTCGTGGCCTGATGGGCTCTGACCTGACCTTGACTCGAGGTCAACACCTTAAATTGACCTCACCCGGACAAAAAGTATACCATTCGACGCGCCTGAGCCAGGCGAACACGATGGTGCCAAAATCGCTGCTCTGCGGTCATTTTTTGCGAAATTATTTACCAAAAACCAAACCCTACCTTGGGCTTTTTGACTTCACCTCAGAGGTTACCGGTTGACCTGGGACCTTAAAATCGGGTATCAATCGTTCCGTCTTGAAACGGCGCACACGCTTGTTTTTTCCGCGAGGCTCTAGCTCCATTAGGGGCGAAACGGCGAAAAGGGGTCGTACCAACCCTCCCCCTCGGCCGGCCGAGGGGTGGGAGGTCCGACAATAGGTCCGGCGAGGGTTAAGCAGCCCCACTTCGTTTTTAGCATGTTTGCTTGTCACTGAGATCAACAACTCAGTCACAGATAATTTCTAGCACTTTTCCGGGCCCCCGGCCCAGTGTGCGCCGGTGCGCGGAATTGTTTGCTCTGCTGTTCCGTGGAATAACGCCGGGAGGGATGTTTTCTGGTAGGCCAGTAATTTGCAAACTTAGTTATTCTGCTCCATAAGCTATGTGCATTGCTTGTCGACGCTCTGCCAAAGATAGGTTGCAGGGGCGGGTCTCACGGCGTATTGTTCGCTACTTTGAAAAGCGCGAAGGAAGTTGTAATAGTTCGCATGTGTTCGAGCACATAAGTGTTGCATAAAACTTATGCTAGAAGAAATAACTTTGTTTTTATAGCGGAACCTCGTTTCTTGATTGTTTTGCTGGTCTTTAAAGATATTTGATATAGTTCGTTTTTCTTAAGTTTGCCCCTCACTGTAAACGTCTTTTTGAACACAGCACGAGAATTGCTAGCTGAATTACTGAGAAAACTGGTTGGCGCACATTGTATTGTAGATATGAATAATATTCTCAAAATAAGCTTTGAACACCGACGATTTAACGTTATGTTAAGCGCCGTGCAATTTACTTATTAGTTCAGACATAATTCCTGAGAAGTCGTCTATCCCTGTGGGGCTGTAGGTATTGGCAAATACGAGATACGAGTCTGTGAAATAGTAAATAAATTTGATCAAATTGATCGTCTGTCAAATCTGGTCAAATCAATGTGCGCCAACCAGTTTTCTAAGTAATTCAGCTAGCAATTCTCGTGCTGTGTTCAAAAAGACGTTTACAGTGAGGGGCAAACTTAAGAAAAACGAACTATAATCATTTACACCTTGTATTCCATCTCATTGATGTGATGAACTTCGTTATATCGACACTTTCAATAATTATATTGCATCTTTGTCATAGCATTTGCTTGTGTGTTCTGTTTTCATCACTCCTTGCTCTGTTTAAGACTTGTCGTGCCCTCTCTCCGGCAGGCACCTCCACGCCGCCGCCTCCCCCTCCGCCGGCGCCCGGCTCACCACCTCCACCGCCACCTCCGCCGCCATCCTCTGGCTCGGGCCGCTCGCCGACGCCGCCTGGCGGCCACCAGGGGGCGGGCCGGCACCGGGGTCCGGCCAGCCCGCCGCCCTCCGACACGGTGCAGGCGGCCATCCAGGACATCCGACAGGCTATCCGGCGGACCCGCACCCTGCCGCAGCGCAGCTCGCCGCCCGAGGAGGACGGCGGCCGGCCGGCGCGGCCCGTCTGGGTTCCCAGGTACGGCAGAGGGACAGGGGCAGCGCGGGGTGTGTGAGAAGGACAGGGGGTCAGCGGCCGGCCGGCCCGGCCCATGTGGGTCCCCAGGTACGGAGAGGGGTGTCAGGGGGGACGGGGACAGCGCAGGGTGTGTGGGAGAGACAGTGGACGGCGGCCGGCTGGCGCGGCCCGTCTGGGTTCCCAGGTACGGAGAGAGACAGGGGGACAGCGCAGGGTGTGTGGGAGGACAGGGGACGGTGGCCGGCCGGTGCGGCCCGTCTGGGTACCCAGGTAAGGAGAGGGGTGTGTGGGAGGGACAGGGGGTCAGCGCGGGGTGTGTGGAAGAGACAGTGGACGGCGGCCGGCCGGCTAGTGCGTCCCTTCTGGGTCCCCAGGTGCTGGAGAGGGACATGGGGACAGCGGCTGGCCAAGGAAAGGGACAGGGGGCCCCTCTGGGTCCCCAGGGACGGCGGGGTCCGGCGCTCCAGAACAGACACAGCGTGGGGTTTGTGTGGGGTGGACGGGAGTGGAGGTGACAGGAATGGCAGGGCGGCGGTCTGGGAGGAATGGGGGAATATGTAGGTGGCGCGGGCATCGCCACGTGTGGCGGAAAGTGGTGTCTGAGGTGTCTGGCCAGAAGTTAGCGGCTGCTGATCAATGATTGATGTTTGGTAAGTGTGTTGGCGGTGGCTAATTTGTGCCTGATCGTGACACCGAATAGGAAACACGGCTTGCTGGTGCCCAATATTGAAGGTGATTTGAATTGACGCACTATGTACTTATTTGAAGGGATGTAATGTACTTGCTGGACCATCGAACCCGATAAAACACGAGCAAACATAATAATGAAAGAACTGACTATTGGTCCTGCGACTTTTCCAAGCGATCTTGCATAATATTCTATGAACATGTGGCTCCTCAGTCTTCATGGTGGGGATTTGTGATCAGTTGCTCACCTTCTATTGAATTGGGACATTTATGAGGACGAATTGTTGCTGGGAATATTACTAGTTCTTGTTGGTGCCTTGCGTCATGTATAACATTCGGTTTCAGGCGAATTTTGCGGGAGGGCAGAATACATCAAGACGTGCTCTTAGCTGCTTATTGCCATGAACAAGATGTATTACTTATTTCCAAACATTTCTATATCGCTGTCGGACAAAATGCTAGTAGAGCCCAGGCTGATATATAGCTCCGTTACACTGTCCAACCTCCCTCCTCCCTAGACGTTCCTGCTGTGAACCGGCTGCCTCAAATACCCGCCGACCATGATCAATGGGCGCCAGTTGCCGGCTCCCGGCGGCGGCAGCCGGATGTGTGTGACGGCTGCTGACGGCCGGAGCCCGGCCCGAGCCGGCCGCTTTTATTGACGCGCGCCGCCGGCGGGCATCGATTGGCTTTTGCTCACTAAATGATGGCCGTCTTAGCGCACTAACGATAGTGTCAGGCGGCGGTATTGGATGTATTATGTGACATGTATCGGAAGCCTGAGAGACGGCCGCGGCCAAATGGTCTCGCGACACGAAATGGAGATGGCAGCTACGGCCATTGGTCTTCGAGGCGGTGACAGTGAAACGCAGATGGCAGGGCCGTAGTCTGCTATGTGCGTCATTCGACCTTCGGCGGTCTGCTCATTGCTCAATGCTCATGCACTTCGGTAGCTCAGCACACGTGCCCGAAGTCGAACATATCACGTCATTTGTAAATTGAATCTTTTTTTTTGTGAAATTAGAGTTTTAGCGTCACATTTCTATTCAAACCATTTGATTCCGCTCAGTATGCCGCTCAATGCCACGCTGTCTCTTTTCTACCCGATTTCTGTGTTTGCTGTGTTTTGCACTCCGTCCTTATTGCATCTCACCGTTTCCACTCTGGAGTCTCCAGGTTCCCTGCCATGCCGTCTCCCTCCACCCGTCTGACGCGACTCTCCCTCTCTCTTCAGACGGACGTCCGGCTACCAGAAGGTGTCGACAGATTGCGACGACCCGGCGGCCGGCACCCGACACGACATCGGTGAGTGGCGGCTCGGTCACTGACCGTGTTCACTCAGTCCGGGTCAAGCAGTCCAGTCAGTCTCACTCAGTCCGGTCAGTCCGGGACTAGTCAGGTCACCCCCACTTGGTACGAGCAGTTCGGTCCAGTCTGACCCGTCTGTAATCAGTCTGGTCAATCCTGCGGTCCGGAAACACTGGGGTCAGCTCTGGAGTCTTGGGACAGCCTGGTCAGTCGTGAGGCCGAGTACAGTCCGGCTGCACTGGTAAACAGCCCGACTGCTTTCTGAGGACAGTCACGTAGGGTAATCCGCACTCGATGAAACGGAGGAAGAGCTGCGGAGGTTGCCCGCCTCGTGAGCAACAACAGCCCTCTGTCTATAATTTGATACAGTCTGGCTTCTTTGTAGTTCCACCTTTGCAAGGTCACCAGCGCTCAGTATTTTAAGTGATAGATGTCCTTCTGATCTCTGGTTTAGTCGCCGCGCTGACTATCATGAGCCCCGGAAGCCTCATAACCTCAGTCATCTTCATCATCATTTGATTCATCCGCCTTGGCTTAAAGATTAATCCGATGGCTTTTAACCTCGTCTTTTGCGATGGCGGCTCAGTATAAATTCATGTCACTCGGTCGCAGCTGGGTTACAAGTCCTTGATCAACCTTGCTGTCAGGTCCTGGGTACCCTCCTGCTGCCATCTGAAAGAGTCAGTGTTCACTCCTTCCCAGTGTCGGGCAGTGATACGTCACATGACATCGAGGCATCGAGTAAAAATGAGGGTTTCATCCATTATTGCCTATTTAGTTTCCCTGTTCAGTTCTTTAAAGTGCATGGATAAATTGTTTTATTGCTCTTAGCTTAAAACAAAGGAGCTTTTGATAACATTGCTAAGCGACCGGCTTCAATTATCATCTTTCTTTTATATTAGGCCCTTCTCTTAGCTAGGAGGCCTGGTCGACATTCAATTTCTGTCGTGTCAGTGCATTTATTGCACTGGCATGCATAATTTGCATATCTTATGTATAGCGTCTTCTGTGATCTAATCAACGCGCCAATACACTTTATGCAATGTCCCCAACTCTCACCAGGTGCTCTGGGACAAGACGGTTCTGTTCCGATTCCAAGGCGTCCCAGTAAGTAGCGTTCACTAATTGCCGCTCACCCGCCGCTCATTAACTATCGCCCAGTCGTCAGGGACCGACTGTCCTGCCGGGGTGCTGTGAAGCTCCGGGTACTAACACGGCGTGGGGGGGGGGGGGGGCGCTGGCCGCCGGCTGCCGGGTCTGGGGCGAGCGTCGGGTGTGTGATAGATGGAATATTAAACAGCCGGGAGCTCAGCTGGGTGTCGGTAACTAGAACCGCTAATAAAACCACTAAATCAATCGCCGATGACCATGCGCCTGTCTTGGGTGTGAAATATTGGCATGAGGGATGGCTTCGGTGGGGAGGTAATCCATGTGCTTGCAGATAAGGGACACGGCTAAAAACTGACCGTCCTAGGGTGAGGCGCTGTCATCACAAGATACCGTGTTTTCCTGCCATATACGCTACGATTCCGTTCTTCTTCTTCCTTGCCAGCTTAGGCCGGGTCCCGTGGGGCCCGGCCCGTCTCCACCAGGAAGTCTACGATGAGGTCAGCTTCGGTGGAGAATATCTCCCCCAGCGTCGGCAGGGGGCCCCACCGGCGGGTCCGAGGCCCCTGGTGTGCGGGGCAGTCCATCAGCAGGTGCGGGACCGAGTCCGGCTCGCCGCAGTCGACGCACGCGTCGGACTCAGCCAGCCCGAGTCGGTGCCGGGTGTCTCCTGTCAGGGGCGAACATCCCACCCGGAGCTGCGCCACGGTTACCGACGCTCGGCGGTCCAGTCCGTCGCGCCCGGCGCGTCGGGGTGCGGGTGGCTGCGTCTGGCGCGCGCATCACACATCGCCCGCGCCCGGCGGGCCACCGCGGCTCTCGCCGACCACAGGTCCACGGGGATCTGGTCCTGTCTGCGCGAGCTCCCGATCGCTGCCAGACGGTCCGCCTCCTCGTTCTCCGGCAGGCCCGCGTGGCCGGGCACCCACTGCAAGTGGAGTCTGTGGCCTGAACAAGTGATGGTGTCTAGCAGGTCCCTGATCTCCGCTACCAGAGCCGACTGGGAGTCCGCCGTGTCTTGTAGCGACTGGATGGCTGCACGCGAGTCGCAGCAGAGGAGGAGCAGCATGCTCGGCCGGTCAGGCAGATCGCCCGCGGCCTCGGCCAGCGCCTCGCGGATGGCCACGAGTTCGGCCCGGGTGCTGCTGCATACCTTCCCGGCCGCTACCGTTAGCTGAACGGTGCGGGACTCCTGGTGGAAGATCAGCAGGGCTCCCCCTCCGCCATCGTGCGTGCCGGCCCCGCCGAACCGTCGGTCCAGATGGACACGTCGGGCTGCGGGAGAGACGCCAGCGTCGTCTCCGCTGCAGCTCTTCTCGCTTCCGGTGGGTTTGTGCGCGAGGTGGGCACCGTCAGAGAGGTCGATGTAGTCAGACTTGTGGAGTCCGGTAGAAGGACAGGCGGTGTCAGGGCCAGCGGCTCCGCTGGGAGCTCCGCTAGGCCCGCCTCGCTCGCCATCCAGGCAGCGACTCGCCGCACGCAGGGTTTTGCATCCAGCACGACGTCCTCATCGCACGGC